>NW_025765037.1:0-1200000 GCF_003918875.1 Haliotis rubra
TCGGTGCGTGGCGCGGTTTCCAGGGTTGCGTGACCGCTAATAATGACGCCAGGTCAGACAGAACCAGTGATTTTATCAAATGTAAACAATTTTCCACGCCTCATTAGATTACGTCATCAGTATATCATTAGCATGCGGGGTTGTATCATCTTAGCGTTCGCTCTTCATCTCCAGTACTGGTGGACAGGCTGGTATCATCATCCCTCCATCACCGTCAGAACAACAGAGCAGGGTTGGACAAGAGATCTCTTTCTCTCTGTACAATTATGGGTAAGTGTTCATTCTGCAACGTGGCATGTTAGTGTGGAGGTCGCCATCATTTGATGTGTCGCAATGAGATTCGAACCACGGACCTGATGCGAGGTCGTAAGACCTGTCCATATGAAGCAAAGAGGTTAACTATAGAAAGGGAAGGATGTCGTCTGTGGGATGACTCCACGCCTTCCTACATGTGCAGTGGTCAGTGTAAAATGTTGAAATCTAAAAATGTGTATATTTACAAATGTATTTAAATACTTTTTTTATCCAAAATAATCAGTCTTACATCCCATGTTTACGTACCAACGTTCAAACTTCAGCTTCTATGTATGTCGCTTTCTCATAACCGTAAATCATCTAGGGTCCATGCAGGTAACAAAACGCACTGTAAGTCCCCATAGTGATCTATCTTCAGTTGTTGGCGACCAATAGCCTGTTTTTATATTGTATGGTCTCCGTAAATAAAATAGTTTTAAAGGATTTACATGCTAGTTTTAAAACATCATCTGTGATACCCTAGTTATTTTACAGTACTTCAATGACTGGTTATTTAACAACTTATATTTATTGTGTTTTGAAAACCTTTCTCGGCACTTTATGGCTGAAATATTGCCGAGGTGACGTTAAATTTTGCCATCTGCTTTCATAAGTCTTGTAACTAATTAACACTTGCTGAATGTCTTACGATGCACGAGTTACACTGTGACTAGATGTTGTGTTGGACATGAATTCCAGAATCCTTTAAAGCAGTATCAGATCACATTTCCAATCCTCAAAACCAATGGACTTTCTGTATGTAACCAACGAAAGTATTTGATTTAACAGGTGCGCCCTCAAGTTTTACAAGGCCATCCTCATCGAGGCCCCCTACTTCTCCCCAGCCGGACGAAAACACACAATCTGCTTCATCCGGAGGCTTTTTTGTGTTTGAACATGACATGGAGTCTGTCAACCCTGTTCTGGTCCTAAAAGTCCGATTTAGAGTCTTCAGTAATGCAGCTTCAACTGTTATGGTAAAATTTACTTTGCGGTCGTTTAACATGAACGTTACCCTTGGCAGTGAGGCGGGGGATAAAATCGCAGCATTCCTTCTTCAGCACCCAGCACTGATGTAGCCGTTAGCAGTTTATAGACATGACATCGCTCCAGGAGTAATTTTGCTGTGTTCTGTCCTGTTTCAGAAAGGGGTAATATGTTGGACCCGGGTATTTCGTTTTCCTTTCATAGTTTCATTGCTTTCGTATGCAAGACCTTTGTCATTATTTGGTGTTTAATGACTCTTTTAAACTGAGGATTCATATCAACGTTGATTATCAATATGACAACATTATCAACAGTCATGCGTAATATAAAGTGTAACTTTGTCCAAACACTTTCGTGAGACTCGATATGGCTGAAATATTGCCGACGTGACGTTAAATATTAACTCACTCACTCACTTTCGTGAACTGATCATTCACCAAGTCACATTCCGCTCCAAATTTCAGCCGGTGTGTAGCGGCCGAAGGAAACGACAGGCTGAAGAAGGAGATCTCACCTTGTCAAGAACTTTCAAAGTCACTATTGAAGAAAATGGCGTCCAAACAGGTAATTCTATGCAATGTAACTGAGAACTCAACCTTGAACAGAGCATCACGCTCACTTCAACTAACTCCCCAATATTCATTTGGAATCAGTGAGTACAATATTAACAATCGTACAATTAATAAACAAGTGTTTATATCGATTGTCAGCTTCTGGCCCATAGAGCTGATCTGCTGCCTTTGAACAACACCAATATATGCTTCTACAATCTTCTCGGATGTAGAAACCAACATGTCTGTTGACTCCTTAATTATCTTTTAAAACTCTTTAAAAGGACCTAGTCGAACCAAACGTTTTGTCGTTTCCTTTAGCCGTCTCATTTTGTAAGTTCACTTTGAATGAAATACTCTAACAAATTACTCAACAAATTCCACATGGCCGATATTCAGTCATCTGCAGAGTAGCCACCTATGGGGTACTTAGCAGAACAAACAAACAGGAGTAATAACACTGGCATGGATACATAACAATCAATTTGACTGTTTCAGCTATCTCGCTACTTCTTTAACTGTAACAGCTGGATAAAGAGGAATCGATGAAATAAAACACTTCAACTTGTGGTGTCCCTAACATGTCATGTTATTACATCCCTACAGTCGTGAAAGGAGAGATCAGCACTGGTGGCTCCAGAACATGGATGGTTCAAGCCGTGGTTGGCATTGGATGCGTCGCAATCGCTGTTACCGTCATTGCCATCTTCTTGGGCGTCATCATCACCAGACGAAGGAGAAGGTCGAATATGAAACAAACTGACGACAAGTCTTATTATACACATTAAGACTCCAATTTTCCAAGAAGCAATGTCAACAGGGGAGGTATCCCAGCTGTCTGTTGGAGCTGGGAAACATAACATTTGATGTTGGGGTACAGTTCTAATTGACACTCTCAATGAACTCTTACCTGCCCAAACAAAACTGTGGAAGCATTGTATATTAGAAATACAATTTGATATTCTTGTTAAGCTTCTGGGCGACACTCCCTGTCAATACTTCCCTGCCCAAACTTAGCGGTGTATTTTGTATTAGAAGCATTGTGCATTAGAAGTGGAAAACACGAAGTCAACATTGATGTCCTGGCTGAAATGTACACAAGTGTACATACATGTTATGATACACTTTGTTATTAAGCATTTACTTGATATAGCATATTTGGAGATGTTTCTCGTGGTAGCATATCGGGATATATCGGTAGCGGAAATACGTTATGTGGGCTGTGATTCATGGTTTTATATTGGTTTAGTATTTGGTGTCATTACTGATTTTCTGTGATCCATTCCTATAATTTTTCCCAACTATTTTGTCCATTCACATCAAACGGAATTTGTTTTGATGAGAGTCAAGACTGTGTCTTCCCTTGCACTAACTCTATATTGAACACATGTTTGGTACCTTTGTGGCATGTAATTCATGTTTGTTTTATTGGTTTTATACACATGTTTGGCAGTTTGGAGGAATGTGATTCTTGGTTTTATATTTGTTTTTTAGCCATATGTTTAGTATTTTTGTGGAATTAGATTCATGGTCAAATAATGTTGTTTTACTTATGTTTGGTATCTTTGTGGGATATGATTCATGGTTGCATATTAGTTTTATACATATATTGGGTATCTTTGTGGGATATGATTCATGGTTGTATATTGGTTTTATACATATATTTGAGTATCTTTGTGGGATATGATTCATGGTTTTATGTTGGTTTTATACATATATTTGGTATCTTTTGTGGGATGTGATTCATGGTTGCATATTGGTTTTATACATATATTTAGTATCTTTGTGGGATATGATTCATGGTTGCATATTGGTTTTATACATATATTTGGTATCTTTTGGGATATGATTCATGGTTGTATATTGGTTTTATACATATATTTGGCATCTTTGTGGGATGTGATTCATGGTTTTATGTTGGTTTTATACATATATTTGGTATCTTTGTGGGAGATGATTCATGGTTGCATATTGGTTTTATACATATATTTGGCATCTTTGTGGGATATGATTCATGGTTTTATGTTGGTTTTATACATATATTTGGTATCTTTATGGGATATGATTCATGGTTTGATATTGGTTTTATACATATGTTCAGTATCTTTGTGGGATGTGATTCATGGTTTTATATTGGTTTTATACATGGGTCATTCTCAAAAAAAGGCCAAGTTCATGCTATGAAAAATATTAAAATGAAAAGCATCATATTGAATTATCTCTTTATTGTTTTGGATGGTCAACACATTAAAAAATGCAGTCATGATAATTTGCACACAGGAAAGTAACAAAATATTTTTAAAATTAACTTTTTAAAGTATCCACTGAAAAAAACCTGTCAGTGGTGTAACAAGCATAAAAGTAATTTTTTTCAAACTTTGATGTGAGATTAGGAATTTTTCACTTTTGTCACTATTTACAACCTATTTTCTTTTTTAAATATAAATTAAATCACTTCATTATTCTCACAAATGTAATTGTAAATTTAGCAAAAATGTCTTGGTGTGAGAAGAATGAAATGGTAACATATGATATTTCTTCTGATATAACTTGTATACTTAAGACTAAACATGTGTTATGTATACATTGGTATTAAAGCTGCTTTCAGTTATCATAAAATATCAGTCCTAACTGTTAAAATTTTCTTTCTTTTGAAATAATTAAATCTTAGCAAATGCCACGCATGTAACACCACTGATATTGTTTGTTACCCCGCCTGTTACACCACTGAACTTTCTGCAACTTACTAGAGCAGTAAAGCCAAATCAACAGCCATATGATGCTTTGAATTACTTAATAATCATCATTGGAGAACGATTTTCAAAATGTGGCATTGAAAAACAAATAATATCAACAGGTAAGAATAAAATTTACAAATTCAAAGAATACTGTGACACCAATGACATATTTGTGTTAGACTACTGACTTTTCTTTACCTTACTACAAAGATAAATCCAAATTAATAGCCTTTAATTCATAATCAACAGATTTGAACAGCTCAATAGCAAATTCTGAACACTCAGATTTTAAAAGGTTTTCAAAATAATATAACAAAACAAAACAATTAACATAATGTAGTAATATTGTTACACCAATGACATCTTTTGTTACACCACTGATTTTTCTTGAATTAACTTCAACGATAAATTTAAATTAATTGCCTTTTAATTGATCATTAACAGAGTTGAACAGATCAATGGCAAATTCTGATCTCTCAGACTTTAAAAGGCTTTTCAAAATAATATTAAAAGCAATAGGAAAATGAACATATTGCAGTAAACATCGTTACACCAATGACATCTTTTGTTACACCACTGATTTTTCGGAACTTTATATACTAATATACCAGAACAAATTACCTTCACAGACTTTTGCATGACTTAATGGCAATAAAATATACTGGACAAATACAATACCAAAGCAGTTAAGTTCTGTGAACAAGTGTCTTAAATGAACATTTTGTCAGTGGTGTAGCAAAACTGTCAGTGGTGTAACATTTTCCCATGTTATACCACTGACAGTTACACCACTGACCTATTCCCACTTTTTATGAACGTTATAACAATTAATGCTCCCTAACCACTGACCAATGTTGATAAATGTTTATGTTTCATTAGCTTTGATGTACTTTAAAATGAACAATGTTATGAAAAAGTACATATGAATAAGTAATCAGCGTTACACAACTGACTCTATAAAAAGTTATGATACAAAGTAGACTCACCAATTCAACAAACTTCAACATCAAAATAAAATTTGGCCTCCACTAAACTCCTGCCATGAGGGAGGAAGGCATCAACAAAGGGACCAGTTAGCATTCCATATTTTACTCAAGGGGGATAATTATTAATGTCACAAATTTATATTCGTTACACCACTGACTGTGACATTTTGGACAGTCATTGTTTTCATCATAAGTATGTGATTTAATTTTTTTTTCAATATTTCATGCAGGAATGCGTTTTTAATATTGGGATTTCATTATAAATCTTTAAAAAATATATATAAATGGCCTGGAATTTAACCTTTATGGTACTGCAAAGTAGTGTCGCTGTCCACTGACAGTGGTTTTTCTTTCAAAATGATGATAAAAACCCAAATTTGTCCCAAAAATAACAAACAGGTACACCATTTTACATCATTATGAAGAACAAAATACATTTTCTTGGATAATACGATTTTTTGAAAAAAAATTGAAATAATACTTTCAGAGAAATGTGCTACTGTCCAAAACTTGGGCAAATTTTGAGAATGACCCCACATATGTTTGGTATCTTTGTGGGATGTGATTCATGATTGTATATTGGTGTTATACATAGAGTTGGTGTTTTAGTTGGATGTGATCCATAGCTTTCATACTTGTTAGTTGTCGATATTATGGGCTATTATCTTTGGTTGGTAGAAATTTCTGTTTAGAAAACATTGCGGGCTGTTGACAGTGGTTGATGTAAAATTTTATCTAAGCCGTGGTGGATGATGCTATAAACATATGAAGAATGTTAAAACATATGTATTTGATGAAGGTAAGATATTTTATCATCATTAATTGTCAGATAATATTTCTGGTCATTTCAAAGATAATATTGAAAAACAATAGCTGTTTCTTTTTATATAGCACTCCTTTCGCGGAAGATCAGCGCTTGATTATGTATAGATATGTTACAAGAGGCAGAAATAAATAATTCATCAATCAAAGTCTAATGTCATGTGATTTTTCTACAACTTAAAGCTAATGTGTTGGTTTAACGCCACTTGTAAGGGTGTTTAGCCATTACACGGGCTACGGGCTATAGATCGCCAACAACTGAAGGTAGATCACCACACCAGGAACCATGGGGACTTACATTACTTTGCTACCTGCACGGACCCTAGCTGGAATAACACCATCCCTTCAGCCGCTGGTGATGGTTGGAAGATCTATTTTCTAGAACCAAAACAGAAAACAGTGACTTCAGATTATCTGACTGGGCTACCTTCTCTCAGTAGTGACTGACATTGTGCACTACTAAGTGCAAGAGGCTGTATGGAGGATGACACAAAAGAGGACCACTTCGTTATTAATGCAACATCGGCTGAATATTTTAGGGGATAGTTTGTATTGTTGGTTTGTTTTAATGACAGATGTGGGGTGGGGTGGGGGTGGGGGCTTACTGTATTACTGGAACAGTGGAATAACCGGAAAATCCCAAGGCCTATTAGTGTAAATAAAGATGTGAGCATAACATCGTGTTAACAATCTCCACGCAGCTGTTAGTTTAGTTTAAATCACTAAATGTACTAAACTGTGAGCGTGTATTCGTGGAAGAACATTGCTGTCTCGCTTATAATATCTTATTCGTCATGTAAATTTATTCTAAAACTGTTCCTAATCTCATCTACTTTAATATCTTTTTCTCTGGGTGCCACAGCTAAGAAACTATTTGTATAGCTATAGGCACTAACAAACTTGCATTAAAATGACATAAATTGTTGTAATGTGTATTCACACCAACATTCTTTCCATGTAGATCTTTATGACACGAAACCTGCGGGGAAATCAGGTGAGACTAGCACTTATTAGTCTCCCAAAGCGAGCGAATAGAGGGATCCAGGTGTTGAGCAGTAAAAGTGGCTCTAGGGCTAAATGGGGTGATCGATATAGGTGTAGGAGGCAAGTTTGATCCCCTCCCAACTTGGAATTGGCATCAGGCATTTACTTTTGGGATGTTTGATAGGCGGAAGAAAAGTTGGGACTCGAAAATTACACCCAAGAACCTTCCAAAACCCTACATCCCATAGCCCCTACAGCTTATAACCAGAAAGTTCATGGTCCAGTGCACTGCTATTCTCCTGCCTGTTACCTCTTTCATACAATGGACTAGCGCAAACACTTAGCAATTGAGAGAATGGTTTTAATAGATGATAACAAAAAAGTTCAACCACATTGTATACCTTTTATTAGGTTATTGGTTTCCAAGTACCAAACAAGCCGTTTATTCATCATGCATTTATACCATGTAATTTATTGATACCTACTTGAGTGTCCCACTTCTTCTGCATCAGATCACGGATGTACGAGCTAATGGTAGCTTTGTAATCGGAGTATGGAATCAGAAGTGGTGTCACAGAGTGCTGATTTAGCAGCAAAATCGGCCATTGTGTTACCAGAGACAGAGATTCCAACATGGCTAGGCAACCAAGAAAGGACGATGTCGCATTCGCCAGTGGCAAGATCATTACATAATTCGATAATTTCAATTAAAGGGGATGTTTACAATATAATAATCCGGTAGAAGATATTATTCTGAATCAAATGACAGTGGCACAAGCAACAGCGCCACCATTCTTTGACCCATCTGTAAATAAGAATTTGTATGTATTATAGTTACTTTTTAATTGATTATATTCTTGTTTATAATGTAATTCATTAGTTTTTGATTTCCTAAACTCTGTCAGTGTTAGGTCAACGTGTGGCCTCACTAATTGCCAAGGAGGAGAAGAAAGAAGACGGGAAGGAGATATATTTTCCAGCTCAATGCCGGCAGCAGAAATGAATGGTTTAATTCTTAGCCCAAGAGGCGGAACTAGAGAAGACTTTTTGTAGTACAAATCCTCATAAAGAGGATTAAAGACACAGTTAAATGCAGGGTTAGACTCGCTTGAATATATTTTTGTTATATACTGCAAGGATAATTTTATACGGCGCTGGCTAAGGGATGGCTCATCGGCCTCACCATAGAGACTGTCAACAGAAGTTCTAAAAGACCCAGGACAGAGTCTTAGGCCTTGATGGTGGACAGAATCAAGTAGTTTTATTTTGCTTTTGCAGGCTCCACCATATACGATAGAGCCGTTATCAAGTTTTGAACGGACGGGTGATCGATATAGGTGTAGGAGGCAAGTTTGATCCCCTCCCAACTTGGAATTGGCATCAGGCATTTACTTTTGGGATGTTTGATAGGCGGAAGAAAAGTTGGGACTCGAAAATTACACCCAAGAACCTTCCAAAACCCTACATCCCATAGCCCCTACAGCTTATAACCAGAAAGTTCATGGTCCAGTGCACTGCTATTCTCCTGCCTGTTACCTCTTTCATACAATGGACTAGCGCAAACACTTAGCAATTGAGAGAATGGTTTTAATAGATGATAACAAAAAAGTTCAACCACATTGTATACCTTTTATTAGGTTATTGGTTTCCAAGTACCAAACAAGTCGATTATTTATCATGCGTTCCATGGTTTCGCAACCACAGCTAGTTAGTGAAACTGGTCTATAATTAGAAGGATCAGTATGATCAAGTCCAGGTTTAGGGATGGGCACAATTATAGCATCGCGCCATGACGAAGGAAAGTTTCCAGATGTCTAAATGTCATCAAAAATATGTAAAAGCGTCTCGAAACATGATTCTGAGTGCTTCAGGAGTTGATAATGTATACCATCAGCTCCTGAAGCGGTATCGTGAGCCTGGACAAGAGCAGTATGAAGCTCATGTGTCGAAAAGGTTTCCTTGTAATCTTCCCCATTATGTGAATTAAAATTAGTATATTTATTTGCTTGCTGTTTTTGATATTTTTGGAATTCAAGGTACATAATTAGACGAGGAAGACTGTTTGGCCAACGCCTCACCAAGTTTATTTGCAATATCTGATTTATTAGTCAATAGTTCATTCCCATCTTTCAGATTGTGAATGCTAGATTTAGAGCCCTTACCTGATTTTCTGGATCATATTCTATACCTTTGGTATCGGCGTGCGCGAATTAATTTTTGATACATAGTTGCGCCAAGATTGGCGTTTACTTTGCTTGAAAGTACGCTGGGCTTTGGCGTTTAAAACTTTAAATTTATTTATATTGTGGACCATAGGATGGTGACGGAAATGATGTTCAGCTTTCTTCCGTGCCTTGCATTCATTGTTAAACCATAGTTTTCGTACATGAGGAATTGTGGAGGACTTTGGGATACAATCGTCAGCTATGTAATTTAGTTCAACTGAAAAACATTTAATGGCATCAGGAATATCATTAAAAAGTTCAGGTTTGAGTTTGTCAGCACAGTGAGATTCATATAGAGGCCAGTTAGCCTTTATAGAATTCCATCTTGATGCTGGAGGAACATCACATGGATTCAAGGGTTTTAGTAGAGAGATATGTAAAAGAGTATGATACCCATAGGAAAGCTTAAATCAGTCATCGTATTAAATGTCTCAAAATATATAAGCGGCATGACCACCCGAAGATCGACAGGACTGGATATTATTTGTAAATTGTTATGACATATGCCGTTTACTTCCCCAGTTTAATCCCCCTAAAGGATTATCTTATCTTAGCTGAGGCACCCGTGAAGAGCCACCTCCTCGTGGTGGGTGCTGGGTAACGCTAAGCGCTCTTCAAGCCCCCGTTGTGGACCCGGGGGTATATTTGGTCCACCAGCCCGTTTGCCGTGGGTTGCGCCCCTGTGTCGGTGGAGGACGGTAGTCTGGTGGTTGAGGGCACTGGGAGCCTTGACCCGTGTTCCCTTAGCCCAACACACCACTTCGCCCCTTACTTCACCTAGACGGGTGGTAGAGCAGGCCCGGTTCTATCAATCGGCTGGTCACGCCATGCCCTGAGCATGGACATGTTCATGTTGACATTATTTTGCTTACATTGTATGTTGACACTGAATATTGTGCTTATTCTATTGTCAGTATAATAATTGCCTAGAGTCCTATGCCAGAAGGCGGTGGCTCATGGGTCAATCTGGTGATATTGACCCCTGAATTTTATGTTTCTTGAGAGATGTGTCGTGGGCCGAACCAGCCTGGCACATGTTCTTTTGGATATCATGTCTTTATTTACTGAAGTATGACATATCTGTAGCCCTGTAACGTCATCCTTGTTGACACTCCATGGCGGGTGGGGAGCAGAGATGTTGAATATATTTATCCCATCATGTCTCTCCACAATTAATCTGGTTCTTCAAAAGCTAACAAACGTCGACATGTTGATTCTGATGATGAAATATCAACGGAGAACTCTGATTCTTGGCCTAGGTTCTGCTGACGGTACTCCATTGAAACTCAACCCTTTGCTATCTCCAAAGGGCATTGAAGGTGCCTGCGGAGAAGTGAAAAATGTTACCTTCCTCCGAAATGGTTCACTGTTAGTGGAATGTGCTTGGAGGCAACAAACTGTCAACCTGCTCATCTTAAGCAGTTTGTTAATACACAGGTTGTTGTCTCGGTGCACAGAACACTGAACTCCAGTAGACGAATTGTTAGAGATCGGGCGAAGTGTCTTTCGTTCATGAGTGAGGGGGAAATGTAGCTGAACTGGGAAGTCAAGGTGTTACAGCTGTGAAGCGTTTCACCAAAAAACAAGAAAACAGTATAATAAAAACAAATACTTACCTGTTTACATTTAACTGTCCGACCATTCCAAAGTCTATTAAAGCTGGCTATTTCAATATTGCAGTGGACGTATACGTACCTAATCCACTCAGATGTTACAAATGCCAAAGATTTGGACATGGCGCTAAGTCTTGTCATGCAAAGAATACTGTTTGTTACCGTTGCGGTGGCACTCATGAGAGTTCCGAGTGTACAAATGAATCACTCACATGTGTCAACTGTGGCGGGGAGCGCGCAGCCTCTTCCAAATCATGTCCTGTCTTTGAACGGGAATCAAAAATACTGAAAATTAAATATACTAACAATGTTTCATATCATGAAGCTAAAAAGTTAGTTTCTGTTCCATTTCAAACTTCTTCTATTTCTTACTCAGCTGTAGTTTCCTCTTCTCCTATACCTGTTGTCAAACCTTCCAGAGTTTCTACTCATTGCCAAACGTCGATCAGTTGGGTGAATGATGATCAGATCATTGTGGAAGAAGTTTCTTCTGTACCGGACACATCAGTATCCGAAACACAAACAGATGTTCAACTGACACAAAACTCAGAACCAGACAATGTTACAAGAGAAAACTCAGTGCACTTGACCAAAGCAGAAAAGAAACAGATGAGAAGAAGGGCCAGGGCCCTCCAAAACTTGGAAGTGTCTACTTCTCCCTCAACCCCTGCTACGGTTCAAAATCGATTTGAACCTTTAGACATGGAGGTCAGCCCTCCAGTCTCTACTCAAGGGAGTAGGCAAGCACCACGTTCTCCAGGTAAACCACCATGAACGGTTATCAGCAAGTAATCCAGTGGAACTGCAGAGGCCTCAGGAACAGTTTTAACGATCTACAATTATTATCACAAGGTTTTACACCATCAGCTTTTAGTCTACAAGAGACATACCTGAAAAGTACAGATCGATTTGAATTGCGTCGGTACAATTCATTTCATTCATTCTCACTTCCAGGTGATAAAGCCACTGGCGGTGCTTCTATTCTCGTGAGGCAGGGTGTAATCCATAGCCCGTTTCCACTTAAAAGCAGTCTTCAGGCTGTTGCTGTCCGTCTTACTCTACAGATAACCTTTACGCTTTGCTCTTTGTATATTTCCCCTTCTTCAGTTCTTCAGCAGTCTGATCTTCAGGATCTTTTTCCAAACCCTGTATTATCATGGGTGATCTTAACGGCCATAACCCATTGTGGGGAAGTACTGCTATTAACAATAAGGGGGAAATCCTCGAAGACTTCATTTCGAATAATAATCTATGCATATTTAATGATGGATCAGCCACTTATTTACATCCAGGTACGGGAACGTATTCTGAACTTGATTTGTCACTCTCAGACACAAATATTTATAACGAGTTTGAATGGTCGGTCCATGATGACCTTTGTGGTAGTGACCATTTTCCCACAATTCTCTCTGCTATAAATCCGACTGATGACCCACCTGCAACAAGGTTGAATTTTAATTAGGCGGATTGGTCTTTATTTCAAACACTTTGTACTGACAAATTAAAATCCGACATTTTTGTAAATGTCCCGGATCCTATTCAGTTGTTCTCAGATACATTGAATGATATATCGCCGATGCAAGTGTTCCTAAGTCCTCTGCTAAACCTAATTGTCGTAAACCATGGGTGTCTGACGATTGTAAACAAGCTAGGAAGTGTAGGAAAAAGGCAGAGAAGTACTTTCGACGACATCCTACACTTCAATAATGTAAAAATAAATAATGCCAAGGCTCGTCGTACTTTTAAACAAAGTAAACGTCATTCTTGGAGAAACTTTGTATCAAAACTTAATTCACGTACACCAATGAGGAAGGTGTGGAACATGATACAGAGAATCAAGGGCAAAGGTAGAAATTCTAGTGTTCGTCATCTTAAAGATAGACACAGTATGTTGACAGATAAAACTGGCATTGCAAACAAGTTGGGTGAAACTGTAGCTAGACATTCTTCTTCATCAAACTATAATCCAAAGTTTCAGAAATATAAAGATCATCAAGAAAAATTTAAAATTAACTTTCATTCTGATAATGGTGAAGATTATAATGAAGTATTTTCACTACATGAGCTGAATACTGCCTTAGCGCAAGCTCATGATACTGCAGCAGGAGCTGATAATATCCACTATCAGCTCCTGAAACATTTACCCAATGCATGTCTTGAAACACTTCTGAACATTTTTGATAATATTTGGACAACAGGACACTTTCTTCCTTCGTGGCGTCATGCCATTGTTGTACCAATACCTAAACCTGGTCGGGATCATACGGATCCATCAAACTACAGACCGATTTCACTAACTAGCTGCGTTTGCAAGTCCATGGAACGCATGGTCAATAATAGATTAGTATGGTTTCTAGAATCCAATAATCCCATTACTAACATTCAATGTGGTTTTCGTAAAAATAGAAGCACTATTGACCATTTAGTTCGACTAGAATCATTCGTTAAAAATTCCATTGTAAATAACCAGCATGCTGTATCAATCTTTTTCGACCTAGAAAAAGCTTATGATACAACATGGAAACATGGTATTTTAAGAGATTTACATGACTTTGGTTTGAGAGGCCGTTTGCCACATTTTATATCACAGTTTTTAGCAGACAGACACTTTCAAGTTCGTGTTGGATCAACCTTGTCTGACCAACCTTGTCTGACCATTATAATCAGGATCAGGGGGTTCCACAAGGCAGTATTTTGTCCGTTACTTTGTTTAGCATAAAAATAAATAGTCTCTCAAAAGTATTAAATGACTCAATAGATGGGTCATTGTTTGTGGATGATTTTAGCGTTTCATGTCATGGTAAAAATATGCATACCATCGAGAGGCAGTTACAGATGTGTCTAAATCAAATTCATAAATGGTCACTTGAGAATAGCTTTAAATTTTCACAGATAAAGACCAAATGTATACATTTCTGTCGGAAATATAAGCCTCATGAAGATTCCGAACTCTTCTTGGATGGCTCTCCAATTAACGTTGTAAACGAAGCCAAGTTTCTGCGACTGATTTTTGACAAACATTTGACCTTTTTACCACATATTAAGTATTTGAAGACCCTCCTTCACTTGTACAGATCAACCATCCGGTCAAAACTTGATTATGGCTCCATCGTCTATGGTGGAGCCTGTAAAAGTAATTTGAAACTACTTGATTCTGTCCATCACCAAGGTCTAAGACTTTGTCTTCGATCTTTCCGAACTTCTCCTATTGAAAGTATTTACGTTGAAGCTGACGAGCCTTCTCTAAACCAACGCCGTATCAAATTAGCCTTGCAGTATATTACAAAACTATATTCTAATCAGTCGAACCCTGCATATAACTGTGTCTTTCATCCCCTCTCTGAGGATCTGTACAACAAAAAGTCTTCTCTTGTTCCACCTCTAGGGCATTGAGATAGAAAATATTTCTCCTTCCCGTCTGCTTTCTTCTCCTCCTTGGCAAATGGTTCGGCCACAAGTCGACCTAACATTAACTCCTTTTAAAAAATCAGAAACTCATGATTTACAATACAAACAAGAATATAATCAATTAAGAAATAAATATAATACATATACATCACTGTTTACAGATGGTTCCAAGGATGGTGGTGCATTGGCTTGTGCCACTGTCATTGGATCAAGAACAATATTTTCTCTGCCTGATAACAGCTGTATTTTTACAGCAGAAGCTAACGCCATATTAACAGCCTTAAAATACATTAATAGACACCCTAAATATAAACAATATATAATATTTTCAGACTCTCTTTCTTGCCTTCAGGCTCTGAAAAATCTTTCTGCTAAACATCCACGTTTAATAGAAATTATTGAATTCTATAATGGTCTTTCTACTGGCCAATACGACATCGTCTTTTGCTGGTTACCCAGCCACTTTGGCATTTCTGGGAACACCATGGCCGATCTTGCTGCTAAGGCAGCACTCAACAAATCTATGACACCACTTCTTATTCCATACACTGATTACAAAGCTCTGATTAGATCGTACATCCGTGATCTGATGCAGAAGAAGTGGGACACCCAAGTAGGTATTAATAAATTACATGAAATAGAACCCTATGTTTGTTATACCTACTTGGGTTGTCAGTCCAGATTTGAAGAGGTCATCATGAGAAGATGTCGTATTGGCCATACAAGATATACTCATGTATATCTATGGAAAGGCGAGGATCCTCCGTTTTGTATCCCTTGTGATGAGAGAGTCACTGTCAAGCATATCCTGCTTGACTGTGTTGAATTCTCCATCATAAGGGATAAATATTTCAATATCAACACGGTAAAGGACCTTTTTGATAATGCTAATTATCATTTAATCATTGATTTTTAAAAGAGATAGATTTGTTTAATGAATTTTGATATATTTTTTGTAAATAGATATGGTTTTATAATTGGTAGTTTAGATTATTAACTTCGATTGTTAGTGGCTGTACCCTCAAAGGGGGTTGAAGCATTGTAAAAGTATTGTCCTCCTGAGAGGGTCCGTAAGTCCCAACACATTTAAAGTAAATTTAAATTTGCCACTTTTTTAATCGTAGAATATGTGTGCTCTTACTTTATGGCTAGATTTGTCTTCCATCACCAATGGCTGAAGGGATAGTGTAAATCCAGCTAGGGTCCATGCAGGTAGCAAAGGTACTGTAAGTCCCCATGGTCCCTAGTATGGTGATCTACCTTCGGTTGTTGGTGATCTATAGCCCGTTTTTATTTTGTACTGTCTATAGTGATTTAATTTTACGATAGCGTACTAGCTTTAAATTTATATAGCTGTATTTTTACTGTCCTTCGATGACAGGTTTTTACGTTATATACATTCATTGATTTGAATATTGATATAAACTGTTCTCGTCACGATATGGCTGCAATATTGCCGATGTGACGTTAAATTTTAACTCACTCACTCACTATCTTAGCTGATATCTCTATCCCCCAGCCCGACCCAAGCCACCGTCTGAGACACCCGTCAAGGTTTTGCTTTTGAGACAACCATTCCTACTTGTTTGTTTTAATAGTGGTAGTGAGACTCCATGTTAGCGACATCCTTAATAGTTTCTGTATTAAAGGTCACATGCAACCAAAAAATCAAACATAATTAAAACACAATTATCACTTATTTGTGACATATAATATACATTGCTGGTTATGAAAAAACATATAAACAAAATTATAAGCGTACAATCGCAAATCAAAAGTGCAATATTGTGTACTTCGGTTTACCTCCAAAGAAACGAAGCAGCCGGGATACCGAACCCAGTCAGAGCGGGTGGGTGTGCACTCAAGTGTAACGGCTGGTTCATTTGCGTATGCCCTCACGGCTTATTGTGTGTGTATATGTAGAGATGTTGGGTTTTGTAAATACATGCTCATTTTTTGCAATCAACAGACATCATAACATGTCAAGTGTTCAACTATCACACCTGCCTGTCTGTGTAATTACATAATGTGACAGAGACCAAACTCGGGCCATAAATCAATGCATTTTGTTTATGGTGTATAGCCTGATTGGTGTTAAGTTCAAATTGCATGTGGTCAGTGATCGCAGCTGTGTATTAAATATTGTCATTAGCAGACAGGCAGGCAGGCAGACACACAGGTGTCAATAAAACAAGACATTGAGTTTTGTCTATGACAACGACATATCTATATCACAGTTAGAAATTCTGTCAACGCTAAATAATGACATTGCTTTTAAGTATCGAACTGAGAAAGTGACTCGGTAAGAAGAACGTGTGGTGAAATTATATTAACAGTTAATTTACTGTCATAACATATAAAAAGCTCGCGCCTGTGAGATATCAACAAAACATTAGAAAAATAGCTCACACCAAAGCCTTCACCGAGTATTCACCGGACAACCCGCTTCCAAGCTGCGCGAACCTATTTCACTGCGCACGTGCTATGAGCGCAGCCCAGCTGTTGAAACCCGTTTTCCCCAGAAAAGTCGGGGAAAAATTAGTGAAACGTTTGAACTCCGATTTCGCGCGGTTTTTTTCATCGCGTTATTTTTCAACTTTATAAGCTGAATTTGCATTTTTGACGATTTCTTTCGGTAAGTCCATACCGAAAGGTATCAGAATCTGCAAAGTTGTGTTTTACGTTGCATGTGACCTTTAAAGTTAATATTTTTGTACGTCGGCTATCGTTTATAATGAAGCTAAGTCTAATTTAAGTGGGCATTTAAAAAGTGTCCTTTGTAATACAATATCATCGCACACTAATTTGCATAAAGCCTGTTCCAAATAAGTCGCTTGGACTCATTTTTGTACGTTTCCTGTCTCCCTACCACTGAGACTGTATTTAGACCGAACTTAGTTTAACTACATAAATTGTAGATATAAATGTGAAAAAGGACAGTACTTTAGTTAGTAAAATTGGTCTATGATTAGAAGTATCAGCATGATCACGTCCAGGGTTAGGGAGGGGAACAATTATAGCATCACGCCAAGAGGAAGGAATTTTTTCAGATGTCAAAATGTCATCAAAATATGTATGAGCGTATCTAAACATGATTCTGGTGAGTTCTTCAGGAGTTGGTAATATAACCCTAGAAAAATAATGGTGATTTACAAAAAAATTACAAATTTACAAAGCTTGTAAGTTTTCGTTAATTTAGGAAGGATTTTACCACTCCTTCTTTCAGGTCCTCCGTTGCCCATGGGTCCCCTGTTTCGATACCCCTCTAATGTTAGTGTCGGGAGGAGTGTATAGACTTAACTATTTCACGTATCTTTTGTTCTAATAGTTCATATTGTTGATAGACATACATCTTCTTGTATGTGACATAGTTGCGCTCATGTGGTTAACAGCTAAAACATTGACACAACTTAAAACGGTATTTTGGGAAATGCTAGCCATACTAGAGGTAAATACAACATCGTTCTTTTCATTACAGTCAATAGAACAAGAAGGATGCAGAGAGTGAGTGAGGTTAAATTAGTATATAAAATTGGTTCCTCGTTAATCACAGAGGACGGCGAATAGAAATAATCATCACACTTACTTTAAACATCATCCCAACTTATAAAAAGTTTATGTAATCGTAAACGTCAGACATTAGGGACATAAAATTTGGGTAATGTTTGTGTCGCTTTTCTTGTTGCTCAAGGGCTGAACCGTAATGGATCGCCACAATAGTTCAGTTAGAAATGCAATCTATTTATCTCGTCATTTTATGACGTCTTAAGACACACCTTCTTGGAAAGGTCAATGTTCTTTTGGTTGACCTTAATGATGCAGCCACTGGCTAGGTGAACATATGAAACGTATCGTAAACATACCTACACAATCACTATCTTATATTAAACGGCCTTGGCCTACTTCTCAACATTTTGTTAGTTATCATGTAACTCGTAAATATCAGACATACAATTTGTGTAATGTATGTGTCTCTCTTCTTGTGGCTCATGAGGCTGAACCATAATGGATCGCCACAATAGTTCTGCTTAGAAATGCAGTCTATTTATCTCATGTTCAGCAGTGGTAAAAATGAGCAGTTCCAGATGCTACCATGGGAGACAGCTGAAACGACCGGCTGATGATACTTCACTGCTGTAACCGTACTTGATTGATTGATTGAGTGCAGACAGTAAAACTCATGTGGGCCTTTTGGTTTACTTTTGTGTTTACAATGTCGATATGTCGTGATGTATTTAGAATGTTATTGGACTTAAAAGTGAAGGTTGAAGAGGAAGGACATATATATACCTCTGGCTTTCATTTAGGAGATAGGCACCCATGAAGGGCCACCTCCTCGTGGTGGGTGCTGGGTCACGCTAAGCGCCCTTCAACCCCCGTTGTGGACCCGGGGCATGGTAGTCCACCAACCCGTTTGCCGTGGGTTTGCGCCCTGTGTCGGTGGAGGATGGGATTCTGGTGGTTGAGGCAAGGGTTCCAGGAACAGCGTTCCTTTGCCCAATACACCACTTCGACCCTTACTTCACCTAGACGGGTGGTTGAATTGGCCAGTTCAACCAATCGGCTGGTCACGCCAAGCCCTGTGCATTGAGTATGTATTTCTATAATTGCACAAATTTGATTTGAAATTGTTTCAAGTTGGTCTTGGCTCTCGTTGTTCATTTTAACACTTTTCGATTTTGAAATTTGATCTTATGAGCTTTGCCTAGAGTCTTATGCCCAGAAGGCGGTGGCTCATGGGCCAATCCGGTGGTCTGATTAATTTTCAATTAGTTTTTCTGCTGGAGTATACCATCTCAGTATCCTTGGTGCTGCCAGTCGGAGACCCACTGGTATATAGCATTGTCCTTGTGATACTCCGTGGGGGTGGGGACCTGAGATGGTGAATCTTTCTACTATTAACCATGGCTCAACCCAAAAACATAAACGAGAGCACTGGATGAGTGTTTGTCCTCTGATGAGGACAGTTCCATAAACCGATTCCCGGATACATGGAGTAGATTTTTGGTTGTATCTCTCTACTGATGGTGAATCACTAAAACTAAATCCATTTGCCACATCAAAAGCAATTTATGGACTTGTTGGTGATGTCCAAGCTGTTAAAAAGATTAGATCTGGGTTTCTCCTCATAGAAGTGTAAAACGGCCAAACAATCAGCTACCCTCATAGCCACAAAACAGCTTGTGAATACTGCGGTTTCGGTTTCACCCACAAGTCTCTGAACAGCAGCAAAGGTATCTTGAGAGACAGAGACCGCTGGCTTCCGCCGACATGAGTGAAGCAGAAATCGTCACAGAATTACCAAAATCAAGGGGTGACTCATGTTAAACGGTTCACGTTTAAAAAGAATGGAGAAACTTTAAATACAAAACACCTATTTAATTTCTTTTTTCACAACCCCAACATCCTAAGTCTATCAGAGCTGGATTTATTGTAACATCGCAGTGGAACAATATATTCCTAATCCACTTCGTTGATTTTCGAAATGTCAAAAGTTTGGGCGCGGTACCCCAATCCTGCAGGAATCGTGCGACATGTTACAGATGTGGTGAAGAAGCTCATGTAGAAGGTTCTGACTGTTCGTCTTCTCCAAAATGTGTTAACTGTCATGGAGATCATATGTCTTCATCAAAGTTATGTCAAATCTGGAAACGTGAATATGAAATTGTCAAATTCAAAAGTTCAAAGAATGTCACCTACCAGGAGGCAAAACCGTTTAGTAAATGCGGCCTCCCCTCCATCGTCAGGTATTACATACTCTACAGCTGTTGCTCGCCCCCTGCTAAATCTGTTATGTCTGTTGCATGTCAGACAGATATCACCTGGACTAAAGCTGACAAATATGCAGTAATCACATCAGCTTCTACTGTTGACGAGAATCATGCAACATCTGCGTGTCAGGAACTGAACCACGAACAATGTCTCCTGTTGTGGAGAATCCTAGCCATAAAAGCCATAAAAAGTTGATCACAGGCAAAATCTGAGCCAGAGTACAAAGGGCTCACGTGACCCTGTACAAATCTATAACAAGTTTCCAAATTTTAGAAGACATGGACGTCTCCCTCAGCCACGTGCGCGAAATAGAAGCAGTTCGCCTCGGAAGGGAAAAGTAAGATCCCCAGTATTACCACCCGCTATAACATGAGATTATAGCCCCTTAATCCAATGGAATTGCAGAGGGACTTAGGACCAATTTTAATGGAAGTACAATGCACTGGCAACAAGACTTTACACCATCAGCGTTTAGTTTTCAAGAAGCATACTTAAAACAAAATGATAAGTTCGATTGCGTCATTACCAGTCTTACCATTCTTTTTTCACCTCCAGGCGACAAAGCCACTGGTGGATCTTCCATTTTGGTGAGAAATGGCATTTATCCACAGCCCTGTACCTGTTAAAACCAATCTTCAGGCTGTTGCTGTTCGTCTTACTTTACATATAACCGTTTCTCTCTGT
This sequence comes from Haliotis rubra, assembly GCF_003918875.1. Classification (NCBI taxonomy): domain Eukaryota; kingdom Metazoa; phylum Mollusca; class Gastropoda; order Lepetellida; family Haliotidae; genus Haliotis; species Haliotis rubra. The sequence goes on from NW_025765037.1 coordinate 21,065, forward strand.
TCCTTGTATATCTCCTCCATCTTCAGCTCTTCACCAGTCCGATCTTCAAAGATTTATTTGACCAACTACCTCAGCCAGCCCTGTATCATAATGGGTGATCTCAATGGACATAACCCACTGTAAGGAAGTACTGATACCAACAACAAAGGGAAAATTCTTGAAGATTTTTATCTCTCATAATAATTTATGCATATTCAACGGCGGCTCTAACACATATTTACATCCTGCAACGGGTACATATTCTTCTTTAGATTTGTCAATCACTGATTCAAATGTTTATAATGAATTTGAATGGTCTGAGTCCATAATGATCTTTGTAGGAGTGACCATTTTTCCAGCAATACTTACAGCAATTAACCCTACCGATGATCCTCCTTTAACAAGATGGAATTTTTTCCAAGGCCAATTGGCCCTTATTTCAGAGCTACCTGCCTCGAAGAACTCAAACCCTGACCTTTTCATGGATGTTCCTGATCAATTAAAATGTTTTCCATGACAAACTAAAACACTTATATAGCTGATGACGGTATTCCCTAAGTCCTCTGTAAAGCCCACACATACGTAAAACCATGGTTTAATGATGAATGCAAACAAGCTAGGAAAAGTAGGAAGAAAGCAGAGAAATATTTTCGCTGCCATCCTACAGTACGCAACTTAAATAATGTAAAATCAGTTATGCTAAAGAAGCTCGACGAACGTTTAAGCACATTAAGCGTCATGCTTGGAAAAATTACGTTTCCAAAATAAATTCCCGTACTCCTATGTCACGGAAGGTATGGAATATGATCCAAAAATCAAAGGCAAAGGGTTCCAAAATCTAGCGGTATTCAACATCTCAAAGATGATAATGACATCCCTAACTGCAAAATGTGATATTGCAAATATAAGTTGGGGAAACGTTGGCTAAACATTCGTCCTCCTCAAATTATAATACAAAATTTCAGGCTTATCAAACACAACAAGAAAGAAGAAAGTGAATTTTCAATCTGATAATGGTGAAGATTATAATGAGGTCTTTTTCATTACATGAACTTCACACTGCTTTATCACAAGCTCATGATACTGCAACGGGACCTGATGCTATCCATTACCAACTTTTAAAACACTTGCCTGAATCTTGCCTGGAAACTTTACTTAACATTTTTGACCATATTTGGATAACGGGATATTTTCCTCCTTCATGGCGAAACGCCATAGTTGTTCCCTATCCCAAAGCCTGGCAGGGATCATACAGATCCATCTAATTATCGGCCTATTTCCTTAACTAGCTGTGTTTGTAAAACCATGGAGCAGATGGTCAATAATCGCTTAGTTTGGTTTTTAGAAACCAACAATCTAATCACTGATATACAATGTGGTTTCCGTAGAAACCGTAGTACAGTTGACCACTTGGTTCGTTTGGAATCATTTGTTAAAAATTCTTTTATTAAAAAACAACATGCTGTATCCATCTTTTTTGATCTTGAAAAAGCTTATGACACCACTTGGAAGCATGGTATTTTAAAAGATTTACAAGCCTTTGGGTTGAGAGGTCGCTTGCCTCAATTTATAACTAATTTTTTATCTGACAGACAGTTTCAAGTTCGTGTGGGATCAACCTTGTCAGACTTCTTTAATCAAGACCAAGGTGTTCCACAGGGCAGTATTTTGTCTGTGACTTTATTTAGCGTTAAGATAAATAGCCTTTCAAAGGTTTTAAGTGATTCAGTTGATGGTTCACTATTTGTGGATGATTTTAATGTTTCTTGTAGAGGTAGCAATATGCATACAATAGAGACAATTACAACTTTGTCTCAACAAAATCGACAAATGGTCACTTGAAAACGGGTTTAAGTTTTCTATAGCAAAAACTAATTGTATACATTTCTGCAGAAAATATAAACCGCATAAAGATCCAGAATTATTTTTAAATGGCACCCTATCAAAGTTGTGAAGGAGGCCAAGTTCTTGGGTTTAATTTTTGACTCACATTTAACGTTTCTGCCGCATATTAAATCCCTAAAACTAAATGCATGAAGGCACTTGACTTGATGAAAGTCGTTTCAAATTCCTAAGTGGGGGGATCAAGCTACCCTCTTACATCTGTATCGATCATTGGTCCGCTCCAAACTTGATTATGGCTCCATCGTATATGGTGGAGCCTGCAAAAGCTAACCTTAAACTTTTAGATTCTGTCCATCACCAAGGCTTGAGACTTTTGTCTTGGAGTCCTTTCGAACTTCTCCTGTTGACAGTCTCTACGTCGAGGCAGATGAGCCATCTCTTGCACAACGCCGTATAAAATTATCTTTACAATATATTACTAAACTATATTCTAATGAGTCTAACCCTGCATTTAACTGTGTCTTTCATCCCTCTATGAGGATTTATACAACAAAAACCTTCTCTTGATGTTCCGCCTCTTGGGCACCAGATTAAACCATTCCTGTCTGCTGCCGGCATTGGGCTGGACAATATAGCTCCTTCCGTCTTCTTTCTTCTCCTCCTTGGCAACTGGTGAGGGCCTGGAAGTTGACCCTACTCTGACAAAATTTAAGAAATCTGAAACTAATGATTTACAGTATAAACAAGAATATAATCAATTAAAAATCCAATATCATACATACAAATCCTTATTTACAGATGGGTCCAAGGACGGTGGCGCAGTGGCATGTGCCACTGTCATTGGATCCCGAACAATATCTTCTAGAATACCTGATAACAGCTCTATATTACAGCAGGAAGCAAACGCCATCTTTACAGCTCTTAAATATATTCAAAGACATCCCAAACATAAACAGGTATATAATTTTTCTGACTCTCTTTCTTGCCTTTAAAGCTATTAAAATCTCTCTTGCAAACATCCACTTTTAATTGAAATAATCGAATTATATAATGATCTTGCTACTGGCCAATGCGACATCGTCTTCTGTTGGTTACCCAGCCACGTTGGCATTTCTGGGAATACAATGGCCGATCTTGCTGCCAAGGCAGCACTCAACAAATCTGTGACACCACTTCTTATCCCGTACTCTGATTATAAAGCTAGCATTAGAACATACATCCGCGATCTGATGCAGAAGAAGTGGGACACCCAAGTAGGTATTAATAAATTACATGCAATAAAACCCTACATTGGTTACACCTACTTGGGTTTGTCAGTCCAGATTTGAAGAGGTCATTAATGCGACGATGTCGCATTGGCCACACTAGATATACTCACGAATATTTTACTGTAAGGCGAAGATCCTCCGTTTGTATCCCTTGTGATGAAGGAATCACAGTCAAGCATGTCCTGCTTGACTGTGTTGAATATTCCATCACAAAGGGATAAATATTTTAATGTCAAAACATTGACGGATCTTTTATAATGTTAATTATCATTTAATAGTTGAATTTTAAGAGAATTAGATTTGTTAACTGATTTGTAAATAGATACATATTTTATTATTGGTAATTTAAATTAGTAACTGAGTTGTTGAGTGGCTGTACCCTCAAAGGGGTTGACGTAATAAAATTATTGTCCTCCTGAGAGGGTACGTAAGTCCCAAAACTTTCAAAGTCAATTTTAAACTTGCAGGATTTTTAAACGTAGCATTTTTGTCATTTTAATTGTAGCTACCATTTCTTACAATCGCAAGCGGGTGAAGGGATGGTTATGTAAATCCAACTAGGGTCCATGCAGGTAGCCAAGGTACTGTAAGTCCCCATGGTCCCTAGTATGGTGATCGACCTTCAGTTGTTGGCGATCTCTGGCCTGTTTTTATCTTGTATTGTCCGAATAGTGCTATTAGTTTTAACCTTCCACACTAGTTTTAAATCTAATTGTGATCTTCTAGTTGTTTTACTGTCCTTCGATGACAGGTTTTATAATACATACATATTCCATTAAAATGTAAAATGTTCTCGTCACGATATGGCTGAAATATTGCCGATGTGACGTTAAATATTAACTCACTCACTCACTCATTTAGGAGATAAACATCATGTGTTGGCCAATTCCCGGATGTTATTAAGTATTTGAACCGAATCATTTGGAAACGACGGCGTTCTCCTAAATGAATGTTTTTGATTATTTGAAAATATTAACATATGAAACTGACACATTTATTGTAGTAAACCATATTTCAAACCTTTACACAAGTGTTAGAAGATCAAACGTAGCCATAACTGCAACATACTTTAGTTCCTATCATGTACAATATTCAATACATTGGGACTATTATTGCAGTTTCATATGAAAAGGTTAATGAACTGCGATTTAATTCAACCTTATAAGTAAAACTGATAATATTAATGGAAATTATTTATACATTTTACGAAATGTATATGCACACATATTTAAAGGAATTGTCTTGTTCATATAATTTGTTTGTGTCGCTTTATAGACAAAACAATGATGTATATTGATTGGCCAGGTGCGCGTTTGTCAGAAACGTTTTATGATTCACTATCATTGTTTTCGATAATATAATCAATTCATATTCGATGACAGGATATCAAACTCTAACAATATTTATACGAAAATTGTTTTAAAATATATAAACCATATTATGTCTTTATTGTGTCTCCAGGACCACACGAACGCAATTCTCGCACAATGTTCACTTTTCAAACCCAGACAGCGAATGGGACTTCTCCCAGGAAACACTGCCTAGTCGAACCCACCAAGAACTTTACGGAGAATATGTAGACCTTGGCACGCTTAAAATAGCTGTGGAATTCTTCGCTTTCATCATGAGTCTTCACATGCATCACCAGAGGATCATCCGATAAATAAATATGTGCAAAAGTACACAATAAAATTCTATCATGAAGAGCCTTAAAATTAATCAAACCCCGACCTCCAGAATTGATTGGCATATATAGTATGACCAGAAATTATTGAGAATTTTAGGAATATGTTTAATTGGATTTCTAGTACAAACAACCTTGACCAGCTATCAAGTGCTTGGTTTCATTCAAGAGAGACAACTCCGTTAATCCTTTTTCATTAGTTTGTGAAGAGTTATCCCCCTTTGTTTACTTGCTAGCAGACGACATTTTCAGTGATCCTCAGTATGGATGATTTAGAGAAGAGGAAGTTGATTTTAGAGTATTATAATAAGTTTCTAAAAACAAACAAAGGAGTTTAGAAAACTTAAGGCTGGATATGATTGATAGAGGAACTGTGGCTGTCTGTAAGGAGACAATTAGAATGGGTTGGCAGAAAAGTCGAGGAATTCCATCACCGATCATGAAACCTGAACAAAAGGAGCGAAGGCTGAACTGGTGCTTACAGCATAGAAATGTAACTGGGAAAATGTGATTTTCTCAGATGAAAGTTCTGTGTGGCTGTTTCCTAATAAACTGTTATTCTGGACCAAACAAACTGAAAAACCTTTGTATCAGCGCCCACAGTACAGTCCGAAATTTAACGTGAGGGGTGGCATATCTGTGTTAGGGGCAACGCCCCTCTGTGTATTTGAAGGGAATATGAACAGTGAGCGGTACACAGATATTTTCGAGGGACATTTACTTCCATCTGCTCACGTGTTCTATGGAAATGTTTGGATTTTCCAGCAGGACAACGACCTGCGCCAAGAGATCAGGAGGTACCAAACCAAGGGCACCGAGAACAATGGGGAACCTGACGACAGTGTACTTGAGATGCAAGCGAGACATTTCATAATGAAGCGCTTTGAGGATGCTTAACGGGATGAATTTGGCGCATTGTGCATTTTGTTATGGTGTTTTTTTAAGGTAAATGGTTTACTTATTTTGGTACTACAACAGCACATCTGTGTAGTCAAACATCTGTGACGATGCCGAAATCGATTATTCATGATACTGGACACAGTATTGTTCTGTATGCATGTAGTAGCTTGTGCCACTGTCATTGGATCCAGAACAATATCTTCCCGATTGCCTGATAACAGCTCTAATTTTACAGCAGAAGCTAACGACATTAACAGCCTTAAAATATATTAATACACCTAAATATAAACAAGATAGATTTTTTTTCAGACTCTCTTTCGTGCCTTCAGGCTATTAAAAATCTGTCATGCAAACATCCACTTTTAATTGAAATTATTGAATTATATAATGATCCTTTTACTGGCCAAGACGACATCGTCATCTGTTGGTTACCCAGCCATGTTGGCATTTCTGGTAACATGATGGCTGATTTTGCTGCTACGGCGGCACTCCACAAATCTGTGACGCCACTTCTGATCCCATACTCCGATTGCAAAGCTGTCATTAGAACATATATCCGTGATCTAATCCAGAAGAAGTGGGACGCCCAAGTAGGTATTAATAAATTACCTGCAATAAAACCCTACATTGGTTACACCTACTTGGGTTGTCAGCCCAGATTTGAACAGGGCATCGTGCAACGTTGTCCCATTGGCTATACAAGGTATACTCGTGAATATTTGTTAAAAGGCTAAGATCCTCCATCTGTGATCCATCCTCCCTTGTGATGAAAGAATCACGGTCAATCATGTCCTGTTTGGCTGTATAGATTTTTCCATCACAACGGATAAATATTTCATAGAGAAATCCATGGCCGCCTCTCCGTCATTCCTTGTGTTGCTGGTTAGCGTCCCGGTGGTGTGGTGTCACTACCCGGGTGAGTCGTTTATACATGAACGTCATACTGACATTTGCCTTTTCTGGTGTCATCACTGATTGTCATGCTTCTGTCCCCTTTAGTCACATATTTTGCACTTTTTTGACAGAAGGTGAGGTGAGGTGAAATTGGGTTTAACGTCGTGCTTGAGAATATTTCGCTCATATGACGACGTGCATGCGTGTGTATGTATATGTGCGGCTGCTTGTACTAGCCCAGACTTAAGCTGGTTTTATAGTGCTAGCCCACTGAGATACCATGCCGCAGTGAAGCATGAATACCCCACTCAGACACATTATACTGACTCCGAGCCGACCAGTCCTTGTTGTACCCATTAATGCCGAGCGCCAGGCAGGGACCGACAAGTACCATATTTTAACGTATTTTGGTATGACGCGGTCGGGGATCGAACCCGCGACCTTCCGCTCTCCGGGCGGACGCTCTAACCACTACGCCACGGAGGCGGTCTTTTTGACAGAAGAACTGGTTACACTCTGGCGTTGACATTCCATTATATATGTACAAAGAATATGCTTGTATCTGACTTTACAATATTACCACTCATAACTGTACATTATAAAATTGGGCTGAAGACCGTCAGCACCCAAAGGCAGGCCACCACACTGGAGGTGTGTGTGTGGTGTGGGGGGGGGGCGCTGAGGGTGTGCGTGCTTATCAGTCACTTAAACCAAACAGTTAAACGTCATACATATGCTGCGTTTAAAACAATGTAAAATGAGAATTAGATTTAATCAAATTAGACTCACGCAACCTCTCAGGGGTACAAATATTTTAAGTTACTTCAACAACCTTTGAGTGAATGAGTTAAAATTTATAGTCATTTTGGCAATATTTAATAGTAAAACAACTAGGTTATCACAGTTAGAGATTTAAAACTAGCATTTAAATTATATAGCTATTTAGGTCATTACAACATAATAATGGGCTATAGATCGCCAGCAACTGAAGGTAGATCACCATACTGGGGACCATGGGTACTTACATTGCCTTTGCTACCTGCATGGACCATAGTTGGATTTACACCATCCCTTCAGCCGCTGGCGATTGAAGTCAAATCTAGCCATAATTTAATATTACAAAAATACTACGTTTAAAAAATCTTGTAAGTATAAATTTACCTTAAATATTTTGGGACTTACGTACCCCACAGGAGGACAATAATTTTACAATACTTCAACCCCCTGTGAGGATACAGTCACTAACAATCTAAGTTGATAATTTAAACTACCCATAATAAAATATAGATCTATATACAAAACATATCAATCAAAATTTATCAAGTAATTCTATTTCTTTTATAAATTCAATAATTAAATGATAATTAACATTATAGAAACGATCCTTAAATGTTTTGACACTGAAGTATTTATCCCTCGCGATGGAAAACAACAACCTTTGAAGGTAGAGTAGATATTTAATCATTCTATCAATTAAAATCACTGAGTAATTACAATACATTTCAAAAATTAACAATTAATTCAATTTCTTTTAAACACCCAAAAAGATCCTTTAGGGATGAAACTGTGAAATGATTATCCCTTGTGATGGAAAAATCAATACAGTCATGGAGGACATGATTGGCGGTTAATCTTTATCACGTGGGATACAAAATGGATTATCCTCCCCTTAAATAAATAACCATGGGACATCGTCGTAAAATTACCTCTTCAAATCTGGACTAACAGCCCAAGTAGGTATAGCCGATAGTTGCTTTTATTTCGTGTAGTTTATTGATACCAAGTAATTAACTTGGGCGTGCCACTTCTTTTGCATTAGATTTATGGTATTTCTGGTTATCTAATAACAGGTTTATCATCACTGTAAGGCATCAGAAGTGATTTGTTGAGGGCTGCTTTAGCATAAGAATCAGCTATTGTTTTACTGGTGATTCCAATGTGGCTAGGTAACCAACAAAAGACTATGTCGTATTGGCCAGTTGCAAGTTCATTATGTAATTCAAGAATCTTGATTAAAAGTTTAAGATTCTTAAGTTTTGTTAATGTAAGATCTACCTGCTGTCTTAACAATTGTCAAGGTGGGAAAGAAAGCAGGCGGAAAGGAGATATATTTTCAAGGTCGATATTGGCAGCAGTAATGAAAGGTTTAATACTTATTCCTGGAGGCGGAACTAAAGAAGACTTGTTATTGTACAGATTCCCATAAAGAGGACGAAAATCGCAGCTGAATGCACCGTTGGACTCATCTGAAAAAGTTTTGTGATATATTGTAAAGATAGTTCTATTCCGCGTTGTTCAAGAGATGTTCATCGGCCATTACAAACAGACTGTCAACAGGTGATGTTCTGAAAAATCCAAGACAAAGTCTAAGACCTTGATGGTGGACAGAATCTAAAAGTTTTAGTTTGCTTTTGCAGTCTCCACCAAAAACGATGGAGCCGTAATCGTGTTTAGAACGAATTAGCGCTCTGTACAAATGAAGGAGGGTTGACTGGTCCCCTCCCCATTTCGAATTAGAAACAACTTTTAGTAAATTGTGTGGCTTCAGGCATTTATTCTTTAAATATTCTGATGTGCGAAGAAATGGTAAGGTGCTGATCAAATATTATTCCCAGGAATTTGGCTTCTTTTAGGACTTAAAAAGGAGTACCGGGAGTGCAGTGGTTAGGCGTCTGCCTATCACGCTGAAGGCCCGGGTTCGATCCCCGGTGGAGGCACCTAGGTTCGGGTCCCGAGGTGGGCACATTTGCGTAGTATCCTTGGACAAGATACTTAGATTCACATTGTCTCACCCAGCTTTAAAATGGGTACCCGTGAGGATGTGCTAGCAATGTGAGTGTTTAGTTCATTGCGCCTAACAGGTAAGTATCGGAAAGTACAATAGTGTCCTATGACCGTGGATGGTAATGTACATAGCGTCGTGAGCAGGCAATGTGCCTGGATGTGTGCGCCACATAAGCGGACTATTACCATCTAAATTTAATTATGGATATAGTATATATTTTTTAACAAAAATCCCTTTTCTAAACACTATTTACTGATTCTATTTAAACATAGCTGCAGCTCCCTTTAAATATACTAAATTGGAGTTTTGCCACGACACGAAACATTAAAATCATCCAAAAAAGAGAGCTCATCTACTTAATCTGTTAAAACCTTTGATAAACTGTTGATCTTAATACTAAACAAGGTGACAGACAAAATACTACCTTGTGGGTCACCGTGATCCTAATTATAATGACCAGACAGGGTGGAACCCACACGGACTTGAAATTGTCTGTCATTTAAAAAGTCATCCAAATTTAATTAAGTCTTTTAAAATACCATGTTTCCAGGTAGTGTCGCGTGCTTTTTCTAGATCGAAAAAAATCGACACTGCATGTTGTTTATTAATTATGGCATTTTAACAAAAGATTCTAAACGCACTAAATGATCGATGGTACATCTGTTTTTATTGAAACCTCATTGTATAGCTGTTATGAAGTTATTGGTTTCCAAGTGCCAAACAAGTCGATTATTTTATCATGGGTTCCTTGGTCTTGCAAAAGCAGCTAGTTAGTGAAATTGGTGAAGTTAGAAGGATCAGTATGATCACGTCCAGGTTTAGGGATGGGAACAATTATAGCATCACGCCATGAAGTAGGATATTTTCAAGATGTCCAGATGTCATCAATAATATGTAAGAGCGTCTCTAAACATGATTCTGGTAAGTGCTTCAGGAGCTGATAATTTATACCATCAGCTCCTGAAGCAGCATGGTGAGCCTGATCGAAAGCTGTATGAAACTCGTGTATCGAAAAGGTTTTGTTGTAATCTTCCCCATTATCTGAAGTAAAACTAATAGATTTCTATTCTTGCTGTTTTTGATACGGAAATAATGCTTGGCTTTCTTCCGTACCTTCCTAGCCTGTTTTTTGCTTATTGTTGGTTTTACCATGGTTTTCGTGTGTGTGTAATTGCAAATATTTTGGGATACACTCATCAGGTATATTATTGAATTCATCAGAGAAATCCTTTTACGGTATCAGGTTTAAGTCTGTTACAGCACATAGTTTGATATAGATGCCAGTTAACTTTTTAAAGTTCCATCCTTAGGAAGGGGTAATATCAGATGGATTCACAGGTTTAAAAATTGTCTGAAAAAGGTCACATCCACAGGTCATCGTGGACTGACCATTCAAATTCATTCAGTAGGTTTGAATCTGTAACTGATAAATCAAGAGCTGAATAAGTTCCTGTGCAAGGATGTAAATATGTGTTGGAACCGTCATTATATATGCATAAATCATTATTCGAACAGAACTCTTCCAATAATTTATTTTTAGGGCTCCTTGCCTCTAGGCAGGAGACCTATTGTAATCGTTCGGATTATTATTATTATCATTATTATTTATTATTCCGCCGATTTTTGTACCAAACATACCTCCTAAACCAATGCTCCGAATCGCTTACAAAAAAATCACACAGATGCCCACCGAGGTGAAAATATTCCCCTTAAAAATCTCTAGGCTCTTGGCCAAATAGCAAAGGGGAGATAATTCAAAAGTTTGACAGCAAATATCTCAAGAACTAATTGTTCCAACACTTCCAAATCTCTTGTTTATTCTGGTTAAAGGTACGCTGCGCTTTAGCATTTAACAATTTAAATTTATTTAAATGTTAAATGTGACGTCATAGGGAAAGGTTCGCCTGGTCGCCTGGTCAGACTAAAGTCGATTTATTTTGTTCAAGACTGATGGCTGAGCTCGTGTTTGTCGCCTCACAAACACTGCATATGCACAACGGAATATCATGGCGCAGGTACTGTTTAGTAGGTGTTCATTAATTGTGATGTGGGGGTGCTTGTCACATGAGTGTAAACCTGACCTTCTTACGACCCAAACGAACATCTGAACAGAAAACGGTACATCACTGGCATCCTTTACAGGATGGTTGTACCACATTTGATGATCATCCTCTGAACACAATGCCAGTCGCTATGGACGACAATGCTTGTCCACATCGTACACCTGCTGTTGGTGATTGTTTCTTAGCAACTCAATCCCATAGAACATGTTTGATTTCAAACGGAAATCTCATCCCTCACATGGATGCTAAAAATCACAATGTCCTTCCATTAGAATCTATATACATTGTACAATGTTGTCCAAGTACCATTTATTATGACTAAGACATATGCACTCTGGTATCTGCTCTCGGTCTTGAAGGGAGCTCCAAATATGTTTCGTTTCAGCTAACGCTCTGCTCGTTGTGCTAAATCAGGATGTATATACGTTTTTAACATCTTCATCATCAGCAACACAAGCACCAGAAATACCGGTACCTTGCTTTATCAATGCAGCTATATACATTCTGTCCAGCAGTCTATGTCCGGGATCGTGTGCACTGGGGTGTTCCTAAATCTCCAAAAACCGTCGATGCAAGATCAACGTGTGGCAGTGGCAGATAATTTGAGTCTTCTTCTGTTGGCCAATGTTCCGGCAGTCATACCACCTGTAACAATATCTCTCAGTCTGTTGTAAATGTGTTCCTTATCTTCTTCACAAGCAGAATTAAGTTCTGTTGTTTCTGCCAATTTCTCTATTAGTTGGTAACTTTGCTCTTCATTTGAGGCCTTCAGGGAAGCCATTGATATCAGATGAAGGAACGTTTCCCAGCGATAGAACAGCATCCCACAGGACTGGATTATGGTAAGTAAAGCTAGGAAGCTGGTGAAGAGAAGTCCAAGGATGTCAGTGTTTAGCTGAACAACGTGCCCGCTTAGTCTGTACTCAATTCTAAAAGCTGCAGCGTTGAGTAGCTGGAACATGAGGTTGATGGCCATCCAGAGAGCATTCATCATTACTATCATGAAGCAGACGACATTTCTCAGCTCGATTAATTCAGTTTTGTTTTGGTTTTCTTTCAGAGGATCCTGTTCTATTGGTTTTAAATACTTTTCAATTAAATCATTCCAGAAATTCTTTTCTTTGCCAACTAGCGTCAGAACTGGTCCATTTCCAAGTGCAGGATCATGAGCCCAATGGTTTTCTCTGTAAAATTCATTTTCTGTTTCATCTTCTGCTGGCAGCGGCTCTTCCGCAGACACATTTATACTTCTAGTAGCAACACTTTCACAAGAAGACTGACTTTGGGGCTCTTTTCCTGCTAACTGGTCTAACTGTTTCGGCACATTGCGATACATTTGTGTCGGAAGTGCCACAGCATCCTGCCTGTCTTTGCTTGATGACGATAACTTAAGTTTTAGCTCCTGTAACAGTTGTTTGAGTTCTTGGATGGAGGTGGAACTGAAGAAAAGACGTGCAAACAAACCATCTACCTTCTTCTCGCTCTGTGCAGCTTCCCTTTCAGCCTTCAGCTGCTGCTTTGTTTTCCTGTCTGGAATCTCGCGAGTGCCCCAGGATACGATGTTCAGATTGCAAAGTGAATATATTAACAGTAAAATGTATGTTGATGGAATACACAGAAAGTACAAAAGTCCATGAGGTAAACAACCTTTTTCTTTCCAATGGAGCAGCCCAGACATGATATACAAAACAGGAAGAATGATGGTAAACAGCACCCTCAGATGAAGAGCACTTTGCTCAAAGGCAATCATAATGGTTCGAGCAATGACAACCATCATTATGAAGGCATAAATAACACTAAATAGTGTCGCAAGATTTAGCTGAATCTTTGTAGAGGCAGTAAAGCAAGTGATTGTAAAGATGGTTGGAATTAGCAAAGATATCAGATAAGCATATATCAATCCGGGGGCGAAGACTGCTTCAATGGCACCGGCAATCATCAAGATGACAGAGCCAGGTGCTAAGATGGTGCCCGCCATCATCGCTGTCTGGTATATAATGTACAAGTAACTGACGTTGGAGTTGCTAGCTACAATGGCTTCAGATGACGATAACAGGTCTATAATATTGGCGAGGATGGAAGGAATCCAGCGTCTTCTCTGGTTAAAGAACTCATTGAATCCTTCTGGGGCATACGTGTAGGCGGCAGCGGCAGCAGCATAGTCTAGTCGATATCCCTGCTTAAGCAGCAGTGTGCTCAACCATCGATCTTCACCTGGGAATAGTAAAGCAGCTTTACATATTCTGAAAAGTAATACATTCGTCGTACATTTTTCGAGAAAAAACAGAGTACTTAAATGTGTCAATACCTTGGTCATATTGAAGGAAGTGTCCAGGTTTGGTTGGCAGTGTTGTGTATGTCCTCATAATGTTGTCATCCATTAACGCCGAGGCTCTGAGGAGGGAGAAGCACCCAGGAATACAGAGGACGCACCCCAGCACTTGCTCAGTAGATTTCTGTAGCCAGTGGCCTATAGCATATTCAAACTTCTGGTACCACACAAGAGGCCCTGCAATTAACAAAAATGAGTATGTGCTGGTTCTGTGAATGCTCGAGAATTATGCATGATCTTTTCAATACAGCCTTGTGATTCATATGATTAAACTACACAACCTGACATACGTTTATGCATTATAGCGAGCGAGTTTAGTTTTACACTGCTTTCATTCCAGCAATATGACAGCGGGGTTATGCATTATTAATAGGCATACCTGAACCAATGGGATGAATTCTGCCAGTGACCGCACCAACATTATCATTTGACATTTTTTCCAGCAGGGATCTGACCGCCCCAGGACAGAAATCTACGTCGCCATCAAGTGTCAGAATAAACGTATTATTGCTCTGAAAGTGAAATAAAATATGCATCAAATCTTTTACACGTGCTAATTTTGTTTTGAAAGGCACAATGACTATTACAAACATTGTTTGAAGTGTATGACAAAAAGTGGACAAACATTAGACTAATACCTTTGTATTGATTTTTGAACTTAGTTTATTTCAGAATAATTAATTAAATCAAAATTCTTTGCTTACGTGTTTCGCACCTTGTTCCTTTAGTTCTTTTCCTGGTAAACTTTTCAGTTTCAACTTGGGAATCAACGCGCAAATATATCTATATATTCCAGGATGAGCTTTCTCTGGCTTTGACGCCTTCGAAACTCTTCATCACAACATACTCAGAGCATAAACCTTCTATAGTGAATGTCAAGGGTATGGCACAAGGTTGTAGTCTACCGTTCATGAATTACTGAATTTTGACTACGGGTCATGATTACTTACCTTTCTTTGAGTGTCCAGGTCAATCATTTCGCTGATGTGCTTTTTGTCCATTGGTGTGTCTTTGTTGATTTGTTTAGCGATGTCTTGAGCAGAATCTTTCAGGATTTGATACCCCAGTAAGAAGTACATGTACATCACCTGCAACAGTGAGTGAGTATGGTTTTACGCCGTTTTTAGCAATATTCCGGCGGGGGACACCAGAAATTGGCTTCACACATGTCTGGAATCGAACCTGGATCTTCGGCGTGACGCACCTGCAAAAAACGACCAGTAGTTGTGTGGTTCGTCAAATCAAATTGATAAGTCAGGGTTATCCATGTGCTAAAAGACTGCAATACTATCGGAATTGACATTAAAGGTACTCAGCTTGGTTGGCTTAATGTCGCTTTGAACAGTATTCCAGTTATTTATTTATCTCAGCCCATCAGCTACTATTGGGGGAAAGGTTTTAAACATTTACAATATTTGTGAAATCCACGTAAATTGGCACGGTGCTGAGTTATACCTAGCAACAACGATCACAGGTCAAATACGGTCCCTAGTATGGTGACCTACCATCAGTTGCTGACGATCTAAAGGCCTAGAGATTTTTTCTGGGTTACATCAGTTTTACCTGATGAAGGGGCCAGAACAAGCCCTGAAACGTTGTACTCGAGAATAAAAAGAAGATGTAACCCAGAAAAAATCTCTATGTTCATCAAATATCATCTTCTAAAATGCCAATCAAGCAGCTGATCTATAGCCCTGTTTATATATTGTGTTGTTCATAAGGTTACATGCTAGTTTAAATTCTCTATCTGTGAGTTAGTCCTCATGGCGACCTACCTTCAGTTGCTGGCGATCTATAGCCCTGTTTATGTATTGTGTTGTTCATAAGGTTACATGCTAGTTTTAATTCTCTATCTGTGAGTAAGTCCTCATGGCGACCTACTTTCAGTTGCTGGCGATCTATAGCCCTGTTTATATATTGTATTGTTCATAAGGTTACATGCTAGTTTTAATTCTCTATCTGTGAGTAAGTCCCCATGGTGATCTACCCTCAGTTGCTGGCGATCTATAGCCCTGTTTATCTATTGTGTTGTTCATAAGGTTACATGCTAGTTTTAATTCTCTATCTGTAAGTAAGTCCCCATGGTGATCTACCTTCAGTTGCTGGCGATCTATAGCCCTGTTTATCTATTGTGTTGTTCATAAGGTTACATGCTAGTTTTAATTCTCTATCTGTGAGTAAGTCCTCATGGTGACCTACCTTCAGTTGCTGGCGATCTATAGCCCTGTTTATATATTGTATTGTTCATAAGGTTACATGCTAGTTTTAATTCTCTATCTGTGAGTAAGTCCTCATGGTGACCTACCTTCAGTTGCTGGCGATCTATAGCCCTGTTTATATATTGTATTGTTCATAAGGTTACATGCTAGTTTTAATTCTCTACCTGTGAGTAAGTCCCCATGGTGTTCTACCCTCAGTTGCTGGCGATCTATAGCCCTGTTTATCTATTGTGTTGTTCATAAGGTTACATGCTAGTTTTAATTCTCTACCTGTGAGTAAGTCCCCATGGTGATCTACCTTCAGTTGCTGGCGATCTATAGCCCGATTTTATATTGTGTTGTTTTGAAGTGATTTAACATTTTACACTGAACTTAAATTAGTTTTAATCAATTTGTGATAATTTAGTCGTTATACTGTCCTTCGCTGACATGTTTTTAAATAAGTATAGTTATTCTTAGTACACACCTTTTCGCCGTCACGATATGGCTGAAATATTGCCGATGTGAAATATTGTAAATATTAACTCATTCAATCACTCTCTATCTGTGATAATCTAATTATTTCACTGTCCTTCGTCGACAGGGTGTTTTATAATTTAATTGCATTTATTATGAATTTGTAATTTGTTAAAGTCATGATATGGCTGAAATATTGCCGATGTGACTATAAATATTATCTTACTCACTCAAAGGTCAAATCCAGTTTCTGGTATGCCCAAAGGTCGCAACTGAGATTGTTAGTGGCTGTACCTTCAAAAGAGGTTGAAGTATTGTAAAATTATTGTCCCCCTGAGAGGGTACGTAAGTCCCAAAACATTCAAAGTAACTTTAAAATTGCCATTCTTATAAACGTAGTATTTTCGTTATTTTAACTACTACTATTTTTAATCACAGTATGTATGTTATTTTAACGTATAGCTAGATTATCTAAAATTGCTAACAGCTGAAGGGATGGTGTAAATCAAGCTAGGGTCCATGCAGGAAGCAAATGTCCCATTGTTGCCCAGTATGGTGGTCTACCTTCAGTTGTTGGCAATCTGCAGCCTGTGTTTACATTGTCTTGTCATGTATACTTAAAATGTTTTAAACTTAATTACTAGTTTTAAATCCATTTCGTTTTACTGTCCTTTGCAGACAGGTGGGTATATTATATCAGTTTGTTTTTCTTCATTTATAAATGTACAACTGTCTCAGTCACTATATGGCTGAAATACTGCTGATGTGACTTTAAATTTTAACTCACACACTCACTCACTATATCTGTGATAAACTAGTTGTTTTACTGTCCTTCGTTCACAGATGTTTATGAGTTACCTATAATTATTATTAAAATATAACTTGATATAGTCACAATATGGCTGAAATATTGCCGATGTGACTTAAATGTTTAACTCACTCACTCACTCTTTCACTCACTCACTCACTTCCAGAAGATTTTGCGTTTTGTTTTGTTGGGCACTTTGTTTTTTTTTTTTTTGGGGGTTTACCAAGATACAAAGTCATACAAAATGAGGAACGTGAGGCTGGAACATAGCAAAACCAGTTTGTTTGAGATTGACAGATAATATGTGGAGGAAAAAACATAATAACAGCTGCTTTCGTATCATGGTCTGAGGCCGACTACTTTTTGACCGACCCTCGTAGGCGTCATCATTGTGGGGAACACCCACAGCATGTAGTTATTGGCTGCCCTACAATTAAGAGAAACCTACGGTCATTACCATAATTGGCCACTTATATAGCGCTGAGCTCCATGCTCTAAGCGACATGATCTAGGTGCATACGACATGATGGACATTATTGCCCCGGATAACCCAAGCTACCTGTGAAGCGCTAGAAGGTTAATAGTCATATGACGTATACCACCGGGTACCCATTTTCTGCTGGGTGAACGGAGGCAATTTTGAACAAATTCACTTGCCCATGGTGTCTCGTTGTGCGGCAGGACAGAAGTCTAGAAACCCTTTAGGAGTCAAACACTGTCACACACATCCATAGACGCTCTGTGACCAACGTTGCTTAACTTCATCTGATTTGTGACCTGCGCTCTACGCACAAGACCACACACACCAATTGGGACCCTGATGTGTCCAAGGAATGCATAGTGATTCATAAACACATGCTCTGTCATCGTATCGCATGGTGACAATCATCGGATGTCTTGCTTGACTGTATTGATTTTTCCATCACAAGGGACAAATATTTCAGTGTCAAAACAATTAAGAACCTTTTTTATAATGTAAATTATTATTTAATAATATTTTTTTAAAGAAATAGAATTATTAGATAAATTTTGAACAATATGTTTGTGAATACATAAATGGTATTTTATTATAAATGTTAGTATAAATTAGCAACTGCGATTGTTAGTGGCTGTATCCACAAAGGGGTTAAAGTATCGTAAAATTATTGCCCTCCTGAGAGGGTACGAAAGTCCCAAAACTTCCAAAGTAAATTTTAACTTACCATTTAAGGACCATGCAGGTAGCAAAGGCAATGTAAGTCCCCACGGTCTTAGTATCTGTCCATCGTCGACAGATTTTAATCTTCAAAATGTTTTCATCTTTATTGAATAAATTGTTTTCGTCACGATATGGCTAAGACATTGCCGATGTGGCGATAAATATTCACTCACTCATAAACTCATGCTCTGTGAGTTTCGCATGGTGTCCATCACTGGATTGTCTGGTTCAGACCCGATTTGTTTACAAACAACATCATACAGCTGTAATACCACTGAAACAAATATCTGCTCATGATATAGTCACAATTGTACAATCGACTCTGCTTTTGGCAGAGATTACTTATGAATGTGAAAAGGGTTTTGTCGCCTCTATTCACGATTAACTCTGGCAGATATGATTGAAAGCGTGGTAGTTACCTGTGACCATCTCTTCCTATGTCGGATCTTGTTTTTATCTTTCAGGTGCACATATAAGAGATTCCCTCCTGGCATCTCCCAGATGAGCTGGGCCCCGTACGGAGTGATGACTTTGTAGGGATCGTGCAGATGGTACCTCCGGTGAACAGAGCTAGGGAAAAGTTCAACGTCACGTTCAAGATTATGGCAGTTATGGAGCATGCACGTATGTGCGTTTATCTGCCTGCGTCCAGACTATGTTTCGTAGTGATAGCCCACTTAGATACAGTATACAACTTCGAGCCTAACCGTCCCTGTGTTGTCCCTTAAATGTCAAACACGGGGCAGCGATTTTCCACTCTCTGGCCAGAAGCTCTGTTCAGTAGACTATGGACGCGGCCTCAATAGTAGAATGTCCGGAACTGATAGTGAGCCTAGCCAGCCCGACTCGGCCAGCAATCTTTGCTGTTTATGTTTTTATTCTGTAGAAAGAAGACTCCCGTGCAAGTACACAACCCAAGCTGCCTGTGAAGTTCTGCTATCTTCCATTCACCCCGGTCCGTAGCATGGTGATCTACCTTCAGTTGTTGGCAATCTATAGCCTGCTTTTATATTGCATTGTCCTTTATAGTTAAGATATTTTAGACTTAAATACTAGTTTTAAATGTATATCTGTGATGATCTAGTTGTTTTACTGTCCTTCGTTAACAGCTTTTTAAAATTTACTTTCAATTACTATATATTTGATTTAGTCACGATATGGCTGAAATATTGCCGATTTGACTTGAAATCTTAACTCACCCAGTCACTCCATTCACCCGTTCACTGATAAACGAACATTAAAACTAGAGTAGATTATGACAAACGAGTTCACAGACTATTAAATTAAATTTTAAAAACTTGATAGGGATACGGAGAACTATATGACGCGAACTCATAAACTTAATGCTATCGTTACCATTCACACCATGTCCACCTAAGTAAACATATACTCATGCCAATAATGGTTGTCAACCCCTTCAAAAAAAATTATTGGAGAGGGTGTGTGGGGGGTTGGGGTGGGGAGGGGGGTGACAACCATTATTTGTATGAATATATTTTTAAGTCCCCATGGTTCCTAGTATGGTGATCGGTTCACACCCATAACCCGTACACTCTCATTTCACCTACACCCCAGTTCACTCACTAAGGCGACTAACGGGATCGGCTGGTCAGGCTCGCTGACTTGGTTGACACATGTCATCGGTTCCCAATTGCGCAGACCGATGCTCATGCTGTTGATCACTGAATTGTCTGGTCCAGACTCGATTATTTACAGACCGCCGCCATATAGCTGGAATATTGCTGGGTGCGGCGTAAAACTAAACTCACTCACTTACACTTAATCAATGCATGTTTTCTCAGTACCCCGACACTTTGCTGTGGTTCTACCCTACTCACAAATTGACTCACCCAATTAAAAAACGAGCTTGGCTCATTTCTGAAGAAACTTGGGGATTGATATAGACAAACATTTTCACCCCTTTTCGCGAGAGTTTCAATGGTCATTTAATAAACTTGCACCCCGTCTTCTGTAGTTAACAATTGTAGTTATTTTCACTCTCCTTCGTTGACAGGCTTTTTTATAATTTCCATTTATGGTGTATTTAAAACTTGTTTTAGTCACGACATGGCTGAAATATTGCCGATGTGACTGTAAATCTCAACTCACTCACTCTCACTATCTTTGTAATGTCACGATATGGCTGAGATATTGCCGATGTGACTATAAATCTTAACTCACTCACTTCACTAAACATATTTTAAGTAAGTGTCTAACGAGTTATAGACGTCAAATATCCTTCTGTGATTCTACAGTTAAGAGTCCTACCTGCACGCCTCCTTCATGATCTTGACTAACGTTCTTACAAACACATTAGCCTGCCATTTGTCATCGTCGTTTATTTCCAGAGAATCATCAAAAAATATATGAGCTGGAACAAAAATGTTTCTTTTAAAAGCTGTGAGGTTTTTCAATTCTGAATCATAACAAAGCAGTTATGTTTGTCATAACACTGAGTGGGTGAGAGATTCATTCACTTTAAACCCTTACGATGCATCACGCTGATATTGTTGCAGTTGATTCAGGTATTAAATGGTCATTCTAAACATTTTAAGTAAAGCACAGCTGATATATAGGTCATTGTGTAAGATCTATAAGAGACTGACTGACTGACTGAGTTTGGTTTTACGCCGCTTTTAGCAATATTCCAGCAACATCACGGCGGGGAACACCAGAAATGGGCTTCACGCATTGTGCCCATGTGGGGATTCGAACCCGGGTCTTCGGCGTGACGAGCCAACGCTTTAACCATTAGGCTACCCCATCGCCCCATCTATAAGAGAAATGATACTTACGTGAACCATAAATGTGTATGGTTCAAGTCGGAGAAATCACTTGAATCATTTGATTACGGAATTAAAAGGTTGTTGTTCCTATTTCCGTGACATTTCCATTCAGAGATTTCTCCTTAATGGAATCTATGCAAAAGATTTCTTGAAACTTTTCCAAATATATATTATACATGTGTCTGTGACAATTAGCCATGCTGTTGGTTTTGTTGCACTCAACAGTATTTATGTCTGTGATGACGCTCTGTAAATCGAGACCAGACAACTCAGTCATCATGGACATGGAACCACGCAACCTGGATACCGTGACGAACAATCAACCACAATCGCCGAACCAGACGAACGTCTCTTATGACAGGAATGGTTTGCCGTGGACCTGCTTTCTTACCAAGAACCACCATGGGTTTCTCCATCTGAAGTCCGACCGATTACTTTTAGTCGTTCATGTACTAATGAAGGATGTATGGATTTGTTTGGCAATCCAGTGATCAACAGCATGAGCATCGATCAACGAAATTAGGATAAGATGACATGTGGCAACCATGTCAGCGAGCCTGGCCACTCGATCCCGTTAGTCGCCTCTTATGACAAGCATGGATGGCTGAAGACAAACCGGATCTTCATGGGTACGGTGAAATGGAGACAGACTTTGGGGGTTTTGGTTCAAATTTATGATACCTGGAGATTTCATGGCATTAAAATCAATTTGAATGTAAAGGTCAAACATATCGTATTGTCACTGAGATCGTCCAGACTGTCAGCGTGTTATCTTTACCAACATGTTTTTGCACTGAAGAAGCTTACCCTGATAGTTGAACCTGTCTCTCTCGCCCACCATGTTACGAAGGACTGCACATTGTTCTCTCAAGGCCTGATCTCTGTCCAGCCTAGGGACACAACAAACAATATTCGCTATGACCTTCACACTTAGACTACAATCAGGTTCTAAACTCATGTACGATTACAAATTTATTTTCAGGACAAAAGTGGATTAGACGAAAGATGTTATTTTACATAATTCGCAATTTGCAGCATCCAGAATTCAATGATCGTGAGTTCAAATCCTAGATACATTCAAGGTAATCCAAGGTTTAGTAGCACCAAGAAGGACCATATTAAATGTCTGGGTCAAAGCCAATACTAAAAAAAAGGCTGTGACATGAATGACATAATGGCAGAAGTGGCTGGAACCAAACTCACTCACTAACTCACAACAATTTATAACTACCTGAACAAAGATTTCAATAGCTGAGTCATTTCCGTCTTGGTCTCGTGCCACATAGTTGCGCATGCGTAGATGCAGGGAATCTCGGCATGCTGTTGGGTTGAAGAGCTTGAATGTTGCTTGGCACTTCCGGGCTTGACTATGAAGAAGTGTTCTTGTTGGTCATCACAGATATATGTGACACTTTCATTGTGACGACGACGGTTCAGGACAAGGTTTTCACAAGTCAGAATCCCACAATAAAATGGGTTGATGAACAGTCTGGAAAGACATTGTCAAAATATTTTGATTTGCAGCATGTTATTTGTGTATAAAGAAATATTCAGAAATGTAAATGCACTCTGGAAGCATAATGTTGTTTGACAGCGTATTGGACAATCGGCAGGATTAAACCAGCCAAAACACTGGACCAGAGAAAAGATGAATGAAATCATGAGCTACCATCTATATTACGGCTATCATGACCCATGAGTATCTTAAGCCGCTTTTACATGCACACATTTACTTACAGGAGTATATTTGCTTATTGAGTAAATTTACTTACGGTAAGTAAATTGACCATGTAAAAGTCACAAAACGAATTTACTCACGTAAGTATTTATACTCCTGGAGTAAATTTACACCTGCTCTGGAGGTAAAGTAAAAGCATATTTACTCCTGGAGTACTTTACTCCAAGAGCAAATTGACCTTGTAAATGACACTTTTCATTTACTCCTGTAAGTAAATGAATTGCATCCTATCTTCAAATGTTTATCCGTTAGGATAAACGGGCTGGTGAGTCCCGGAAGCTGAAAGGCGCACTACGGCAGTCCACTACGGATGCCATTACGTTTCCTATCGGCCTGTCACTTTCTGATGGGTTCCATCACGTTTCTCACGTTTTAATCAAGGTTTTGATACGTTTCGCGCGTTCTGTCAAGATTTTGTACGGATGAACGTCAGCTTTGGAGCACGGTTGTGCCCACGGTATAAAAATAATGCCACCCAATAGCAGCCATTATATGCACAGAGACAAGAGCAGAATGAACCCCCAAGATGAAGAAGATTTTGTGTTCGTATGCTTGCTGGGGGCATACATCGTGTCCTTGAGTCAGCAAAAAGGCCAGCATCAGCTGCAGAGAGGGAATGACAGAGAAAGCAACGTGCCGTATCTCGCTGGCCCTATAAACCGTCACACGCCTGAATGCGTCGTGATGGAACGGGACGAATCGGCTACCATACGACCTAAAGTACTGTCGGAAATGCTAGAAAAATGCTTTTTGACTTTTATGTAAAAATCAGAGATATTACAGTTACTTAAATAACAAATATCACTTTAAGAAACATCTACCTAATGTAGACCGAGGGAATAACTTCTGAGACATGCCCTAAAATGTGTTTTTACTGATGAAAATATCAAAAACTTAGAAAAATAATGGGTAGTGGCACTTTATTTGACACAAACATTAACTGCCTGTGTTATGTCATCAGCATGCACGGTATCGACAGGTGAAATTGACACCTGAGCACAAGCTCGGGTGAGGGGTCATCTCAATACATCTTTCTCTTCATAGCGTTGAATATCTGTACGTATAGTATACGTATTGATTATGTAAGGGTTCATGTGATATCCACATTGCGCACACCAACAACACCTATATATATATGTGTGTGTGTGTGTACGAATTATTGTGCATGAGAAAGAATCCCATCACTTATGTTATTTTCTCGATTGATTGTAGAAATGTACAACGTTTTAATAAATGTTTTGCATGTCATTAGTATATTTCTTTGCAAAAATATGGATGTAGTTCGGTCAGTTTAATCCAGTTGTGAACATTGGCCAAAAATTTAACGAAGTCACTGGTATAGCGTCCCAGTTTTGCTTTGAGACTGTCCCTGTCTTGTCTGATTTGTTTACAATATTGTAAACTTGTCGGTAAAGACATACCAACAGCTCTACAAGTTCTGTAATAAACCCTTTCTAAACTAATGAAAGGTTTACCTCTGTCTTTCTCAAGCACAAAAAACTCATAAACCTTTGCAACAATCGACTGCAAATAGTTGGCCATAGTGAACGCTGTGATAAAGATGTGCATGCATGACGGGAAACTTATTTATTAAGACTTAACATTTATATTAATTTTTCTTCAATAAAGAAACGATAATTCAGTCAAGTAACACAAACATTCAACATTTTATTTGTTTAAGAAAAAACGTGAATTTATATTTTTGCACCACCTGTATTATTAGCATAAATGTAAAGACTATTTCAGATTTCTCATGTTAAACTCTGAAAAAATCTTGAGTTGTTGTTTTGGTATCAAATTCTCTCCTGTAAACTGTCCTTTAAATGCATGGAAATGTTAAATCGATTGAAATAAATATTAGGTACACTATAGGCGAGTTGATGTATTGACAACATAGTACATTTATCACCATTGTCAAAGTATTAAGGTTAAAAAGCATTTTTCTAGCATTTCCGACAGTACTTTAGCTTGCCGTGAGAACCGGGACAAAATGGGCAGCAAGGGTGAAACAACCGTGACAAAACGCCAAACAAACGTGGCCGAACGTGACAAAACTTTAAAGGACCGTGAAATGCTGGGGAATACACAAGACTCCCGTGCCGCTACGGACCGTCTACAAGTTTTGTTACGGCCTATTACGTGCTGTCACGTTTTGTTGCGTTCCCTCCATTTCACTACAGCCTACTACGTTTCTCATTAACAGCCTACTAGGTTTCTCATTAACAGCCTACTGGGTTTCTCATTAACAGCCTACTAGGTTTCTCATTAACAGCCTACTAGGTTTCTCATTAACAGCCTACTACGTTTCTCATTAGTACCATGACTGCCATGGCAAAATTTTTAACAGTTTAAAAAATCTGGCACCGCATCCACGGCAATCACGGACTGTCAGTCTCCCTACGTTGTCTCACGTCCATCCCGTTTTGTCCCCGTTTCACTACGTTTCGGTGAAACGGGGCTGTCGTGGCCTCCGGGAACATGGTGTAAACCTAGCATTAAGTCAGTTTGACAGCAGTATCAGTTTTAGGAGTTCATTTAAAGATTTTACATTTTATCTCCATTGTTCAAATTGTCTTTACCTTTCCTGTAAATAGAGCGATTAGTAATTTCTTCTACGTGTAGTTCTTCTAACGGGCCTGTGGATTGTACAGTCTGATTGTTTAAAAACAATTCCACCTGTGCCATGAGAGGTTATGATGCATATCTATCACGTTTCATGCATAAAATATCGCACATCAGTACGTAATAGTCGCTAATATGTCATATCCGTGCCTTCTGCAAGCACAGTGTGCTGCGTACATTACTATCCCTGTCATTGGACACCATTGTACCTTCCGATACTTTCTCAACTCCTTGGGGACCATACAGCCTCGCTGCGTGTTAGGTGCTTAAAGAACAAATGGCTCACATTGTCAGTCTCATGGGTATCCATTTTACAGCTGGGTGGACTGGGACATTGTGGACGGGGGTACCTTGTTCAAGGATAGCACTCAGATGTTCCAGCCCGGGTGTCAAAGTCAAAGATGTTTATTGTATTTTAGGCCTCCGGCCCATATACATTAGAGTTGCATGTATTATACAATCACATACTGTTTGAATACAGAGATGATTTTGACAGAATATCAAGCTTAGACATTGCATTTTAGATGTATTGTGATGGTTTTAAGTTAGTACAGTTGTCATAAGTAGACAGGGTTTGTTTAAATGATACAGTAGATGACTTGGAGAGGCAACATTCAGGAATTGTTTAGATGCTACAGTAGGTGACTTGGAGAGGCAACATTCAGGAATTGTTTAAATGCTACAGTAGGTGACTTGGAGAGGCAACATTCAGGAATTGTTTAAATGCTACAGTAGGTGACTTGGAGAGGCAACATTCAGGAATTGTTTAATGCTACAGTAGGTGACTTGGAGAGGCAACATTCAGGAATTGTTTAAGTGCTACAGTAGGTGACTTGGAGAGGCAACATTCAGGGTTTGTTTAAATGCTACAGTAGGTGACTTGGAGAGGCAACATTCAGGGTTTGTTTAAATGCTACAGTAGGTGACTTGGAGAGGCAACATTCAGGGTTTGTTTAAATGCTACAGTAGGTGACTTGGAGAGGCAACATTCAGGAATTGTTTAGATGCTACAGTGGGTGACTTGGAGAGGCAACATTCAGGAATTGTTTAAATGCTACAGTAGGTGACTTGGAGAGGCAACATTCAGGAATTGTTTAATGCTACAGTAGACGACTTGGAGAGGCAACATTCAGGAATTGTTTAAATGCTACAGTGGGTGACTTGGAGAGGCAACATTCAGGAATTGTTTGAATGCTACAGTAGGTGACTTGGAGAGGCAACATTCAGGGTTTGTTTAATGCTACAGTAGGTGACTTGGAGAGGCAACATTCAGGAATTGTTTAAATGCTACAGTGGTGACTTGGAGAGGCAACATTCAGGAATTGTTTAGATGCTACAGTGGGTGACTTGGAGAGGCAACATTCAGGAATTGTTTAAATGCTACAGTAGGTGACTTGGAGAGGCAACATTCAGGGTTTGTTTAATGCTACAGTAGGTGACTTGGAGAGGTAACATTGAGGGTTTGTTTAAATGCTACAGTACGTGACTTGGAGAGGTAACATTCAGGAATTGTTTAAATGCTACAGTAGGTGACTTGGAGAGGCAACGTTCAGGGTCATATTGTTTACGTAAATCTATGTAAGATGGACAGACAAATAAAAACTGAATTTCGTTTTCATACCCGGGTCTTTGATGTGCAAGACAGATGCCGTATCCACTACACCATTGCGTTGAAGATGTTACTAGGATAATTATAGCCATAAAATACAAGTACCACTGTAAAGATACAATGATAAAGGTGCCTTTACATGGTACGATGTGTAGTAAAGAACTTGTAGCATGCGATCAGTCGTGACAAATAGGGTATGTTCCAATTTTCGCGACACATCGTAAGCTACTTCAAATCGTTACGACAAGGGGTTTACACGTTTCGATATTGAACTGATTCAGGTCGCTGCTGCAAGTCTTTAATAATGAGGGTCCCAGTTCAGCAAACGTTTCTTTAGTCATTCGAAAATGCTCTACCTACTGGTCATCATCAAAGGTGCCTTGCACAATGTCTGTCCACCAGGTTCGTGAACGGGTCTTTTTCCAATCATTTTTGTCCTTTGTTAGACCTTGGACAAGTCATGTAGTTAACGAATACTGCAGATCTCCTGTGTGTTTTAAAATCAACAGCCTATTCATTTTGTGTCTGAACATTAAATGACCAAACTTCTTCAAAACCAGGTGTCTGGGTGGTATGCAAATCTGATATACTCCTGTTGGTTAAATTTCCATGTGAACAGAAAGTAAATATACTTTTACTCCTGTAAGTTAATTTACTCCATAAGTAAATATACTTACAGGAGTAAATGTGTGCATGTAAATGAGGCTTTAGACACTGCGTAATACAGTCCGACCATTCAGTCGACTCTAACGCTGGGAAGGTGTTTTCTACCCAGACTCCAGTTCATTTACAAAACAACCCAAAGTATTACCTTTCATAGTCCTGCAGACGACGTTGCCTTGGAAACCAGATGTGCCGTGAGATCCATAGCAGTGACACAGACCATGATATCCCCAGATAGTACACGTACTGTGATGTGTCACACTTTTCTGTGTATTGGCATATGTGTTGGATAAAACCAGTGTCATCGTAATGGCAGTCACCAGCCAAAATCCCTAGTGTAACGAGGATGGATAAAACGATAGGTACAGAGAAGGACATTATCTGCATCTGTAACTTACAGGCTGTGTATGCTGTAAGGTAGGCTACGAAGCCACCAATAGTTACAGCTAACAGGGCAGACAATGTGGGAATGTCTTCGTGTAGTTCCGTAAAAACGAATAGTGCCTTGTAACTGTTCTTGAGATCAACTCCCTTCAAATACATCATCAAGTAAACTGCTGCAACAGTGATCATGACTTTCCATACTCCTGCCACCATCGCCACCGTGCATCTTCCTTCTTGCAGTTCAAAGCGGATCTTCAGTATTTTGTTCATGAAGCGGTTATTGTAATTGCCCTTCTCTGGCAAACCCTGGGTATTGAGATCGGCAATATGACCGTCTACAAATGTCTCCCAACATTTTATGGAAGTGAGAGAAAAAAAACAGTCACGAAGACAACTTTGTCTGTTGTATTTGCCAGGCGCTGTGTTGAGTCTATCGATGGTAGGATTAACAGGACTACTGAAGTTTGGCAAATGAGCGCAAAGACATCCAAACCTTTCTTCAACACAGCCATTACTTTGGAATCCCCGTACATGTGTCCAGAACATGTAGTCAGAAGAAGGGAGGGCAGAATGTTTGTGGCACTCAGGAGAAGCACTCCAGATATGACGTCATACATGGGTAGGATCAAGAAGACGAGGGCACACAGTCCTAGAGAGTGGATGGTCTCAGATAACAGAACCTGAAACAGTTAGGTCTAAATTACCACTTCACAAACGCTTAATCATCGTTTCAATATCCACCTGAATGCATTGTGTAAATATGAAGATATATATTTATCCTGACTCAATGAAGACTGTTTTCAATCCAACATACGTCAACAAGGCATCAACCCACTCATTTGTACTCCACTATGCTTTTATCGGGGCGGTTGGGTAGCCTAGTGGTTAAAGCGTTCACTCGTCATGCCGAAGACCCGGGTTCGATTCCCCACATGGGTCACAATGTGTGAAGCCCATTTCTGGTGTCCCCCGCCGTGATATTGCTGGAATTTTGAAAGGCCGGGTGGGACAACTTAGGAATGGCCAGCGAGTCCTAACTTGAGACACACAGAAGGAAGCGAGCTACAAAGACATAATTTATATCATTGGAAAGATCTCGAGGAGATGAACCCAAAAAGTTCATGTGCCAGTGCGCTCACGTGTTCATAAGCTCACAAATGGGCTCTGAAAATGCATTTCTGCAGAAATTACTGGCAGAATTAATTTTTTCCGCAGAAATTTCTGGCAGATTTTTTTTTACCGCAGAAATTTCTGGCAGAATTTTTTTTTCCCGCAGAAATTTTCATTTCACTGCCAGAATTGTCTTAATTGAAAATGATTAGACACCATCTTTGGATAATTCAATATGGACTTTCTTCAAATGATGTTGTTTTCTCCTGTAAACAACTTCAAGTGGGAGGGGAAATGGTTCCCAGAAGTAGATCGCCGCACAAATCTTACAAGGCATATTTTAACATCTTATCAAGACGAAATGAAAATAAAAATAATTTGATGATTTCTTTATACATCGTTTATTCACACTCTGTATTACATGAGTTTCATTGCGCTAAGTTGCAGTCATTTCATCTCTGACATGAGTCCCGTTGTCCCTTTGGTATGGTTTATGTATCTCTATTGTTTGTATAGTCACTGAACTGTAAAATGGAACACTGAATTGTATATGGCAGATGTGTACTCTTGAAACCACAATGAAGCTGTTTTTCAAACAGTCTTGCAATAATCGAATCAGGATTAGGTGTCTTCCCCTTAAGACGACATTTGGTATTACAGTGAAAATCCTTTGATGTTTCGCCGAGGTAGACTCATGTTGTTTTAATGGATTAGTGAGGTGGGTTATACTATAAACTGAACTGCATAACGAAATCGGTGTTCATTTTCATGATATCAACTCACATTGTAATATGAACATGATATCAACTCACTGGTTGTTGATTTCCATTGGTATCAACTCACTGCTTATTGACTGACATTGATTGATTTCAGCTCACTGCTTATTGACTGACATTGATTGATTTCAACTCACGACTAACTGATTGCCTTTGACACTGATTTTAAATCACTAATTATTTGTTTGCTTATTGATTGACATTGATTTATTTCAACTCACTACTACTGATTGCCTTTGACACTGATTTTAATTCACTATATTATTTGTTGATATTTACTCACTAGTTATTATGGGTATATATCCTGCTTATCCGCAATCCAATGCATCACTTTCGAAATGGCAAATCAGCAGTTAGAGTGCAAGTTCATTCCAACTTCACGCGGAGGAAGGTGTCTCTGTATAGATAGGATACATGTTTAGAGTGAGCCGCAAACACAATGCTGCATCGCGGATATCATGGATGTGCCTAGATAAGAACTGCACTTAAACTATTTCTACAGTTGAATGATGACATTCAAATGTATATAAATTATTTGTTATCGATAAACTTGTCACGGATAAAAATGTCATATGTATTTTAAGGGGTGTAAATAATGGTTCGTGGGAGTATTTCATTTATTTACCGGTTAACAATTTAGTATCATCCATCTGCTTAAAATCACACAGAACCTCCGTTGTTCTCCAGAGGCAGTCGACTTGAAAATCCTTGCATGCTCCACTGATTTGTTGTTTTAAACATCACAGTTGTCGACTTCCCGGGAATGAACTAACAGAACGAATCTTCCATAGGTAGTAGGCAAGTGGTGAGTGTTTAGGTCAAGGGTTCTGATTACAATATTATAATGTTGTGACCTGATACAGGGATGCATGTATATACATATTGTATAAAACTTGAAATGTTTCACTTCTTCAAATCCTGCATTATGTTGTGTAATAACGTAATGCGGGTAGAAAA
Source organism: Haliotis rubra (assembly GCF_003918875.1). Lineage (NCBI taxonomy): Eukaryota > Metazoa > Mollusca > Gastropoda > Lepetellida > Haliotidae > Haliotis > Haliotis rubra. The sequence goes on from NW_025765037.1 coordinate 52,141, forward strand.
CATGTGTTCTAGACAGCAGTAATAAACGATCCCGACAAATACCGTCCTGTGTAAATACTCGTAATGGCTAATTATTTGGGAGAGTGTGTATTTGACCGTCCTTTCACCTGTATCAGATAATTTATGAGACACCTGCGTGTGGGCCACTTCTTGTTTATTCTAGGTAATTAGCAATCAGTGTGATCAACTGATCTGGATCTGATCTTGTTGGGTTTGGGGTATTTGCATCAGAATGACAATAACTGATTCATGATCAGGAAACTAAAACTATATACACTTCTGTTATTACCTCAAAGACCGGTTTGAGGAATTTAAGCAATTCATATCATCATGACATTAGATGTTTTGGTTCAGTTCTGTGTTGGACCTATTCGATACACTATGTTTCAGGTGTACGAGGTCAGATAAAGTAGGTTGTATATATATATATACAAATTATACAACAACGTCATGAACAGCAATTATGATTGTATGTTTCATTGGCATTCTAGCATGCGGCTTCTTAATAGCAACTTCTTGTTCTTTGCATAAAGCAACGTGTGACGAGCGCTGTGAATGTAGTGACTGACGAAGGGTACTACATACCATAGCCTACGAAGAGCTGACCAAGCTATAGACTTCAATCAGCACCCGTTTTTTATGACTGTTTTTACAACTTAATCCGTCCTGCTTATCGGCTTCATGGCTGTGCTATTTATTGTTCTTACTTCCCACCTGGCCTCGTCCAATTATCTACCCCTTGTTATTCAAGTACACGATGTTTGTCACAGCATTCGATCATTTTAATCACTTGGTTTTTGTCACCGTTAGCTTGAACATGGTGTGAGAACCTACACAGAAACGTTGCTCTTTGCAATTAACGGTGTCGTCTCAGGACGCCGACCTTTCGATTTTCTACTAGTCTCAGGACGCCGACCTGCGGTTTCCTTTGAAGGTTAGGTTCTGATTAGGCTTAATTAGCGTTGCGGATAATCTACTCTAGATGATTTGATAAGGTGAACTCGTCGCACATATCACTTCCAGTTGATTGAAAAGTTTACAATAACACTTAGCAGAGTGCCAATATTGAACACTGTTCATATCTTTGGTATAAATATCTATGGAATGGCAAAAGGATTCACATTCGATTTCGAAATGGCAAATGCACCGTTCGATCAGAGATTCATCCCTACAGCTCGCGGCAGTCGTTACTTGGTTGTTGGCGGGTTCATGTACAGAGTCACCAGGAGAAAACGAGACTGGATATCTTGGATATGTACTGCAAAAGACTGATGAAGACCGCTGCCGACAACTCGGAGACTACATGACCAACTTCTGGGTGGAGGGAGATCTGCACATGACGCAATGGAACCACCACAACACAGATGGGCCAAGAACAAACAACCACCCAGAAGGGTGGCATTCACGCCTGAAGAAATATGTCGGCAAGGCTCATCCAAACATTTTCGAGATTGTGTCGTTGCTGTCACGAGAACAGACCAACACCGAAAACAAGTTGGTCCAGTATGCGGCTGGCCAGAAGCGTCCGTCCAAGAAGAGGAAATACAGGGATTTGGAGCGACGACTGGATGACATTTGTCCCCAGCTTGAACAAGGAACACTGTCCGTGAGGCAGTTTGCTGATTCTGCATCCCACCTATTGCATTTAGGTTAAAATCTGTGAAAAAATGCTATAGGAATTTACGATGTACATGTATTCATTAAAAATGCTAAAATCTGTCAACTGATAAAAATCTGTCATCTGTTGTCATCTTCTCATTAGGTGCGCTCTCATCCACATAATCCGGATTATCCTCTTCTAACAACTCTTTGATCCTGCATTGTCCTCGTAATCCATTATTAATTGGCAAAATGAAACTAGTCTCAGGACGTCGACCTTTATATTTCACTCAACCGTAAAGTTTGGTCGAAAGGTCGGCGTTATGAGCCTGAACCCAATTAACAAGAAGTTGCTATCAAAAAGACCGTATGCTTTTATTAGCAATTTTGCTGTCGCATTCCTGGGAAATTAGAGACAATTGTGAATGTCGAGTCACCACTGATTTTTTGAAATGATGTTAGTCACCCAGGGGATTCCTACAAAATATCGTGTTAAATTGTTTGAAAATATACCAGTCCTAATGATTCATTCATCCACATCTCTTGTTTACCTAACACTGCCGTTGCAATAAACAACCTATACATTGGATCAGTAAAAGAGCAAAACTTGCTTATGAAAATATCTCTTCAGGTAATGTGTTGAAACGGCTGGTTTGTGCACATAGATAGTGCTAAACATAATGTACCATTGCACAAATGAAATGCATAAAGTCAGTATTTTGAAGTCAGTGGCCTAACAAACTATAATGTCTACGTTCTATCGAAAAGGTATCAAAATTTTCTTAGAAAAAATGGCGAATGAAACTTGATGAATACGTTTGGAAAGAGCTACGATATATACCTGCAAAACGCAGAGGTTGTTCGAGATTTATACAGTATTGTGATTTAAACAGTATTTTTAAAAATTTCCATTAATGTTTACATTTTTCATAATACACGACATAACAAAATGGAAATAGGATTAGCAAACAGGCCATATGGCCTATGTCAATGCTTCTCCGCATATAGTTCGTTATTATTTTGACTTAATTCTATGGAGCAGACATTAGGACATTAATGAATGAATCAAAACAAAAGAAAAGAAAGAAAAGAAAATAAAGAATAAGACTCCAAGTGCATTTAATGTTTACAGGTTGTTACTTGAATTCCGTAAAGCGGTTAGTTTCAGTTATATAATTCTGAACGGATTTCTTGTCGAAAGGAGATAAATCGTCATTGCCGTGAAGTATAGTATATATGCTGAGGTGGTTAAGGACAAAGTATCTCCTCGATGAATTTTCACATTGTTTTGTCACTGAACAACACGCTCCATGCTGTTGCTACCGAGATCATAATATATAGATCTTATCTATTTTATGATTTGTGTTGTAATACGAGTGTGAAAGGAAACGATTATTCATACAATAATATCATGAGAAAATATACCAATCACGAATTAAACGCATATGATTTGCACACCACCATATGATTTTAGAGCCTCACGTTAGTGACTTACATTCATATCGTTCTTTCAACACATTTTCGCTTCATGGATGACAACGTCTATATTATATAGGATGCGGCGTTTCAGTATAGATTATTATACCGTTGTCAAGCGAGACTGAGGTGCCGTAGCAGACTTATATATACATCAACATGGATTAAGCAGTTCAAATCCGCGGACACAAGCCCTCCATCAACAGAGATGAAGGATATCTCATCCCATCTGCATACAATGAACTGATAGCAACAACTTAGCAGAGCATTCCAGCCATGTATATTTTCTACCTCTTGGACATTTGACTTCCCCCTGTTGTCACTGCTTTATTACCCTATCCTATAGTTGTTGCTGTTAATCCCTTTGATGCTCGCCTACATGTTGTTTTACTTATTCCCTGTAAAGTCTGATCTGTGCAAAGAGTGGGCACCTGCTCCTTTTGATAATTATGATTACCCCTCTCTAATAGAGTTTTGTCATTTGCAATGAATTATAGTAACCCTTATCGTAGATTACCCAGCAACATATGTTTGCTTGGACACTGAGCCGTTGCCTACCTTTTCCTGTACCACATAAAATCTGCATGGTATGCCGGTTGATATTGTTATTTGAAATCGGCAGACAATGCACACCTGTTGTTGCTGCAGGACAATGAATATTTCCGATACGACATTGTAAGTACTTGGGGGTGCAGACATATGACTTAAATATGTTTGCGCATGCTGCTTAATATCATATTTGTGTAATACCACAATATACATGGATAAACTATCAAACTATGCATCGTTTAGAAAAAAAGTATTTTGAATACATGAAAGAGAATATTTATAAAGTTATAACTTGTGAAATTTAATTGTGCGGACCAAATGTATGTTTCATTACAAAGTTCTCTGTTAATGTCTTCCTACAATCAACAAAATATCATCATCTGGTGTTTACGCAATTGTTAATTGCTGTGGCCACCAGGGACAACCGAACCAGGACGGTGGCCGCTTGTAGGGACAGCCCCATAAACAACAAATTATCAGGTGTGAAAACAATTAGATTTTCTCGGGTATTGTCACTTTGAACAGTGATACATTGTCGCTTAGGTATTGTTTATCATCTCAGTTCGGTACGCTGGTCATGTTGAGCGTGTTGATGGAGGCATTTCTAGGAATATGTAAATGATCAAATATTGTTATTATGTATCTAGTATGTGTCCAAACGTATTGAATGCATTTATATTTATAGGAAAAGACTGAGGGTTTTTCATGTTGTTCAGAATATATGCTAATAATAAGCGTTCAATGATTTGAATACATGAATTCATTCACCTTAACTATATACAATGTATATATAGAGAGATGATATATATGCAAGGGTAGAGATTGCATGCGGAGTCTGTACTGGTAGAAACTTATTATATAGAATAACCTATGCAATTGCAATCTCTACCAGTGGAAGCTCCATTCTGATCCTTCATATGATTTTTTCATATGTGAAACCATAGTTTGTATCTACAAAATGGTCATGATTAGGACATTATCAATTAATGCAATTTGTATTAAAGTGAGATACATTGATATGGAATTATTTGAATTTCTTTACATTTTTCACATATTAAAATAACATGCATAACAAATGAATATTATTGTTCAGCAAATAAAGTGTTGTTTGCCTACAGAACAATCAGGGTTTCTACCAGTTGAATTGGAAATTGTACTGGTAGAGTCGGATCTGACCGGTAGGATCCGATTTCAATCTCTACTAGTAGGATACTGGTAAAGACTGCGAAGTCTCTACTGGTAGAATCTCCGATCAGATCGCAATCTCAACCCTGACAAATATTTATATCTATATATAGGACACATATTTCTCCGAGAGGATCTATCTCTGAAACATTTGGCAACAGGGCTCATGTCTAACATGAAATGACTGTAACTTCGTCCAGTGAAACTCATGTTATACAGAACGTGAATAAAAGATGAAAAAAAAAATCACCATATTATTTTTATTTTCATTTCGTCTTGATAAGATGTTAAAATATGCCTTGTAAGATTTGTGCGGCGATCTACTTCTGGGAACCATTATCCCCTCCAACTTGAAGTTGTTTACAGGAGAAAGTAACATCATTTAAATAAAGTCCATATTGAATTATCCTCAAATGGTGTCTAATATTTTTCAATTAAGATAATTCTGGTAGTGAAATAAAAAATTCTGCCAGACATTTCTGCGGTAAAAAAAAAATCTGCCAGAAATTTCTGCGGAAAAAATTAATTCTGTCAGTAATTTCTGCAGAAATGCATTTTCAGAGCCCATTTGTGAGCTTATGAACACGTGCGCGCACTGGCACATGAACTTTCTGAGTTCATCTCCTCGAGATCTTTCCAATGATATAAAATATGTCTTTGTAGCTCGCTTCCTTCTATGTGCCAAGTTAGGACTCGCTGGCCATTCCCAAGTTGTCCCACCCGGCCTTATTGCTAAAAGCGGCGTAAAACCATACTCACTCACTCACTTTTATCATATCGTCAACCATAAATTGACAATTGATTGTTATATCGTTATCATGGTCTGTCCCTTGTTATCACACTCAGCCCGTGGATGTTGGATGGATGGATGGATAGATGGGTGGGTTTGATGGATGGATGGATAGATGGGTGGGTTTGATGGATGGATGGATGGATGGGTGGGTGGGTTTGATGGATGGATGGATGGGTGGGTTTGATGGATGGATGCTTACTCAGTATTCACCTGATGAAGGAGCAAGAAGAAAAAAAGAATTACAAAGAATAAAAGAAGTTGTTGTCCACACAAAAAATGGTATGTTCTCATTTTTTTAACTTTCAATGGTTATGTTCATACCGTGATCCACGTTAGGACGCCTGGAGTTGGGAATGTTCCAATCTGCCATTTGAAGAATGACACAAGGGAGGTAAGCATGTAAGGAACACACACTGCTATGGTGAGGTGGAAGTAGTGGACAATCTGAATGTAGGTCGATCCCATACTGTGTTCGTCCTGGAATCACAAAAGGCATTCTTTGCTAACATATTTCGATTCACTGATGTTGACGTTCTATATGTTGAAAAAACATTATTGCAATATTTTGAATCGGAAGCATATAAAATGTGTACAGGTATTGCTGTTAAACCGTGAAATTTCAGTCCTTGCCTTCCCTGCACTGCCTGTGTAAGGAGCTGCTGGAATGTTGGAGAGCAGGACCATCAGACCAACTCGCTGTGCCACGCATGCGCAAAGAAGGATCAGGAACAGCAGGAAGTAAACTGTGCATCTGATGACCTTTAAAGTCACCTCATTGTTGGCATCCTTCCGAACTACTTCTGTGTCAACAGTCCGGAATACGTCCCAAAAACTGGCAAACAGAAAGAAATACTATACTGTAAAACCCATGTACTGATCCTGGTCACTCGTTGTTTCATCAAGATAGACCGCCTTTGATTTCTTCACCAAGGGAATTGAAATTTTCAAAGTCAATGAATATTTATTGTTAACCGTCTATAAAAACATTTTCATTCCGGTAAAGCAAACTCACTCAAATTGATCTGAATCATTTGTTTTTCCAGCTGGTTCCGTGTCTCGAGTTGCACCTCTATTGGCAGAAGGTCTCTCTGTGCTATTTTGAGTGGAACCTGTAAAAGGTGCAGACTTTGGAGGTCTCTCCGTATCCTGCTGAGTGGAACTAGACGAAAGTGTGGACTTTGGAGGTCCCTCTAAATCATGTTGAGTGGTTCTAGGCGACGGTGCGGACTTCAGTCTCCCAGTACCATGTTGAGCCATACTCTCAGACGGAGGAGCCTGGTAAAAGAAATATTTCTATAAAATCATTCATTACGGAAAATGATCGTTAATCAATAGCTGCTATAGCACAGCCATGACGTATGATTCCCATTACCAGAATGAACAAATTCAAGCAGTGTTGGAATCGGCAAGAATTCAATGGCAAAAATTCTGTAATACATACCCAACAAACAGAATCAGTGTCAAACTATTATTGCCGCGAATAAAATGTTATTACAAGGAAAAACAAATGTTTCAAGGTTCAACGATCAAAGGTCCATAAGAACAGCGCACCTGCAAATGAGCAACAAGAGAGAACAGTAGGTTCACCAGAACGTTCACACGGTCAGAAGCGAGTATGTCCACCTTGTGCATCGATGCAGGCCTTCGTTGGGGTCACCAAACGTTGATGAAATTCATTGGGAAGATCATTCAATAGCGGAGGAAGGATCTGGCGGAGTTCTGTAGCGTTGTTGGTGGTTTCGGATGACGTAGTAAACGTCTCTCCATTTCATTTAATTTAATTCAATTTCTGTTGCGCAACCCCTTTGCAGTACAGTGTGCCTGTGACCAAGACGAAGGGCCTGTTAGGAAATACAGACGTACGTGAACCCAATGGGCGCATTCGTTAGGGGAATGGATGACAATACTAGGTAACATGTTTTAATGAAACAACCAAGACAGCCATGTCAAAACAACTTCAATTACTAAAATAATAATCACCAGAATATTTTTAATGGAACAAACAGAAGCAGCTACAATGATTACTCTGTTACTATTGTTACTCTGTTACTTGTTGCAGTGACGACGAAAATGTTTAAAAGAAATGAGAAGGAAAATACAAATACGTTTGCCCCTGGGTATTACACAACCTGGGTAAGAAACTTGAAACTTGATTTAATTCTTAAAAGCGCCGAGTACACCATTTTACAGGAAATTAATTGAAAACATGTGTACATTTTGAAAAAGAAATAACGATTAATATTCGCTTAGAATTATATCAAAAATAAATATCTATATTTAAGTAGTTGGCGGCTGCTGTTCCTTTGGGATGTTGCTCCCAACACCATCGAATAAAGACCAGCCTGGTTCTCGGGGTCTGCTGCGCTACGGTTCGAAACTGAAGAAAGACTAGCAGTAGATGGTCAATACACTTTGGAAGAAATGTAGCTAGATGCCAGATTTATTGTATTTGTGCCACTCTTTACATAATTTTCTTTTCAAAACTTAGCTCGGCATAATTTATTAACTGTGTAAATGGTTTATATAAATTGTCGGGCAAAAGAAGCTTGCATTCCCCATTTCGATGAAAGATGAAATTGAACTAGGAGGTCGTTGGTGATGATATCACATAAATGAAAACAATTACATGTATTTCAAAACTGGTGAATATTCTGGAAGGAAGGTCTTTTCCTTGTACATTATTATGTGGATATTTCTCTTCATAATTATACGATATCATATGAACAAAAATGCCTCTTTCGTACAAAACCATCAGAATCATACTGTATGGCTTGACCAAAGGATGGCAAAGCGTGGTTTTTATGTTTTGGTACAATTCTTGCAGAAACAAAGTTAACAATGTAATAGTCTGCCATACGACTGCCATACGTTTGTGACACTGAAACGCGAATCTGGTGAATTTAATCAGATTGAAATTGAAATTTAGAGCTATTATAATTTCGTTATATACCTCTGATTTTCCAACACATCATGTTTATCTCCATTCTACCATACCCGCGTTATTAAGATTTAAAAAAAATACACATTGTGTTGGAAAATCAGAGGTATATGACGTGATTATATACCTCTCAGTGACTTAAATTAACCAATCACAATCCAGTATTTACTGAAGTCATGGTAGAATGAATGTTACACATCATAAGAACTACGTACATTTTGCAGTTATGGCTACGTTTCATCTTCTAACACTTTTGTAAAAGTTAAAAATATAATGTTCTCCGATAAAAGTGTCCATTTCTTATGTAAACAGAGTTCTAACATACAAAAACTAACAAAGGATAAAATAACCTCGGCATGCAGGGGGTACACGCAGAAAAACTGCGCTTTCAATAATGGTTGAACTTGTGTTATTCACCAAGCTCCATCACAGGGCGTGACTTCACTACCGATGCGAGGAGCTCTATAGTCTGTAGACAGTATAAGCTGGTTCCCGGCTCCCTTTGCGCGCGCTAACTTGCGTATATATTGCGATATGCGAGACGGGGTCCAGCTTATAGACAGTAGCCAAGTATCAATAATGCGCAACAGTACGCGACAACATGTACTTCCGTTTCCGGTGAAAACAACCTGTTTGGGAAAGTTTTCTAAAGAAATTGTGTAGCCATAATGGAAAATATTCAGGAATGAACTTGCATTATTAACAATATATTCAGTGCATATAAAACTAAAGGCAGGTTTCGGGAGGCGATCTGTCGATGTTAAGGCGACTAACTCCATCTATCATCGCTGAAGCAAGATGTTATGGTAATTCGTCATTGCAAAATTGCTCTCGTCCTGTTTATTTGAAACGCGAACTCTTCAGAATATTTGCTCCGATAGTAAGAAAGTTCAGCAAAATGGCAACCTTAGAAACACTCAAATTCGACAACCTAGTGCTACGTGAATTGCCGATTGATCCGAGCGAAGCAAAACGAGTTCGCCCCGTCGTAGGAGCGTGCTTCTCTAAGGTACAGCCAACCCCTGTTAGTAACCCAGAAGTCGTTGCCTATTCAAAATCAGCAATGGAGCTTCTGGATCTGCCCGAGGGTGAGCTGACGAGGCCTGACACAGCGGAATACTTCAGTGGAAACAAGCTACTACCGGGGTCGACAACAGCTGCCCATTGCTACTGTGGACATCAGTTTGGCGTTTTTGCCGGACAGCTTGGAGATGGGGCTGCAATGTGGGTAACCTCTTGTACAAATGTATTGTATGACTGAGATAATGACCATTCATTCATGCCATTCTATAACTTATAACCTATAACAATTATAAATGACTGTGGCAAATTATGTTCAATTATTTTCATAAATAACACTTTAAGACTCGTTTTTTTGTGACATGCAGAATTTCCGTGTCCGTGATCAGGCAATCACGCTAATGAGTGACCCCCTCTCAGGCAGTCACTTGTACGCATAATTAGGGACAACCTCGCGTACACGTTACCTCCTGTACTGATGACTAGCTAAGATGGTGTGATCCAACGGTAAACATACGTCTTGCCTTGACTGTTGGACCTCCAGAAAACTGTCAGCTATTTTATATTGATATAGACCATTACATAACCCTGATAGGTTTGGGATACAGTGGAAACATTACACAATTATTATAGAGGACTAAGTCCGAGGTCAACATTGCTTTTCGAGGGGGTCCATAAAAACAGGTATTGACCGAATTCACCAGTCCATAATTGTTTTTACTGAAAGAAAACTTCTAAAAACCAAAGCATGTCCATTTAGTCAAGAAAAGTAATTTTATTTTCACTACAAACCAATAACGTTATGTCAACAATACTGTGACATATAAACAATAGAATGACATCATAGCTTGATGCCCTTACGTAAACAAAATCTATTTTTAGTAACTCAAGTCAATATGACTTTTAGTCGGACCTGGGTTAGAGTCAATATGCTTTTCTGTCGACGGTCACGTGACCACCTCTAGACCAATCAGGTAGCCAGAAAAATATGCTTACATAATGAACCATTTTGTATAATACATCAAGGCTTATGAAGGTGGTGACTTCATGTTATGTTGTTGTGATTTGTTCATGCAATGGAAAAATCTGAAGGAGTGTTTTTGACAACATATTGAATGGAAATTTTATATACGAATTGGACAATGGGATCTCTAGTCAGGTGGAACAGGTGGATGAAACAGTTATTATTGCTGATATTTGCTTGAGGTCAGATATGAACTATCAAGAATGCCTCTATGAGAATAACCTTTGACATTTGTTGAAATATGGTACATGTAATGAACCTGTGATCATTGAGGTTGTAACACAAAAATTGGCATCAGGGGATATATTGTCACAGATAGGGTCTTACCATTCTGTAACCTGTGAAGATCCAGGGTAGACCTGATCTTCAGAGGCGACTAACAGGATCGGGTGGTCAGGCTCACTGACTTGGTTGACACATGTCATTGTATCCCAATTGTTTAGATCGATGCTCATGCTGTTGTTCACTGGATTGTCTGGTCCAGACTCGATTATTTACAGACCACTGCCATAAAGTTGAAATATTGCTGAGTGTGACATAAACTAAACTCACTCACTCACTCACTTACCACTCTGTAACCCTTTCATATAGTGTTTAAACCTCATCAGTGACAATATGTACCCTGATGCCAGTTCTAGCATTTCCAGCCCCAGTGCCTGTGATGCCAGCATTGCATATGGATGTGTGTTCTTGTATCAGGTATCTTGGTGAAGTAATCAACAAGAAGGATGAGAGATGGGAGATCCAGTTCAAGGGATCAGGACTCACGCCCTACTCCAGAACTGCTGATGGAAGAAAGGTGCTCAGGAGCACTATCCGAGAATTTCTTTGTAGTGAGGTACAGTATGACCATTGGAAACTGTTGGCTATGCAATCATATTTATTACATAGAGATCATGACATGCTGTATTTGGTACTGATAATTGTTTCTCAATAATTGGCTTGAAGAACAGGTATCCTATAGGGTTATTTAAAGCCTAAAATCTGTTACTTATATCCCCATTGCATTGTGATCTACATTGAAATGTATTATTGCTGAAAATGGAAAAACAATGCATGATATTTTGAACAATGTGCATGTTTTTAACTCATGTTATTAATTACATGTGTAAGTGATGAAATCATTTCAGGCAGTAATGGTTGAAGAAAAACGTTTTTTCGATGATACAAATATTTTAAATATTAAGGTGAACCACAGAGCCTTCTCATGGCTCTGATATTATTTTATAACAGATAACAATTGTTAACTTTGGTTATATGAAGTGTGCTGTGATCCCCAGGCGATGCATCACCTTGGTATCCCCACTACAAGGGCAGGCACCTGTGTGACGTCAGACACGACGGTCATCAGGGACATCTTCTACAACGGCAATCCCAAAGAGGAGAAATGCACCATTGTCCTTAGAATAGCTCCAACTTTCTTGAGGTCAGTGCCGTGTGTGTTGTAATTTGTGTTTGTTCTGGACATGATGACGAGGTGATGGTGGGGCAGTCTAGTGGTTAACTTATCACACCAGGTCCCATGTTCAAACACCAAACCAAACATGGGTACACTCACTACAGTCAAGTCTTGTTAGGCCGACTCCCGTTTATCCGACAATCGGCTTTGTCTGACACTTTTGTTGGTAACAAATTGAACAACCATAATTTTGTCTTGTTAATCCGACAGTCCCGCCTTCCGACTCCGACAGCCCCAATTACAACCGACTGTCGTAATCACTTAGTCCCATTAATCCGACATTTTGTGATCAGTTACCCGTTAATACACTGCCACCTGTCACTGAAGATGTTGTTATACACGCGAGGAGCAATGAGGATTATGAACACAAATTCTGCCATCTGATGAACATCGTATAACTGCCGCAAATCTGGAAGTCAAGTCTATTTATGGCTTGCCGAGGGAGCAGCCGCTCTGTCTATTTATTGTTTAGACCCATGTTTAATTGCAAGCATTGATGAAGTTTTCGTAAATGTTTAATGAAAATAGGATATAGTACGTATATGTATAGCACGCACCTGAATAGGCACTACATGGCACAAAATGGTCTCTCTCTTTTATAGTAATATATCCTACAGGGTTTCTTTGATGGGCATTTTAGAAGTTGAGTTGATGAAGAATGATGACAATTTTTATGGATATACAACTTCTTTTATTCTGTGAAGGGCGACGTTTTTGACATAGATTCTAATGTTGTTGTCAAGCAAGTGATGACAACGACATTAGAATCTATTTCGAAACATCGCCCATCACAGAATAAAAGAAGTTGTATATCCATAAAAAGGTGAGGTATTCTGATGTTGTGTCAAGCATTGATATTCCATGATGTATTAGAATGCTGCCTTTGAGCCAAACTCCTAAGGCATAGAATCTGTGTTAAATCCACAATCTTTGGTGATGACTTCATCACATTGAAAAAAGTAATCACTCAAAGCACTTCTTTGCAAACCTGTGTGGCAATTTCATGTACTGTTCTTACATTGTTAATATTGCAAAATAATTTCAGGTTTGGATCATTTGAAATCGTTAAACCCACTGAAATGGTGCTCCAGAGTTCACTGGACACTAACACACCTTACACAACAGACACTCCTAAACCCACTAAGTAACACCCAAACCTTCAAAGCCTGAGGCATAAATCTTATCAAACCTGGCCCCGATTTCTTGAAACAAACTTAAGTGTGAGTTTTGACTTAAGTTAAACTTAGAGTTTTTACTCAAATTTGAGAAAATGCATTTCCCAGAATGAACTGAAATCAATATTAAACTCAAACATAGTAGACAATTTGAGTTTGGTGGATAGATTACTTAAGTTGTTTGGGCTTTTTTATCTTAAAAATGCAGCTGAGTTAAAAATTCAGCTGTTTCAAATTGTCAAACTCAGTTTGAAATTTGAGTAAAAACTTAAGTTTGTTTCGAGAAATCGGGGCCTGGCGTTTTAGTTCACTTATAATCCCACATGACCAACTAGTACTAACATATAAAATTAATACAAAAACAAAGCATAAAGACAAACAAGACAAATACCAACCAAACCATCCCATCCATAGTTCACCCACATCCATTGCATATAATTTCAGGTTTGGATCATTTGAAATCTTCAAACCCACTGACCCCGAGTCTGGTCGGAAAGGTCCCAGTGTCGGCAAGACAGAGCTGCTGCATCAGATGTTGAACTACACCATCAAGACATTCTACACAGAGGTACTTGGGTCATTTGTAACAGACATGATATCAATGCAAATTGTGCATTCTGACTGGACATGCAAACTTTGTCAATTATCATTTGTGGTGGTAGTTATCCCACCGGTATGTAATGCAAGGGGATATAGTCAATGCATCATCTGTCCGTCTTGTCCGTCCACAATCATTCTGTTTACGGACATAACTAAAAAAACATCAATATTTTTCAACAAAATTGGTATATACAGTCAGACCTTGTACATGTATATCTGAACTTCAAATATCCGAATACCTCGGTTTCCGAACATTCTTCACAAAACAAGAAATTTTCTAGTTACAGTTTACCTCGTATATCCGAATGTTCGGTTTCCATATCCGAACGGTCAATTTTGGTAACGAAACAGCAAAATATGTACAAATTTGCCTCGTATATCCGAACACCAAGGCTGTCGTCGGTAAGGTATCAAAACACGAAGTATATCCCAGGGCTCCAGATAATTTTTCAACATCAGGAGTAAGTACTCCTTAATTGTTCAATATAGGAGTACTGGAAAACCTTAAGTGTACATTTAGAGTACTGAATGGAAATTAATGGACTATCAGTAATCTTGTGTTTCATTTCATATATGCACCACAATATTGCTACTCTTGTGTAAACAGGTCAATAAACAATAAAACAATACCTTTTCAGATAAATACGCCTGTAAATGATTCTAAGACCGTACACCATTGCAGTGGTGCGTATCTGCTACGTTTTATAAATTATTTCCTACCGTATCGTGCATATTTTTTGTCCGTACATATGCCGATACGGCCCTTATCTGAAGCCCTGATATCCTGTCTACCGCTGTCAAAACATTAGACTAGAGAAGAAACAATTAAAGTTTGACATTGAGTTAACACTGATTCGAATCGTTGATTGAGTAAGCATAAATAAACTGGACTGTTCTATAAACTGGGACCTAATCACACATTGGTGTCACAACCTGTAAGTGGAACTAAGCAATCAAAGGAAACGATCACTGTAGCATTGTGTGCTAATTATCCCCCCGCAACGCGTTTTGCGGGGGGTATTAAAATGGACTCCGTCCGTCCGTCCGTGCACATTTGTCTTTTCCGGAGCAGAACTCTAAAACCGTTCACTATTTCTTCACCAAACTTGGCACATAGATAGATCTGGTGGTGTACTGGTGCCTTTTGGTAGTTTTGGAATTCTGAATTAAACATTTTTGGCGTTTCCATGGCAACAAGTTCGACTTAGAATGAAATTAGTGGTAGTGCTCTTTTCCGGAGCAGAACTCTAAAACCGTTCACTATTTTTTCACCAAACTTGGCACATAGATAGATCCGGTGGTGTACTGGTGCCTTTTGGTAGTTTTGGAATTCTGAATAAAATATTTTTGGCATTTCCGTGGCAACATGTTTGACAGCCTGAAATTGGTGGTAGTGCTCTTTTCCGGAGCTGAACTCTAAAACCGTTCACTATTTCTTCACCAAACTTGGCACATAGAGAGATCTGGTGGTGTACTGGTGCCTTTTGATAGTTTTGGAATTCTGAATAAAATATTTTTGGCTCCGTGGCAACAAATTTGACTTAGCCTGAAATTGGTGGTAGTGCTCTTTTCCGGAGCTGATCTCTAAAACCGTTCACTATTTCTTCACCAAACTTGACACACAGATTGGTCTGGTGGTGTACTGGTTCCTTTTTGGTAGTTTTGGAATTCTGAATATAATATTTTTGTCATTTCCATGGCAACAAGTTTGACTTAGATTGAAGTTAGTGGTTGTGCTCCTTTCTGGAGCAGAACTTTTAAAACCTTTCAATACTCTCCTTCCACTTTTCTATATACACACCAAAACATTTGACATAATCATAACTCTTAGACATATTCATGAAGAGTATTTTGCCATTGCGGGGGATATTGATGACTTTGTCTTCTTGTTCAACTGGAACTGTAAAAATCAAACCTTTTGTAATTGGCAAATCCCATAGGCCTAGATGTTTTGATAGCAATTTCAATCCTGAGATATATGCTAGATATAGAAACAACACAAAGGCATGGATGACAGCAGAGCTGTTTTGTGATTGGCTGCTGTCTTTTGATCGACAGATGAGGTCACGTGGAAGGCGGGTCATTTTGCTTGTTGACAATGCGGCTAGTCACGACTAAAAATCTGAAACTGACCAGCGTGACTGTCCATTTCCTGCCACCTGACACAACCGCACACATTCAGCCAATGGATGCAGGGATCATACAGACTTTTAAAGCACATTACAGAAAACTGATTCAGATATCTGAATGATTCGTTTGTCCGAACAATTCAATAAAACCAAAGTGTTCGGATAAATGAGGTCTGACTGTAATATATATGAAACAGAACCTAAAGAGGTGCCTTTTGCTATTTACAGATTTTTGGGCATTTTCATTTTTCTGGATTTCCATGGAAACAATTTTGGGGACATGGGTTACCAAGGGTATATTTGATTATGAGGGTGCAGACTAGAATGGCGTAATGACTTCAATACAGTGTGAGAAGTCTACATTATCGCCTGATAAAGTACTGTCGGCAACTTTGATCTTTTAGCAAAGCATCTTAGAATTGAATTTATTGTGTGTGTTTATCTTGTAATTATCATAACCCTGCTACAAAGTAACGGGATATATAGCGTTTATTCTGTCCTTCTGTCCATCTGTCCATCCAGCCCAAAACTTTGTCCAGAGCTTATTTCTTTAAGTTTACATGCTAGGTTCACCAAACTTCACACACATGTTAATCATTTCCCATAGATGTGCCTTTTGCTATTTCAAAAATATCACAATTGTATCTTTTGCCGTTTCCATGGAAACACGACTTAAGCAAATGTGTTTGGTTATCTTGTCCAGAGCATATCAACGAAACTATACATTCTAGGTTCACCAAACTGAAAACACAAGTTAATCATGACCAACAGATGTGCCTTTTGCTATTCTAAAGTTTATCAGAATTTTATTTTTGTTGTTTCTATGGAAACATGATTTAGTGCAAAATGTGTTTGATGGTTATCTTGTCTGAAGCATATCACCAAAAAATACATGCTTGGTTCACCACTTAACACACAAGTTAATCATGACCCACAGATATGCCTTTTGCTATTTTAAAGTTTATCCGAATAATATTTTTTGCTGTTTCCATGGAAACATGACTTGGTGCAAAATGTGTTTGATGGTTATCTCTGAAGCTGTACATGCTAGGTTCAATAATTGATGTAATCAGTAAATGGCAATACTATTACTGTTTCTATCTAATCTAACATAATTATATCTAACTCTTCAGATCTGGGATGCTCACAGTGCAGACAAACAGACCGTGTACCTCGATTTCTTTAAGGAGGTTGTGAGGAGTACAGCCAGACTAGTGGCCGAATGGCAGTGTGTGGGATGGTGTCATGGGTGAGTTTCTCCACAGTACACCTAGACTAGTGGCAGTGTGTGGGGTGGTGTCATGGGTATGTTACTTCCCTGTACACTTCTGTACACCTGGACTAGTGGCAGTGTGTGGGGTGGTGTCATGGGTGAGTTTCTCCACTGTACACTTCTGTACACCTGGACTAGTGGCAGTGTGTGGGGTGGTGTCATGGGTGAGTTTCTCCTCTGTACACTTCTGTACACCTAGTGTAGTGGCAGTGTGTGGGATGATGACATGGGTGAATTTCTCCCCTGTACACTTCTGTACACCTAGACTAGGGACAGTATATGGGGTGGTGTCATGGGTGAGTTTCTCCACTGTACACTTCTGTACACCTAGACTAGTGACAGTGTGTGGGATGATGTCATGGGTGAGTTTCTCCACTGTACACTTCCGTACACCTAGACTAGTGGCAGTGTGTGGGATGGTGTCATGGGTGAGTTTCTCCTCTGTACACTTCTGTACACCTAGTGTAGTGGCAGTGTGTGGGGTAATGTCATGGGTGAGTTTCTCCACTGTACACTTCTGTACACCTGGACTAGTGGCAGTGTGGGGTGGTGTCATGGATGAGTTTCTCCACTGTACACTTCCGTACACCTAGACTAGTGGCAGTGTGTGGGATGGTGTCATGGGTGAGTTTCTCCTCTGTACACTTCTGTACACCTAGTGTAGTGGCAGTGTGTGGGGTGATGTCATGGGTGAGTTTCTCCACTGTACACTTCTGTACACCTGGACTAGTGGCAGTGTGTGGGGTGGCGTCATGGGTGAGTTTCTCCACTGTACACTTCTGTACACCTAGACTAGTGGCAGTGTGTGGTGTGGTGTCATGGGTGAGTTTCTCCATTGTACACCTAGACTAGTGGCAGTGTGTGGTGTGGTGTCATGGGTGAGTTTCTCCACTGTACACTTCTGTACACCTGGACTAGTGGCAGTGTGTGGTGTGCTGCATGGGTATGTTACTTCCCTGTACACTTCTGTACACCTGGACTAGTGGCAGCCTTTGTCACTGTGTAAATGATAAAATCATCTTTGGAACTGTCAGCTGTATGACTTGAATGAGTGAGTGAGTTTAGTTTTACGCCGCACTCAGCAATATTCCATCTATATGGCAGCAGTCTGTAAATAAGCGAGTCTGAACCAGACCATCCAGTGATCAACAGCATGAGCATCGATCTATGCAATTGGGATCCAATGACATGTGTCAACCAAGTCAGCGAGCCTGACCACCCGCTGATCCCGTTAGTCGCCTCTTACGACAAGCATGGGTTACTGAAGGCTCATTCTAACCTGGACCTTCACGGGTCTAAGACCTGATGTGACTAGACCGCCTCCGTGGTGTAGTGGTTAGAGCGTCCGCCCGAAGAGCGGAAGGTCATGGGTTCAATCCCCGACCGCGTCATACCAAAAGACGTTAAAATATGGTACTTGTTGGTCCCTGCCTGGCGCTCGGTATTAATGGGTACAACAAGGACTGGTCGGCTCGGAGTCAGTATAATGTGTCTGAGTGGGGTGTTCATGCTTCACTGGGGGCATGGTATCTCAGTGAGCTAGCACTATAAAACCAGCTTAAGTCTGGGCTAGTACAAGCAGCCGCACATAC
Organism: Haliotis rubra; assembly: GCF_003918875.1. NCBI lineage: Eukaryota > Metazoa > Mollusca > Gastropoda > Lepetellida > Haliotidae > Haliotis > Haliotis rubra. The sequence goes on from NW_025765037.1 coordinate 70,953, forward strand.
ACATACACACGCATGCATGTCGTCATATGAGCGAAATATCCTCAAGTACGACGTATGACCTCACCTCACCTCACCTGATGTGACTAGGAGTGGATATGTGAGCTGAATTATCTTTGTGTTCCAGTGTGTTGAATACAGACAACATGAGCATCGTGGGACTCACCATAGATTATGGACCATATGGCTTCATGGACAGCTTTGATCCAAACTTCGTCTGTAATGGCTCAGGTAAGATCTGGTATTGATACACATGTGAGAACCAACCTGTGTTTTTGATGCAGGCTTCAACCTCTTCCCTAGTAGATTTCAGTTGTAAACGATGCTTGGAATCAAACTTGCATGAACTGTATGTATCATTTCAAGATGCCTACCAGCATACCAAGTATGAAAAGTAAGGTAATATGTGATCTCACTATAAATAATGAGAAGTATATATATCGCTGATCTGATCATAGCACATCATAATCATTAATTTCTGCCCTGTATAAATACATGTGTTAGTGGTCATTATTTATGACTATCTGTTAATCAAATAAATCATGTATTCATACAGTGTATTGTATTAAATTCACCTCAACAATTAAGTTTCTGAATCACCCAGTAAGACACATACCAGGTCAAAAACTGGCAAACTTGGAGTCTTTGAGCAGCATTTAGAAGTTATACACATTAAGGCGAGAATTTAGGGATGACTTCATAAATTTATTTATGACTATCTGTTACATAAAATGAATCATGTATTTATATGGTGTATTGTATTACATTCACCTCAACAATCATGTGTGTTTGTCTGAATCACCCAGTAAGAGACATACCAGGTCAAAACTGGCAATGTTGGAGTCTTTGAGCAGCATTTAGAAACGATACACATTAAGGCGAAAATTTATGGTTGTCAACTTCTTTATTTTGAGGAACATGACTTTTCGGAGTATATCCATACTCTTCCATTGGGATGTAATCAATAGATGATGTTTTGGAGATTTAACACGTGCTTTCCTATACAATGCATTTTTTGCGCACGGGCCTGCCAGGCCATTTAGTGTATGATCGAAGAGATTTGACATAAAGATATGGCAATCTGAACATTAGGGTTGATTAGATTTGTGTGAATTTTGAAGTTGGAAATTTGCCAGAAGATGTTGGGGGGATAAAAAAACTAGGAAACAAATTGTTATATAAGTACATGTGAATCAACAACAGTGATGAGATAACAAGGGAAGCCAGTAGTTACTTAGTACCAAATAGTTAACGGTCACATGCAACCAAATAAACAAACATAATCAAAACACAATTATCACTTATTCATGACATTTAATTTACATTGCTGATTATGAAAAAACAAATAAACAAAATTATAAGCGTACAATCGCAAATCAAAAGTGCAATATTTGGTACTTGGGTTTACTTCCCTCGAAACGAAGCACCAGAGAGACCGAACCCAGTCAGAGCGGGTGGGTGTGCACTCAAGTGTAACGATGACTTTCATTTGCTGGTTCATTTGCTGATGCCCTCAAGGCTCATTGTGTGTGTGTGTATATACAGATGTTGGGTTTTGAAAATACATGCTCATTTTGTCTGCATTTGCTTTTGATCAAATCAACAAATACTGAGATGGTGAACTACTGCGTGGCCGGAAACTGTCGTTCGTTCAAGTACAAAGCAGGACTTGAAACTGACAATCTGTGTTTGCACCGGGTTCCGTCCGATCCATGTAGTCATCCGAGAAAAATGGATGCTGTTTGTTTGCAACCCACAGACATAATAACATGTCATGTGTACAAGTATCACACCTGCCTGTCTGTGTAATTACATAATGTGACAGAGACAGAACTCAGGTGCACGAGCCATAAATCAATGTATTTTGTTTATGGTGTATAGCCTGATACGTTTCAAGTTCAAATTGCATGTGGTCAATGATTGAAGTTGTGTATTGCATATTGTCATTAGCAGACAGGCAGACACATAGATGTCAATAAAACAGACATTGAGTTTTGTCTGTGACAGAGACTGCTTATCACAATCAACATATTTTTCTATGTTTTCATAGACACATATTTAAACATTTCAGTTTTCAAGCTGAGCAATTTTAAACAAAGAAATTAGTATTTCTAATGCTACACTTTCTTGAAAACTTGGTTTGCAAATCTGCCAATCCCCCAAAAGCAAGGTGTGAAAACATATAAGAAAAAAGTATGGGACCAGTGTATTTTTATTACTGAGGACCAAAGATGCTTGTAATCTCAAGAAACATCTTTTGTTCTCCAACTTCGACCACAGCGATAATCCTTGCACGCATCACTTGCTGTGTTTTTTCAAGTCACCTTCCACATTGTGACCCATGAACATCTGGGTTAGAATTGATCTTCAGTAACCCATCCTTGTCATAAGAGGCGACTAACGGTATCGGGTGGTCAGGCTTGCTGACTTGGTTGACCCATGTCATTGTATCCCAATTGCGTAGGTTGATGCTTATGCTGTTGATCACTGGATTGTCTGGTCCATATGGCTGGAATATTGCTGAATACGGCATAAAACTAAACTCACTCATCGTACACATGGTGGTTGTCTGTGCAGATGATGGTGGGAGATACACATACGAGAAACAACCTGAAATCTGCAAGTGGAATTGTGGGAAGCTTGCAGAGGCTATACAGGATGCCATTCCTCTCTCCGTTACCCAGCCTGCATTGGAGTTGTTTGATGAAGTGTATGCTGACCACTACAAGATGAAGATGAGGAAGAAGGTGAGAAAAGAGGTGGATTGGGATGGTGCAGTCTCAGTACAGATAACAGGGTCAGATCATAGCTCCTGTAAGTCTCGCCAGGCGCTACTTCCGGTACTTAGCTGGTTCTCGGCTCCCTTTTGCATCAAGTTGTCAAGTTCATGCCCAGAAATAGAACCTCTTCAGTTATTTTGTCTATCCACCAGTACGCAAGCTAAGATTTGACATTTTGTCTGTACGCATGTAAGATCACATTTGTTGAGTATTTACAAAAATGCAAGTGTACTTGTACGCAATAGACTTAATAGGAATTAAGTTTTCACATAAGTATTTGCGTAATTTACGCAGATATGCAGCTTATCTGTACCTCTGATTGGCTAATGTAGGGATGGTTAGATCGTAAATTCATTATGCCTGCAAGGATTATCAGTTCCTTACTGTCAACTGACAACCATGAGACCATTCAAAAAGGTATAAAACATTGTTTGTCACTAGAACTAAGGTCTCGCGAAGTGCCGTGACCTATTTGTTGTTGTCTATTGTCAGTTTGAAAGGTACTGTTTGTTGTTTAATGCCGCACCCAGCAATATTCCAGCTACTTGGCAGCAGTCTGTAAATAATCAGTGGTTGTCAACTTTTGTTTCTCAGATGAAGAGTGTCACCATTTCTCGTATCTGTAAAAATATGTAGGATCAAGTGTACGGTCACTTTTATAAGTTTCTGAATGTTAAACACTTTTATCCATGCTGGTTATTAATACTGAACTATGATTTTTCCTTTAGCTAGGCCTAAGGAAGGAATTAACAGAAGATGGGTAAGTTTAATAGTAATAATAATCATTCTCAATAGTGTATCTCTGAACGGAAATTAATTTGGAATAATTTAAATACAGGAAATGATGATACAGAAAATTACAAATTCAAATGAAAGACCTGCTACACAGGCAGCCATTACCCTAAGACGATCATAACTCCCATACTTCAACACAGACAACAGTCGTGGCGCTATGATCACTTTATGGAATGAGCCCCTGCTCCTGACTTTACCCTCCCGTGAAGATCCGGGTTAGAATGAACCTTCAGTAACCCATGCTTGTCTCCCGTAAAGGTCCGGGTTAGAATGAACCTTCAGTAACCCATGCTTGTCTCCAGTGAAGGTCCGGGTTAGGATGAACCTTCAGTAACCCATGCTTGTCATAAGAGGCGACTAACAGGATCAGGTAGTCAGGCTTGCTGGCTTGGTTGGCACATGTCATCGGTTCCCCATTGCGCAGATCGATGTTCATGCTGTTGATCACTGGCAGGCGTAGCAAGCCAATTTTTTCGTGTAAGCCCGATAGGTTGCAAAGCTGTATATTTAGATAGGAATGAGGGCTTGTGCAACCGTTCTAGCAAAAATTATGTGTAAGCCCGGGCTTTTTCCTACAATGGTAGCTATGCCCCTGACTGGATTGTCTGGTCCAGACTCGATTATTTACAGACCACTGCCACATAGTTGGAATATTGCTGAGTGCAGTAAAACTAAACTCACTCACTCCCTCACCTGAATTTACCTCTATTTTGATGGCACTAGACCCAAATTACATTAAACCCAAACTCACTCATATGTTTCACCAGTCTTCAGCATGTTCCTTGCAGCCGTGCAGAGTTGTGTCCCTTAGGCATACAGGAACCTGTAGTTGTGTTTTTAAATGCTGCGGGAGTGGTGGGGTAGCTTCATTGTTAAAGCATTTGCTCGTGACGCCAAAGACTCCATTTCTATTCCCCACATGGGTACAGTGTTTAATGGTTACCCCGCTGTGATATTGCTGGAATATTTCTAAACTCAAATGCTGCATAGTCCAGATGTCAAAGTGACATTATAATAAAAGATGCTTACTTTACCAACAGCGATCTTGTGAAGTCCCTGATAGACACCATGCAATCCACCAACAGCGACTTCACCAACAGCTTCCGCTGTCTGAGTCGGCTGTCTCTGCCTGGCAGTACCACAGCAGAACAAGATCTGCAAGATGTCACCGACTACCTCCTGACCCAGTGCAGTTCTGTGGAGGAGCTCAGGAAGGCTAATGAGACACAGATGGACTCAAGGTCAGATTTGATGTAAACCCATACGATCCGGGTTAGAATTGATCTTTGGTAACCCATGCTTGTCATAAGAGGCCGCTAATGGGATCAGGTGGTCAGGCTCACTGACTTGGTTGACACATGTCATTGTATCCCAATTGCGTAGATCGATGCTCAAGCTGTTGATCACTGGATTGTCTGATCCAGACTCGATTATTTACAGACCGCAGCCATATAGCTGTAATATTGCTGAGTGTGGCGTAAAACTAAACTCACTCAGATTTGGTGTTAAAAGAACTAAAAACTTCCCAAGGGTGTATTGTATTTAACTTTCATTCATATGGAAATAAATTTCAGACATTATTATGTCGATGTTGGAGGGACATATTAAAGTGCCTTGGTTTAACCAAGGTTTGAAACAACTGCAAAATGATGACTAAGTATAGAATACCGGTATGCAGAGATGAAGCATTTACATCAAGACAACCATAACTTTGACAAATCAATGTTCAGCATACCAGTGTTTTGGAATATGATTTACAAACTTCAGCTTTTGTGTTACCTTGTGTCTTGACATCACCCATCAAGTTTGATGCTTTTTGTGAGGCAATATTGGAAAATGTGAATATATTTTTTTGACTATGACACCAGTAGGTATGTATTAGTGTTGGGAATTGGTTAAAATCTCATAATTAATGATTGGTTCATTACAACCGATCAGTCATCAAAAATAATTGGTTAGTGTCATTTATCAAATTTTCCTGGTTATGTTTGTTAATGCACGAACAATAAAAAAAATCATGTTGTTCTTTTGATTTTTTAGCAAATTGCACAAAATGCATTTGCAAATTTTACATCTTTAAAGGATGACTAGTATGTTAGGAACATAAATTCCTGGAGTTGTTAAGATATATTCAGTCATGGCTTGGAACGAGCTTGTAGTGCTATGAAATGTAACAGACAAAACCAACCTAGTGAAAATTACTGTTAAAGCAAACAAGTGGTCCAACATTGTTTGTGTTCGGTTATGAGAAAACATGATCGATTGATTGGTCGTTTAGTCATTGCGACCAATCTTTGATTATTTCAGTTAATGGACCACCACTAGTATGTATAATGTCATTCAAAGTGGGTGACAACCTAAATGAACTGTGCCAAAGCTCTGACATGATATGATATTCTTAAAGGATGCTTCACAAATGAAATGAGAAATGGGATGATAATTGTGAAGCATATAATGTTTTTCCATGAGGCCAGTTAAGAATTTTCCCTTGTCTTTTCTCTGTGTGGGACCAGTCCTTTATGCCTCAGTGATTGTTCCTGATACTTCCAGACAGCTGCAGATGCTTCTCATGTTGGGCCAGTCTAACCCTGGCCTGCTGCCAATGCTTGGTCGTGGCTTCCTGTCTTTCACCAGGGAGCTGGAGAGGATGCAGAAACAGGAAAAGATGAAGGTGAGTCCTCTAGTTATGATGGTGAGTCAGTCTAACCCTGGCCTGCTTCCCATGATGAATTTGAGTCTTCTAGTTGTGATGGTGAGTCAATCTAATCCAGGCCTGCTTCCTATGATGAAGGTGAGTTCCCTAGTTGTAATGGTGAGTTGGTCTAACCCTGGCCTGATTCCCATGATGAAGGTGAGTTCTCTAGTTGTAATGGTGAGTCGGTCTAACCCTGGCCTCCTTCCCATGATGAAGGTGAGTTCTCTAGTTGTAATGGTGAGTTGGTCTAACCCTGGCCTGCTTCCCATGATGAAGGTGAGTTCTCTAGTTGTAATGGTGAGTCGGTCTAACCCTGGCCTCCTTCCCATGATGAAGGTGAGTCCTCTAGTTGTAATGGTGAGTCGGTCTAACCCTGGCCTCCTTCCCATGATGAAGTGAATGTTTCTTGTACTGATGGTGAGTCAGTCTAATGGAGACCAGCTGCCCCCGTGATGAAGGTGAAACCTCTAGTTGTAATGGTGAGTCAGTGTAACCTAGGCCTGCTGCCCATGATGAAGGTTAGTCCTTCCTGAATTGATGGTGAGTCCTCTAGTTGTGATGGTGAGTCGGTATAAGCCAGGCCTGCTTCCTATGATGAAGATGAGTCCTCTAGATGTAATGGTGAGTCCGTTTAACCCAAGCCCACTGCCCATGATGAAGTTGAATCTTTCTAGTTTTGATGGTGAGTTCTCTAGTCGTGATGGTGAGTCAGTCTTATGCAAGCCTGTTGCCCATGATGAAGGTGAATCCTTCTTGTTTTGATGGTGAGTCCTCTAGTCACTATGGTGAGTCAGTCTTACCCAAGCCTCTTGCCCATGTTAGCTTTGGACTGTATTTGATTGAGAGAGTGGATTTGGATAAAACACTCTCTAACCATTTCTGTTTCTTCATACAAATCCTGCTGCGCAAGAAAAATTGCAGAGAAGATGACTTAATCAAATGAAATAATACATATAATTCAATTTCTCATTTTTGGAGTCTTCAGGCTAACGCTGTATGAGAAAGTATAGCCTCTTGGTAACATGGCACATCTGAGTGACAGATAATAAAACCGTTCAGTAACATAACAGTCATCATGTGTATGACAGAAGATTTATAAAGGTGATCCCCTTAATTGAGATTAGACTGAGCAATCACCCATTTGTCCCAAGTCTTGCCCCTCTGTGTTAACAGCAGATGTTTTGGAATTCAAAGTTTGAACTGTTGACAGGATCTGACCCAAGATATAAAGACAGGAAGAGACAGAGAAGCCTGGACTCAATGGTTGACAAAGTACATGGGGCGTCTTACGAAGGAGGTGGCAGGGGAGCGGGATGTGGAGGCCGTCAACCAGAGAAGGGTTGAACTTATGAACAGCAACAACCCCAGGTGAGACAGGAGAATGTCATCTTAAAGCCATCGCAACGAACTCACTGGTTGATTTCTGGGTGATAAATAATCATAAATGGTTTTCAGTCGGGATATTCTGTATATCATAAAATGTCAGGTAATACTCAGTCTTAATTACCCAGTATTTGGCAGAACATATAATGTAAAAGGCAAAATGTACCGAAACAATATAAATATGAAAATCAGTGAAAGCATCAGGTGTTCACGAGGAGAGGAAGCTTTTCCTGCACTAATTGTTGCACATGCCATTCACATAATTTGCATAAAAAAGGTAAATATTTACACCTATGGTCTGTTTTGGTACAGTATACAGTCTTGGCCTGAACCGGGCAGTAGGGTAGCCTAATGGTTAAAGTGTTCACTCATCATGCTGAAGACCCGAGTTCGATTCCCCTCATGGGTACAATGACTGAAGACTATTTATGGTGTCCCCCGCAGTAATATTGCTGGAATATTACCAAGAGCAGCGTAAAACCATACTCACTCACTCACTCTTAGCCTGAACCAACTGTTTTATGTGTACCACAAAATGTCTTCTGCAATGTCACAAACAGTTTATGATGTCATTTTAAATCATTTTCAACAATGCACTGATGAAAGAAACATTTGAGTGGAATATTTAGGGCACAATATGTTTCCCATCAAATAACATTATAAATATGTCACATAGTAAATAATATACATCCAATGATTGATAGTTTTATTTCCAATCTTTTATTATCCAGAATCATCCTGCGCAACTACATAGCCCAGAATGCAATAGCGGCAGCCGAGAAGGGCGACTACTCTGAAGTGAAACGGGTGTTGAAACTCTTAGAGAACCCATTCAACTCTGATATTGATGCAGCTGACCTTGTCTCAAGGTCACAAGAAGACAAGAAGTCTGCCACAACAGGTGATGGTGGAGCATCTTCATCAAGTGAAAAAGAGGCTGGTCAAACATTCTCAGAACAAATGTATGACAACAGGCCTCCCACGTGGTCCATGGATCTAAGAGTCACCTGATCTTCATAAACATCTTGCAGATCCTTCTCTGACTGCTCTTGCAACTTTCAAGAACATCATTTAGTGCTTCTGGAATCGTTGACATTGTAACTTTTAATGATTCAGTATTCAAATATTGGACCAAATGATTTTTATGCAACTGTATTTTTTCAATTTACCTTAATATTGTGAAAAAATGCATTATTGTAATATTTGGTTTTATATGCTTGTACCGAGTCATGAATATCGTTCCAGTAAGAACACTATCTGATATTCTTTGGAAAATTTGGCAATCGAGCTGTCAGTAGGTACTGCAAGATGTGTTCCAAGGACTAATGATGTTCACCACCTCTCATTACATGGAAGGTTGTGGGTTATCTTAACAGTCCTACGGGTAACAAGGGGGAATCTGTCAACATTTCGATACATTTTTTTTTCTGACTATTGTAGGTTCTACTACTATTAGTTTGAAAGAAACTGAAAATGAGACATTTTGTATCATTGATGATGTTGATGTGTTATTCAAGATTCCCCCTTGTTTAAACTTTCAGGATGTTCAGATTAGTTGCACAAAGGATATCTACCCCTGGTCAGTGAACTTGGTATTGAACCATTGTAGAACTTCTTTAAAATCAGTTTTAGAAAACTAACCTTTTTCTTGGTTTTATGGATTCACAGTGTTTACATACTCTCATAAAATAATGTCATTTTTAAAGATTGATAACTTCTCACTCACTAGCTCAATTTCAACTCCGCTAACTCAATGATTTTATGTAAATCATAGTTTTCAGATTATTAATTTCTATCCCTCTGTAACATGCCTGACAGAAAAGAATGTTAAGCTGTATTCATACAATTATTTGGAAGCAGTTTTATCATATCCTGTTTCATAGCTTAGGCACAATCTATTGAAGTGACGGAAAAAAGAAGCTGGTCTCGTGAAAACAGACATACCAGCAGCTTGTCAATTTGCAAACATATGTCAATATGTTAGTCTTGGATAAAAAAAATTCCAAATTTTATGTTCAATCTGTTAAATGTTTTTCATGACCATTCCATAAATTCTGTATAGGCAACCCTCCCTCCTTGTTCTTTGATCTGACCAGTGGCAGGTAGTTTGTGATGATGAAGACGCTGGGGACAACTCTACCATGAGAAACCAGTGTTTGATGACAGCCAATCTCAAGATCCTCAACACTATTGTTAGGGAATGTTTAGTGGAGTATGTATACTGTATGTAGTAATAGGTTATATATACAGAGGCTTTTAAAATATTTTACACTTTTGTATAGAATATACTCGTGAGATGCATATGTTTTGAAAAAATAATAATTTTTGGTTTGGTTAGATGTTTTAACAATTTAAATAATCTTCTAGATTTCTGGCTGTGCATGTTCAATGGTTGGCATTTTTCCCATTTAACCAGAATAATGGTGGTATGTAGTTATCTGAAAGTAACTGTGCATGGAGTTTTAAGATGCCTGGTTGCTGAATTGTAAATCATTCTTAATCAGAACCGAGGACAGTGTGTTGTATTTGCTTGAGATTAACATTGTACATTAATTGTATATACAGAATATTGTGAATGTGTTGTCTCGAAAAGTATGTTTTCTCCTTCAAAAACCTGGAGTGATTTGTATATTTATGGCGAAAGTACAAGGTATGACCCTTATGGAGCTATAGCAGTGTCAAGAGTCTCAAAGAATAAAAGATGTAGCATTTTGTATTTCATTGTTGACTTAAGGACACTTGGTGTCAGGCCCAAAACAGCCTGTCTTCTCAAGCTCTACCAAACAAGGAGAGAACATCCAGTACTCACTGAAGAAAATTGGTCTCATTTCTGTTAGTGAAAACAGTGATCACAAAGCCTTGTCACAGACTTGTCTCGTCTGGAGGTTGCCAAACAACAGTAACACCCACAAAGTGACATTGTCATAATCTCTCTTCAGGGAAACTGGTTTCAGTGCTTTAAACAACCGGAATATAGTCATTACACAAAGGACACCCTCAAGAAACCCTACGTTCAGCTTGCCCTCTGGTAACTGTTGACCCTGAGAGTTCATGTAATGTTATCTGGTTGATGAGTGGTGAGCCTGATCCACATTATATACTACTTAAATTAGAACTTATATTTTTTCACATTACTACGGTTAATGAGTCCAGGCTGAGTACCAGGCTGAATAAAGAGTACTTGCAATGTAACTTATCTGAGTGGCATTTTAGAAAGTTCTATATGGACAAACTTTATGGACAACTCACACTCATAAAATACGTTGTTTGTCAATACTGTACTTTCAACTTGACTTGAATATTACACCTAATCACTCTCATGACATCCCTCAAACAGGTGTGTATTCTGTTCTCAGATGCAAATGGTTGATGCTTTGGTAGTGCTTTGGGTAGGCAACAATTTCAAGAAACACAAAACATGGCATAACACAGACCCCTTTATTTGCCCCCTTAGTTACACTTAGGAAATGGAGCTCGCGTTTGATGCAATACGGGGCCAAAGGTCTGCACATTCTTTTGCAACTGGTCCAGTGATGGCCGAACCTATTAAAGAAAGAAACAATTTAAACAACAATTCCACTAAATAGAAGCCAAAATACAAGGGGTAACATGACACAATCATTATCAAGCACTACACCAACCCAGTCTCAACCTGTATCTTGAACTCTCATTCAAGGGGAACATGATGTACTACACCATAAACTCATTAAAGTGAAAGCTCCCAGCTAACTTGAGCATACAACCAAAGCTGATCAATGTGTTACAGAGATTCAAAAATGTTCATTTCGTAAAAGACATTGATTATCATTGAGATTATTTTTCAAACATTTTACAAATTTTGTGATGAAATAGAATCATTTCCAGCTAAAAGCTGATTACAATTGTAAAAATGTCCTGCCATTTGTCTCAATCAAAATTGCTTACAGTGATCCACATCTAGGAACAAGAGTCACAATACAAGATCTCATTCTTTCAAAGGAACTCATGAATAGGGCTGTGCAATATTACCCGTAAACCGGTATAGACCGGTACAGTATCTCGCGATATGATAATCGCGATTTGGTTCAGATTCTGCAATATATTGGGCCATCCAGAGTTAGCTCCCTTGAATTATCTGCCCTTGATTTCAATAGCAAAAATGTGCTCAAGAGTACCAAATATTAATTTATTTCTGTTGGATTCATGTAACATTTTACAAGTGGAAGTATCATTATAATATTCTACCAAATGCTTTACGTTTTGTGGGTTTGAATGGTTTCATTTGGAGGAATTAAGTGGCCTCAAATGGACCAATTTTTTATTTGGACTTCATAGTAGAGCCTCTGGCTCTGAGTGACCATTTCACAATTCACAGTATTTTGTTTGTTTTGGTTGTTTCATAATTGGACATATGATATCAATTTATCACAAAGGTTTAATTAAGTCTTAGAAATTTTATAAGACTATAATATGCCATTCTTGTCAATGATGTTAGTTATTGGAGGTCACATGCGATTTTAAGTTCACGTAGTTCACCTAAGTCATGTTTAGGTTTCATTTTGCAATAGTTCATGTAAACACATGTTATATTGGAGTTGAATCTGAGAATCTGAATGAATCACTGACATACAGAAACAATAACTGCATACTGCATTCTGTTGAAGCAAACCACACTGACCATGAAAATCATGTTATACTATTACCTTTATCATTATGTTCGCAAAACTTTGTTGCAATACTTCAATCAAACATTCCACGTTAAGGCTCTATATCATTTTATTTATTTGTAAGGGATTGGCAAACAACCATACACAATGGGGACAGGGAGCCTGAAAGTATGGTGTAACAGCAACTGAGAAGATGATGTCGCACACAGAGAGCTTTTATGAAATTATAATGTACACACTTGGCCAGAAACCTTCCGGTCAATATATCACAATATGTATTGCAATATCTCTTAAATTATTGCAATATATCGCAATATGAAAATCAGGACAATATCCAGCCCTACTGATGAAGACAAAGGGATTCAATTAAGCTTTAATGTTAATGTTGACTGATGTAAAAGAAGTCCCTAAGTGTGTGAATGATAATGCTTGGAGCCAGTAACATACAGCCACATATAAATAATCTATCTGGACCAGGCAAACCAGTTACTGAAATGTGAAGAACATCCTTAGAGAATAACAGTATCTAATAACCCCATCCCCAGACTAGTTTAGGAAGCTCATAGTAACCTCAGCTATCCCCAAAGGGACTTCACAGTGTTATATAATCAAACTTTGTTTGGTTCCACACTTACGAAATTCACAAAACACATGTTAAGTACACAAGGGGACTTTGATATTACTATATTGATAAGACAGAAATGTGTCAATAGATATTTCTGTAAGTGTCTTAAAAAGGATCAATTTCGTTACCTTTCATTTCACCCTTTGGGTTGACAATAACTCCTGCATTGTCTTCAAAGTATATAAAGACACCATCCTTCCTTCGGAATGGTTTTCGTTGCCGGATGACCACTGCTGGCATAACTGAAAAAAACCCATCAAAATTACTTCTTCAGAAAACAAAATAAACAGGAGCAAAGCTTTTGAACCAGATCATGCAGACTCAAAATGGTTAAACACAATGAAGAAAATGTCAACATGATCTAGCTGATACATGGACAAAAAGTACAATCAAAACAAAAGCACTTTAACTCTTTCAACACAAGTCAACCAGAGGCTTTTACTGTCATGTCACCAAGTTCCAAGAGACTCTGAGGTCACAGATGGAGCCTATGTTTATCAAGGAAAATATCAGCTTGTAAAACATTATTGCTACTACATATCATTCACCATTTGAAAGGTCTAATCCTACTGTTTATAAATATGAAATTTATTTTGATCATATTATTCAAATAATCCAACTACAACTTCAATAAGTTAATTCTTAAAGAAAATGCAAGCTTAAACATTTATAATGTCCAGATAAACCACAAAGGAAGCAAAAAATGCAGCGATTTTTTTCCTTTTGTGACATGTCATAATATCCCCGTACCTTTTTCTTCTATATTTTCATTTTTACGCAATCAGAAAATTATTTTTAAAAAGATTTCTCAAATAATATGTATGGTCGTCAATTTCCCGATATCAGTGGCTTTCTGCTCCGTTACGAGATACAACAGCGGGAAATGCCTCGGTTTTCGAAGCTGCATATGAATAACATGAGGCGATTCGTTTAATGGCAGGTATCATTCGAAAGCTCTGAACATCAACAATATCACTGTACCCTTGCCATAAGTATTTTCACAGTTGTAAGAAGTGATTTTATTGGATAAAGATTGGTTTCTAATGACGCTTTTTCGCTACGGTCTGCTATAAAGATCGTGATTGGTCAAAATCGTACACATGACCTAAGGCAGCTAATCATATTACAGCAATGGATACCGTCCTCGTAAATGAAAAATAATGATTCAGACAAAAGTTTTGGGCAAAATCACACTATTCTGAACGTGTTACGCAATAAATCATCACCTATACTTATATTATGGAACTTAGTGGACGTATCGTGCTAGGTTATGACCTGTGACAAAAATGCTTCATGCATATATTTTAGCATTAAACATCGTGTCCGAGCGTTAAAGTTAGAGGCGACGAAAGCCGAGATGTCACTTGAATTACATTACATGATCACTCAAAAAGATGGAAATATTAAGTTATAATGTACGTTTTACAACTTTTATGAGTACTGCTGTTGATTTTATGCTTCGGTTTATTCAGTTTGTTTAATTATTTCCTCGAAACATTGTTACCCTGCTCTTTGACAACTTTGCTGTGGACCCGTTGCCGAAGCATGTGTCCGAGAATGTTTTTTTCAATAACATTGCAAAAATAGTATATAATTCTAATCCTGTCGATAATATATGGTCATTTGAAATTTAATAAGTTTTTTCAGACATTGTGAAAAGTGATAGATTTGATAAAAGAATCATAAGTAAGTTAGGTTCCTAAAATTATGTATCACTTTGATGTGACTACGGCCTGGAGACTGGGGACGTCTTGGCTGGTTTTCTGGCCTACGGTGTTGAATGGCTTAACAACAATGATCTGTGTTGTCTTGTGTTATTTTTCATTATTGCTTGGATGTGTCTCCACATACATAGTATACTTAGAGTTTAATTCCACAAGATAATGTAAAACATTCAGCACTTAAGAGGGTCAGAGAAGTGAATACTACATAATGCTAAATCAGCAATTTCAAGCCACAGTACAGGGGTCTGTACATAACTCTGGTCCAGGCAAGCCAGTGAACAAAAGCATGAGCAATAAATCACCATCTCACACATCAGCGTAATGTCACATTATGAATTTTGAAGTTTACACTGAACATCATAAGACTGAAGACATGTGATATTACCAGAACACCACAATAGCACTGTATCACTGAATGTTATACAAGTGAAAGACATACAAAAGATGCAAAATGTATCTTATTTTCTTGCATCAATTTGTCATTTAATACTTCAAGACAAACAAAACACACCTTTCTTCCTCAACTCCGGTTTTCCCTTTTTGACAGTTGCAACAAACATGTCTCCAGAGCCAGCAGCTGGCAACCTGTTCAAACGTCCCTTGATGCCATGGACAGCAATAACATACAAGTTCTTGGCGCCTGTCAAAACATTCAGATGGATCAAAACAATATTTAGTTTAGCCTTTCTAAATAGTATTGGGAGAAATCCAAACTAAATACTTTTCAAACTCAAGGAATAACACATTTGTTTAAAATTTGTCTTTTCCATGTCTCATTGTATCAGGTCCTTAGTTAATTTGTATTGCATGGCTGACTGAGTTTGGTTTTAGCAATATTCCAGCAACATCACGGCGGCACAATCCAATATGATGCACTCGCCCAAAGCATATTTGTTCATAATTTCAAACACAAATATACTAGGCAAGCAAGTTACTTAGCTGATAGCTAAGTGTAATACATCTATCATTCCACTCGAACATGAGAAGTGGAGTCCTACACAAATAAATTAAGTTTGACATTTTCAAAGTGAAGCACAAAATCAATTTTCACCTGTGTTGTCAGCACAGTTGATGACTGCCCCAACGGGCAGACCGAGGGAGATTCGGAACTTCCCCCCGGAGGAACCTCCTCTACCTGAAACATATTATTACGTTATTACACACTGTCAAATACCATCAATATACATGACATTATCAACAAATGGCAGAGTAGCATTGGGATGCAACAACAATACTAATATTGGGTTGGATATGGACCACCTTCTTCACCTTCAGTTAGATGTGGGACAGATCAAAGATTTTGATCATAGTGGAAATTTGTAGAACCAGGTGTAGTACTGAAAGACCAATGATCATACACTATGGGGGCACAACCCAGCACTAAGTGCATGTACCTTTGATCAAAAGAGTGGGATCTATTTGCTAATTAGGTTCAATACCAATTCAGTGTACTATTTACAAAAGTAATTATTGTTTCAAGAACAAATTCATATGATCTATTTCTATGTACACAGCCATATCGATCCAAGAACAAATTCATATGATCTATTTCATGTACACAGCCATATCGATCAACAAGCATTCAAACATTTGATGTAAATTATCAAATCTTCAAAATGCAAATTTCAAGGTATGAATATGAGTCATTCGATGGGCTTCAGCTGTGTGGCATGGTATCTCAGTGGGCTAGCACTATAAAACCAGCTTAAGTCTGGGTTAGTACAAGCAGCCGCACATACACACGCATGCTCGTCGTCATATGAGCGAAATATTCTCAAGCACGACGTTAACCTCACCTCACATCTAAATCGTACTTAGTGGGTTCTATAATAACAGAATGAACAAGTTAGTACAACGGACTCTTGCCTTAGCATGCTGCCTACACGAGTTGGCCAATTGAAAGCAAATGTGTATTATCGGCCTTAATCTTCCTTTACCAAGGTGACTCTCTTGAAAAGCATTTGTGTGCTACACATAGGAACAAATGCATGCTGTCTATCAGTGAAGGTGAATTTTGTTTTCATCCTTGACCGGTACAGGTCTTCATGCCGCAAGTCGGGTAATATTAACAGGTATATTAGGTGATCGCTCCCTAACTACTGTTAGATACAAGTCTAATTCATTAACATGATGTTTGTTTTATTCGAAAACATAAGTTGAAGGGATGGATATTCCCGATTTATGGCGATTTACGATGGATTTTGAAGCGAGTGTTTTCATTTCCTCACCTCTCTTCGACATGTTGGTGTAAGAGGAAGCAAGTACTGCGCATGTAACGGAAGTAAACACTTACCCTCTTTTATCCATTCTTGTAAATGGATTATCGAGGGAATCTTTCTCACAAGCCTCTCAGCCTGTGATTTTAGGAACACATGGCGAATGACATTATCAAGACTGAAAAAAACAAGAAAAAAACAACTGTATTCATTATCTCCTATAAATAATTAAAATCGTTTAGCCATCCCGCGAAAGATTCCGCGCGACATGTCACTCCTGAGACATAGTGAAACCAGGGATAATCTACGTCTTCTATTCTCCCTGGTGAAACCAATATCAGCCTAGAAATCTTACGCTGTTACAATATACAATTTAGGTCAGCAATGTGTGTAATTTTAAAGACACATTAATATAATTAAAATAATATTTTATATAATATATTTAAACCAACCGTATCATCTTTGAATAATTATTCTTGGAAGATTAAAGGGGTTTGGTGAGGTGGGATGAAATGAGGTTTGATTAGGTAAGATTAAATGGAGTTTGATGAGGTAAGGTGAATTGGGGTTTGGTAATGTGAGATGAAATGGAGTTTGGTGAGGTAGGTGAATAGGGGTTTGGTAATGTGAGATGAAATGGAGTTTGGTGAGGTAAGGTGAAAAGGGGTTTGGTAATGTGAGATGAAATGGAGTTTGGTGAGGTAAGGTGAAAAGGGTTTTGGTGAGATGAGGTGTTACGCAGCCGTGAATCTAACCATCGACCGCCCCTCTCTATGTCCAGTGGGGAAAATCGTTCCCCCGTGACGCCAGACGAAATTATTATACAAAGATACAATATGTGAAGTCCTTTCAAGAATTTGTTCCACACCGCACTAATTAACACTTTTCCTCCTTTACGACGACCACCTGACATCGTGTGTGTGAGTGAGTATTGTTTTACGCAGCTTCTAGCAATATCGGGAAACACGGGTTTCGCTCACTGTACCCGTGTGGGGAATCGAACCCGGGCCTTCCACATGAAGAGTGAACACTTTAACCATTAGACTACCCCACCGCCCCTATCGTGTCTGAACCAGACAATCCAGTGAGTGATACCCTGGGCAACAATCCACTCTTTGGTATACGACGACAGGTAACCAAACAAATCATCGAGTCTGACCACCTGATCCACAAAGTTAACTCCTACAGCCAGCATACGTGGTTTGTCTGTGATCAGCGTAATCAACGAAATTATAGCTGTTATACTCAGAAAATGAAGCGTACAACTTTATGTATGACAGCTTCTTGTTTATAGCAGGGGCGGTGGGGTAGCCTAGTGGTTAAAGCGTTGGCTCGTCACGCCGAAGACCCGGGTTCGAATCCCCACATGGGTACAATGTGTGAAGCCCATTTCTGGTGTCCCCCGCCGTTATGTTGCTGGAATATTGCTAAAAGCGGCGTAAAACCAAACTCAGTCAGTCAGTCAGCACAGAGCGACGTTTTGATGTGGATTCTTTAAGTCAACAAGGCGTTGCCATCCATAAACTTGTATGCTTCTTTTTTTACCCTCCAACTTCTAGAATGCCGATCAAACTATCCAAGCATTGATCTACGCGATCGGAATACGATGACATGAACCATCTAAGTCAACCTGACCACCCGATCCCGTCAGTCGCGTCTTACGACACTCGTCACGCCGAAGACCCGGGTTCGAATCCCCACATGGGTAAAATGAGTGAAGCCCATTTCTGGTGTCCCCCGCCGTGATGCTGCTGGAATATTGCTAAAAGCGGTGTAAAACCAAACTCAGTCAGTCAGTCAGTCTTACGACACGCAATGATTGCTGCAGATCAGTTTCAACCCGGATCTTCCCTGACCCAGTATATGTTATAACACAGCTTGTTTGTAGTTGGCTTGTATCACACGTGTGACTCTCGGTAGTTTCGAACGCGGATCCAGGGGTCATACTAATCATAGGCGGATCCAGAGGGGGGGTGCAGGGGTGCGCACCCAGCCTTTTGTGCTGAAAGTTTGTTAAATGACCATTGAAACTCGGGTAAAAATGAAGTGTGCACCCCTCCTTTTCTCAATAGTGTGCACACACACACCCCACACACCCCCTTTCTCAAAAAGCTGTATCCGCCCCTGCTAATACATACTTATTTGGTGACACAAATATGAATTAGTTGACAAGTTTGGGTCTGACAAAAAACGAGACAGTTTCATGAACTATTTGCATTATTGTTTTCAGATTTATGTGCATTCTAGCTGTTTCCAAACAAAACGTAAACACGCGCCTTCATCATTCCGCTAAATTTGTGTCTGGGAGTTGACACAAGAGCTTTCATTCGACAAGGGAGACAACTCTTTCGAGACAAACTGCTGAATTGAGTTACCCGCCCACATACACCCTCCACTTGTGTGTGTACTAGTCTATTGAAGTCATCCTTTAAAGAATATTCATCATGGTTTTGTAACGATTACAACACACACCTATGCATTAACGTAAGAAGTGATTTAATAATTATGTTTTAACAAATATTATATAAAGTTTCAAAGTGGTTTCACATACTTGGCAGAATAAGATTGGAAAATACTATGCGCACAATTGAGAAATATATTATGCAAAGCCAAGTACATGCGCTGTAACCGTGAATGGAAGTTATCATCAAATGCTCCGACGAGTGTTCTGTGTAAACTGATGAAGAACATTGTTCGGAATCTAACCACATATATTTTAAATTTTGAGGTAATCTACGACACATAATTTAAACTAACAGAAGGCCTTTTATATCAAAATCGATACATATGCAGATATTTGAACTAAACAACACTAACAAAAGTGAAACCACAGTCTATAAACTATGTACAATGGAGACATTACCTATCATTAATGTTATAACCATACTTTGACATACTTTCACGAAAAGACTATAGTGAGTGAGTGAGTTTAGTTTTACACCGCTTTTAGCAATATGCCAGCAACATAACGGCGGGGGACACCAGAAATGGGCATCACACATTGTACCCAGCAAAATAGTATAACAAGGGTATGAAGAACCTGAACAAAAGCGTCAAATATCTATTTTGGCAGAATAAGACTTACACAAGTGCTATTGTAAATATTGTTAAAGACAAGAATTCTTTCAAGAATTAATGATATTCACACAAATTATTTACATTTTATTTAATTTTACTTTAGCTGAAAACTGTATATATTCTTTCATAGCTATACATTGATGAGTGAAAGAGTAAGTTTACACTATTTAAGAAATATCAAAACAATTATACTGTGTACTGATGCGGGAAATCGAACCTTTGCTTTCCATGTCACGAGCGAACGCTTTAAAATTGTTTGACCCTATATAATATTGTATATTACTATGTCATACGTTGTGAACATCCATTTGTTTGTTTGTTTGTTTGTCTATCGCCTCATTCAGCAATATTCCAGCTGTATCGCGGCGATCTGTAATTAATTGAGTCTGGACATCATGAACACCGATCTACGCTATTGGGAAACGATGACAACCAAGTCAGTGAGCCTGACCACCCGTCAGTCGCCTCTTACGACAAGCACAGGTTGCTGAAGACCAATTCTAACCCGGATCTTCACGGATTTTGTGAACATTTAGATTGAGTTGGTGAGTCAGCCTGATGTTGAAGGAAAGCCCAATGTGATGCAGGTGCTTGGCAAAACCCATGACCATTATTCCAGAAACAACATTCAGGAAGTTATGAATGATGTGTATGAGGGTGATTGAGGGCGTGAGTGAGTTTAGTTTTGCGCCGCTTTCAACAATATTCCAACAATATCACTGCGGGGGATGCCAGAAATGGGCTTGACACATTGTACCCACGTGGGGTCCCGAACACGGGTCTTCGGAGTGACGAGCGAACGCTTTAACCACTAGGCTACCCCACCGCCCCGTTTTCATTCGGTGTTACTTTGAGTTATTAGGATTTTACGTCGCATCACTATTTCAGCCGTATTGCGAACTGAGTGAGTGGGTGAGTATAGTTTTACGCCGCACTCGGCAATATTCCAGCTATATGGCGGCGGTCTGTAAATAATCGAGTCTGGACCAGACAATCCAGTGATCAACAGCATGAGCATCGATCTACGCAATTGGGAACCGATGACATATGTCAACCAAGCCAGTAAGCCTGACCACCCGATCCCGTTAGTCGCCTCTTACGACAAGCATGGGTTACTGAAGGTTCATTCTAACCCGGACCTTCATGGGTGTATGGCGAACTGTGTAAGTGGCTGAGTTACACATTGTACAGAACTCATATTATGGTCTGTGAGTCTGAGAGCATGAGTGCAGAACCTAAGGGGCACAACGCACGTGCTCAGATTTGGTGCTGACCAACTCAAAAACATAATCGGGACGAGCCGGGATTCGAACCCATGATCGTAAGTTTCTGTTGTGCCTTAATGACTTAACCAGTGACAACAAAGTGCTGAACAATCGTAACTTTTGACGTCATCATAAAAACATGTGCAAGAGTGTATTTCAGCGATTCCCGATGCTGCATGATTAGTCAAATGAAGCCGTATTATATACCGCCACAGTGAATCCATTGATGGGTCACGATATGGCTGATATACTGCCGGTGTGACTTGACTCACTCACTCCACTGATGAAAAAAACCAGCACAACAAAGTTTTGACATTACGTCACCTGACCTAAAAAATCGACTGCTTTCAGTGTGTTTTTTTCTGTATGATGACATTTCATATGGTTTTCCGTGTGGGTGGGGATTCAAAAGAAGAGGGCTTCAACGATCGCACTCATCCACGTGGCCATTACAAGTCATCAATATATATTGACATACCATTGCAATGTTAAGCAGTACAACCTTAACCAGTACACATTCCGTCCTTAATTGCATTTTAGCCAGTTAAAAATATCATTGTTATTCCATTCAGATCTTCTCTCGCTGCTAAGTATAGAATGAATAATGAAAGGAGGTGCAGCGGACAGATGCCGGTCTGGCAGCATACTGTCTTTGACGGCTTTATAAACTTGTACGTCTCCTCAAGCACCGACGGCCTGGTCTTCTAATTCGAAATACAGAGTTGCGCTTCTTGAGCGGGCAAGGAACGAATGAGCGTGGGTTTAAGACCTTCAAATTCTTAATACAATCAGGGTCCCGTTTCTCAAAATATCTTAGCACTATGTCAGTGTTAAGTATGGGATCGTTTTAAGGGGAAGATTGCATTATGGAACAGGCCCGATCCACAAAGCGTTCGTAACGTTACGACCTGTCGTAATAATTAACCCTATAGTTTATCATCGGCTTTTGAATATCGTAGCGATAACTCCCATACTTAACATAGACTTAGAACTGTCGTAGCGCTACGATCGCTTTGAGGAACGGGGCCCAGATCTTTTATAAGATAGGATACCTTTCTCTGTGAAGGTCCCGCGACAACTCCATGGGAGGTTTGTGTCGGCAATTATCGTGGAGGTTTGTAAGTCTTTGGGTGAAAACGTAATCTTTTACTTTCGGAACTGCTGGTTTTATATCGTTTACGATGTGTTCACCAATTTGACGTTTCCAACCACCATAACATCTGCACCAAAGGCGAAGTACCATCGAAGGATATATGTTTGTTCTGTGGTCATTCGGAAATTTCAAGGAATACACGCACGAAAGATAGAAATTTCCGAATTGAGGTGGTGAAAAAAAACAGAATCGTTTTAAAAAACTGATTGGCTAAAACTACAGGTTCCTCATTCAGGTCTGGTGGTCAAAGCTTTGACACGATCTCGGCACAGACCTTCACGCAGAGAGGTAAGGAATCAGCTTAAAAGATCCTAATGTGATGGAATTGAAACCTGCTTCAATGTGAGTTTCCTTCTGCTTCAAGACTTGCCATGATATGACGGAAATGCTCTTCCGAGGGGGCGAATATTTACACACCAGTGTTCCCTGTGCAGGGCTTAAACCCTCGACTATCACAGTAACAGACACCATTGAAATATTCCAACACATTCCGTCTCTGCACATAATATTGGAATCATCAAAGCGAAAACTCTGTTGTATCTTACCCTGTAGATCAACATATGCATAACCAGCAATGGGCTTCTCACATTGTACCCATGACGAGCGGGCGTTTTAACCATTAGGCTACGCCATTACCCATATGCAAATAAAATAGAGTATAACCGACTTCATAGATATCAAAAACAAAACTTGGAACAACAGCGTCCATGTCAGGCGACAAGAAGGAGATCAAGAAAAGGATGTCGTGCTGCTTGTGGTAAATCTACACTATCTGAACGAAGCGGAATTATGTTATAAAGGACAAAGTAATCGACACAACTAATTGGGGAACTCAATTTTTAACTGCAACATGCAATAATGTAGTTAAATAATAATGAGGAAAGGCATTGAATTGCTAAAATTGGGACTACGTCATATGGAACAATTCAAAATTAGAAACAATGGCAACCCACTCACCAAGCTCGTGTTTGTGGTTTAACGCCGCAATTGGTACTATTCCAGTGAAATACGTCGATCTGTTAACACTCGAGTCTGGGCAGGACAGTCCAGTGACAGATATCATGAGCATCAATCGGTAAACGATGACATCAGTTTTAGCGAGCCTAACCACCCAATCCCGTTAATAGGAGCGGTGGGGTAGCCTAGTGGTTAAATCGTTCGCTCGACGGTCACGCCGAAAACCCGGGTTCGATTCCCTCTGGTGCAATGCATGAAGCCCATTTCTGGGTGTCACTCATCGTGATACTGCTGGATTATTGCTAAAAGCGGCGTAAAACTAAACTCATTCACTCATTCACTCAAATAAGTCAGCATCATGATAAGGTATTTTTTAATTTATTATATTTTATTATGAACTGTTTTTTCCCTGTAAAATATGTTCATTTCAGAGAAATGTTAGTCTAGGTCGATACCTGCTTGTATGTATATATGCTGATTCATGGCGAGAGAAATATACCTGCACGTGTCAGAGACTGTTGTGCGCGAATCCAACGCCGCATGCATGTGAATAAATTGAGTATGCGCGTGGCATTGATATTCTTCGAGTGCACAATGGCAACAAAACATGTCCTCGCCACGCTGACTGAATACCACAAGCTTCATGACAGCTCATATATACTCATGCCAATAATGGTTGTCACCCCCTTCAATTATTTTAATAGGAGAGTGGGTGTGAGGCGTGTGTGGGGTTGGGGTGGGGAGGGGGGTGACAACCATTATTGGCATGAGTATATTTTGCCATCCAAGCATATAGCATGTATGAAGTCATTGCTAAATGTCTATAAAAATAAGGGTCTTTTTCATTGCAAAGGTCTGCTGTTCTATCCAATATTATAGATGAATATGACGTCAGCCTATAAACAATCGAGTCTGGACCACACATCCCTTTTGTCCTGAAAGTTTCCCCTTTCAAAAAAATCTGTATCCGCCCCTCTGAAAACTTGCTGAATCAGCTGACATATCATTAGATTTAAGATGCATATGGTGGTGATAATTATGTGATAAGCAAGAGTACAACTAAAACGTATTTAAAAAATGATTTTCATTTATTGTGAAACATATTTCATGAAGATGACTTGGTGATAGGAAAACGTTGTGTTGTTTCTTTTCGGAATAAATATTCAGGGCGGGAGATGGGAAATCTACATTCTCTTTATTGAGGAAAACTGTTTTACTTGCAGATCTCTCTCAGAGCCACCGCGTTATATGATCGTATTCGAGATAAGCGGGGCGTCATTTTGGGGGAACTTGTTCAGTTATTATTATGAGTGTTAAGTAAGTTGACTTTGTTGGCTTAAACGAGGTTTTAATGCACCACAATTAAAAACGTTTACTTCTGGAATGAGAGAGTATATATGGTTTAAAGCTGCTTTTGGTAACATTCCAGCAATATCATGGCGGGGACACCCAAAATGGGATTCACAAATTGTGGTGAAACGGACCCGTTGTCGATTATGTTGCTTTTTGGTGAGGGGGGTTATCTTGCAGTGAAACCCTGATAAACCTCACCTCTAATATCTGTTTACGGGTGTGGGAAGAGACGACGCGTGTATACAAATGCTGTCTGAACTAGTCAACATTAAACGCACAATAACCAAATGTTAGTAAAATGTGATTTTATACCGAAAACATACACAGCTTTCATTGAGAAATAGCAGTAATGTTTCTAAAAATAACTGATGAAATGCCATATAGTTCATCCCCAATACCACTCGGTGAAACACTCGGATACATATTTGTCTCAGTTTATATGATTAACGCCTCATTCAGAGCGTTTCAAACGTCCCATATAACATGAAAGATATATTCAATTATTGCATTAAAGTCTAGTAGATCGTGATTAGCAAGAATTTAAAATATGTGTGTAATGTGAGAAACGTTGGAGACCCATTCCAAGTAGAGAGAGCATGAAGCCAAATTTGACATGCAGCGGTGAAATTTAATAGGGCCGGTACGGTAGTAGCCATGGTTTGCACACGACCCGCTTTCTACGGTGTCGACCGCCAGTTCTACCGTGCACTTGACGAAACCATTGGAGTTGTTGTGTATACCGCATATCTCGAAGCTTCAAGCCGACTTTTCGTTAGCTGGGTTGGGAATACCTCAATTCGAATTGTGGATATCTCTGGATAAAATACCAAGATGAGCAAGAAGTGTGGAAAGTGCTCGAAGACGGTGTATCCGACAGAAGAGCTGAAATGCTTAGACAAGGTACAGTGTATAGTCAGTCGCACATGCGTACGCGCACTTCTGCAGAGATATTTCGAGTTAATTAACCGATAGTGGCCCGCATAGAGGTCCTTTTATGTACACGTTGAAACAATGAAGTCGGCATAAGGTATTACACTGTTGCTGTAAGTTTAAAGGCGTGTGGTCGCATGTCATCAAGACACACCCTTTGCCCCCATTCAAAAATTATGCACATTGTTGATTGAAAACATTTGTTGCTGTTTGAAAAGAAATTTGCCTCGTGTGCGGGAATGTGACAGTGTAATGGTGGATGTACCTGGAAATTGGCGGTGTTAGTTTTGAGTTTTGTGGAATTTATTGTAAAATATAGGCTGTCAGTGTATTCCCACCGCTACACCGCATTGACAGAACTGCCCAGGTCTCTTGAGGGGCGCGAGGGACCTTCTCAGAAGACCGGAAGTGAATTTTTCGTGGCAATACACACGTAATAAAACACAAGTTACACGTGCAGTCAGTACAATATGGCACCCTGTAAACGAGAATATTTACCTAGGGTTATATATAGGTTATAACATGGCTTCCACATCACTGGCATGTTGTTCATATAGCTACTGTGTAGCAGTTGATACAAAATGTATAACCGTTGTTACATGAATGATCATGCTAAATGTCTCTTTCTAATTGTTTAATTGAGAGTTTATTCTATAGGTGTGAAATGTTTAAAAATTCATCTGGTTGGAATTAGATGGCTAAGCTTGACAGGATTGATGCAAATTGCATGTGTGATACTGTGATGTTCTTGCGAAATACCTTGCTATGAGTAAATATTATTGCCATAAAAGGCAGTTGGTGAATTGTCATCTAATAGATGTGATAATATCCTCGACCTTTTGATGTAGATAGGTATCAATAGAACTATAGGCTCAAATGCTATTTTAGTTTGAGAAAAAACATATATGAATGATATTTCTTTCAATTGGTAAATTTTGGTATAATGATCTTATAAGGCAGTGTATGCATCCCCACTGAATTGTGAATAATCAGACTTGAGGTTGCAGAGCTTTTTGTCTGCCCTATTTAATTTAGAACCAATCCATCTGTATCTGAAACAACACACGCTGGCAGCCATGCTGTTTATATGTCATAGCTTGTCTTTTCACTGTCCAAATTAAAAATGAATCATGACGTCCCTTGTCACTGTGAATCACATTGATGAAAACCATGCTGTTAATTGAAAAGCCATAAAGGTCAGACATGAATCATTAAAAAAACAATTTAAAATTTGAAATATTCTTAATACGAAAAATGTATATTCATTGAATGACCCTGCAGATGTATTTATATCATAGTTCATGATATGTCCAAAATATTGCTGATGTGGTGTAAAATTCTATCTCACTCATTTATGTCATAGCAGAGCTACAGATAACTTTTCGGGTCATTGAGTTATGTACGAGCTTGTGTTCATCTCAATTGGGTATACTAATTTTTCTTTGAGTAACCAAATAAATTGTACCCGACTCACTCAAACTCAGTTGGGTGTTTTGTCATTTTACATTAATTGTAAAAATATAACATAGTTTAAATGTTGGTTTAAGTGTTTGTTGTTTATATTTGATCAGTAATATGAGAAACGATAAGAAAGACTGCAAGTTGCCGAGTTCATGTGCTGAAATAGAACCTCTCAATATACCTTAACATTTTTGTGTGTACGCATGTAAGATCAAATATATTGAGTATTTACAAAAAAATCAAGCGTACATGTACGCAATAGATGTAATAGGAATTGAGTTTTCACATGAATATTTGCGTAATTTACGCAGATACGCAGCTTTTCTGTTCCTCTGTCATAGTCATGAGTGAATTGTTTTTAAGAAAGATTCATTTGGGGTTATCAACAATATATATATATTTACTTAGACTGGCTTTTAACCTGCTAAGCCTATTAAGGAAAAGAAGCTAGAGGGTGCTGAGTTTACTGATCAGATTATTACCGAGTCAGTAGATAATCCTGTATGTGAACAAGAATACATTTCCAGTAGGCAAAGAGGTGAAGTAGGTCATATGGCAAGAGACGTGCCCAGAATTGTCTGAACTGTGTCATGAAGGATACTTTATGTACATGTTTGTCGAGTTTATGACAGGTTAAACTACTTTCCTACAACTGTCACACATCAGTGACATTTATTGGGACCTCATAATAAAGCTCCCTGACATTTGATAGATAGTTGCCATAATGCAATAGTGATGTTGCCAGTTACTAGGTAGTATGAGTAAATATGTAAATTACCTAAAAAAGAATTAACAAAACAAACTGAATAGTAATTTTTAAACTACTTTCCTACAATATTGTGTGACATTTTATTGAGACTGTAACCCAACATTTGACAGATAGTCATTTGCAATTGTGCTATTTCAAAGAAGTAGGTTGTAAAAATAAAATATGTAAACTAACAAAATAAACAATAATAATCATTTGGTTAAGTTTCTTAAAGGTGAGTGTCCTATTGTCAGGGACTTATTGACAGATGGTCGTTTCATTTTAAAATAGTAAATACAGACCTGTTTTAGTCATGCTGAGTAGGGTGGCCATGAAGGTAAGGTGTACTTGCCATATTGAAATCAAAGGTTTGATTCCCCACATTTAAGCCCATTTTTGGTGTACCCTGCAGTGTTATTGCAGGAATAATTGTAAGTTAACATTAAACCATGTTAATGGCTTGCACGATGGTTAGGTGTGCATATTTCCTTTATGTAATATTTTGTATTAATTCATTTTTTTATTTTTAAAACTGTGAAAAAATTAAAATAATTTGAATGTGGAGTTAGTTTAAGGTGGTATGATGAGCATAATCAGTAATGTTAACATATTATGTTCTATTAAATGGGGGACAATTATTGTCCAGTGTACAGTAATAGATAAAAAGTAAGACCTGACATGTGAATCATCAATTGTCATATCTCTGCAAGGATAGTACCTGTCCTGGGGCCTGTGTAAGGATATATTCATGGCTGTGAAGGATATATTGTCTGTTATCACCTGCTTGCTAATCAAGCTAATGGCAGTGTGTAGTACATACATAATGATATGCAACCTTCCAGTGATAGGCAACCCACTGGCAATAAACATGTAATTAGGCAGCCGCTTGAAGTGTAAACTTCCTTATTTGGAAGCTACCAGTCATTCATAAAGCAGTCTAATGAAGGGGTCAATGTTGTGTCAATTAAGAATGGGAGTGTTTTCTGTATGTGGAAGTTGATGGATAGGCTTGGTGTGTGGTTGGCTAAACAGTGTTATCAACATTGTTAGAGACATGTATATTGAGGCTTTATTGGCTTTACCACATGCTTTATGGTCTGTTCTGGTCCTAGAAGGTTTTCTTATTTTAAAAAATATGCATACTAATTATATAATAAATCCATTTGGATCCCATAACAGTGACCAATGTCTAGGGATATCTGGATTTGTTAGTTGAGATTTGTGTACATCATTTAGCCACATCCAACCATTTTGTTGTTATTTACACTGCAAGAGGGGTAATATTGGGTAATAATTCCCCATTGGTGTACCATGTTGTAATGAGGTAACCTAGTGTGGTATGGTACATGATGTAACTTATCTATGAGCCCAGTGGAGAGATAAACATTGTATAGTGCTGCCTCAGTGCTAAGAGTAGCTCAATATTGTACAATAATGACACAGTGGTACATGATGTAACTCTTGTATAATCCCAGTGTTTTGAGGAGATAAACATTGTATAGAGCTGCCCTGGTGCTAATAGTAGGTCAATATTATATGATAATGACACAGTGGTACATGATGTAACTCTTGTATAAGCCCATTGTTTTGAGGAGATAAACATTGTATAGAGCTGCCCTAGTGCTACAAGAAGATAAAATTGTACAATAATGACTCTGTTGTACATTATCTAACTCTTATATAAGCCTAGTGTTTTGGGGAGTGCTGCCCTAGTTCTATAACAAGGTAAATATTGTTTAATAATGCCCCAGTTATACATCATGTAACCCCTGTTTAACTCAGCATCCGGGCGGTGGGGTAGCCTAGTGGTTAAAGTGTTTGCTCATCATGCGAAGACCTGGGTTTGATTCCCGACATGGGTACAATGTGTGAAGCCTATTTCTGGTGTTCCCAGGTGTGATATTGTTGGAATATTGCTAAAAGTGCTGTAAAACTAAACTCACTCATTTAAGTCAGAATCATGAAAAGGTAGATGTGTACAGTGATGCCCTACCGGTTTAAGGAGGTACACTTTTTGAAACAATGCTGCAGCTTTGTACACATTGATCCTTTATTTTATTAACTAAAATTACATATTATAGCCAGATTTGTAAGTGGTAGAAGTGTAAACACTGTATTATAAGCACACAGGGTTGAAGGGTAGATGTTGTTTGGTGATACCCCAGTGATAATAGGATAATTACTCTGTGATAAGCCTTTAAGTATATAAGTGGTTAAACATGTTAAAGAGTAGGTAGTGTGACAGGATACTCAGTGGTAAAAGGGTAAATAGTGTGTGTGTATGTCCAATCAGGTATAACAGATTGACCAACTGCGGGATGGTGGGGTAGCCTAGCGGTTAAAGCGTTAGCACGTCACCCCAAAGACCTGGGTTTGATTCCCCACATTGGTACAATGTGTGAAGCCCATTTCTGATGTCCCCTGCCATGATATTGCTGGAATATTGCTAAAGGTGGAGTAAAACTGAACTCCCTCCCTGACCAAATGGTGTTGTATGAAATCTCACTGTCATTAAAACATAATATAACGATACCTACTTACATGCATTTTGTGTCTATATATGTGCAGACCGCGTCCGTGGTGTAGTGGTTAGAGTGTCCGTCCGCGTCATACCAAAAGACGTTAAAATATGATACTTGTTGGTCCCTGTCTGGCGCTCGGCGTTAAGGGGTACAACAAGGACTGGTCGGCTCGGAGTCAGTATAATCATGATAATGTGTCTGAGTGGGGTATTCATGCTTCACTGCGGCATGGTATCTCAGTGGGCTAGCACTATAAAACCAGCTTAAGTCTGGGCTAGTACAAGCAACTGCACATACACACGCATGCACGTCGTCATATGAGCAAAATATTCTCAAGCACGAGGTTAAACCCAATTTCACCTCACCTCACCTCAATCTGAATAGTAATGTGATGAATATATATGTTTTATTGAACTCATTTGGTCTTTGTACTTAAGATGTTTATGAATGCAGACTTGATCTCGTCACTATATGGCTAGAATAATGCTGATGTGGCGTAAAACCCAACTCAAACTCAAAAACTCAAACTCAATCAAGCTGTGGGTAGCCTTATGGTTAAAGCCTAAGCTTATTATAGGATAGACATGGGTACTATTACACCCATGGTTACAATGTGTGAAGTCCCATTTATGGCATCTCTCACCTGTGACATCAGTGGAATATTGCTAAAGTGGCATAAAACTGTCTCATTAATATCAATCGGAATGTTCATGCACTCACTCACTCTAAATTCATTAATTTTCAGGAAGTAGTAAAAATTTGTTCTTCTTAAGAATATTAACGGTTTGTAAATATGTTCTTGTGAATCTTGATACTGACAGGTGTCTTGTAACTACTGTGATGTTGGTGCAAGTTTTGTGATGTTGGTGATCCAAATGCGCAGTACTGCAGATGGGCCTGAAGCCTTGCACCGATAATTGTACAAGAAATAAACACGCACCTCGGTGCAAGGACACATCTGGGATTGGTGCCAGTTTGCCTCCTGTTACATACACGTCTGCGTTTCTTTCCAGCATGATCATGTTTCCATGGTATTCCATTAGTGCTGCATAATGCCAGTTGGAGTTGTATTGCGATATATGGCAGTGCAGGTTTGGTATGTGTGAATGTATGTCAGACACATGAGATGTGTCTACATCAGCCAGATGCTGGTGTGGTTATGTCAGTAGAAATTCTTTACTTGAAGTAAATATATTCATATTGGTATATTTTAAACTAAAGTTGTGCCTGTTCAACGTATTTGTACTTCACTAATATAATGACGAATGAAGATCAAGGTTTTAAAGGGAATTAAAAAAAGTTTGGGTCCAGAGCACCCATATAACTAATTTGCTGGACTAACACATGGTCTCTGAATATACTTAATATTCATAGAAAGAAATAATTCCTTTTAAATTTTTATGGAAGCAGCTTCATTTAGGGCTTAAGCATTGCAGAAAGGACTGGGTGGAAGGTAAAATAATGCAGTTCAGGGTCTGTGAGATAGAGTAGGTAGGTCCTTGTGGAAGCGTGAGGTGTCAGTCCAGTATTGTAACAGTGTGGTGTACTGTACCTACAGGTAATTACTTCAGAGCCTGGTGATGTGGATAGTGGTGATGATTGATGAATGAAACAATGGACACCCACAACTGATCGTGATGCTCTACAGGTCCAATGAGTATTATTGTGCATCCCTCAGGGTGTGGTATTTTTGTTTCTAATCAGCAATGTTCTACATTTGTGTTCGATTTTTATTTCCTAATGAGAACATATCTCATAAAGAAATAGATAATATATTGATGGTAATTTGTATTCATTCGACAGAATGCATGCTAACCGTGCAACTGTTTATCATTTAAGTTTCCATACTACAGAGGCAGTAGGATCACAATGATTTATTATTATGTAGAAGATTTATTGGCTTACAGTAAGTGAAGTACACGTCAGTAAGGAGACCAAGGATCGCCCAGTCATCAAAGCACTATAAAACCAGCTTCAGTCTGGGCTAGTACAAGCAGCCGCACATACATATTCACACGCATGCACGTCGTCATATGGGCGAAATATTCTCAATCACGACGTTAAACCCAATTTCACCTCACCTCACCTCACCCAGTCATCAAAAGCACTGCAACAGAGTTGCTTCCCTTGGGAATGGCGGAAACCTGTGATTGTCTGTTTGAACCTTGATTTGCCCCTGTCATGTTTCAAGGTTTGTCAACACCATATGGCAAACTAAACTCACTCATGCATGTTTCCAATCAGAATCTGGTAATTTTTTTAATTTCAGTGTCTGAATTTTCTGTTTAGATAGTTTCTTTCTCATTTCATTATGATGGAGTTGATTCTACAATATCCTGTTGCCTTTTTAAACATGAGTCCTAAGGGTAAAACATTCATTGTAAATGGCACACTAAAACTGTAATACTGCTGTGAAAACAAGTTTCCATTGCCTGAAGGCCTTATGAAAAAGAACGTGGTAGAGCTTCTGAAGAACAAGTCTGTATATATGTAGTTCATGGTGAAATGACATTCATCAACTTCAAAGGTGGAACAAATATATTCTTCCTTCCAGAGGCCATCATGCTGAAAGCCCAGGTTCAATTCCCCACATGGCCACAATGTGTGAAGCCCTTTTCTGGCCTGACCTGTTTTGAAATTGATGGAATATTGCTTTATGCAACATAAAACCACATGCTCACACCCTCCCTCAGTCACGCATATGTACAATTGAGAGCCTAGTGGCCCAGTTGAAACAACAAAACTTTCCTGTCCTGAAATACAGCCACACAATCTGATCTGATATTGTAGGTTTATAACTGAAATTGCTGTGACATCAATACAAAGATTTATAACATTCGTATGATAGATGGGTAAGAGGTATACCTTTAACGATCTTTCAGTCATTTGATTATCAATTTGATTACCACTTAGGTTTATGACTGGAATTGCTGTGACATCAATACAAGGATTTGAAACATTCAGTATGATACATGGATAAGAAGTGTACCTTTAACCAGTGTATGAAATAAGGCACGTCCGATGGTGGTCTAGATTTCTGACGGTCTAAATTTACAGCTAGCCAGCCCGATGGTCTGGAATCTTTTTTAGATGTTCCATGCATCTGTGTAAATTCACCATATTTGGTCTGGTTAAATCCATTTTTGGTTGGTAACATTTTGAAGTTACCAGCCCTTATGTCTGGCTGGATTTTTGGCTTTTTTCATACACTGCTTTAACGATCTTTCAGTCATTTGATTATCAATTTGATTACCAATTAGGTTGGTAACAGGTTTTGCTTCATCAGCACTAATGCATCAGTGTATATGTGATGTTTACAGATAGGACCTAGATGTACTGTTTAAACCACAGTCAGTGAATAACCATCATGAGGCATGATTATATGATAATGGCAGCCTACTAAGTGTAACATTGTGTAAGTATGTTGACCCCTGGCAGAGGAGGAGGGATGCCTCTGGATGACAGAAGGGGTAGTCATGCGAGAGGTATTTGAACCATGCCCCACCAGGTGTGCTGTTAATGAACTGCCTCCAAAAGCTGCTTCATCTGGGTCAATTTGCTGGAACTGCCTGCAGCATCTCTAGTCTTTATATAGTCACGAAGCGTGTTTTCAAGTAGTCCAGAATTATACCTACCATGTATCATACAAGACTGGTGTCGGATATATATGGAAATGAAACCAAATTGCACGCGGTTCAACCTTGGACAAAAACAGACCGCAACATAAAATTATATTTAACGTACAAGACAAAATATTATGGATGTCAACTTCTTCTTTAAGTTATACACGTTTTTTCCTTGCCCCTTCATCATTATTTAATGTGTAAGTGTTTGTATTGTTGATATAGAACAGATTTATGACAAAATCATTATCATTTCTCGATAAATTAACTAAGTTGATATCTTTAAAATATTAGTGAAATTTGTTAAGATATGAGGTTGCATTTTGCAGTTTGAGGTAGCACAAGTGCAATTTTGTTTACTTAATCAAACCCAGAGAGTCCATGATCACTTGTTTGATTTGGTAATACAGTTTTGTATCCTGATACTATGCCAATGATACAGTACATTAATTAATAACCCCTATAGCTATATAGAGTGCATTGCTTTAAAACAAAAGTGAAACAAAGATAACATACTCTTCATCAACCAGCTACCTCAGATTGTTTATTTCCTGTTTCCTAAGCCTACAATATCCCATCATCAACAACTGAAATGTCACAACAAATGATCCAGGGTTGTGATTTGCAAAGAAACAAAGAATATGAAATAAAACTTTAAAAGTGTTATTTTGGGGTATTAGTCCCCTCAGGGGTGGAAATAACCCATTGCCCCACGTCCGAGTCCAGTGTTTTTTTCTGTCGGGCAAGCAAATTTGTAAATCACACTGTACCGGTGTCCAGTTGACTTTCCAATGTTAATTATGTTGTTTGCTTAAAAAATCAACAAGAAAACGGACAGTATAGTGGGAAAATTATCAGGGCAAGTGATTTTACATGCGCCACTGTACCGGAATACACTAACAATTTTAAAGTTATTTCCAGCCCTGCACCTACAGTATTAAATCGCTACCCAAGGAAATCATTGCAGTCACATAGTAACGCTACCTATTCTGGTTAGCCTCTCTTGTAGTATCTGTTTCCTTCAGTGTGTTTTTCTGAAATATTTGCTGCTGATATTTGGTACTTGCATACAGTCATCACACATGCTAGGGGTGAAACAGGTACATTCACGTAGGGTAATTGAATGATGGTACTAAAACGTAAAACACCGATTTTTGGTTTCACCCATAACACATGCATCCACAGTCACACATTACAGTATATAAGTACTACATGTTAGTATTTGTCTGTTAATACCTCAAAATTAGCATCTGTAAATTTTGTTACCATTTTGTTGGTGATGGACATTGTAGTCTGTCCAACGTGGGTGTTCATGTATAATAAATACTTGATCCTCGACTAGTCTCCCATGTAGTCTCCACTGTATATATGAAATATAAGTAGCTTCAACTTGTTCCATTCTAATCCCTTTCTAAGCTCAAGCAGCTGTTTTTCAGCTCCTGAAGTAAAAAGACGTGGAGGTTCCTAATACTTGAGTTTATCTGTGTACAATTATTTGGGGCCATTATTTGTATTTAACCATATACAATGGTACACAGGTCTCTTTCTCAGGGACAATGTGTGTTTAGTTTTGAACCTGTTATCTAAAGTGCTGCTTTTATGGCCAAAGGTTTTCTCCAGACCTGTTCTGAGACCAATATTCAGTCCTATGTCTGAAGTAAATGTCAGTGAAGTTGAAAGAAAAAGTTGTCAAGCAATTTAATTTAGAAACAAATTTATTGCATTGCACATTTCACTGATAACAGGACCTGTGGACTACAGACTTGAATGTTTAGTTGTACATTGTGTACAAACATTGAAATACCCTGGAATTTAAGAAAATAAGCACTTTTCTGTAAAAATTTGATTTTTTTCAAATCCATATTAATGTTTCTTTTTAATTTGTCTGCAAATAATACTAAACTGGAAATCCTGTTTATT
Organism: Haliotis rubra; assembly: GCF_003918875.1. Classification (NCBI taxonomy): domain Eukaryota; kingdom Metazoa; phylum Mollusca; class Gastropoda; order Lepetellida; family Haliotidae; genus Haliotis; species Haliotis rubra. Next base: position 106,824 of record NW_025765037.1, read on the forward strand.
TCCCTGGTTGGACAGATTGTTTTGGATTGTAGTGAAGGTTAATATAATGAATATTAATATGGCAATTGTCTTATTAGAAGTGGGGCGGTGGGGTAGGCTAGTGGTTAAAGCGTTCTCTCGTCATGCCGAAAACCTGGGTTCGAGTCCCCATATGGGTACAATGTGTAAAGCCCATTTCTGGTGTCCCCCACCGCGATATTGTTGGAATATTGCTAAAAGCGGCATAAAACTAAACTAACTCACTCACTCTTAATGGAAGAGGGGCGGTGGGGTAGCCTAGTGGTTAAAGTGTTGGCTCGTCACGCCATAGACCCGGGTTCGAATCCCACATGGGTACAATGTGTGAAGCCCATTTCTGGTGTCCCCCGCCGTGATGTTGCTGGAATATTGCTAAAAGCAGCGTAAAACCAAACTCAGTCAGTCAGCTTAATGAAAGTAGATTTGGTATTTCGCTAAGTGATGAATGTTAATTTTCTTATTGAACATTTTAGTCTTCAGTAATTCAAGTTTAACCGGGACCCAGTTTATAGGGTTGTGTTTGGATGTGGTTGTGTTGATGACCAAGTGTGGACATTTTAGGCAAACTTACATAATACATCTAGAACTTTCTATTTTGTGTCGGCATTCTGGACGGCACAGTGGTTCAAGTGTTCAGTCTCAATGTTAAACACCTGGGTTTGATTCCCTACACAGGCACAATGTGTGAAACCCATTTCTGGTGTCCCTTGCCATGATATTGTTGGAATATTGTTAATACTCGCTGAATTATTTTTACTCACCCAAAGCATTTATTAATAATCTTTCAAGATACAATCTTAGTGATATTCACCATATTTTAGAACTAATTAACTTAACATGTGTGTTAAAATACCCACCACTGAGATGTTAGTGTAGGGTATAATTACATTTAGACTTTAATCAGCTGTTGTTTATGACATGCAGGCTCCAGTAATCCGATTCTAACCTTGTGTCCAGGCAGCACTTCCTGGATGGAAGGATGGTGATGGGAGAAACTCTGACCCCTGCTGTCTGATCACTTCCTCATTGCAAATAACCGCAGCAGCTGGTCCACGGATCAGCATCCCTGCTCGTGACTAGATGGCCAAATCCCCTCCAGGATGGACTAACATAGTCTTCTAAATAATTCGTTACACAATATATTTCCCTCATCTTGCAAATGATGGTGGTGTAGCCTAGTGGTTAAAGTGTTTGCTCATTATGCCGAAGACCCAGGTTCGATTCCCCACTGGGTACAATGTGTGAATTCTGGTGTCCCCCGCCGGGATATTGGTGGAATATTGCTAAAAGTGGCATAAACTAAACTCACTCACTCACTAGTGACTAGATGGACAGAAGGGCAAATCTCCTTGAGATGGACTAACAATAGTAACCATGGTAACATAGTCCTAATTATTCATTGCATGTATATATTCACTCATCTAAACAATGTTACTTTTCTCATGCGGATTTTCATGTGGAATAGAGCTAGCTAGACTTGTGTAATGAATACCCATGGCTCCACATATTATTACCCTCCTCAGTTGATCAGTGTGCACTTGATTGTTCATTCTCAGCTTCTTGGGGAGTATATTGTATACAACCCGAGCTACTTGTAAGGAGCTAGTAGTAGGGTGAAACCATGGTGCAGTTCATATGGCAGTACCATGACTTCGGTTCGGTATATGAGATGTGATCATAACGCAGACAATTGACAACAAGATTCAAACCTTACATTGTTTAACAACATGGAAAAAAATAACCATAATCTTTGTTATTTTGAATGAACAAAAGTGTCATTTTGTGACTAGATAGAATTGATGGTACAAAATCCAAAATCTTTTTATTTTTGGGATTGCATTACGGTGTATCGAACTGAAGGCAAAATACTGCGGTTTTTGCTAATAATGTGGTATACCGTTTCACCCCTAGCTAGTAGGTATTAGCCATCTCATCCTACCAGGTACCCACTTCACAACTAATTCTGATTTCCTGAGATGTGTCTCAACACTATCATTAGTTCAACATCAGTCCAACCTAAAATTCTTGCTAGGCTATACACAACTTTAAATAAAAATAGTTTGTGAGATTTTCGGTATGGCAAGTTTCTTCTGTGATTTCAAACATCTGTAAAATACTTAATCGCTTATGTGTTCAGTAGCTTAGTGGTTCAAGCATGCACTTGTCACCTGAACGTACGGTTCAATTCCCTACATAGGTACAATGTGTGAAGCCCATGTCTGGTTTCCTTTACCCTGATATTGCGGGAATATTGCTAAAGAAGGTGGTAAAAGATCCTACTCAATCACTTACTCTTTCTAGGGTGGTGGGGTAGCCTAGTGATTAAAGTGTCCGCTCGTCACGCCGAAAATCCAGGTTCGATTCCCCACATGGGTACAGTGAGTAAAGCCCATTTCTGGTGTCCCCCGCTGTAATATTGCTGGAATACTGCTAAAAGCGGCGTAAAACCTCACTCACTCACTCACTCACTCACTCACTCACTCTCACTCACCACCCACCCACTCACCCACCCACCCACTCACTCACTCACTCACTCACTCACTCACTCACTCACTCACTCACTCACTCACTCTTGTACATGGTCAAACAGGTCTTCTTGGTCTTCATGACCTAACATATCTATCTCATTCTGGATATTGATTTACACCTGTACCTATTGTGCTTGATCCAACTGCTAGCCAGCTTTGTTACAATGAGCTGACTCAATACGATCTTTTCAGTGTTCTACTTTTAACTGGCCATTAGGTAAGTCCAGATGTCTGCTCTAATTGATCTATCTCACTTGTAGGTTCATTATATCCTGTCACAAGATCGCTTGATCAGATATCTTGTCACTGGACGAATTCCCTTTGGCCATTCAACCTGAATACTTCACATCAATAGACTTCAGTGACCCACAGAGTGAGCCTCATTTTGCTGAGGTAGACTCTCTTGAGGAGCTGTTCTTGCAGAATATTGAACGTTCTCTTATTGGCTTCACACAGATTTGTTCACAGCATTGTCTAAGTGTCCAGCTAGTGGTGTGGATGAACTCTACCATCAGTAGATTTAATGACCCAAAGACTGAGCCCAGTTGCCCCTCGCATGCTGAAGGTAGACTCTGTTGATGAGCCCTACCCGTGGAATGTTGTAAATGCATTTTTTACACCCTGTTGTTTTGCTCACGAGAAGAATCACTACTCTCTGTGGATCTCTGGAACATCACTGGTTTTGTTACATAAAGCATAAAATTTGTCACCTTTACCATCATTATAAATCATCAAGGTCAAATCGCTGCTCATAGTTCCTTGTCTCTGGAACTAATTATCAAGTCAGCTTTTTACACTTTAAACCAGGGACATGTTATTTAGATTTGAAACTTCAGATAGACTGATCAGAACCATGGTTGTCCAAAGTAACAGAGATTAGATTATGAAAGTCCATTGCTGACTTCATTCTGCTCCCTTGCTGCTCTTCAGCAGGTAATAAACACGTTACAGCTAAGTAGTGTCATTACATTGCTGCCATATGCTAATTTCTGTATCAGGTGATAAGCCTTTTCTTTTGTTTGTAAACTGACTGACTGACTGAGTTTGGTTTTACGCCGCTTTTAGCAATATTCCAGCAACATCACGGCGGGGGACACCAGAAATGGGCTTCACACATTGTGCTCATGTGGGGATTCGAACCCGGGTCTTCGGCGTGACAAGCTAACGCTTTAACCATTAGACTACCCCACCGCCTCTTGTTTGTAAACAAATGTGCCAGTTCTGAAATCAGAGAAATGGGTGCTTTTTGTGCGGTTTACTGTGTTTTTTACATAGTTATACAAATATAGAATACCTGCTCCAAGGAATGACAAGAGAGTGAGTGATTATGGTTTAAACTGCTTTAAGCAATATTCCAGTAATATCATAACACACAAAGAAAAATGAAATTGCACTCATAAAATTATGGATCATGACAGATTTTTATGTGCCATACACATTTAAAAAAAGCATCAGTCTTCTCTACAAAAACATATCCCCCAAATAAATGTAATCATGTTTTGTTCAGTGTATATCTTTGTTCCAGCGATCTTTAGATGTTACACATGTGAGTTTGTATCAGTACAACCATTATCAGCTGTCGATAAATATGCAAATGGAAATAGTTTCTAGATGGAAGTTCAGTGTTTCATGACATGTTTATCTAAATGTGTTGGCTTTTAAGAGCTGTAACAGATGAAAGGCATCTAAAGTTTGTTCAATGGACTGAGTAAGATGTAACAAATCGTCCATCACAGAGGCTTGTGGCAGAGGTTGACCACAAGGAACCCTGGGTAGGAGAGTAGATGTTAAGGCCATCATTGTCACGGAATGACAAAGGCTGTCCCAGACTGACCAACATAGTGTAAAGGCATCTCCCTCCTACAGTAGCTCCTTGATCTGAGTGCACTCAGCCACAAATCTCACTGCCTCCCCAGGCACATAGCTAACTTGGTAATGATAATTACAGCGCCTGTATCAGTGTGTATGATGATAAAAACTCTAGGTGGTTGAGGCTGGCTGTGCCATCATGGCCGCCAGATATATAGACCTACCTCCAGGTAGGAGAGATTAGTACAATGAAGAGGCGGATACAGCTTTTTGAGAAAGGGAGGTGCAGAGTTCATTTTCACCTATATTTTCATGAGAGTTTCAATGGTCATTTAATAAATTTCAGGACAAAATCTGGGGATGCGCACCCCTGCACTCCTATTCTGGATCCACCTATGCAATGCTATGGTAACCTACTTTAACGGTGGAAAGTAACTAACACATCCAGGTCAATATATTCAGAGGATTGCATTACTAATGAAATTCATGAATACCAGTTGTAAGTTATATCTTCCAAATGTCTGACATATCAGAGCATACTTTCTACATTTGAAGCCTTATTTCCCTAAAACCATTACATGAATAATATAAAGTCCATTTAACTAGATGGACCTGTCACACATATAGGAACGAAGTAAAATATACCACCAAAGATGGTCTTGTGGCATGGCTGCGAGTCTCATACACAAGAAAGTAGATTAACATCTGGTCTCTTAGATGAACATATTTCACAGAAAAACAGATGCTAAATTATCTGCATAACATGTAATAACAAGGGCTCTGAGATAGTCATCATTTACAACCTGATATAGCAGAAATCTAGACTTGCCAACTACATGTATTCTCAACTTATATGGAATCTATCTATATCTCTACAATTAAGTTAAGGAACACCCAGGTGTCCTTCATATTAAGGTAATCTGACCTGCCATAACAGGTTAACTATAGTAAAATGAAGGTGTTCTTTAACCTATTTTGGTAGTATATTTGTTCCAAGGTCTATATAATGGGCGGTGGGGTAACCTAGTGGTTAAAGCATTCGCTCGTCACACCGAAGACCCGGGTTCGATTCCCAGCGTGGGTACAATGTGTGAAGCCCATTTCTGGTGTCCCCTGCCGTGATATTGCTGGAATATTGCTAAAGTCGGCGTAAAACCCAACTCGCTCGCTCACTCACTCACTCAAGGTCTATAAAATAGATGAATGAGGAACATTTAATCCTGAAATTTATTAACTGTCACAGTTAGAGGTAATTAATGAAGAAATGCTACAAACATTTCATGTCACTAAGCATTGTGGACATTGCTACTGATGGATCATATACAAGTCGGTTTACAGGAGACTGATTCAACTGGCACAGTCTTCATACAAAACTCCAGGCTGTAAAGGTCCTCTGTAGGATCAGTTACTGTAGGCTGGTTGATTGACCATGTTGTATGTGGTACTGGTTGTCTCCACTGAACATGGTCCATTACTGTATTGAAACCTATAGGCATGGCCTGTCAAGGTACTTTGCTGACATGTCTGGCAACAATTAAAGCTACTTTGGTATGTCAACTTGGTGTTGAAAACATTCATAAAGTCACGTCTGGGCATGACTGTTAGATTTGGGTATTGGATTTCACGTAAGACTGATGTCTTAATCATGTGTTGTTTTATTATAAGCAGCAAGATTTCTCCTACCCTCATGTTTTTGGAATGAGAAAAATATACATGGCTACCTACCCAAGGCTTTGTTTTTCCACTTTGAACCTTGGTGGTTCTGCTAAATGAAAAGTCTATAGATACTTGAAAGTTTTGCAGCATGATGACTCATTTGGATGTGGAGGGGGTTCAGTCGTAACCACCATTACTCTTGATCAATGCCAGTGCTGGGATCTATCAAAGAGGCCTAGATTACCTTATCTTCCAAACTAGAGACACCTGAACATAGCAAGTTTTTCAGTGTAAAGTAACTTGTATATGTTGTATATTAGCTTGAAATGAAACATTTTCCTTGAAGTGAAAAAACCCGTATTGGTAGTGATAATGGTACAATCATGTTGTACGTTGTTTCTGGAAAACCGTCAGGTCAAGGTTGAATCACAAGTAGTTGCAGGTTGATGAGATTTGGGTACATTTTGTGGCAAATACTGTGACATTATTCACAAATTGTATAGCATCTTATGATCCCTTGATCTGTCAACCCTTAGCGCCGCTTAGTTTCGCAAAATGATAAACTGCCAAACATATGTCATGTCTGCCCTCTAACATTATACCGACACTTTTATTGACCAGAATCCATGTGTGACCCAGTTGTATCATAATGCTCTGTCCAGAGTTGCTTACCCTAATCATGGGAGGATCCTATGATTGTAGGTTCGAATCCTTTCTTGGCCATGTTTTGTTTCTTGGTTTGACAGACCCATACTCACTGGTTTCTCCAAAGAGTTAGACATCTCAGAGCTGCATGACTTCAGGTTTTCTTCCAACACCAAAGTCACATGCTCTAATTTGACTTAAATATTGTTCGAAGAAGCATAAAACATAATTGATTCAATCAATACAAAGCAATGCAAAAAGCTCCTAAGCACAATCGCTGCAGGAAAATTTGTCAGAGGACTATAGCAAACATAGTGTTAACCATGCAAGACTCATTGGAACAAATTACCAGCATCCCATGTTTCCTCAATCAATAGTGATCAATAATGTTTACATATGACAACTTCTCCTAATATTCATTCACCATGGTCACAATATGTGTGACAAGATGGTTTATGGGATTGCTCCTAGCACACCAGAGGGTTGTTGATCATTTAGAATGCATTGTCGGCTGGTAGCTGGAAGATGTTAACGTTGACATGTAGTGCGGTGACTTGTGGGAGATGTCTGTCGATAGTGACTTGTCATGATTAGCTTTGTGTCATTTTCAAGTATGATATAACATGGACTTGCACCATTAGGACATTGAAGTCTCTTGTTTGACCCTTGAGCTTGTACTACCATGATTACAAGCAGGACTGTACAGAATTACTGGTCTTCTGGCATACTGCGGCATATGCTTTTCAAATGATATGTATTCAATATCTGTTTCTGGTATGTAGGGTAAAAAGAATATAATGGATACTTATTAGCATCGTTTAACTTAAGGGGCGATGGTGTAGCCTAGTAGTTTAAGCGTTCACTCGTCACGCCAAAGACCCTGGTTTGATTCCCAACATGGGTACAATCTGTGAAGCCCATTTCTGGTGTTCCCCACTGTGATATTGCTGGAATATTGCTAAAAGCAGCATAAAACCATACTCATTCATTCATTTGACCTAAAATTGTACACATATGTTAATTCTCAAATGACATTCCATTAAAATTGATTGAAACGCAAAGTTATTTTTTTGTCATGTGATTTCCCCCGTGTCTGTAAATCCAATATGGTGGGGACTGACAATGTGTAGTAGTAACCTTAAGATGTAGTTAATAAGATCTGCTTGTACAGTCAGTGTCAGTTACTGTTAATTACTTCAGCTTCCAATATATGGCACCTGTACCCGTGTCACAGTATATTGCAGTACATTTTTTATCAGCACAGAACCCTAATTACAAGGTACAAAAAGTCATTCTAGAAGTGCACAGTCATGAACTGATTGCTTCTGTTACCTCACTCTATCATGTTTCACGTTTGCATGAACACAATTTCATTCATGAATTGATGGCAAATTTGTGTAGAGAGATGGCAGGCATATGGAATTAACAATGTCAGCATCTTTGGTTACACACATGGTATTCAGAGCTAAATAGGTTTCCATTAACATATGCTTGTAATGGACAAAGCCAATTAAAATGTAATGCTGGTTATATTCCATACCTGGTGAATAACTGCACATGTTTTTAGTGTTATTGGAACCAGGCTGGAGAATGTATAGTCCACAATATCTACTTCTATGGGTGAACCTTGCTCAATGGCCATCCGAGTCCAAACTTGATGGTACTTGCATGTATATGATGAAATAAGCACATCATGGTAGAAGATCGTTCTGATATGTAAAATTTATCAGATTTTATTGTTTTAGACCACATATATGTTATATATACCCTCTCTACATTGTTGAGTGCTTCAAGATGAGTCTTGCTTTCCTCCCAAGATGGGAGGGGAGGAAATAACTTTAAAATTGCTAGTGTACACCGGTACAGTGGCACATGTAAAATCACTTGCCCTGATAATTTTTCCACTATACCGGCTGTTGTCTTGTTGATTTTTAAAATTAACAACATAATTAATATTGGAAAGTCAACTGGACACCGGTACAGTGTGATATACAAATTTGCTTGCCCAACAGAAAAAAACACTGGACTCGGGCGTCGGGCAATGGGTTATTTCCACCCCTGGATGACCTGGTGTGATTATAACTGGAATACTGCTCATAATGGCTTTAAAACCTTAGTTACTCACTGATCAATCATACACATAGTTAGGACATGATTTGTATAGGTCTTTAAGGGACTATTCCTTGGCTTAATGATGCTGGAATTGCCCTGTAAAATTGCAAGAATAGAATGCAAGGCATCATCAGGTATCCATAGGTGCAAGATCCATTGTGTATGAGAATGTTCAAAGATAGAGGTGTGAAATACAGGTGAGAAACCACAGACACCATCATCTTGATTATGTTCTGATATATAGTGGAGACATCAATACGTATGTTTATGTTGTTGTGAGATAGAGACACCGTCATGTACGATCATGTCACTGAGACATATAAGACACCATAGTGTGATGTGATATGAAGTACAGGTGAGAAACCATTGTGTACGATCCTGTAAGATACGGATGAGATATTTGAGATACCGATGAGATGCCATTGTGTACGATCCTGTAAGATACGGATGAGACATTTTGAGATACAGATGAGATGCCATCGTGTACGATCATGTAAGATACGGATGAGACATTTTGAGATACAGATGAGATGCCATTGTGTATGATCATGTAAGATACGGATGAGACATTTGAAATACAGGTGAGATGGCATTGTGTATGATCATGTAAGATACGGATGAGACATTTGAAATACAGATGAGATGCCATTGTGTATGATCATGTAAGATACGGATGAGACATTTGAGATACAGATGAGATGCCATTGTGTATGATCATTGGATGAGAAATACAGGTGAGATGCCATTGTGTATGATCATGTAAGATACGGATGAGACATTTGAAATACAGGTGAGATGCCATTGTGTATGATCATGTAAGATACGGATGAGACATTTGAAATACAGGTGAGATGCCATTGTGTATGATCATGTAAGATCATGAAGATTGGATGAGACATTTATGATAGATACAGGTGAGATGCCATTGTGTATGATGGATGAGACATTTGAAATACAGGTGAGATGCCATTGTGTATGATCATGTAAGATACGGATGAGACATTTGAAATACAGGTGAGATGCCATTGTGTATGATCATGTAAGATACGGATAAAACATTTGAGATACAGATGAGATGCCATTGTGTATGATCCTGTAAGATACGGATGAGACATTTGAGATACAGATGAGATGCCATTGTGTATGATCATGTAAGATACGGATGAGACATTTGAGATACAGATGAGATGCCATTGTGTAAGATCATGTAAGATTGGATGAAACATATTTGAGATACAGATGAGATGCCATTGTGTATGATCATGTAAGATACGGATGAGACATTTGAAATACAGATGAGATGGCATTGTGTATGATCATGTAAGATATGGATGAGATATTTGAGATACAGATGAGATGGCATTGTGTATGATCATGTAAGATATGGATGAGATATTTGAGATACAGATGAGATGCCATTGTGTATGATCATGTAAGATTCAGGGGATACATCGTCCTGTACCATGTGAAAATTCAGGTGAGAAGCAATAGTTTACAATCATGTAAGCTACAGGTGAGACACAGGAGACGAAATTGTGTGTGTTATCATGTGAAATATAGATGAAAAACCATTATGTACAATCATGTAAGATACAGGTGATAGACTGTTTATGTATGATCATGTGAAACACAGGTGAGAAACCATTGTTTGCTTTTGTGTGAAATACATAGGAGAAACCATTGTGTACGATCATGTAAGATACAGGTGAGACATTATGCTGTATGATCATGTGAGATACAGATGAGACACTAGGCTGTACCATCATGAGATACGGGTGAGACACTAGGCTGTACCATCATGAGATACGGGTGAGACACTATGCAGTACGATCATGAGATACACGTGAGACACTATGCTGTACGATCTTGAGATGCAGGTGAGACATTATGCTGTATGATCATGTGAGATACAGATGAGACACTATGCTGTACGATCATGAGATACGGGTGAGACACTATGCTCTACGATCATGAGATACGGGTGAGACACTATGCTGTACGATCATGAGATACGGGTGAGACACTATGCTGTATGATCATGTGAGATACAGATGAGACACTATGCTGTACGATCTTGAGATGCAGGTGAGACATTATGCTGTACAATCATGAGATACGGGTGAGACACTATGCTGTACGATCATGAGATACAGGTGAGACACTATGCTGTACAATCTTGAGATGCAGGTGAGACATTATGCTGTATGATCATGTGAGATACAGGTGAGACACTATGCTGTACGATCATGTGAGATACAGATGAGACACTATGCTGTACGATCATGAGATACATGTGAGACACTATGCTGTACGATCATGAGATACGGGTGAGACACTATGCTGTACGATCATGAGATACGGGTGAGACACTATGCTGTCACGATCATGAGATACAGGTGAGACACTATGTAATACGATCATGTGAGATACTGGGTGAGACACTATGCTGCACTGATCATGAGATACAGGTGAGACACTATGCTGTACGATCATGAGATACAGGTGAGACACTATGCTGTACGATCTTGAGATACAGGTGAGACACTATGCTGTACGATCATGAGATACGGGTGAGACACTATGCTGTACAATCTTGAGATGCAGGTGAGACATTATGCTGTATGATCATGTGAGATACAGATGAGACACTATGCTGTACGATCATGAGATACGGGTGAGACACTGCTGTACGATCATGAGATACGGGTGAGACACTATGCTGTACGATCATGAGATACGGGCAAGACACTATGCTGTACGATCTTGAGATACAGGTGAGACATTATGCTGTATGATCATGTGAGATACAGATGAGACACTATGCTGTACGATCATGAGATACGGGTGAGACACTGCTGTACGATCATGAGATACGGGTGAGACACTATGCTGTACGATCATGAGATACAGGTGAGACACTATGCTGTACGATCATGAGATACAGGTGAGACACTATGCTGTACGATCATGAGATACGGGTGAGACACTATGCTGTACGATCTTGAGATACAGGTGAGACACTATGCTGTACGATCATGAGATACGGGTGAGACACTATGCTGTACAATCTTGAGATGCAGGTGAGACATTATGCTGTATGATCATGTGAGATACAGATGAGACACTATGCTGTACGATCATGAGATACGGGTGAGACACTGCTGTACGATCATGAGATACGGGTGAGACACTATGTTGTACGATCTTGAGATACGGGTGAGACACTGCTGTACGATCATGAGATACAGGTGAGACACTATGCTGTATGATCTTGAGATACAGGTGAGACACTATGCTGTACGATCATGAGATACAGATGAGACACTATGCTGTACAATCATGAGATACGGGTGAGACACTGCTGTACGATCATGAGATACAGGTGAGACACTATGCTGTACGATCATGTAAGATACAGGTGAGACATTATGCCAATACGATCATGAGATACAGGTGAGACACTATGCTGTAGCACGATCATGAGATACGGGTGAGACACTATGCTGTACGATCATGAGATACAGGTGAGACACTATGCTGTACGATCATGAGATACGGGTGAGACACTATGCTGTACGATCATGAGATACAGGTGAGACACTATGCTGTACGATCATGTAAGATACAGGTGAGACATTATGCTGTACGATCATGAGATACAGGTGAGACACTATGCTGTACGATCATGTAAGATACAGGTGAGACACTATGCTGTACAATCATGAGATACGGGTGAGACACTGCTGTACGATCATGAGATACAGGTGAGACACTATGCTGTCACGATCATGAGATACTGGTGAGACACTATGCTGTATGCAGTCATGAGATACAGGTGAGACACTATGCTGTACGATCATGTAAGATACAGGTGAGACATTATGCTGTATGATCATGTGAGATACAGATGAGACACTATGCTGTACAATCATGAGATACAGGTGAGACACTATGCTGTACGATCATGAGATACGGGTGAGACACTATGCTGTACGATCTTGAGATACAGGTGAGACATTATGCTGTATGATCATGTGAGATACAGATGAGACACTATGCTGTACGATCATGAGATACAGGTGAGACACTGCTGTATGATCATGAGATACGGGTGAGACACTATGTTGTACGATCATGAGATACAGGTGAGACACTATGCTGTACGATCATGAGATACAGGTGAGACACTATGCTGTACGATCATGAGATACGGGTGAGACACTATGCTGTACGATCACGAGATACAGGTGAGACACTATGCTGTACGATCATGTGAGATACAGGTGAGACATTATGCTGTACGATCATGTAAGATACAGGTGAGACATTATGCTGTATGATCATGTGAGATACAGATGAGACACTATGCTGTATGATCATGAGATACAGGTGAGACACTATGCTGTACGATCATGAGATACGGGTGAGACACTATGCTGTACGATCTTGAGATACAGGTGAGACATTATGCTGTATGATCATGTGAGATACAGATGAGACACTATGCTGTACAATCATGAGATACGGGTGAGACACTATGCTGTACGATCATGAGATACGGGTGAGACACTATGCTGTACGATCTTGAGATACAGGTGAGACATTATGCTGTATGATCATGTGAGATACAGATGAGACACTATGCTGTACGATCATGAGATACAGGTGAGACACTGCTGTACGATCATGAGATACGGGTGAGACACTATGCTGTACAATCATGAGATACAGGTGAGACACTATGCTGTGCGATCATGAGATACAGGTGAGACACTGCTGTACGATCATGAGATACGGGTGAGACACTGCTGTACGATCATGAGATACAGGTGAGACACTGCTGTACGATCATGAGATACGGGTGAGACACTATGCTGTACGATCATGAGATACGGGTGAGACACTGCTGTACGATCATGAGATACGGGTGAGACATTATGCTGTATGATCATGTGAGATACAGGTGAGACACTATGCTGTACGATCATGAGATACAGGTGAGACACTATGCTGTACGATCATGAGATACGGGTGAGACACTATGCTGTATGATCATGTGAGATACAGATGAGACACTATGCTGTACGATCATGAGATACAGGTGAGACACTGCTGTACGATCATGAGATACGGGTGAGACACTATGTTGTACGATCATGAGATACGGGTGAGACACTATGCTGTACGATCACGAGATACGGGTGAGACACTATGCTGTACGATCATGAGATACATGTGAGACACTATGCTGTACGATCATGTAAGATACAGGTGAGACATTATGCTGTATGATCATGTGAGATACAGATGAGACACTATGCTGTACGATCATGAGATACAGGTGAGACATTATGCTGTACAATCATGAGATACGGGTGAGACACTATGCTGTACGATCATGAGATGCAGATGAGACACTATGCTGTACGATCATGAGATACGGGTGAGACACTATGCAGTACGATCATGAGATATGGGTGAGACACTATGCAGTACGATCATGAGATACGGGCAAGACACGATCGTGTGACATTCAGGTGAGACCACTGTGAGAGCATGCTCGAAGTGGGGGAAGCAGCTTACTCTGTGGTTTGGGGATCAGCCAGATTACTGTGGATGTTACCTGAACAAACACATTCCACAAGATGCCTGTGGACTGTTGATGCACTTGTAATGAACAGTGTAAGCGCTGGACCAGCTTTGTGTGTACAACAGCTGGTTCTGTGGCCGAGGCTGTAGGTAGAAAGGCTTGCATGTCCTGGATGATTGACAAATCTCTTCCTCCAAGGATGTGGTTGGACATGTACTAGAAATTCCTGTATCGTCAGGGCAACTATCATTTCCGGAACAGCTAACTTCCAGAGAGTGTATATAATAGTAAACAATATGAAGCAGAAGTCAGTGGAATCCATGTAAAATTCTAATGTTCTCTATGTGCTGAGTTGATTCACATTCATCAAATGGAAGGTAGATGATCTCAGCACTGAAACTCTGATAGTGTCTAAGACTTGATTTGTTGTTGGCTTACTTTGAAATCATGTATGTCAGAAGGCTTGGATGGATGGATGGATGGATGGATGGATGGATATATTGTGAAGCATGTGCTGAGTTTACAGACGTAGGCATGCAGGTGAATGAACAAAGAGTGATGATGATGATGATGATGATGATGATGACATTGATGTTAACAAATGTCATATTTGGGATTACACTTTCTCAGTAAAGTACAGATTCTAGTACTTTTGTTGGTGTGAGTCCCATTCGGGATTTGAACCCACACCCTCAGAGTCAGGCACCTCATTAGGACATTTTCGATGACAAACCCAGAAATTGAAACCCAATGATTGATGTTAATGAAAGCTGGCTGAGTTGGTTGGTTTGTTGTTTAACGCCACACTCAGCAATATTCCAGCTGTATGGCAGTGGTCTGTAAATAATCCAGTCAGACCAGACAATCTAGTGATCAACATCATAAGCATCTTTCTATGCAATTTGGTTACGATGACGTGCTTACCGAGTCAGTGAGCCTGACCACCTGATGCTGTTAGTCAACTCTTACTGCAATTATGGGTTATTGAAGACCAATTCTAACCCGGATCTTCACATGTAGAAATCAGTAGGATCATTGGTATCTTGATTTTTCCGGACTCAGATTAATCTACAGAACATGTATGTCCTGCCTCTGGCTATACACTTGGAATAGATATGTAGGGAAGTATGGTTGTCATACAAGTCAGCTGAAAGTGTTGTGTAAATTATCTTTGAACTACAACTGTTTGAAATTCAGGTTCTTCAACATGAATCCACACCAAAAAATCAGCCGTGTTGACAAGGTCTGAGCCAGTTGATCATTTCTCTGTTTGACAAAGCTGAGGACAGAAGCGGCAAAGCTATGGTTTTCTTCCATCGTGGGAGCCATGCTGCCTCACACTGTAGATGTTTGAACTTCACACATTGTTGGTGAAGGGGGTTACTCACTGCACAGACATAGCATATCTTAGCATCCAGGGTGGAGGATGTCAAAAGCTTTCCACAAAGAAAACCGTTTGTCCAAACCTTAATGGTTAGTCTCTGAATGTAAATTTTGATAGTAACAAGTAAACCCATTTAAATTGATAAGGAGCTCCAGTGAGATGGGAGATTCCTGAACCTAAGGAAATCTAGACTTCATTTAGGGCTTTAGCATTAAAGGGAGGGCTAGGTAGTCGGTAGTCTGTCTCACAGTCCCTGAACCACATTATTTTCCCTACTGCCAAGCCCTCTCTGCAGTGCTAAAGCCCTAAATAAAGCAAGTCTAGATTTCCTCAGGTTCTGAATCTCTGGTCTCCCTAGGGCTCCTTTTCAATATAAATGGGCTTGTTTGTTACTATCAAAATTATATATATTCAGAGACTAAGCCTTAGTCTAGGTAGTCGGGAAAATGATGTGGTTCAGGGACTAAGACAGACTAGTCCAAACCCTGTGAATCGTTACCTCAGGTTGGTAAATGACAGATGTTGTTTACAGGACACTACTGTGTATCATGGTTGGGGAATTATAGGTGAAACATGATTAGTTTTCTTCAGCCATACCTGAAACACAGATGCTGTTTGGCCTTATTATGTAACCTCTCTGCTTGGCCTGAGGGCATTGTACCACTATCTGTGGTAGTGTTTAAACTGGCCATATTTGCACAGTGACACCCATTCAGCTAGGATTCACTTCCTCGTACTCCTGGCAGTATGGTATCAGTTGCTATGATCAACTGCATCCTTTGATGGCATTGCTATGCAAACATACTATAAATGTTATCTCACTCTTGCTGAATAGTAGCCAGGGACCATCTCAAAACTTTCAGATTCTTTTTATGTGGATGCTCCATCTTGGATGGGTTCAAAGAACATAACTTGAATTTTGGCCTTAAGTGATAGATATAATAAGTGGTTATTATGTAATGTGTTTGTTTGTGATGTCATGAAACTGTACTTGACAATGAAGAGTGAAATAGACACCGGCATCACATTGTTTGACTGAGTCAACATATCTTCATCCTTCCTGAATACAATATTTTTTCAAAGATTGGAGAATGTGTTTCATACGAGATAAGATGTATATTTATTTCTTGTTTTCGTGTTTTATTAACTGTGAAATTACATCACATTTGCTAAAAATGTGACTTGGAAGTCATTTCAGGGATAGAAATACTTTTTCTAAGTGTGCCTAAGGGCAGCAGACAAATATTTTAGGAGTGCCTTTCAGAAATCAAGTGTGCCCACATGTTTTTAGAATAATGACAATGACGATGATCATTTGAAATTTATTGTTAAATAAAGAAATGGGTTTATGAGCATTCAAATATGTATGACATTATTCAATTTGGAAAAAAATAAATGTTTTGGGGATTAATTGACTAAATGTGAATTGTGTATCTAAAAAATTAGGAGTGTCATAAGGGCACCGAAAACATGTTTTATCCGTGCCATTTCAAAATATTCCTGTGCAATGGCACGCTAATATATGGGGTATTTCGAACCCTGCATATATAGTTTGTTATTTTATCAAATAAGCTGACCACCAAAGCATGTGAGTATATATGGGTACGGATGTGATTCACCTGAAACTGGAATGTTAGCTATGACTACATATCCTGTTACTCATGATGATCAGAATTGGTCTTCAGCCACCTTGCTTGTTGTAAGAGGCAACTAAGGAGATCGGGTGATTAGGCTTGCTGATTGGTTGATGCAATTCATTGTATCTGCATTGCGGCATCAATACGCATGATGCAATCACTGGATTGTCTACTCCAGCAGGGCTCCAGATAAGGACCGTATCGGCGTATGTACGGATATAAAATAAGCACGATACGGTAGGAAATAATTTAGAAAACGTAGCAGATACGCACCACAGCAATGGTGTATGGTCTTAGAATCATTTACAGACATATTTATCTGAAAAAGTATTGTTTCATTGTTTATTGACCTGTTTACACAAGAGTAGCAATGTTGTGGTGCATATATGAAACGAAACACAAGATTACTGATACTCCATTAAATTCCATTCAGTACTCTAAATGTACTTTTATTGTTTTCCAGTACACCTATATTGAAAAAATAAGGAGTACGTACTCCTGATCATGAAAAATTATCTGGAGCCCTGCTGCAGACTTGATAATTTACATGCTGCCATCATATAGCTGGAAAGTTCCGTAGGGCTGAGTTAGACTACTAACAACTTATCCTGTGTGTTTCATCAAGTACAGATAGGTTTCAGTGATTTCGACAGCCAATGATATTGCTTCTATACACAAAATATATACGCTAATCACAGTGTTCAACATGTTTTCATTCAAGGTTTAAACAACAGCTAGACGAACATCTGAGTAAATATGTATTCTGACCAGAAACCAATATGTGAAAATTGCATATTGGTTTGTGGAAAATTATATTCTTGTGGACTGATTACATATTGATTGATTGTTATTTAACACCCCACTCCGTAATATTCCAGCTATATGGCAGCAGTCAGTCAATCAATCAATCTTTGTTTACAGTACTGAAGAGGCATTAGGCCTATAGTACATTTTACATACAGTAGCAGAGGGTGCAATATAAATGAATATATAGTAAATAATATCACATCTGTAATGCAGAGGATCTCATAGCAGCTGCAGTCGGTAAATAATTCAGTATGGACCAGACAATCCAGTGATCAACAGCATGAGCCTAGTTCTATGCAACTGGGATACGATGACATGTGTCAACCAAGTCAGTTAGCCTGACCACCCGATCCTGTTGCCGTTACGACAAGCATGGGTTACTGAAGACCAATTCTAACCTGGATCTTCACGAGTCGAGCAGATAACTGAAACACTAGGATTCTGATGCTACTTGTTTATTAGCTTGACTTGTTGTCCACACCCTGGTATTGTTTCATGATGAGTATAATGCAAGCATATGGCACTGATAGGTATTACGTGCATTAATTGTCATAAGCATTATCTCAAGGCAGGGGTGTATCCGGATCTACTAAGAGGCCAATATTTGGTGCCAAGTCTGCAGCAAATGTCATTAAAAATTCCCCAATGGGAATTTGATATTCCTTTATTCATGTTAATAAATATAACTAATAACCAAGTTTGTGGTTTTGTAGAACTATTTTGTATTTCAATGATAACAGAGTCCGTAAAATGGAAAGGGCTTAAATACTTAGGTTTTTCATTGCATTGAATTTTGTCTCAAAATGAAATTTTATACTCCTCCCCATTCGACAAATTAGAAGCAAAAAATAGTAGTTTTGAACAAAATAACATTTCTTCTCCCAATTTGCCTGCTGAGGCACTAAGTCCTTGATAAGTTTTCACACGAACAAGTCAGTATTGTCAGTGTAAGGAAAACACTGTATTTAAAGGATCCTCATTATTTACAAACCTTCCTTATCTTCTTCAGTAGATGGATTTCAGTTTGGGTATTAATTCTAGTTCGTTAAAGCCCTTTTATTATTATACACATTTCAGCTAAATATGAAGCATGTGGCCAGTACAAAAAAAACAACATTTTGTTTTATCTATTTGTTCATTGTAAAGGTTGTTTGGTTTGTTGTTTAACACTGCACTCAGCAATATTCCAGCTACGTATGGCGGCATTCTGTAAATAATCGAGTCTGGACCGGTGATCAGCATCATGAGCATTGATCTATGTAATTAAGATAAGTAGTTTATTGTGCATGTAGGTAATGCCTGGTGAGGTACAGTCACGTAGCTCTACGATGTCCAGTTATAAAAGCATTAAAGGAAAACTGAATTGATACTAAAGAATTCTTTTCAGGTCCTTGTTTCTGTCCAACAAGACACAGGATTATTTAGATGTTAAAAAAATGAAGGATACTTGAGTCAGCATATTTTTTAGAACCACCCATTCCTGTGTGTTGCATCAGAAGATGATATTTCATTTATATTTTCATTTTTTTTAAAGAAATGTTTTCCTTTAGAATTCTGAATGGTTTTTATCGTAGTTTGAGTGGTATAATGATGTGAAAATCCACGGAAAAAAATACTAAAAGTAGCCAGTGGACTCAAAGCTTTAATGCTTCAGAAATTGGTCTTTTCACACAATTATGCAAACTTCATATGTGCCCCTGTATTGTTTGTTGCTATTGTACTTAAGTGCAGGGCACAATATGGCCATGTCCTTCACATATAGAACATTTCAGGCAGCTGCGTGGAATGCGTATTTGGGAATGAACAGTGTGAGATTCCATCTGCTAGATCTGCCAAACATGCAAGACAATAGTCTAACTTTACGTCCTTGTGGCCTATAGTGTTGTATGCAGGAGCAAGCCTCTCCGGTTACTGGCGGGGTAGATATATAGGATTGATTATCCCTTTAACAAGTCTCGCAGTAAAGACTTAACTGCCTCTTGAGAAGTACTTTTGTGTTTTTGTGATTATTTCGCGTTCTCTTTTTTTCTGGTGCTTGGCCTTGTGTGTGGCGATACATGTGGTGTTCTGTGAAGAACATGTCGCCATATCTATTGTGACGCATGATTAGTGTAAAAGCAGACCTGCATGGTGAGCAAGTGTTCGTGTGGTAAGTGATCTGTCTTACAGTGAGTGAGTGAGTGAGTTTAGTTTTACGCCACTTTTATAAATATTCCAGCAATATCACAGCAGGGGACACCAGAAATGGGCTTAACACATTGTACCCATGTGGGAATTGAACCCGGGTCTTCGGCGTGACGAGTGAACACTTTCACCTCTGGGCTACTCACCGCCCCCTGTCATACAGAGCTTGAAATATCCAGTACATCCAGTATAGGCTACACAAGTCTATAATAGCTGGCAAGTGGAAATTATTGCTGTTATAGGATGTGATGAAAGTCTCTTGGCTCCATTTTATTAATATAATTTGACAATGGTGTTTTTCTGTAAAATGCATCATATCAGAAATTTAATGTTAATCTTGTGGTGGAGCGGCCACATGGTTAAAATGTTTATCATCATACTGTAATATTAATGATGACAGCTTGAATAACTACTGGCACTCATTCATTTAAATTTTTAACTTAAGTTATTAATAATTTAGTTTAATTATTAGTGTAGAAAAATTGCATGCACCAGTAGCTTGAGTACAGCTTTTCTGGCAGAATACCTCCCTACATACTCCACAAATTCGGCTACAGAAACTAACGAACTCTTTGTCTACTCCCATCTTTCAAAACTTCAGAGCTAAAAACACAACATACATGTTTGAAAGCTATTACAGAAGTACCTCTCCTTTTCTAGTTTTTCATTTTTAATTTATGTTTATATTATAATTGTTCTTCCTCATCGTCGTCATTGTCATCAT
Source organism: Haliotis rubra (assembly GCF_003918875.1). Lineage (NCBI taxonomy): Eukaryota > Metazoa > Mollusca > Gastropoda > Lepetellida > Haliotidae > Haliotis > Haliotis rubra. The sequence goes on from NW_025765037.1 coordinate 127,918, forward strand.
AATCATCATCATCTTTATCATTATTATCGATTGCATGCAGATAATAGTACTTCTAAATCAAACAAGCAATAATTAAGAGTAATTCTGTTATAGAGCACCTTTAGTTTATGACAACTTATTATGTCAAACATGGTCACTATGACTGACATAGAATTCAAGTAAATCAAGGTCAGATAAGAAAGTAATTTATGTGCTTGACAACGGTATAAGAATCCATACCGAAACATCACATCATATATAATAAAAGAAGTTGTTATCCATAAACAATCCTACTTTCTTATTAGTCACCAACTTCTAAATGCCAATCAAACAGATCAAGGTCAGATAATCCATGTTTTCTCTTGTTGACAAGTTATTCATGTTTTCAAGGTCATATACTTGTATTTATGGACAGATTTGAATATAACAGCTGTAAGTAGAATACACTTGCAAGACAGGATCATGTTCTATATATAGCTGTCAGTTTGCAGCTCCCACATAGACTTGCACAAGTCTCTAGGGAAACAATAATTAGTTTGAATCATAATTCAGGTTATATGAAGAATAAGAACTTGTGTATGTGATAGACTGGTGTCATGTGCTGTCAGTTTGTCTTGACTTGCTGATTATGGGGTTGCAGTGATTCAGTAGAGCCTTGAGACAAAACGACTCTCCACACACAGTACAGTGCACATTGTGTTTGGCTAAAGAGCTATTGCAGGTCTTGTACAATTTATATGTCTACTGGGTGACTGGTAACAGCCAGCTCCCCATGGAATGTGAAGGTTATTGTGTGGGTGCATGCATGTCGTGACATAGGTGCAATAATTTTGAAGTTGAACACAACTTTAAGCACCACCCCATAACGCACCACAAGTTAACATAATTCAGGAAGAAATCGTTTCAACTAGCAGGGTGGTTTGTGGTGTGTGTGTGTGTGTGTGTGTGTGCTGTGCGTGTGCCTGTGCCTGGTGGTTAAGTGTTTGCTTGTGACAAATACCCGGGTTCGATTTCCCAAATGGTTACAATGTGTGAAGCCTATTTCTTGTGTCCCCCTGCCGTGATATTGATTGAATGTAAAACCTCTCTCTCACTCGGGGCAGTGGGGATAGCGTAGTGGTTAAAGCGTTCGTTCGTCACGCCGAAGACCCGGGTTCGATTTCCCACATGGGTACAATATGTGAAGCCCATTTCTGGTGTCCCCTGCCGTGATATAGCTGGAATATTGCTATAAGCAGCGTAAAACTAAACTCACTCACTCACTCACTCACTCACTCACTCACTCACTCACTCACTCACTCACTCACTCACTCACTCACTCACTCACTCACTCACTCACTCACTCACTCACTCACTCACTCAGACACAATTGGCTAGTGGACAATATGAACCATTAAGACTCCACACCATCTTGCAGGGTTCCTTTATCAGATTAAAAAGCTACAGCATATAAACTGCATATGGATGGGAAAAGACTGTTGAGTTCCATGACCTGTCTATCAGACAAAACTAAGTTTGTCAGACTGATAAAAAAACAAGGTCACACTGGTTTGTAGTATGTATTGTGTATGTGAGTCTTGATGCGTCAGTTCTGGTGCAGCAAATAATGGCAGATTCTGGCAATTGTTAACTGACATTAACAAGCACATGTCTTCATTTATAGCTTTCAAATGTACAAGACTATTTTTGTGCATGCTTCTGAAGTTGATGTACAGCTCCATGCTGTAGTGCTCTTCTGTGAATGTTTTATGTTTTTCAATAGCAGGAGACTTTGCCAACTGGGGAGCTTCCAACTAGTGTGGGCTGCAGACAGTAGCTGGCAGTTGGGAAGCTACCAAGTGGCAGTCTTTTTAGTCACTTTCAAATTCCAACCATTGATTATGCCTTCCTTGGACAGGCCAAATTTTGAAGCACAGGAGATCCATGTTCTTGACACTTTTGTTCTGAAAGTCCGGGCAAACCAAACTCGATGGATGCAAATACTTTATCCAAGCTGGTACTGTGGGTCGTGAAATATATGTCAAGTGATATGGGTTATCGTGACCTCTGTTAGTGACACGCCACTGTTTCCCTGCAGGTGTTACTGTGTTCTCGACAGTCTCAGGGTTTTATGTGACACACAAATGTGCGTCCAATAAGCGCAAATTTCGAGAATGGAAGCAGAAAACCCAAAATTCTGCATCCGGACAGATGCACAAAAATACCCAGATTGTACCTACAGCGCATCAAGGGTAGTTATCTGTGTCGGTCATTTCACCCATCAGTCATGACCACTGTACATATACTGGACAAAATAAGTTAGGGATATTGGTATGTTTATGATTGATATTTTATCAGTGTTTCAATGAATAAATAGATCATTATTCATAATTTCAAAATGTACATATATCCCTAACTATGTTTGTCAAGTATATGATCATTCTGGCTCTAGACTCTGAAGTCATTATCTGAACATACACTGCACTACACCATTTCAGTCCTTTACAGGACTCTAATATTACTAGTTAGGACCAGCAAAATGTTATAGAGGATTGTCTCCTGGGCCTAGATTTTCGAAGCTCTCTTATCGCTAAGATAGTCGTAAGTTAATGTTAATGTATGGCACTTACATCTATCTTAGCACCTAGATTTTCGAAGCTCTCTTAGCGTTAAGATAGTCGTAAGTTAATGTTAATGTATGGCACTTACATCTATCTTAGCGCAAAAGAGCTTCGAAAATCTAGGCCCTGGACCCCTACTTTACTGAGTCAAGGTAAAACCCTGCTGTCTCTTAACAGTTGTGGTGTTTCCTTGATCAATAATGATAGATGATTGATTGTATGGAATGATTGCAAGTGCGATCTTTTGGTATATATCTAGTTTAGTTTATTCTATAGTATGATTGTATCAATCTGACAAATGATCAAACACTCAATTTCTCAGCATTCAGACCTTATCCAGTTGATGTCTTAATCCAAAAATCATATTGAAGAGCCTGACATTGACAGATTAATTATGAAGAGCACGGACTATGAGCAACAGATCTGAAAACATTCTGACATGTTCATTATGATTATTGATCAGCCATGAAATGAAATGAAATCACATGCAGATCAGTTGTCTTCTTCTATTTTGTTTCTTTTCTTAAATCCTTTGTCTGTAATCCATGACCTGTTTTAATAAGATCCTATTTGTGTGTTTCTATAGTATACTTATGCAAATATTCCTGTCATATCACTGTGTGTAATGTGACAAATTTTGTGTCAGAGTCACAGTCTGGTCCAGGCCAAGTCTTACTATATTTGTCACTGTTTTCCCTCGGATGTGATGAACTGGAATTCCCAATTGTGTCCAATTCAGTTTTTAAGCCATAGAGTTAAAACAAGACAGCTTGAAATGTCAAAGCCAAAAAACTCATTCAAGTATTATTTACATAACATGCATGATGTGGTATAATTGTTTTCAGTTGTCTGACAGGTAGGTCAGAGGTTTTAAAGTCTAGTTCGTGGTCGGGGTGGTCACACTCGCTGACTTGGTTGACACATGTCATCGGTTCACTTGCGCTGATCGATGCTCATGCTGTTGATCACTGGATTGTCTGGTCCAGACTCGATTATTTACAGACCGCCGCCATACAGTTGGAATATTGCTGAGTGCGGCGTAAAACTCAGCTCACTCACTTCAAAGTCTAGTCAGATGTGTTGATTCTGGATAATTCTCAGACATTTTATACTATGCTACTTAATATTTCTTTTCTCCCCAACTGAGCAAACATGATCTATAAGTAAAACACTGTTCAAAGAGTCATCAGACTGAAGTTCACTCATTCATGATATAGCGTTAAATATTGCTGTTTGTTTATCAACTTGCCTGGTAGTTCCAACTGTGCTATGATCAGTAGATATGCAATCTTCTGTTAGAAACTACAGGTAGAACAAGCTTCACAGGCAGCTTGGGTTGTGTAGTCCCCAGCGAGCAGAGAATTCACTAATCCACGGGGACAGAGTAATAATGTGCTTTGAACATGTTTTAGGATGTAGATTTGTTACAATACAACTTTGCACGTTATTGTTATTTACAGATTCATGACATCTTATAAACTGATTTAAACTAGTTCATTGCTGTTTGTATGTGACCTGTGCTGATGTCATTAGAGGGGCACTGAGGTAGCCTAGTGATTAAATCGTTCGCTTGTTATGCTGAAGATCCAGGTTCAATTCCCTAAATGGGTACAATGTGTGAAACCAATTATGGTGTCCCTCAACGTGATATTGCTGGAATATTGCTAAAAAGCGGCATAAAATTAAAGTCACTCAATCTCTGATATAATTAGAATTGGTTTTCAGCAACCTGTGTTTGTCATATAAACAAAAGTGATCATTGTCTACAGGTAATTCCACAAATATCATGAACGTACTACTGGTAGAGACTCTGATCGCAATCTCTACTGGTAGTCGCAGTCTCTACCCTGACATATACATACCCCTGATGAAGTTAAACTGGTTTGCATCATATTGGGAAAGTAGTACCTGAAGGTTTATGGATGAGTGAATCTATATGACTTACATGCTTTGTTGAAATATTCAAGCCAGACTTTGGACTGTGCTTGTTGGGATGTGACTGTGACCCTTTCTGCACTTGTGCATACAACGGAATGTCGTTTTAATCTCTGGGGTGTTGCTTGTGTATATATACTGTTTCCTTTCAAAATGAATGAATACATTCACAGATTTATTCAGAAGTGAAGGTCAGTTACGTACTTGTAAGGGGCGATGTAGTAGCCTAGTGGTTAAATCGTTCGATCGTCACGCAAAAGACCCGGGTTCGATTTCCCACATGGGTACAATGTGTGAAGCACTTTCTGGTGTCCCCTGCTGTGATATTGCTGGAATATTGCTAAAAGTGACGTAAAAACATACTCACTCACTCACTCACTCACTCACTCACTCACTCACTCACTCACTCACTCACTCACTCACTCACTCACTCACTCACTCACTCACTCACTCACTCACTCACTCACTCACTCACTCACTCACTCACTCACTCACTCACTCACTCACAAACAGAATGTGCTGTGCAGAGTTGCATCTTTTGGGCATGCCAGACACCTCCCAGTTATGTTTCTAGGTTTGTAAGTATCATATTTGTGCTCATGCATCTTACCAGTGTAAACATCTAAGATGGGCACCATTTTGGCCTTTCTCCTGCATAGGCTGACATGCTATGATGTAACAGAAATACTGTTTACCATTTTTACCAACTCACTTAAATAATAAAGTATACCAGTAACAACAGCTATATATAATACAGAGCCCTTATAACCATGAAGATTTGGGTTAGAATTGGTCTTCAGTAACCCATGCATGTCATAAGAGGCGACTAACGACTTGGTTGACACATGTCATCATATCCCAATTGTGTAGATCGATGCTCATGCTATTGAATACTGGATTGTCTGGTCCAGACTCGATTATTTACAGACCACCGCCATATAGCTGGAATATTGCTGAGTGTGGCGTTTAACAGCCAACCAACCAAAAGAAAAAGGAGTTACTACAAATACTTCCTAGTGACCTTGACATGACTTACGCATTATGTTAATTCTGAACCCGGTTGGAACAAATTAGGGTTATATTGCTGGAATAAAACTTTTTGTACGACCTTCAGTGTTGTATGGGGTTGTTATGTAATGAATTCCAGCTGAAAATGCTGGCAGACATACTGGCTCGTCCTTTGTGAGTCATGGGTAAAAACAGTGAATCATGGACTTCAACTAACGAAAATATCACTCACTTGGGAAAACATTTGCAATGTGGAGATGAAGTCACTATTGTTGATTTGATACTTGCAATGGAAATGTGTAACAAACCTGGCTGTTAAAGCAGATTCTCAGGAGTAAGGCTTGATTGATCTATATGGTTTCTTGTTCACATTTTTACCCAAAGTTGACAAGAGTTTAAAAGCCTTTCTCAGAAAACAGTGATACATTGAGCTTGTTGAGTAGAGACGAGAGACTTCAGTAAGTCCAGTGTATTGGCATGGTGATCCAGTGATGGATAAACTGATATTGGTAAAGACTATTGGATTGATATTTTGATGAATCATCAATGTGTGAGAGACCGTCTCCGTGGTGTAGTGGTTAGAGCGTCCGCCCGGAGAGCGGAAGGTCGCGGGTTCGATCCCCGACCGCGTCATACCAAAAGACGTTAAAATATGGTACTTGTTGGTCCCTGTCTGGCGTTCGGCATTAATGGGTACAACAAGGACTGGTCGACTTGGAGTCAGTATAATGTGTCTGAGTGGGGTATTCATGCTTCACTGCGGCATGGTATCTCAGTGGGCTAGCACTATAAAACTAGTTTCAGTCTGGGCTAGTACAAGCAGCCGCACATACACACGCATGCACGTTGTCATATGAGCCAAATATTCTCAAGTACGACGTTAAACCCAATTTCACCTCACCCACCTCACCTCAATGTGTCAGAGCCTAGAGAAACACAATAAAGTCTTGGGTTTGTTTTATTTATTTGTTAACAACGCACCAAGTAATATACCAGTTGTATGGTGTCTGTCTGTAAATAATCGAATTTTGTCCAGACAATCCAGTGATCAATGATCTACCCAATTTGGATACGATGACATGTCGTCAACCAAGTAAGCAAGTCTGACCAACCGATCCTGTTAAACACCTCTTACGACAAGCATGGTTTGCTGAAGACGTTCCATATGTTTACATTGTGTGAAACCCATTCATTCTATTCTAGACCAATGCTTGTTTTCTGAATGTATACAATTTTATTAGAAACACTTCTATTTAAAATGGAAAGGCACTTCTGTGAGATAGGAGATTACAAACCTGAACTGAGAGAAATAATAATAGCCAAATGGTTCAGGTGTCCACTCCAAGCAACAGGTTCTGATCTAACATAGATGCAGATTTCATTTGCTTTCATCCAACGGAGACATGTCAGTTGCAGTGGTTAAATAACATCTGTTGGAGTAGAAAGATCTACAGCTATAATTCCGTGAAGTGATCACACTTCTGTAGAAAGATCTACAGCTATAATTCCGTGAAGTGATCACACTTCTGTAGTTATATCCCATGTAATGGTGTAATGCTGTTTGTAATAATGTGTGGCGCAATGTTTTCAAATTTGATATCTAACTGATTAAGACACCACATTCCCCTGCAATCTATGGAGATGATAATGAAGCATACTACACCGGGGATAACAACTTCTAATTTATTGGGGGCGATGGGGTAGTCTAGTGGTTAAAGCGTTGGCTCGTCATGCCGAAGACCCGGGTTCGAATCCCCACATGGGTACAATGAGTGAAGCCCATTTCTGGTGTCCCCCGCCGTGATATTGCTGGAATATTGCTAAAAGCGGCGTAAAACCAAACTCAGTCAGTCAGTCTAATTTATTGCATAGAGTGACATTTTCGATGTAGATTTTAGTTTGAAAACGGTGTAAGAATCTACACGGAAATGTCTCTCTATGCAATAAACAAGAAGTTGTTATCCATAAAGTCATATGCTTCATTTTTGACTCACCAACTTCGAGGATGCCGATCAAACAATTCAGAACATGATGCTTGGGAAACTGCAGTATGGCATAGTAAAGGTCCTACACGATATTCTTCAGCAATAATTAGCAACACCCATAGTGCATCCCTGTTGGCCCTGTGATCCAGGTACCGATGGGAGGAAGCTGTGATGGGGTTATTGGTGCATGCTGATGATGCAGGTGTGGCGCCACCTGTTGATGGGGGAATGTCTCCGGATAAGATAATCCTACATAGCTGAAGAATCATGAACTAAAACAGACCAGGAACTTGCTTATGTTTTTCAGATGGTGGCCCTGAGATGTGAAGGTTCTTTGGTGCTGTGTTAGGTGTAAAGCCCAACACCCATTTGTTGGGGTTTTCCAGGACAGAAAAATCCTTGTAATCTATTCTTGTACCCCTCTGGAGATTATAAGAAGAGATCAGATCAATAGAAGCCTATATATGTCTCCCTGTTAGGACTATGAAGGGGTAATAGCGACCAGTACCCTTTGCTTTTCTCCAGTCTTAAGTAACCATTCTTGTCTTGTCAGATTACTGAAAGAGATAGGTTTCCATTGTTCCACAATCATTTTTCGGTGGGAATTAATGGCCTAAAGAGATCAGGGGTGGAATAGGTCCTCAGTACCCCATGCTAATATACTGAACGTCTTCTTGATTTTTACTTGATGATGTGATGTGTGAATCAGTCATGTGCAATCTTTGTATGGAAGGTTTTATGGGATGAAGAACACAAAAGTTGTTTTGATGTTTCAGCACAAGACATATGAACCTATATCATATCTCTCTTGCCTTATTGTAGGATTACAAGCAGACGTCCTTTTGGAGTGAGGTTTGAGATATTGCTCTCAAAATTTCCGATAATTACCCATTATGACCATTCAAATGAGAAAATTTTGTCAACATAAATACTTTCAAAAGTGAACCTGAGCAATTGTGTTTATGATATTGTCTTTTTTTCCTTTTGGGAAAGGAAATTTGGGAATTACTTTTCAACTTCTTGGATGTTTTCTTCTTGTGTATGAGTGTGATTTTCTGTAAAAATAAGTTCCAAGTACCCAATTTAATGTGGGGCGATGGGGTAGCCTAGTGGTTAAAGCATTCAGCTTGTCATGCTGAAGAGGTAATGTTTAGAAATCTTTGTGGATTGGGACCTTGGTGGTTAAACTGTTGTTATGCAGATCGGGACCTTGGTGGTTAAACTGTTGTTATGCAGACGTGAGTACTTACGGTACTCTGTATTATAGATGTGGTAACATTCAGCAAAGTGTAAAGGCAGATGAGAATCTGGAGACACCCGGTACAGGAGACAAAGTGTGAATAAAGTCCAAAGCTGAGGCAATCTGGACTCGCCAAATAATTCTAGACTTGACTTTTGGTTCATTATTTATCTTTCCTCAAGGTTTGGGAGACCGACCAGGCAGTTTCATTTTGAGCTCATTAAATGCCCAGATTTCAGAGTAAACAAGACTTTGAAGGTGACTTTTGTTTTATGAAAGTGTAAACTTCACTCCTGAACCCAGCTTCTCACTGAACATGTGGAGGAGCTTCTTTGATGATGGATGTTATGGCCGGCCATGTGGTAGAGATTGTAAACCATCAACCTGTTTAGACGCCAACAAACATGTGTCAGCTCAGTCTGGTGGTACATGGAAGCTGTGTCAGGCATGGAAAGAAAATATGTGTTGTCTGTCTTAAATCTACCACTGTGGTATTGTACAGCTATTGTCCGAGCAATTAGCACGACAACAAGCCATACCTACATGCATATCAGGGCTCGATTTTGTGTTCTGTTACTTGCACTGGTGCAACCCAATATTACAAAGTGCAACCTAGTTATTAGTCTAACTTGCACCGGGTGCAAGTCAATTTTGAATGGGTATATTTCTGAATAAAACATCTAACTAATTGCATCTACATATTGCAATAACAGCAGTGCAACTGGAATTTGACTGGTGCAACTAGGCTTTTATCTTAGGTTGCACCTGGTGAAAGTAGGTTAACATCTCTTAAACCGAGCCCTGCATATTTTACTGTTGGGCCATACCTGTTGTATAGATTGGTGTTGTGTCAGAAATCTACAGCTGCAGTGTTGTTCAGCCATTGTCAGAGCAATTTAACACTACACAAACCAGATACTGACACTGACGGATATATACATATATTGATTTTGATATTTGCTTCAATATGTACTGGCACATCTGGAATCAGAATCATACATGTTCCTTATGGTTATCTGCACTCGCTGAAAACATTCAAACCTTCATAGAACAGTGTTTTTGTTTTCTAACAAATTTTATAATGATGGCTTGTAACTATTTTACTCCAGGCAGAAACGAGTGGTTCGTAATACAAGCAGCTATCCATGCAGGAAGGTTAGGATGACATGTGATCAACCGAGTCACCCAAATTGAATTGAGTCACCACAGCGGGGACCTGTGCTAACCCAGAATTCTACGTGGCATAGGAACAATGTAGTACTCCCATGTATGCACATGCAACACTAGGTCATGCTTGTATAAACTGCAGTTTTAACCTGCCGTGTTTCCAATGTCGCAGTGTTGACTCGGGACAGAATGGGCTGCTAAAAGCTGACTCCATGAGGAGGTGGTTCTGCAGGCTTGGGTTTACCTGACCTTGCTCATATTCAACATTGAGCCCAAAGTTTGCAAGTAAATGTCTACAAATTCTGAAATTAAAATGAAATAGTTTGCAATTAATGTTTATTGTTGTGTAATGTAATTGTAGATTTGCATTACTGAGAAGAGGATCAATTAGCAAGAAGAGGTTTTTATGCCCAGTTAAGATTAGTGCTCTGAATGCAGTATTAAAATATCTGAGAATTTATTGTTACAACTAAACAAATCCCAGTTTTATATAAAATAATGACTTTTGCCAAATTTCCATGCCATGGGAACCAAGCTAGATTATTTGTTTCTCAAATTGAAGTTTTATTTAATTTCTTGTAATAAGTACGGTCTCAAAGCGTGAATGGACAAATCTGAATTCATCTGGAATTGAAGTCAGTTTGACATAAACCTTTTCTTATTCACTGAAACGGGTAATATTTTCAAGGGACTTGTGTTTGCTGACACATTGGTGGCAGCGATGATAACAGGAAGGAGTTTGCTTGTCTATTGTGAAGGCCATTTCAGTTCTATCAGTGAGGGGCGGTTGGGTAGCCTAGTGGTTAAAGCATTTGCTCGTCATGCTGAAGACCCTGGTTTGATTCCCTTCATGGGTACAATGTGTGAAACCATTTCTGGTGTTCCCCACCATGATATTGCTGGAATATTGCTAAAATCGGCATAAAACTAAACTCACTCACTCTCATCAGTGATGTTCCTACAACACTCCAGAAAGCATCTTGTGTACTACCTTCATGGCCAAGCAATGGTCCAAATTTGATTCTATTTGAGAAATGTTTGTATGGTCCCTGAACTAGCCTGTCCCACAGACCCTGAAGCAAATATATCCAAGAAAGTCCATGCAAGTCTAGAAAATGAGGCAAGTCTAGATTTCCACAGCTTCAGGAATGGAAGTCTCAGTGCCCCTTTTCATTATTATTATTTTTTTGAACTATGAACTTTTTGTTCTTCTGTAAAATATGTTCATTTCAGAGACTAGTTGTTAGTCTATTCCGGAACCACTTTATTTCCCTACTGCCTTGCCCTACCCACAATGCTAAAGCCCTGAATAAAGCAAGTCAAGATTTCCTCAGGTTCTGAATTTCCCATCTGACTGGGGCTCCTTATCAATTTAAATGGGTTTATTTGTTATTATCAAAATGATGTATATTAAGAGATTAAGTATTAGTCTAGTATGGAAGAAGTAAATGCTGTTCCCTCAAGCCATGATACAGCCAAGACTCCTGGCTGGTTCACATACCACCTCCTCCACCCACCATATGTTAATAGCCAACTGCAGTGCCTTGAGAGTTCCTATGCTGCTGTTGTTTTACCATATAGTTTTCACGTGTCTATTCTTGTCTCTGTGTCTGTTGCTGATGTGCCACAAAGCTGTAGGCTGTTTTCATCCCTCGTTAATGCTTGTAATGTATTCCAGACAGTCTTCAATAGGTAATCACTTGATACTGCTTGCATTTGACAAGGTGCTTGTCGATAAAATGAACATTTGATCAGCGTCCACATGTTGCAGCATTTTTTGCCCTTGAACTGAACGTTTTGAATTGAGGAGAAAATCATATTATTCTGGGCTTTGAGTCAGGAGCCTCATCACTCAGATGTTGCAATATGTTTAACCTTGAATTAAACTCATGAATGATTACAGTTTGTTTCAGGATTTTTTTTATTGTCTTTTGCCTTCAGGTATAACACTATTGTCTTTGGCCTTCAGGTATAACGTTTATGAGGTGAGGTGAGGTGAGGTGAAATTGGGTTTTACGTCGTGCTTGAGAATATTTCGCTCATATGACGACGTGCATGCGTGTGTATGTGTATGTGCGGCTGCTTGTACTAGCCCAGACTGAAGCTGGTTTTATAGTGCTAGCCCACTGAGATACCATGCCGCAGTGAAGCATGAATACCCCACTCAGACACATTATACTGACTCCGAGCCGACCAGTCCTTGTTGTACCCATTAATGCCAAGCGCCAGGCAGGGACCAACAAGTACCATATTTTAACGTCTTTTGGTATGACGTGGTCAGGGATCGAACCCGCGACCTTCCGCTCTCTGGGTTGACGCTCTAACCACTACACCACGGAGGCGGTCATAACGCTTATGATATGAACTTAATGAACTGACAAGATTTTCCTCATTTGACCTGTCATGGCCAGAAACTGTGTGACAGCCTTATCATTTTGTTTTCCTCCCTGTTGTTGTTGATATGGTTTGGGTACCTGTGAAATATTCCACTCCCAGATTCCAAGTTACACTTGTTTATGACACAATTCCATGGAATGTGGGGGCAGCCACTTATGTCCTCCAATTGACGTCAGGAGAAAATGGGCGAGGGGAACAGGTTAAAATGTAGAGGAGGGGATGGCTGGTGAGGGTATGGAGGTGGGGCAGATGGGAGAGTTTAATAGTGGGGAGTCAATGCGATGGCTGAGGACAAGGAGCGTGTGGGTGGGGAGTCGGCACAATGGCTGAGGACAAGGAGCGTCGGGGTGGGGAGTCAGCATGATGGCTGAGGACAAGGAGTGTTGGGGTGGGGAGTCTGCACAATGGCTGAGGACAAGGAGTGTTGGGGTGGGGAGTCGAGCACAATGGCTGAGGACAAGGAGTGTTGGGGTGGGGAGTCAGCACAATGGCTGAGGACAAGGAGTGTTGGGGTGGGGAGTCGGCACAATGGCTGAGGACAAGGAGTGTTGGGGTGGGGAGTCTGCACAATGGCTGAGGACAAAGATTGTTGGGATGGGGAGTCTGCACAATGGCTGAGGACAAGGAGCGTTGGGATGGGGAGTCTGCACAATGGCTGAGGACAAGGAGTGTTGGGGGTGGGGAGTTCCACAATGGCTGAGGACAAAGATTGTTAGGATGGGGAGTTTCCACAATGGCTGAGGACAAGGAGCGTTGGGGATGGGAGTCGGCACAATGGCTGAGGACAAAGATTGTTAGGGATGGGGAGTTTCCACAATGGCTGAGGACAAAGTTGGGGTGGGGAGTTAGCACAATGGCTGAGGACAAAAGGGTGAGGGATGGGGAGTCTGCACAATGGCTGAGGACAAGGAGTGTTAGTGTGGGAGTCAGCACAATGGCTGAGGAGTTTCCACAATGGCTGAGGACAAAGATTGTTAGGATGGGGAGTCGGCACAATGGCTGAGGACAAAGAGTGAGGGTTAGGATGGCTGAGACAAGGGCGGTGGGGTGGGGATGGTTGAGGACAAGGAGAGCGTTGGGATGCACAATGGGGGACAAAGTCTGCATGGGGAGTCGGCATGATGGTTGAGGACAAGGAGAGGGAGAGTTGCACCAGATGAAGGGTTTGAGGATGAATTCAAGCTATCCGGATGGAGAAGGGAGATCTACACTACACATGGGGGTGGGACAAAAACAGGTGGGAAGGGTTTCATGAAGCCGTAAGCCTGGGGAGACATAGGAATGGGGTGAGGGAAAGTGGTTATACCAACATCTGTAAAAGCTCCGGTCATGCCCAGCTCACAGTCAAATCACTTCCTGAATCACATAAGTAATGCATGCTGACATGCCAGACGCTGCCACCTGAGTCATGAAGGGATTAGAGTGTTTACGTGACCATACACAGACTCGGTTGAGCTCCCCCTCCCTTCCCCCTTCTCTGGCGGTACTGGTAATGTGTAGTAGACCTGTCAGGAACAGAGTGACATAGAAGTAAGTTAATTAAAGCCTGACAACTTCTAAACATAAAAGGAAGCTGCTTGCACAGGTTTTTAAACCAATGTATCACTTTAACCCGAGTTCAAAGATCCAAAGATAAATGAAAAAAAGATTGCCCTTAGGAAAACGTTATTTTGGGGTGGATACATTTTTTATGTTGGTTGAATCAGGTTGAATCTACCACAATGCTGTATGAAATTGTGAAAAACAAATGATCATGTTTCAAAGTTCAGTTAAGTTCCTATTAATAAAAACTGGCAAAAAAGTAAACAAATTAAAAAACATCTAACATTTTCGCAAACAGACTGTCAATTAAATAATTGAACAAGCCTCCTAAAAGGAGCATGATGAAATACAGAAAAGTAATATTAAAAAAACAGACTATAAACAATATTAATGTCAGTCTCTAGGAGAATAGTATATGATTTGGGACAACTTCCGCTTAAAACAGTTACAAAGACTCGACAATCTTAATGAAGCTGACCTAGGAACCATATGTGGGGCTGTTCACATCAACATGTACAAAGAAATAAACTTAAGGCCTCCAAGTGAAGGAAGACATATCCACAAATTTAAGACTTTAACCAAAATTATCAATAGTCTTGTACCTGTCTATCTTTGTGATCTTGTTCCACTTTTAGTCAGAAGCTAGCAGTCACAACCTCAGAAATAGTAAGAAATTGAAAACTATCAAGTTCAAAACAACAAATATCTCTGAATTCTTTCTACCAGACAAGGAAAAGCTTTTAAATTCACTCCACGATGCTTCCTACTGAAGCTGATACTATGGACAGTTTTAAAAACTGATGTAAAAAGTGTTGTTTTGTTTTTTTCAATCTTATCTTAGGATTTAGATTCACTCCGGTCTAAGACTTGGCTGTAGTGATCTTAATGCCCACTGATTTCAAAGATTTATCTTTCATAATCCTATTTGCTCCTCTGGCAACCAGAACGAAGATTCTCATGGCTTCTTTTCCTGTTGAAATTACTTCTTTATAGGAAGTAACCGGCACTTCTAGTGTTTAGGTGACACACCCGTGTCTTGGTGCCTTTTGGTAGTTTTGGTATTCTGAATTACCGGTAAATATTTTTGGCGTTTCCATGGCAACAAGTTTGACTTCGACTGAAATTGGTGGTAGTGCTCTTTTCTGGAGCAGAACTCTGAAACCGTTCACTATTTCTTCACCAAACTTGGCACATAGATTGGTCTGGTGGTGTACTGGTGCCTTTTGGTAGTTTTGGATTTCTGAATAAAATATCTTTGTATTTCCATGCCAACAAGTTTGACTTAGACTGAAACAGGTGGTAGTGCTCCTTTCTTGAGTAGAACTTTTAAAACGTTTCTATATCACACCAAAACATTTGACATAATCATAACTCATAGACATATTCATGAAGAGTATTTTGCCATTGCAGCCGATATTGATGACTTTGTCTTCTTGCTCGGAAATTCCAATGCAACAAAATTACAAGTTTGGAAATCTGTCTATGAATGTATTGATACATCAGTGAGATTCACCAATCAGTAAATCCGCAACATTTACAATGTTTTAGTGTTAAATGATATGCTTCTGTCATTACACTGTTTCCTTACAACTTGTGAAACTTGTTGCCAGTTTTGTAATCATAAAACAAACCTTGACCGTGTATATATATTTAGTGTTATCGTGTGTAAATCTTGAGGAGTATTACCTTCAGATATTACTTGTTTACTAATCCAGTTCACATTTTCTGTAAAATGTATGTGTTTCAAACATATAACAAATGAACTTTATAACACATTTGTTGTCAGTTACAGTTTAAACAGGGATTGTAAAGGTCAGAGAGCGGTCGCCAAGAATGCCTGGAACGATTGTTACTGTGTATTTATAGCTGATATGAATCCTGATATGAATGATGGTGATGTTTACAGTGGTGTGATACCTGTTTCTGTGTGTAGTGTGTCAGCTATAGTAGTATGCACGATGGGGTTCACTCATTGTGCCCTTTCGGTTGAATTCGGCTCCCAGCACCCCTAAAATTCGACTGAAAGGGCACAATGTGGGGGATTGTGGCAGGAACCCATCTTGTATACTACTGCTACCTGTAGTAGGTTATTATAGATTGTACATAAAATTTGAAAGGGCATCTTCCTTTTTTCGGCAGATGGGTTATAGTCACCATTTAGGAAAACATGTTGTTAGCCTGTTAAAACTGGGCACTTTCTGAATCAAATATTTTATTTCTGCACCAGATTTTCCCTGAACATGATAATTTGACAGCTAGGAAGTAAAAAAGCGACCTCAGTGTCAGATTACAATTTATACATTAGCATCAGAATCTGTTTGTAAATTTAAATAACAAAACCCTTTCCATGATCGTAAGAAGTCTTAATGCAGAATCAGTTTAATAATTCTGCCTAATTCATAAGCAGGTAGCTACGAATAACTATCAAATATTGATCACACCAGGTGTTTGCAAAAAGTGATCATATCCTGCCTTTTGTGTGGCACAAACACAGGTCAAGGCAAGGCAATTGTTCACTAGAAACACAAACATGAGAACACTTGGTACAAGAAATTGAATCAAACATCAATTTGTTCACTGATGCATGCACATCTGCTGTAAGACTTTTTGAAAGCCTTGTCAAATTCTTGAATGAGGCAACATTGATCAAATAACTTTTGAGCAAGTATCATACAACACACTGAATGAGCTTGTGCCTTGTTGGATTTGCTAGAATATTGCTGTCATAGTGGGAAAGATGATTCTTTCCAAGTTCAGGCCATCCTTCTTGTTCTTCAATCTTGTGGAGAGTTTTCTGAATCATACAGGGATCTAGATACAATGTTGACCAGGCTTTTGCATTGGTGTCTTTACTTTATTGTTCAGGGCCCGGTTGTTCAAAACTCGGTTATCTTTTAACCACTGGTTAAATACACTTAACCAGCTGTTAAAGTTAACGAAGTGGTTAAAGCGTTTCTCAAAACCTGGTTATCTTTAACCCGTCGTTATCTTGGCGTTAAAGTTAACACACCTACGGACCGCCGCTAAATAGTTAACCAGGTTGTGTAACATCATCTTCCTTGCCTGCATATGAAAGTCTGTAAATACTTTTTTTGCCTTACGGGCCATATTTGTCCATTTTTCTTTTACCTCGTCGACTGCAACGCCTCTCGTATTAACTTCTTTGGTACTTTCCATCCAAATTTAATTTTTCTTTTTTCTAGTAACCTCATTACTGTGCTTTTCATTTAATATTTTCAAAGTGCCTTCCACCCAGCTTTGAATAATGTTTTCTTCCACCACCGAAAAATTCCTACTTCTTTTCTTTCTTGGTTTTAGGTTTTCAGGCGGTGATTTCTCGTTTGGTGCCTCCATTTTTGACATTGACGGAAGTAAACAAACTATTGCATTATGGGATTGATAGAACTTTAACCACGACATTAAAGATAATGATGACGTTAGTAAACGGCAGTGTTAAACATGAACTGTGCAACGCTCTTTTAACGTTCGGTTAGCTAACAGCGGGTTAAGGATTTAACACTCAGTTAAGAGTTTTTAACGACAAGCATGGGTTACTGAAGACCAATTCTAACCCTGATCTTCACTAGTGAACTCTCTTGAGACCATTTCACGTGACGCAGACCAGTTATCATGCAGGATTTCCCTGGTCTAGAGTTTTTGCATTAATGGACAAATATGCAGTGGTTTTGTGGATGTCAGACTTGGCGACCTGGTTGGGTGTATGTCATTGCATCAAAATTGTGTGGATCAGTGTTCATGCTTTCAGTCACCGGGTTGTCTGACCCAGACTTGATTATTGATAGATTGCCTAATCTTGCTTAAATATTGCTGACTGTGGCATTTGAAAGCAAGCAAAGTCTTTCCAGCAGGCAGTTATTGAAATCTCCTTGACCTCTCTCCAACTTCCACTTGAGGGAATAGTAAGCCATGGCACTGACATTCTCCTGATGGTTTTACCTGAATGGTGGATTGAAGAGTTCTAAATATGTCTTAGTTGATGGCAAGGTGCTGCCATCAACTCTGTCTGCAGTTGTAGTTGAGGTACATCTTTATTGCCTATCTCTGATGAATGATTGGCAGTGGTCTGACCTCTCCACTCCAGAGGTCACCAGTGGCACCTCACCTCTAAGGTAGACTGACATTTAGTCTCAGAAGTTATCTTATTTGAAAAGTATCAAAATATGTATTTATCAACAAAACAAATACCAATGGAGCCCAGAACAATTCATCATTTAGACTACTAAATCATACTGGGCTTGAGTACGGCTCCTATTTAATTTATTCTCTTGGGTCCAGAAGACAGTCAGTGCAACCTTGACGTTACATAGAAGGTGTGGAGGTAGGGGTGGTTGGGTGGGAGAGTCTCAGTCTAGAGGTTTCGGTGTTTGTTAATCACTGTTGGTTGTACTTTCCTGGGTTCGATTCCCAACATCGTACCTTAAAAGCATTGTTGCTTGTACACAGGAAAAAATATAACTTGAATATTGCTGAAACAGCCTTAACACATACTCACTCATTCACTCACTCACTCACTCACCCATTCAGGTTTATTTTGGGGCAATGTTAGACATTATCTAAGCATTGGTACAGTGGGATGTTATCTACCATGATTTGGGGATCTTAAGACGATATTTATTAAGTAACATTGCAAGTAGGAACAGAGGCAATCATAAACAAACTACAAAATATATGCATGCACATTCCACATACAACTGCGGTACATTCTAACAATATCATGTCATAAGGTAATGTCTTACACAAAACAAAGGTGATAGAAGATTCCTCTACCAATCAGATTGCAATAAACATACACACATAATCACCTTTATGTGTATAGATTGATTCTTTCCCAGTTAGTTTCTGTATTGTACACAGGACATCCTTTAATGTCAGGTGTATGTTTTGTGCTACTCACTTCACACTTGCCCTGGGTATAAGGACATAGGTCTAACCTTGGTCTTCACATGGTTGACCAGGGCTCCAGATAACGTTTCAACATCAGGAGTACGTACTGCTAATTTTTTCAATATAGGAGTACTGGAAAACAATAAGAGTACATTTAGACTACTGAATGGAATTTAATGGAGTATCAGTAATCTTGTGTTTCGTTTCATATAAGAGCGACAACATTGCTACTCTTGTGTAAACAGGTCAATAAACAATTTTGCAATACCTTTTTTAGATAAATACGTCTGTAAATGATTCTAAGACCGTACACCATTGCTGTGGTGCGTATCTGCTACGTTCTCTAAATTATTTCCTACCATATCATGCTTGTTTTATATCCGTACATACGCCTATACGGCCCTTATCTGGAGCCCTGGTTGACCTAGCCATGGTGTTTCACCGCCAGACAGTAGCAAGAAGAGTAACTTCTCCATACTCCAAAGACTAGTTAGGCACAAATGGGCAATCCTTGGCAACAACTACCAGATCAATAGTTGGACTCCCTAAGGCGTGCTGAAAACCTATGATCATTGGTTACAGTCATGGTTCCCACCAATTATTATTTCTAGGTTTACCAGCCCCATCCACACGCTTGGGGGAGGTAAATGCCTAGGCCAACACAACAGTTTCATGGTTTTAGCCAAGAGGTAAATGTCTAAGGTTGCATCACTTTAGGGTTTCTTCTCATGTCAAACAGGAGTCAAAGCGATACTGTTCAAAGCTGCTTTATACCCAACTGACACATATAACTTGTCGAAAATCATTTAATATTAGCTGAGGTTTACAGGTGATTTTCAGCTGTCAATGCTTGACATTAGAGGTGATTGACAGCCAGTATGTTAACCTTGTTGATAGATGCCATCATATCCATGGTACAATACAAGAAGGCCAGTTCTGGTGTTTCCACTGTATATATATATTGCTGGTGCTAAAAATGGTGTAAAGTCATACTGACTTCTTAAAGGCACAATGTCACATTTTTTTAACAATATTTTTACCTATATTATATATATTGGGGCATATGCACTCACTTTAGCTTCCTATTGATCCAATTAAAGGCTTATTATCCCTTATGACTTACCCGAAATCAATAATTGAAATATCGAGATGAACAGCTTCCAAACAGAGAATTACTTGCCATATATGGAATGTAAACAATTGCTCCGTACATCGAAAACTGTCGCACGCAGTATTGTCGGTGTTTGCCGAACTGGTTTCAGTCACAAGTTGTGTGTATGTTTTGTCAAGAACTGAGTTCTGCCTCCAAAGGCGTTATAGGATATTCGTAAAGAGTGCTCCAAGGGACATAACTCTATGGGGTTCGCTTAAAATAATGTTCAGCCAATAGAGGGCACAAGAGTCGATTTAATGCAACGTTGCATTAATTCATTCAAACTGTTCAAAGTAATATTACAATCTAAATGCATAATTGTTTTAAATAAATTATTTGGTTACTTCCCTGAGAGTTGACAGTTGAGTATTATTGAGAGAAATGCATTATTTATTTTCAGTGGAGTGTGTTGTGAAATAGTGCCTTTGTAAATGATTCTGTTAGATTATCAGTTTAAGATACGTTCATCATTTGTATCCTCAAATCATTTTTCTTTTGTTGCAGGTGTGGCACAAAGCATGTTTTAAATGTCAAGTTTGCAGTATGACATTAAACATGAAGAACTACAAAGGATACGATAAACTTCCATATTGCAATGCGTGAGTACAAAATCCTGCTGCTGTCATTTGTCCATTGTCCTTTGTCTCATAATGTCCTAGTGCAGTGAAGGAACCCAGTGGTTAGAACATTTCCTTGTCTCACCGAAGTCCTGGGTTCGATACCTCACGTGGTTACAATGTGTGAAGCCCATTTCTGGTGTTTCCAGCCATGATATTCATAGCATATTGCTAAACACAGCAAAAAAAACTAAATTACTCTCACATAATTTCCATAATTTAATTGCTCCAAAGCTGTACTGAAAGTAGTCTCTCATACATACCCTGAAACACTTATATGTAAGAAAGCCCAAGCAAGTATAGAATATGTAGCAAGTCTAGATTTCCACAGTTTCAGGCAGAATGCTAAGTCCATGGATGTATAGCAATTCTGTCCTTGTAAAGAGGCACGTCCAGGCAGAACATCTCGGCATGCAAGTCTTTTACAACTTGTTCTGTGTGTTGACAGAATCTAGAAATTATTATTTGAACCAATAATTATTGTATTAGGGACTTGTTCAAGTCTAGGGACAACTGAAATATGGTGGTCAGGAATGTCAAAAGGATTCTATCATTCCCTGATGGCTTGGAACTTCACTAAAACAACTCAGAGTGTGGTATGAGGCATTTTTTCTTCTCCCACTCAAAGGGTTGGTGGGGTAGCCTAATGGTAAAAGCGTCCACTCGTCACGCTGAAGACCCGGGTTCGATTCCCCACATAATGTGTGATGCCCATTTCTGGTGTCACCAGTTGTTATATTGCTGGAATATTGCTAAAAGCGGTGTAAAGCTGTCATAAAAATTTCCCTCCCAGTCAGTATACTCAGGGGTGGAAATAACTCACTCACTCACTGTAAAATCACTCAGAAATTTGTTTCCCTCCCAGTCAGTATACAGTGTATTTTATTAATGGGTTATTTCCACCCCTGCATTGTATTTTATTAATATTACATGAACGAGTCAGATCTAAAACTCTTTCATAAAGATGAAATATTTTGTTATCTATACCATGACAACTGAGCTGAGGTCATTCAAAACGACTAGCATGATTTGCCATGAAGACAAAACTGATCATAAACATAGTACTACTGACATAGTCTGGCCTGACCTTGACAAGGCTTAAATGCCAATTTCTGTTTCAATTCTTGTTTGAATTTATGGCCTACTGCAAATGTCAATGGTCCATAGAGTAAAATTTATTGCCCATGCTTGCCAAAAAAATGGCCCATAAACTTCATAAACATGGGGTCGGAGGCCCATGATGAAAATTTCTTTTTAACCCTTAATTACTCTTCTATTTATTGTGCAGACCCATACCTTTATGTTACAGATAACAATGACCTTGAACTTCCTAACAATGACCAATAACTTCTATAAAATGAGACAATGAAACACCTGCCTGTAAAACATTCAGAATTTCACCTGTTGTTCGGAATGTGCAGCTGCACAGAGGTGTTTATAAATGCAGGTTTAGTTTAGGACATAGCCTCACAGCCCTGGAACCACTGTATGCTCCTTTCTGCCAGCTCTTTATGTTATGCCTAAATAAAGCATATCTAGATTTTCCACACAGGTTCAGGTACATCTGCAAGAACACTAACTCACTTTAGCGATTTTTTAATCTCACTGCAGTTCTTTTTCAAGTTAAATGTAGTTGTTTGTGTCCATCGAAATAAAATTTTGTATGTTTTCACTGACTGAGTGTTAGCCTGTGAAAGAAAGTGTTCTTAAAGTGATGGAACTGTATCTTTGCCAGCGCAATTTGTAAACTAAAATTGGAAAAGCAGAGAAGGCTTCCTAAAGCAATTGTAGTGTTTTGCATGTGCAAAATTGTCAGTTAATACATTGGTTAATTTTTGTTTTGTTTTGTTGGTTTGTTGGTTAACGTTGCACTCATAGTCTATCAGCAGTGTTCCAGCTATATGATGGCAGTGTGTAAATAATTGAGTCGGGACCAGACAATCTAGTGATTAACATTATGAGGATCAACCTACACAATTGGGATATGATAACATATGTCAACCATGTCAGCAAAGCTGACCACCCAACCCCATTAATAACCTCTTTCGACAAACGTGGGTTACTTAAGACCAATTTTAACATTTTCCCTAAGTGAACTTTCCTGGTAGGGCCTGCCAAGTAAACTCCAGTTCCATGTCCTTGCCGACCGCCTCCGTGGTGTAGTGGTGAGAGCGGAAGGTCGCGGGTTCGATCCCCAGCCGCTTCATACCAAAAGACGTTAAAATATGGTATTTGTTGGTCCCTGCCTGGTGCTCGGCATTAATGGGTACAAGGACTGGTCGGCTCGGAGTCAGTATAATGTGTCTGAGTGGGGTATTCATGCTTCACTGCGGCATGGTATCTCAGTGGGCTAGCACTATAAAACCAGCTTCAGTATGGGCAAGTACAAGCAGCCGCACATACACATACACACGCATGCACGTCGTCATACTGACTTTGACAAATTATCTTTACTACACACATAGTCGTATGATGATAAAAAATTCAATTTTCAAGTTCCTTCTGACCAATATATTTTAACTGGAATCTGAACTTTTCCTATTTTCCTAAGTACATCCTGGAATATGCCCGTGTGTTAATTGTTTTGGGAGTTTTTCACTATGTTGTCGATCATCGTCAACAACCATTATCTGTGTGACATATGTATCCCATGAAATCATGCTAATGTTTCATTAAAGAACAAATAAACTTTGTTTTTTTGTACTCTTTTAACTATTACATATGAAAGATTTGTGGTTAATCTTATGCTGAACATCAAATTCATTTGTAAAAAACTTGTGGTTAATTAATACCGAGCAATTAAAAGTTGTAAAAGTGACGTCATATGAGGAAGGATTTTCAGTTAGTTGTATAGAAAGTGTGTAGCAAGCTCGTCGTTTTGATGATTTTTCGACATCAACGAAGACATGCCGAATCATTACATTGTCGCACAGATTTGCACAAGACCCCGCAGTTCGTGCTAAATGGGTTATGTTTGTGAGTGCAAAGCGAGCATTGTGGAAGCCTGAAAAGATATCTTACTTATATCGGAAGTTAAAGAATCAAAACTACTTACTAGTTGTAGTAAAATATGTATATGATTGATGACCATAAAGATTTTCCATGACACAACTTATAACATAACGATTTCTTCCTCGCAAGCGAGGTTGTGGTCAAAGTAACAATAATACTGTAAGTTGTATTATATTGACACCCACCTTGCTTCCACGAGAGAAATTGTTTTGTTATAAGCTATGTCATGCAAAATCCTATTGGCCATCAATCAAATACATATTTTACTACCAGTAGAAAGTAGTTTTGATTTTGTAACTCGGTGAAAACAAACCTAAATAGACACCTAACACAGGTTACAACAAGGGAGTATTAATTGCTGTATTGCATGCAATTTTAATTGCATGTGAAAACTTATGGGCCGACACTGTTTTGAGAATACAAACAGAACTTCATTGTTGCATAAGAAATATATATAAGCATTTGCTGTGTGCTAAAACTGTATGTACCTATTTACCTAAGTAAATTTTCAGATTCTTCTAGCAATGGTAAAGTAAGGTTGTTTAGTTTATGGATTCAAATAAATCAAATGTCAATTTTTAATATCATACGTAATAGACGTCATAATTTTTCCTTATCCTGACTCATGCTTGTTGCTGGTCTCTTTCCTCTTGCGAACTTAGTGGAACACTTGTATCTCCTATTGAAGCTCCCTTCAATAAAACAGACGTAAAATCACTACTCACCAGAGTTGTCTCTATTTTTTTTTACCTTCTTTGCGTCCTTAGACGTGCTGCTGATAGGTCGAGACGGGTTTGTCAGGTCATGGAGAAACCAGCTGAGTCCCTCACGGGTCAACTGTTGTCAGACGACCCTCTTCCATCTGGTGCTACGCCGGAGACTTCCTCGGGGACGGGCGTGGGACGGTGTCCGCCACCTCCACGAAGAGTCCTGCTACTCCGGACGTCCCATCGTCGCAGCCTAAGAGTAAGAAGTAGTCATCTACCCAGAGACGGCTATGCACCCCCAGGGCGACGACCACCTCTAAGGGGAAATCAGCGCAGACTACACGGACTTTCTTGGCCGAGATTGTCCCGTTGAGGGAACAGGGACTCTACGATGAGCAGCCGCTCATCATCCCAGAGGTACACCGCAAGAAGAGGCCAGTCTCAGCAACGGTGACTTCAGCGCAGATCTCTCCACAGCCCGAGGTATCTGCCCTGCCGGCAGATGAGCAGGGTCATGGACAATATCGCTACCACCACAGAAAGGGCAGCTCATCTATCACCGCAGACATTCAACCCAGGGGCCTTCATGCAACAGTTTTCCCAACAGATCATGGAAATGATGGAGAAGCGCTTCGCGCTAGAGAGGGCATCGCACGATCAACAACCAGCCCGCAGAGAGGACCCGAGCCTTCGCGAAGGTTCCAACGTAGTCGTCGCTTCAGAGAGGCCCTCCACCAACATGACGTCTGGGAACGGATCTGCGCCTCAGGACCAGACTGCGCGAAGGACGGCTCCACCATCCCCTACTGCGGACTCGGCACTCGCAGGCACTCGCAAAGGACGGCTCGCCCATCCCCAGATACGGAATCGGACGATCAGCATTCGTGAAAGCACTCGCGAAGGACCAATCGTCTCTCCCCAGATGCGGACTCAGATGATCAGCATTCGCGAAGGACTTCGGATACAGTTTCCAAAACTTCTTCCACATCACGCAGATCGTCGAGGGATTCGCTGAGGCATTGGCGAACCAAGAGTCGCTAATCTCCGCGCAGGTCACCCTATAGACGCTGTTCACCGGGCTCCTCCCCGCCGATCCCCACGCAGGTCTCCGGCGAAGGTCTCCACAAAGGTCTCCCCACAAGTCTCCACGCAGGTCTCTGCGCGGAGTCTCCACGCAGGTCCCGCGCAGTCGCGAAGGTCACCGCCCAGATCACCGCCGGAGGAGGAACAAGATCCCTTGCTCAATCCACCTGTCACAGAGTTCGACGGCGGGATCATTTTTTCGGACTCAGAAATACGCTACTGGATGGCCAACGGTCTGGACTTGGCATCACCATCTAAGGAAGTGAATGCAGCTCACACTTATCTCATGCAAGATGATGGCGTCGACACGATCACTCTCCCACTGATTGATCCCATCCATGGCGGTCCCAGAGAACTTGGACGCAGCCTTCAAGAAAGCCACGAAAAGCCAAAGCCGCATCTGCCACAGTTCAATGCCAAAAGTTCTCATCCCACAACATGGATCCGTTCATGAAGGCACAGGACATTGGCGAGAACTTCAAAGTCATCAGCGATGCCAAGACCAAGTCTTATAAGATCGAAGACAAGAAGTTGGCGCAAGTCGAAACGATGACCAGGTGAATGTTCTTCGGCCTCAACAGATCAAGGACAGTCAATGAAACGCTCATCGCTAAGTTCAGGGACTCTACTGCGGAAGAAGACAGGATGATATACTCTGCACTCCTTATGCAGAAGAAGGACCAGCAATTTATGACGGACCATCTTTCATCCATCTCCGCAGCACTTACACTAGCAAGGCGACAAGGTCTCCCTCGCCTCCTGCAGCTGGAGTGAACGCTTCACCAAGTCACTCTACAGCCCCATGGTCAACTCCATCCATCTTTGCTGGAGAGATTGACGACGCGTTGCCGCACGGAAGTCACCAAAGACTCCAGAGAGGTCCTCATGATCAAGTCCATTGATACACTGGCCAGCGTCATCAGGCAGACATCCCAGCGCTACTCGGGCAAGTCAAAGTTCGCCGGGATGCAGAAGGCAAGGGACAAGAAAATGAGTACCTCCAAAGGCGGAAAAGATTCTTTTAGTGCCCCTACAGGCACCTATAGAGGACGACCCGGACGAGGCAGGGCACCCAGAGGCGCCAAGGATCATCGACGATGAAAGAGGGGTTCGGAACGACTGGAGTCTTCCACCCCAAGCCGTTCCCATACAACCTTCACAAGTGGGTGGACGTCTGCAACGGTACTGGGAAAACTGGGGACTACTGCAAGATCCGTTTGTATCCAGAGTCCTAAGAAACGGATATCGTATACAACTAAAAGCAGCTCCACCGCTTACAGTCGACCCTCACGAGTTCGACTTCAAGACCCATCTGACAGAGAGGTTCACGAGGCGGTTTTCATCTCTACTAGAGAAGCAAGCCATAGAACTTCGTGGATCCAGCCAACATCACACCAGGTTTCTACTCCCCAGTTTTCCTAGTGCCCAAGAAAAACTCCAAAGAAAAGTTCCGACTTATCTTCAATATGAGGGCGTTCAACAGAGATTATCTACTCAGTCCTGCCAAGTTCCGCATGATACATCTACCTCAATTACTCCACCTCATCCGTCCGATGGACTACATGGCCAGCATAGATCTACAGGACGCCTACCTGCATATTCCTGTACATCCGGCCTCGAGGAAGTACCTCAGGTTTACACTGGACGGTCTTCACTACCAATGGAAAGTCCTGCCATTTGGAATGTCATCGGCCCCCTGGTTGTTTACAAGGGTGACGAAGCCCATAGTCACATATCTACATCGTCGAGGTCTACGCAGTGCATTCTACCTCGACGACGGGATTCAAGTACATCAAGATCCCAAGCATCTCAGACTACAGCTGGACTTCACCATCAGACTGCTTACACAACTGGGGTGGCTAGTGAATCTACTCAAATCGGACCTAGAACCTACACAGGACCTGCAGTTCCTAGGCATCAGATTTCTCACGGCGCTTAAAACCGCATCGTCGCACGTACCAGAAGACCGATGGCTCAAGATTCAACAGACAATATCACAAGCTCTACTCACTCCGTGGCCACTACGACAATGGCAGAGTCTGTTGGGTCTCCTCACGTCAGCACAAGACATGACAGCCAGAGGTCGGTTACAACTACTCCCATTACAGGTCTTCGTCAATGCTCATCTCTCAGCGACCTGGACCCTTCGGTCTCCCTGCCTACCTAAGACCACATATACTATGGTGGACCCAGAGATCGAATGTCTGCGAAGGCACCTACTTAGCAGAGCCGGAGTGCAAGACTCATCTGTACGTGGACGCGTCACTCCAAGGTTGGGGAGCACACCTCGACAACGAAGTGGCCGCCGGGAGATGGAACAACGAGGAGGAAAATCTGCACATCAACATGCTGGAAATGAAAGCAGTCGTCAACGCCATACTCCACTGGGCCAACATTCTACAGAATGCTCATCTAATGGTGCACACAGACAACTCCACAGTGGCTTTTTACATAAACAAGCAAGGATCAACACGATCATTGAACCTGCTGGACCTCTGCTTTCAAATGTTCGACCTAACCGACGATCTGAACATCCACATACAAGCATGCCACATTCCAGGAGCCATGAATGTGATAGCAGATGCCCTCTCCCGTCCAACTCAACCGTCTCCAACGGAATGGATGCTACATCCAGAGATCTTCAAACAAATCATCAAGGAGATGGGAGCCCCGCTAATAGACCTCTTCGCCACAAGCTTCAACAATCAGCTGACAACATTCGTCTCACCAATACCAGATCCTCGAGCATGGGCAACGTACGCTCTCAGCATATCCTGGGAGGGACTAAACGCGTACGCGTTTCCACCGCCAGCTCTCATACCGAGGGTGTTGCAGAAAATCAGCCAGACCACGACCCTACAACTGATTTTGGTCGCGCCCTACAGTCCAGCGAGAGTGTGGTTCCCCAGTCTCATACAAGAACTAGGACCACTGCAACTGCAACTACCAGAGTGGATGAATCTACTAGTACATCTTCACACAAAGCAGGCACACGGCAACCCAGGGGCGTTCCGACTACACATGTGGACTGTATCAAGGCGTGCTTGAACAAGAGAGTGCGTACCGCCAGAGCAGCGAAAGCAGTGACACTAGCTCCACATGCGGAAGTCTACCGCATAACTTGCGACGACAAGTGGCGAAGTTTTGAGACATAACGCTGCAAGGAACGTTTTTTCAGCTAGAAAAGCAACGCACCCTCAGGTTGCAGACTACATTTGTCACCTACGGCAAACAAAACGGTTAAAAGGGTCTACACTCTCAACATACCTAGCGGCATTGAGCTCAGTCATTACTATGTGGACAGGTGCCAAGCTAACGAAAGTACCAGTGTTACTGGCCTTGCTACGCTCTTATCAATTGGAGGACCAACAGGAGATTCAAAGCCCCGGCGTGGGACCTCAACATTGTTCAACGACGTCTCACCAGTGACGTCTACGAACCATTAGACAGGACATCCTTCGAATTCTTGACACACAAGACGCTGTTCCTGCTAGCCCTAGCAACAGCAGCCAGGATGTCGGAAATACATGCTCTGGACTTCGAGAGAACACGCTTTGATGAAAATCAAAACACAGTGCATATGGGACTACGATGGGATTTCATCGCAGAAAGAATCAACTGCCAGGTCAACCGACAGACAATTCCATCGTCCCAGCATTATCCTCCGTCCTTGGAGCACAAGATATGCACGACCTATCCTTGTGCCCAGTGAGAGCATTAAAAGTATATCTACAACGATCCAGAATCAGGAGACGCAAGTTCAAGCGACTTTTTGTTCCGATATCAACAGCGACACAGACGGAGGTCTCCCGCACTACATTCAAACCTGGATCAGAACTGTCATACTACGGGCCTACAAAGCAGCAGGACTAGATCCTCCAAAAGCCTCCAACCCACATGAAGTTAGAGCTCTGGCGTCAACACTCGCTCTACGTGGGAATTGCTCGCTCAAGACGATAATGGAGGGCTGCTTTTGGAAATCAGACATGGTGTTTGCCAACCACTACCTGAGGGACATTGCCACCGAGCACGTCTCTGGCAGTCACCATTTCGGCCCACTGGTTGTAGCACAACAGTTGACAGTCCCGCAAAGGCGTTGAGACGAAGTCTCGCCCTTTTATCACATGACTTACAAAGCCTACACTCATCAGAGTTCTGCTTAAGTCGCAATGCACGTCTAAGGACTAGCATAAGTGATATGACCCAGTACTTGTAAGGATACTCGTACAGAAAAGGGTCGCTTCTCCACTTGATGCTTGCATCAAGAAATGGAGTCGCAAAAATTCACATAAAATGTTAACAGAAGAAAGGACCAAAAGTTAACTATTGTGGTCCCCCCATCAAAAGGCAGCTGGAAGGACAAGGTCGCAGCAGCAGCAGAGATTAGCAGTTACAGTACAGTGCCAATACGAAGTTCCCATAGGGGGGTATAGATGACGTAAATCACTACATGACATCCAAAATAACAGCCCGCCAATCCGGCCGGATTCTACAAGCAATAAGCATGAGTCAGGATAAGGAAAAATATGTAATTTTCTGAGTAAAATTGATATTTTATACTTATCCTGACTCATGAGGTAAGCCCTCCCAACCTCCCCACTAGACACTTTGGATTTCCCTGCAAATTCAAGTGTCAGGCTCATAATCAGGAGAGTGAAGCGTGGGAGAACGTTTTTACAGTTTCCTGCCAAAACGAAAATAGAGACAACTCTGGTGAGTAGTGATTTTACGTCTGTTTTATTGAAGGGAGCTTCAATAGGAGATACAAGTGTTCCACTAAGTTCGCAAGAGGAAAGAGACCAGCAACAAGCATGAGTCAGGATAAGGAATAATTATGACGTCTATTACGTATGATATTAAAAATTGACATTTGATTTATTTGAATCCATAAACTAAACAACCTTACTTTGCCATTGCTAGAAGAATCTGAAAATTTAC
Source organism: Haliotis rubra (assembly GCF_003918875.1). Classification (NCBI taxonomy): domain Eukaryota; kingdom Metazoa; phylum Mollusca; class Gastropoda; order Lepetellida; family Haliotidae; genus Haliotis; species Haliotis rubra. The sequence goes on from NW_025765037.1 coordinate 158,186, forward strand.
TTAGGTAAATAGGTACATACAGTTTTAGCACACAGCAAATGCTTATATGTATTTCTTATGCAACAATGAAGTTCCGTTTGTATTCTCAAAACAGTGTCGGCCCACTGTTTAAAATATCAATTTTACTCAGAAAATTACATTTTTACATGACATGATTAAAATATCGAGGTAAAAAAACACAGAAATGAGATCAATTTGGATCAGTCATTATACCATCCAGGCATTAGAAAACCTGAAAAAGCCCACTCTGCTTTGATAATTTATTACAATCAGACAAGAACTACCAGGGATATTTTCAAACAACGGCATCTGATGGGCATCCACCCTTCTTAATGTCGCACTGTTTAGGTTGAAGAAATTAACCGTAACCGTGATGAGCGAGGCTGATCATTGTTTTCGCTATCACTAGCGTCGCTGGAACAAATAAGTCCTAGCAACACCAAGCGATTTTGACAGAATCGTCTATGAAAACAAGTTGTAACTCGGAAACTATACAAAGCAGGAGACAAAATTAAATGACAGTAGGTTGTGAGAACATATAGCTTTCATTTTTCACAACAGTTGTCACGATTTCAGGTTTATACAAACCTGTAAACAAGATAATTTACCCCCTGAAATGTAGATGAATTCTGCATCGGCCCTCATATCTATTCCTCATATGACGTCACAGAGACGCGCGGCTCTGATTGGTTGAAATTTCGTTCGCGGGTGAGAATTGTGCACTGTTGTCAAAAAGGTCGATTTAAGTTAATTAAAGATCGAAATGAGTAGTTTTAATGGCGGGGTTTCATTTATAACGATGCTAAGTAGTGATTTATGTATTTGTACCCCCCTAGAGTATATGTGATCTTTAAGTCATACTGATATTTATTACATACTCAGAAAACTTCATCATTCAGGCCTTGTTGTAATACCTCAGATAGATACAATGTGTAAACAATATATGTTGTCGTTGGAACTATTGGTTGGAATAGAAAAGAAGTGACTGATTCTTATCACTTTGGTTCCAGTTATACTTATAAAGTATATTCATGATAAATATGTGATATTTCAGACATTACCCACAGACGAAGCACACGGCAGTTGCAGACACCCCTGAGAGTAGACGTATTGCTGAAAATACTAAAATCCAAAGTAATGTAAGTATTGCTCAAATGTTCAGCATGTTTCCTGTCAATTCACTATCTCCATTGTCATGATTTTATTATAAGATTATGATTATTTTACATTTTTTATGTAGAAGTACAAATTATTTTATAGCAATCATTTTATTCATAACTAATATGAAATAATCATGTGTACTTTTTCAGTGGCTGCACCATGCTTTTTCCACATTTGCCACCACATTCCCAGTTTTTGATAACCCTATACAATGTGGAAGCAGTCCATTTCATTGGTTCAAAAGTATTCTGCTCTGTTCTCACATGTAAGCACTGTCTTGTACTTGTCTTGTGATGCAGTGAAATGGTAAATATTTCTAACAAATTCTATTCAGGCCAGACCAATTTTATTTCTTGTTTTACGGATCCGCTGGTCGTATTTTTTCAAGAATAAGAAAAAAATAAAAAATAAATTTTCCTCGCTTTTTATTGGTAAAAAATGTAAGTTTACAAAAGCAATTTTTGTTTATTGTTTTTTGCCCCATATAAACTTCATAAATAGCCAAAAATAAAATACTTTTAGTATTTAAAAGGAACATTTCTTTGACTAGTGATTTTTTTATTTATTGTTTTCCCTCCTGCCTTTAGGTTACTGAGGACAAAAATTCTTGAAACAAGAAATAAAACTGGTCTGGCCTCATCAATGAAAAAGAAAAATCAAGTCTCATTTTTCTGCCCAAACAGATTGCATTGTGTGTAAGATGCACAATATTGATAACAGTTACATGACTATATTGTTAAGAACTTTGGGTGTTAGCAGAAAGGGTAGAGGTGGCCTATCCCAAAAGTCTTACCCACCATTCACACAGAACAAGAATCTACACATCTTTTTGCCATGCTATCCAATATCTTTCCGATGCAGATTATTCTTGTATTAAGATGACCTTGACATTTTGCCTTCAAGGCCAATGTCAGAATGTTTTGTTTGATTGCTGATGTATATTGGACAGTTATGGCCTTGTATATGGTTATCATACAGACAGTTGAGAGGATCTGTTTACTGTGTTGTAGACTGTTATTAATAGAATTTGCCATTGCAGGAATTTATGGAGAGGTGAGAAGACAATCCCTTCATTCTTATATGCCATGATTATTGAAAATGTACTAAGAATGGACATTATTTTCAGAAACAGTGCATTAGCCAGATCATTTTGAAATATATATCGATAGAGATAGTTATCTATTGGGAAGGTCTGCCAGGGATGAATTATTAAGTGTACAGTGGGACGAGGCTTGAAGAATGGTATCCATTTAATTAGATAGATATCCGTGATTATTAATTTGTGTAAAATTTGAAAAGTGTATAAATCTATGTAATGAGGACAATGATTTGTGGCAAGATTGAATTTGGTTATAAATTCTGAGTGTACAAAGAGTAGAGTGGTCTTTGAAAAACTATTTGCCACCAAGTCGAAGTCTTGGACCTCTTGAAGACCTTTCAACTTGTTCAAAATGTATCCATCGTCTGTCTCAGTGTCTATTGTGTATTCTTAGTTATTATTGAGAAGGAGGTGTTCAGTATGGTGTATGGAATAAATGACACCCCACCTTTCAGAAAGCCATTGGATCTGTGTATTGGTTGAATTAACTGTCTGGATTTCCTAGAAATCAGATTATGTTGTAGCAAGGGAGCCGACCTTGAGCTGCTGGAGAAGCACTTACGATATTTCCTTGTCACTCATTGGGCTTAATCTCCCCATGGCAAGTCTTAGTGGACGGGACAGTCAACAAATGTATATCCAGTTTGCGAGTAATCCTGTCTTATTGATGACTTTGGAAATGCTAGCCACACTAAGGCTGCCTAATTGACTTTTCTTATTCAAGGAACTATTTTCTTATTTTTGGGTATCCTGTAATTTGTACTCTGGTACATCTCTGGAAATTTAGGGTGGGGGGTCTTCTTGTAGTGTCCTCTCCAATGTTATTGCATTAATACTGTCATTTGCAGAAGTTTTTAAAATTTACAAAATTAAGTGAGATTTCAATTTGTAAAGATAAAAGTATTTACGATAATTGATATAGGAAATTGCCTAACATTCTAGTTAAAGACGTGAGTCAAATTTGTAACTTTTTTTTCAGCAGTATGGAGGATAGTCATTTCCTATATTCCAAAATTGACAAGGTGATGGCCTTTTTCATAGGCAGCCTTTTTCATCAGTACAGTGCTTTTTGTTTGAAGTTTACAGTAGGAAAATAATAAGAATATTCAGAATATAGAGTTAAAGGTGTCAACACTGGAATCTTTTAAAGGCAAGAAAGGTAAAAGTTTGTCTGGTGTCCCAATGTTGGCAATGATCGCTTGTTGCAGAGAGAATACCATAGCGACTTTGAAAAACAGAAAGGTAGCTACACATCAATACCGGACAATCCAGAACTTCTTCGACATCTGCAAAATTCCAAGAATACTAGTCTGGTATGATGGTAATGAACATAGTGGCTTGGTATTGCTGTGTTACCATATATTCTGCTGTGTCTTCCTTGGTTTCCCATGGCAACACCATAGGATATAATCTAGCCGTTGACCATAGTTTTATGGGTTTGTGTGCTAGTATTCTTTGATCTGCAGTGTCTTTGGCCTGTTGTGTCCATGAAGAACATTTCCTGATGCCAATGAGGCGCCATCGGCCTGCTGTTTCTGCATTCCAAGAATGGCACCAGTACCCATGGTTTGGTGTGGTACTAGAACTACACCTTGTGGTAAATTAGTTTCTGTCATCGAGACATCGTGTCAGTGTCATTGTCCATGGTTTGTTCAGCTGCTGTGTTTTCATACACAATTCCATGTGAATCCTAAAATTTTACATGTTAAAATCATATTTCAACATCTGAAAGAACATTAAAAATACCCTTGGAAATGTTTAAGAGCTGTATTCTTAACCTATAACTGCATTTCATAACAAATCGTAATTCATGACATGCACCAAAACATTAATATTCTTGCAAGCACTTGCTCGGAAGCTCATTTTCTTCCCCTACCTCTCTGAGGCGACACTTTGCCAATCGACCAATCACTGCTAAAAGCCACAAAGCCAGAAATGAATAGAGATTATTTGAATGTATTTATAGTTGGATGTCCACTCTAGAAGAAGCAGGGAAATATCAGTGGATGAAAAGCCCCTGTCAACTGAAAACTGCTAATAGAGAGAAGATAACTTCTTTTTCAACGTTCGATTTTGATTGTCAACCATGGAAGTGAGGCCTGATGCTGTCCTAGTATTTAGCTGCTGGGGTCACCTTAGTCCAGTGAAAGTCACCATGCCATTAACACAGACATGATGAAACCCTTCACATCAAGTGCCATCCACTTGATCACTTCTGGTCCAAGCTCGCTGCGGAGTTATCTCCCTTACATTCCTGATGCGTTTGAACAGGTCATGATTATCTCAGTCATTAACCATCCTCACGAAATGTAATTCATTGAAACAATTTAAGAGCTTGGATATTGTCTTGGGGGCAAATTTTCCATTTGTGACATGATTTTATGCTTTGATGTGAATTGCTATTCATCTGAACAGTTTTGATAGTGACAGTTGGTAGAGTGGGAAATCTGTGTATGAAATGCTAATATATATTTTTATGGCACAAACTAATTGAGAGTCATACAAATGAATTCTTGATTCATAATGATTAACAAACTCCTCGAATCAATTTAGAATTGCAAATTGAGGTGTTTGTAATTATTCCATGAACAAGTGATTCTTTACGAAGAGGATGCATTATGAGCAACACAGTACAACCGAGTTCATATATTGATGGGAGGCAGGGGGCCCAGCTGACCTTAGGTACCGCTGCTGTTTGTGTATAGGTACATACTTTACGCTTGCCAGAACCAGAGATCCTGGGTTTCAATCCATCCTTCCTGATGACTGAGGTGTTTTCACATGTTCAATGTTGATGTCTGTCACATTCATATTTCGGTTTTGTGATCCGAGTTTCAGATAAACCAGTAATCTAATTTCGGTTTCACCTGAAACAAAGGAGGTTTTTAGATAAACCCTGCCAAGTTTGGATGCCGAATGGGGTCTGCTGTCTGAGTTTGTTTTGTTTTTACTGTAGAACACAACAATAATATTTCTAGGTTTTCAGTGCCATAATTGTGAATTTGTGTTTTACAAAAATGGTAATTGGGTCATAACTGCATCAATTCATCGTACATCACGTTGTACCTCGACTTCCACATAGACTCATGTGCCATAATATAACAAGAAATATAACTAGAGTACTTTTCAAAGTGATGCTCAATAAAGACTCATGATCACTCACTCACACACAACCTCACATGTAATTGATGACTTCCACATATTTCTTCAATGTTGTGTGTAGGATATGTAAATTTGTTATCACCACACTCAGCAACATTTTAGCGATAATACGTCAGTCTGCGAATAATCGAGTCTGTACCAGACAATCCAATGATCGATATCATGAGCAACATGTACCCAATTTGGTGATCAAACGCACGTCTTCAATATGATGAACCTGACCATGAAGCTACCACCTGCCTTCAGTCAGTTTAGATAACATAACATGCTTTCTTTGGATAAGCTTTGGTCAATTCAGCAAAAATTAAATGTATAGCAGAATTTTCTGCAGAACAATCCAAGAGGAGGGAGTTTCTAGAAATAACCTGTCTGGAAGTGCACTACTTGGGGAACTGTCGGGCCAACTTGCAGCACAATTGTGTAATTAATGGCGCAAGCTGAAACAGCACAGTGCTACGCCCCTAACAACTGTCCTAATTGTGCAAGTCGTATTTGTTAAATTGCCAAGATTCCCTGGACATACATCACTTTTTCTCTGCGTTTCCTTGGGATAACAATGCAGTTATAAATTGGACCATTTTTTAACGTTATTGTGATGATTTTAAAGTCAGGGTCTTCACAGGGTTTGTTTTCAAGTTATATATGTCTTTTTTCTTTGATATTTAGAATAATTAGGAGTTTAGGGACATTTATCAATTTTCTGATATAATGATTTTGCATATTCTAAATTAACATATAAGGATCCTAAATACATGGGTATATTTTACAAGTTTACTTGTATTTGAAGAATTCTTTTATTCCGTTTTAAGTTTGTTGAATTAGTCATCAAAGGGTCATGTTAAGCATCAAATCGGTGGTTGTCACATTATAGGCAGATTTTGCTTTGTGTGGTTCAGTAGTCAAGATATTGTACTTTGAAAGTTAATTTTAAAAATAAACTGTCAAATGTATGTTTTATGTACTTTTACTGCTTTGTTTACAGTGGGATAGAAATTTAATTCTTGTAAATTATGATGAATATATATATATGAGTAAATAGGATTTGTATAAAAGAAGAACTGATGACTCAGAAGTAGGCCTGTTTGCTGGTACAGTAGATGTCTATGTTAATTCTGATGTGTGTTCAACACAAGAGCATATTCATTAAATGGGTACAATGTGTGAAGCCCATTTCTGGTGTCCCCACTGTGATATTGCTGGAATATTATGAAAGGCGGGATACAACTAAACTCACTCATTCATTAAATTGTAAACCCTGTGGAGAGTCCTAGATAGAATTACTCTCTGTATCCTATCTCTGTCAAAAAGGTGAACACAATAGGTGGATTTATTCAGCTACAAACTCTTACTCCCTCACTCACTTAATGTGTTTATGGAGCCACAAAGATTATGGGCTGCACAAATAGGTTGTGTTGTTCTATCTGGTACACTGTTAGACTTATCTTAAGTAAATTTTGGTCACAAAGCATGTGGAGTTGGCATATACAAAATAAACACACACCTGGCCCTGTGTTTGAAGACTGTAGGGTAACATAATTGCGTATCGCCTGCAATAACCTTCGTTCAGTGTATATGATCATCTAAATCTCTTAGCTACACAGGGGAAATAAGGTTGTATGGTAACATAGTTGCACAATCGTATGTTACCTGCAGTAACTCTTGTTTGATGTATAGTATGACCAGAAATTATTGAGAATTTTAGGAATATGTTTAATTGGATTTCTAGTATAAACAACCTTGACCAGCTATCAAGTGCTTGGTTTCATTCAAGAGAGACAACTCCTGTTAATTCTTTTTCATTAGTTTGTACAGAGTTGTCCCCCTTTGTTTACTTGCTAGCAGACGACGATTTCAGTGATCCTCAGTATGGATGATTTAGAGAAGAGGAAGTTGATTTTAAAGTATTATAACAAGGACATCAGATCAGCTAAAGTGATTTCAAGTAGAACAGGCATCCCTTTGTCCACTGTTTATCGTGTTTTGAAAAATATTGCAAATGGATATGGCATTGAGCACCAGGGAGGTGCAGGTAGGCCCAGAAAATTGACTGTCGGTGACAGGAGGTGGCTTGGTATTCTTGTTGTTTCTAAAAACAAACAAAGGAGTTTAGAAAACTTAAGGCTGGATATGATTGATAGAGGTAGTTGTTGCTGTCTGTAAGGAGGCAATTAGAACTGAGCTGCATGCAATGGGTTGGCAGAAAAGTCGAGGAACTCCATCACCGATCATGAAACCTGACCAAAAAGGAGCGAAGGTTGAACTGGTGCTTACAGCATAGAAATTTTAACTGGGACAATGTGATTTTCTCAGATGAAAGTTCTGTGTGGCTGCTTCCTAATACACTGAAATTCTGGACCAAACAAACTGAAAAACCTTTAGTATCAGCGCCCAAAGTACAGTCCGAAATTTAACGTGTGGGGTGGCATATCTGTGTTAGGGGCAACGCCCCTCTGTGTATTTGAAGGGAATATGAACAGTGAGTGGTACACAAATATTCTCGAGGGACATATACTTCCATCTGCTCACGTGTTCTATGGAAATGTTTGGATTTTCCAGCAGGACAACGACCCAAAACATCGTTCAAAGCATTAACAGGCCTGGTTTCGGACCCAAAATATGACATTATTAGATTGGCCAAGCTTTAGCCCTGACCTAAATCCAATAGAAAATGTTTGGGGACTTATGAAGGAAAGTGTCGATAAGAAAAATCTGACAAATATTGCTGAAAGGAAAGAAGGGGTGGTCCGATATTGGGACAGCATGGACCACGACTTTTGAACTTTGATCAGTAGTATGCCCCGCCGCATTGAAACCTACATTGCTGCCCATGGTGACTTGACAAAATACTAACTGTTCACCTATCTTTGAATCTGGAGTTATGTTCTGCTAATATTCACATTTAATACGTGAGTAATGAGTGAAATTTAAAAAAATTTACAATCTTTAAATTCTCAATAATTTCTGGTTGTACTGTATATGGTCTATATATAACATACCTACAGAGGGGAAATAAGGTTGTATGGTAACATGGCAACGTAGTTGTATGTTTCTTGCATTAACTACTGGCCGGTGTATATGATCTGTATGTGTCATACATACAGAGGGGAAATACCTGAATTCCACGTACTTACATAGTTGCATATCTCTTGCAATAACTCCCGGTTGGTGTATATGATCTATATATGACATATCTACACAGGGGAAATAAGATAAAGGTCACATGCATCCTGCACGGCTGTGATAGTTGTGAATCACCAACAGCGTTAGCCTTGATGAGAGCAATCACCAAATGATATCTAGGTCTGTCGTGTATAAACTGGGGCACTAAATGCATGAAAGTTGAAGCTAGTGTTATTTTTGTCACGTTTTCTGTCAGACAATTTTGTATGTCAAACAAAAACCTGACATATATTCCAATAAATGTTTTCGAAAGTATTATTACTACACATTTATCTCTTGGGTTATTTGTTAAATAACTATCAATTGATGTATTGTTGATATATTACTAAGGTGTGGATGTGTCAATTATAAGTTTAATAGATTCCCATGTCGAAATGCCCATGGGAGGCCTAAAATAGATTCTCAGTGCACACCCTTCTGACCTCATCAAAATTAAGTATGAGAATATGACATTTTGTGACCTTGCTTATTTTTAGACCGTGCATCTGCTTGTCATCATGACTTCATAGGATTCTGAGCATATGACATCATGTGCCCTTTCATATTTTGTAACCTTGTAATCTGATCTTTGCACGTTCAGGTAACCACAGACCCAAGTGACCCAGAAGTGTTTAAATACAGGGTTAGAAGTAATTAGATACAGGGTAAGAAGTAATTAAATGCAGGGTTATTCATGGTTATCATCGTTATTAAAAAATGTGATGGGGGTAGCCTAGTGGTGTTCGCCTGGGACACCAAAAACCTGGGTTTGTTTCCCCAAATGTCCAGTTCTGTGTCTTCTGCTCTGCTGTGATGTTGCTGGAATTTTGCTAAAAGCATGGTAAAAACTATACTCACCTAAATGTCAAATAAACCTAAAACTACATTCACTCAATTCTTTTTCACTTATTTCATCAATTTTATCTCCTAAGCTAAATGTAGAGATGGCATCAAAATCAGGTAATATGATTCACCCAGCTTTATCCCCACACTGCATATCTTGACCATGTAGAACACCAGTACCTGTCACCGTCCATTAGATCGTGGTTAATAATAATCAGTTGGTCTATGACCATGTGGACAGTGTTTCAACAGTGGGGTGAATCTTGTTTGTTTTTAGTAACCTGATACATTCTGTGGCTAGTTCCATTTCAACAAGAATTTATGGAGGGTGGGAGGTGTCATACTTATTACTGGATAACACTTTTACTGCTGCTCAGAGATCTTAAAAGATAGGGACTTTCTAGCATTTGGCTTAAGACTGTTTTTCGATATTATAGTGATTGTCTGATTCCCTTCATGTAATGGAATTGGTAACAGTCAAGTGTGACATATCATGGTGTCATTCTTAAATTCCTTACATGAAACCAAGTTCTTCAACCTGGCTTCTAAAACAGAACAAGCATTTCCATGCAAGACAAAAACAAGGTTTGCATGTCGATTGCTCAGGAGTGAAAACAACAGCATTTGGTTCCCTAATCTGAAAAATAGATTTAGTGGAGGCCCCAATATTGACGGTGTTGTGTTTGATGGACGTTGTTGACGATGGAGAGACAGGTGTGAATGGCCAACCCTGCCACAGATCCGTCACTGTGTCCCAGAAAAGCTAACATGCAGACACTTCTCTCTTGTACTCCCTCTAAGCGCACGATGCTTACCTTCCTCACAAGGGATTTTTAAGGATAAACTTGAAATCAGACAAATTTTTTACTTCTTGGTTTTTACCCTATTTTGTAACTTTATAGTCTCATTGGGGCGGTGGGCTAGCCTAGTGGTTAATGCGTTCGCTCGTCATGCTGAAGACCCAGGTTTGATTCCCCACATGGTATCCCCCTGCCGTGATATTGCTGGAATATTGCTTAAAGAAGTGTAAAACTAAAACTAAACTCACTCATTTGCTATAGTCTCATTTTGTAATTGTAAGAGGGAATATGTTTACTGTTGCTAAAGAATTTGATTGTGAATGCTAAGACACTGATCTTTATGTAATCACAATGGTCTCAAGTACCTTTGTATAAAGGGTAGTACTGTGGCCCAATGGTGAAAGCATTCACTCATCACTTCAAAGGCCTGGGTTTGATTCTCACATACATGGAGCCTGTTTCTGGTGATGTTGCAGGAATACTTCTGCAAGTGGCAACACAAATCCTCTCATACAATCACCTGGAATAAGAAATGAATACCAACATGCAGTTTAACTGATGGTAGTTTAAAATGAAAGAAATAATTTTGGGAAATATGGGTGAGGTGAGGTGAAATTTGGGTTTAACGTCGTGCTTGAGAATATTTCTCTCATATGACGACGTGCATGCATGTGTATGTGTATGTGCGGCTGCTTGTACTAGCCCAGACTGAAGCTGGTTTTATAGTGCAAGCTCACTGAGATACCATGCCACAGTGAAGCATGAATACCCCAAGCAGACACATTATACTGACTCCCAGCCGACCAGTCCTTGTTGTACCCATAAATGCCGAGCACTAGGCAGGGACCAACAAGTACCATATTTTAACGTCTTTTGGTATGACGCGACCGGGGATCGAACCCGCGACCTTCCGCTCTCCGGGCGGACGGGAAATATGGGACAATAAAAACATATGAGCATAATTAATGTGCAAAATGTCAGGAAATAAAGAAAAAGAAAAAAAAAACATTGTTATTTGATTGTGGCTTTGAATGCTGCATGGAATGATAGTGAATTCAAAATTATAAGATAATGGTGCCATGTCACAACAAAAGTATTAGAACATGATAATTATGACGATGATGATGATGATATGACAATGATGATGACAACAGGATAGTTTACGAGATAGTGGAGCCATCACGTCATTTAGTAAAGTATTTGTTGTATTTGAATGTCACAGTGAGTTGCTATGGTGACACAATCAAGATTAACATTCCCCAAGCCTGCCAAGCTGATGTCAAAAACCACCAAGGTTAGACCTTCTTCATTTCGAAAAAGAAATGTCAACAAGATGTTTACAAATCCAAAACAGATGTTTGTGGGTTTTTTTCGCCTGACCTCCCTGACACTTGCACACAAAATTAGCCACTGTGTATTCTCCATTTGTAGAAACTACCAGTTGGATTATCTTTCACTGTCAACCATGTGCCAGGGGTGGAGCTTATTGGGGAAGATTTAACAGTCAAATTTGTCTTAATCTTCATCAGCAGGGGCTGTGTTGTCCAGAATTGTTGGAACCTGTCATACAAAAGATTGAATGCAGCTATTGTTTGAAATGATAAGATTCTGTTTGATATTGAATCAAATATGTATGTAATGCTCAAAATGCAGTTATGTTAATTGAAGCAAGAATGTTTGTCCCATGTAATTAGATGAAACATTAAATAACACCCATTTAAAAAAATAATAATGTAATGTTATTGCTCCAAAAATATATGAATATGAGTTTATGTGGTAGTATTAAAAGATGAAATGTCTTTAGAGTCGGTGTCCACGTCTCTTTGAGCCTTGGAATGAAAAATAACCCATTACACCGATTATATGAAATAATTAATTTGTAATTATTTTTGGTGAGAATCTGTGCCAATTTGTCACATGTAAAGAAGTGGAGCCCATTACTCTCTCTATTTGAAACAATTAGATTGTTCCGATTTCTCCCCAAAGAGGTGAGTTTGTTAAAGTGTTAAAGGTGGAATCTGTCTCTTTGTCCCACATTATGGAATATGTCCAAGTAGACCTGTAATTTAAAATAAGCCCCCAAAACAGTTTTCCCAAAGATATGAGTTTGTTAAGGCGTTCAGAAACATAAAATATGATTTATGTCAAGCAACATGTATTCTCCAACATATCAACTGTCAAAATGTCTAAAATTATTTGTGATGTCTTTTCGCTATCGAGTATAATTGTTTTGGGAGTGACTTTCTGATTGTTGAAGCTGTTTGCAAAGCCCTTTAAAAAGGCATGTCATGTTCGTTTAGCACTTAGGTAAGCAAAATGTTGGGTGTAGTTTTATTCAATAAATAAACATTCCTTTGATCAAGAATGTCTCATTCCACATGTTCCTGATAATTTACAAGTAATACACTTTCTGTATTAATACTTGATACATGCTGGCCATATCACAATAATACCCATGGAACCACAACACCTTAGCTGGTATGTTCTTAGTTTATCATGTCAATCAGGAATTATTTTATTATTTTGAAGACAATACCCACTAATTAATTTGTTTAATAATATTTTTAACCTTTTTATTTCCTATGTACAACAAATGCATATGCAGAAAAGAACAATTAGTCATTATAGAGAGCAGAAGAAATTGTGGCAACAGGTAAGCCATTGATGCACATAGGGTTTATTGAAATAGTGAGAGTTATCTCCCTTGCTGAGGTAATCCTGAACAATGTTGTTTTAATAGTATCACATTCATTGCCAAGATCTTTACAAGCTCACTCCAAGAACTGTTGTGTGGGAGACCCAGATATATCTACTCTATTTTTAGAAATGAATATCTTGTGAGGCCTCACAAGTTTGTTCTCATTTGTTTCAAATTTTGTTTCAAACAATTCTTTTAGATTAATTTAATTTAACTGGAAAATTTATGGAAATGTATTTCCAGTTGTATGTGTATTGTTTTCATGTTTAGGAAAAATTCATTCATAAAATGTTTTGAATGTTTCAAAAAAATTTCAGACTGTCTGTAAGATTGAAGCATAGAAAATGAACAATTGTGTAATTGTAAATAGTTTTACTGTCTTAGCGTTGCAATATGGTGATGAGTCTGACCAGTTCATGTTATGGTTACTATACTTGCTTCTGATTCCTCACATATATACTGTTCGTGAAGTCTGTTTCTAGTATTCCCTGCTGATATATTGCTTAAATGGTGCTAAAAGCGCTGTAAAAAGTATCTCATTCATAAATCATTGCTTCGACCTTACAATGGTTGTACAATGGTCTGTGTTCTCAATGTTTACTTATATGTCGTACATCTTCTGTATTAAAACTCCCGAGACATTGTCATATGCAGTGCAAACTGCCTTCTACACTGATATGTCAAGTCTGTACTTCATTTCCTAAATTTAGATATCCATAAAAGTGGGACCTTTTATTGATTGAAGCCATGAAACTGCCTATTAAAACTCACAATTAGTCCTGTCATTGTTTGCCAGTGACAACATGTGATAATAAATATTGTGTAATATGTCTCATTTGTTTATATTTCCCCATCATTGAAAAAATAAATTATCTGACCTTTATTGTACTAATAAACAAAAACAACAGTTAGATATTTCCAAGAAATATTTAGAATCAGAAAGTATGTTTTCAAATACTTCAGACCCCATTCCACAAAATGGATAACAATATTGCCCACGCGACTCCCATGTGTTTTTAAGGACTAACAATTCTGTTGGTGCACAGAACATTTAGTAGTCTGTCGTACCGACCTTGAAGCAAATATATCCTAGAAAGCCCACGCAAGTCTGGAAAATGGGGCAAGTCTAGATTTCCATGAAGAAAGTCTCAGGGCTCCTTTTCATTATATATATATATATATTTTTTTTTTTCACTATGAACTTTATTTCAGTAAAACATGTTCATTTCAGAGACTAGTTGTTAGTCTAAACACTTAGTGGAGGTGTATCAAAGCCTTTCAATGCAGGCCTTGTTCCATGAAGGGATCATTGCACTACTACTGTCATAAGTCATTGCATTTACTATTGTCTCATAGCTAAGATTCTTTTCCATAACAGAGACCAGGTAATACATCACAGGCATAGTATATGTCAGCTATTGTAATATGTAGCCTGTCCTCATCCTGTTCCATGTTGAAATATGTTTCTTGCATGTGAAGCCCACCCATTGGAATCCTCATTGTGTTAATTTCTTGCAGTGCTGGCTGTCAGGTGTCACTGTGGCCTTGAGTATACTTGTGTATGTAGTTGTGTGTTTCCTCTATCCCACATACAGACAGCAGCTTGTCCTGCACCCTCCATGGGCTGGTCCTCTGTGTGTGGTAGAGAGGAGAAGCACTAGGCTGACTAGCTCACTACACCAAGCTACTCGCTGCAATAAATATTGATCGTAGGAGACAGTTGTGTGGAGTGTTACTGTACATACTGTAATAAACTTGTGGAAGTGTATGGGGTTTTGTGTCATCTATAAAGGCTCAAGCATGGGTAACTGGGGACTTTTTCTTCATTGGTATTAACAGGTTTAGTCACATACCTGTTGGACTTGGCAAGCATGGGTACTGGGTGGGATTTTTCAACCCAGAGCTGATACAAGCTCATACACTTACCTGGATTTGACAAGCATGGGGTACTGGTGGGATTTTAGGCCCGGTGCTGACACAAGCTCATACACTTACCTGGATTTGACAAGCATGGGGTACTGGGGATATTTTTAGGCCTGGAACTGACACAAGCTCACGCACTTACCTGGATTTGACAAGCATGGGGTACTGGGTGGGATTTTTCGGCCCGGAGCTGACACAAGCTCACACACTTACCTGGATTTGACAAGCATGGGGTACTGGGGGGATTTTTAGGCCCAGAGCTGACACAAGCTCACGCACTTACCTGGATTTGACAAGCATGGGGTACTGGGGGATTTTTTTAGGCCCCAGAGCTGACACAAGCTCTGGGGATTTTTAGGCGACTTGTCTGCATTTGACAAGCATGGGGTCCTGGGGATATTTTTAGGCCCAGTGCTGACACAAGCTCATGCACTTACCTGGATTTGACAAGCATGGGTTTCTGGGGATATTTTTAGGCCCGGTGCTGACACAAGCTCATGCACTTACCTGGATCTGACAAGCATGATGTACTGGGGGGAATTTTAGGCCCGGAACAGACACAAGCTCGCGCACTTACCTGGATTTGACAATCATAGGGTATGGGGAATATTTTCAGCCTGGAACTGACACAAGCTCATACACTTACCTGGATTTGACAAGCAGGCATGTGTAGTCCAGGAATGGTACATACCTAATTAGTCTGATGAGGGTGGTGTTGGCTTCTTGTTTGTTTGTTTGTTTGTTGATTAATGCCCATTATTATATGATAGCATTTTGTAAATTAAATCTGGTACAATGAAACCAGTGATTGACGTGATGAGCATTGATCTCCAGATTTCAGATATGACACACATCAACAAGTCAACCACCCAATTCCATTTGCCTCCTCTTACGACAAACATTGGTTGCTGAAGACCAGCTTTAACCTAGATCTTTCAGGAGGAGAGGGTGGGATGGGCTGAGTTTGGTTAATGCTTCTGGTTGTTTTCGGCTGAAGTATAAATTATATAAATTATAAGTCGGTTGACGCTGTGTGTTTGGGCGTACACCTGTCACTTGTATGTTACTTCCTTATCCATAGAGTAAAGGTGAGAAATATCAGGTTACCTCATGTCAGGAAGGTCAAAGTGGGGATAAAGGAATGAGTAGAGGAGTGGTTTTTTTTGGGGGGGGCGTGTGGAGTATGATTGTGAGGGAGAAGATGCTGGGATGGTTGACGGTGCATTGGTGGTGTTGAAGAAGCTGTACATGAATGAAATATGTGTATTCCTTCAGTAAGGCACATATAGAATGTGATGACTCGACAAGCTGTCACCATTGCTGCCATTGATTTAACTGCATTTGAAGTTTAACAGATTTAATTCATAGAATAGAACTCTGTCTCCAAGCATGGTGCAATGGTTGTGATAGCAGTGGAGTGATGGATGTCTTGTTTGATGGGATCAGTAGTAGCAAGGATATCCCAAGGCTAACTGTATTGATTGGACACTACTAGACAGACAAAATGGCACAAACACTGATTGTGTCTCTGTTATACATCTCATTCACGCTTCTCACGATCGATGATACGAGGAAATAAGACACTTTATGTGTCAATACCATGATGCTGAGTATATAGGAAATGTCTCGTACTCAAAATCTGTCATTCACAGAACTGTTTTTTTAGTTGCTTTGATAAAAGAGCCGTAATTAATTGTACGATGTTTGACATTTGTACAGCCATTTTGAAACACACTGTCACCAAATAAGGACTTTTTGCCATGTTGGGTCTGCGTGTAGGTGGAAGTGACTTCAGTGAAGTGAGGTGATGTGATGATACTTTCAAGTCTTGACGTGAGCGTAATAGCCAGGTAGAACTAAACCACTTTTTTCAAAAAGCAAAGCTGCAGAGGGTAAATTTAGACTCAGTTGTAAACCTGCTATTCTGCTATTAATAGCTGAGAGTGAAATTTCATTGGAAATAGTCTCAGGTTTTAGTTCAACAAGGAAAATTTACTCAAAGGATGATCACATAGGGTAATTGTAAAATACAGGACGTGTACTGCATAATGATTTATTTGACATGTACTAGTATAAAGTGTGAGGTATGTCCATTATATTTTCCTGTTTCCAAGTTCTATTTTTAAATTGTACTACATATATTTATCGTTCATATTTTGTATTTCAACTGATGTCATCATTTTGTGTATCAAGATGTATTTTTCTCAGTTTAGCTGCTTAGGTTTGTCAGTGCATGATTGTCACCTGTTTTTGTGTTCACTTGCGTTAACTCATGTTAACTGTATGTTCTATTTATATATAGGTACAGTACCATAGCGAGTTCGAGAAGTTAAAGTCCTCCTATACAGTGATACCTGATAACCCAGAGCTACAGCGTCATATGACTAACACCAAGAATGCCAGTCTGGTAACTAACACCCAGGCATGGTTTACTGAGGGAGGGTGCCGGTAGTACACCCTCATGTGTGCTGTGCTTACTCCATAGTTTCCTTCAAACAGTGAAGACATATGTGTGCATAGAAAGTAAAGTTGAACGTGTTTGGCCAGTTATAGAATAGATATAGGGTTTCTCTATAGTTCACAGGTTACAGTTGCAGTTAACAATTGAAAGTAGTTGATTCTGGGTCAGGCAAACCAGTGGTTGATTGCATGAGCACCATCTAGTATGTTATGATGATGCATGATAAAACTAGGGGCAGTGGGGTAGCCTAGTAGTTAAAGCGTTCGCTCCTCACACCAAAGGCCCAGTTCGATTCCCTACATGGGTACAATATGTGAAGCCCATACCTGGTATCCCCCGCCGTGATATTGCTGGAATATTGCTAAAAGCGGTGTAAAACCTTACTGACTGATGATAAAACTACACATGGTAGCCATCCAGTCACTTTTTAGTCTTCTATCACATAAAGTGTTTCATGATGACACATGATCAACCAGATGACACTGAGCACCCATCCAATCCCGCGTGTATTTTTCCTTCACATAGACATGAGGCAAATGTCTGGTTATGGTATGTTGCAGATGAAAACAGTTTCAGAGATCAAGGTTAGACCTGATCTCAAGCAACTCATGGTTCCCGTTTTCCAGCCGTAGATGCGAGGTCGGGGAAACAGTGCCACATGAATCGTAGTACATACCCGACTCTTCCATACCCACCTGAGTTCGGTTTCAATCCTCAATTGGTTTGCCTGTGCAAAGCGTCAGCGCTGCACGGTATCCGTCGCAGATGCGCCATCTCGGTAAGAGGCAACTAACAGGATTAGGTGGTCAAGCTGGCTGACTTGCTTGAAGCATGTGTTTATATCCAAAGTGTGATATCAGTGCTCACAATGTCAGTCACTGGATTGTCTGGTTCAGGCTTTATAAATGTTCAAGCCACAGTCATGAAACTGGAGCATTGCTGAGTGCTGTGTTGAGAAACAAAAGTAAGAGGTCACATTCACATTGTCAAGCACCTTAATCCAGCGACCGCCTCCGTGGTGTAGTGGTTAGAGCGTCCGCCCAGAGAGCGGAAGGTCGCGGGTTTGAACCGCGACCGCATCATACCAAAAGACGTTAAAATATGGTACTTGTTGGTCCCCGCCTGGCGTTCGGCATTAATGGGTACAACAAGGACTGGTCGGCTCGGGAGTCGGTATAATGTGTCTGAGTGGGGTATTCATGCTTCACTGCAGCATGGTATCTCAGTGGGCTAGCACTATAAAACCAGCTTCAGTCTGGGCTACTACAAGCAGTCGCACATACACATACACACGCATGCACATCGTCATATGAGCGAAATATTCTCAAGCACGACGTTAAACCCCATTTCACCTCACCACCTCACCTTAATCCAGCGATTGTTATATGATGCAACTGAAGTTTCACATGGTGATAGTGATTCACAAAAAAAAAAATGAGTAACATCTTGCGAAAGCTGAATCATTGTGCCTCTGAAACACAAGTCGCCAGCCAGCCTTTGCCGCCACTGGGGTTGCTCACCATGTGCTCACCATGTGTTCTCGAGTGTTCATAGCTCAGCAGAGACATCATGGGACTTGGGAAGTTGTCCCACAAGGATCATATTGTTGGACATAACCTTATACACTGCATCAAAAGCATTGGGTGAGAAGACTGTAACACAGACTGACACTTGGTTCCAGAAATAAAGTTGTCTAATTTAAAGTTATCTATATCAACAACAGCAGAAATCCAAAATGGACCCTGGAAAAATTCTAAATTTCACGTAGTGCTCAAGCAATCTTATCCCAGTCATTCTAGACTTGAGTTGGTCTCTTATACAACTCAAAAGAAGTTAAGGACCACACGATTCTTTGATATTATGTCTGCTGCTTATCTTTATTGAGCAGTATATGTTGATAATAGGAAACAATGATTGGTGAATAAAGTTACAGACTGTACTTAAAGGTAGTTATGAGTGATTCCTTAAGTCAACATTTGTTGTAACCTCTGCAATGATATTGCTGGAATATTGTGACAAGCAGGGTAAAATTCCAATCAGCAGCCAATTATCTGCATCATCTGATTGTACCTGCACCACATGGTATGTGTTTCAATTTCCCACAATGTTTAGAGAATAGCATATTGTGTAGAGCAGTGTTACCTGTAGTCTCTCGTACAGACCCTGAAGCAAATATATCCAAGAAAGCCCACACAAGTCTAGAAAAAGTGGCAAGTCTAGATTTCCTCAGCTTCTGAAAATGAAGAAAGTCTCAGGGCTCCTTTTCATTATATTTTTTTTTTTTTCT
This sequence comes from Haliotis rubra, assembly GCF_003918875.1. NCBI lineage: Eukaryota > Metazoa > Mollusca > Gastropoda > Lepetellida > Haliotidae > Haliotis > Haliotis rubra. The sequence goes on from NW_025765037.1 coordinate 177,779, forward strand.
ACTATGAACTTTTTTTTCAGTAAAATATGTTCATTTCAGAGACTAGTTGTTAGTCTATGTTACCTGTAGACTTGACAGGGATGAATTTAACGTTTAATTCACTCATTTAATTCTGTACTGAATTAAATCAAATGTCATATCTCTCAACAAAGACTGTTTCCTCACATGTATACACTTCTCAATCATCATATTTCATGTATTGTGGACCGCCGTGATGTTGCTGGAATATTGCTAAAAGCGGCGTAAAACCAAACTCAGTCAGTCAGTCAGTCATGTATTGTGGAAGAAAAGAAATATGCCTTTCAGGCATGGAATAGTACAGAAACAATGGATCTATAAGCAATCATTGCAGGAATGCCAGGAGCCTAGCTACTCAATGTCATTTGTATGCATCGCGAAACCGTCAGGATTGTTCCATGTTTCGATCCCTCGCCTGAACCTGCTTTCCACCAATGCCATAAATCTAAAAGTGTCCATGCAGCTTCACGAGGTAGCTCCACCAATCTTGTACAGTACAGAGACAATTACTACCTGTTATTTCCAGCAGATGAGGCCAGTGTGAGCTGTAATTGTCCAACATATGACAGATCTACTCAGAGGCAACTGGCCAGGAGCTTATGTTCAGTTCCAGGTCGACTGCTTTCCTGATCAGCTAACATTAACAGGTCAATTAAGACCCTGAAGTTGGAACAAACTTAATTAACTCTTTCCTCTGGGAGCTTTTATCTTGGAGTGAGTATTGCCTTTTGCCAGATTTTTATTGTTTTCACACTAGGCATGAATCTCAGTTGTATCATACCCACAGACGTTAAAAAAAGGTATGACCCATGAAGTTCTGGATTAGAATTGGGTCTTCAGTAACCCATGCTTGTCGTAAGAGGCGACTAACGGGATCGGGTGGTCAGACTTGCTGACTTGGTCGACATCATCATATCCCAACTGCGTGGATCGATGCTCATGATTTTGGTCACTGGATTGTCTGGTCCAGACAGTTATTTACAGACTGCCTTCATATACCGGAATATTGCTTTGAGAGGCATTAACCAACAAACAAACCAACAAACAATGCTTATGAGTCCGGTGAGGTGGCCGATTGTTTATGGTGTTCACTCTTCACGCCAAAAATTCTGGTTTAATGTTTATCATGGTTACACGTGAAGCCCATTTTCTGCTGTGATATAATTGAAAAAAATTGAAAATTGGTATAATGTGGCACCACTCATTGAGAGCCTGTAGGTGGAATATTGCTTAAAGAAGCTAAAAAGCAAATTCACTTGCTCATCTCTTGCTAAGAACCTATAAAATGCATAATCAAATGAATTATGTGCATTGATTTTCTGACTGTTGCATGTAACTGTTAAATAAAATTATAGAAGAAGTTGAATTTAAGTAATCTATGGTTGACCGAGACCAGTGATTTATGGTTGCTGTTTTAGCAACATGAACATAAATATGCCGGTGTCTCCCCATTGAACCTGTACATGATCCCCCCTGACAGAAACCAGGCCCAAACTTCCCTGTCTCCCATGATGTGCCATGACAGAGATGAAATTGCTTTTCACACAGTTTGGAGATTGTGTTTGCTGCATCTGTATTGATTGGAAGGAAGACAAAATTAGCCATGTTGCTTGTGTTGTGTGAGTAAATATGGCCCCCTGAAGCTTCCGTAGTGTTTGTTGTCATCTGCTAGTAATTATTTGATATTTTCCCTGCTAGTTTCTGGAGAAGCTGAATGATTACCAAGTTTAGCCAGATGATAGGAATAAATGTTTCATTAAACAAACTAATTTTGCGCACATATACCTTTCGGGTTGTGTATGTGCTCAAGGTGATGCTCTGCTTTGGTGACGATGCATATTGTATGCTGAACCAATTGAGCACATGCTATGGTCAGATGTGCCTCTCGGTTGTGAAATACATGGAGTTTCATCTTCAAAATCTTTTTGTCCCTCATTTTATCTTGTCGTAAAACCCTGATAATGAACATTGTGGGATAAGCTCTGGTTGTCATGATATTTTAATTGCATGCATGAATGCACACTCTGAATATATTTAAAGAAATATTTGCTGTATTTAGAGTACAAATTCACTCTTAATTTTTATGGACTTGACCTACTTGCTCTTCCAGGCTTGTTGAGGTTGAAGCAAGGGAGACAACTCTTACTGATCAACAGTGTTCAGTGGTAGAGTGACTGCATGGTTTCTTTCTGTTACAGGTATACTGAGCTGAACATCAGAATACGAGTAGTTAAGGATGATATATATTTGAGAGTAAAGTAATATTTTTATTTGATACTTATGTGTATTTGTGTTAAATTTACATATATTGCTGGTATATTTGTTGAACCTTGATGTTTTTATATGTATTTGATTCTGTGTATGTTCTCATGAGATGATTCATTCAGTCATCATCATCATCATCATCATCATCATCATCATCATCTTTAACATTGTTGCTATCGATGTAAAAATTACATCTTTTTAGTCATATTCTTAAATCTATTTAAATAATTTTCTTTTATGGCCTCCTTGAATAGTTAGTTGTTTGTCTGATGTCATTAGAATCAGTACCACAGCGAGTTCGAGAAGAGCAAGAGCAACTACACCGTCATTGCCGACCCCAATGGACTGCGACAGCTCCTACAGAACTCCAAGAATGCCAGCGTGGTAGCTACGCTTTTTGTGTTAATGATCAAATTACCAAGTTGTCTCCCTTTGGTAATATAAGCATATACCATGATATGCAAAGGCTTAATTTTGTGGATACTCGTAACCGTAGTTCAGTCAAGATTTAACCTTTGTCATATATTAAAATGTTTGAAGTACATCTGCTAGAAATATATGTATGCGGCTAAACTTTTCATAGGGATATTCCTATTCATATTGTGTATGTAGGTTATTCCTGTCATGAGTTGAGTAGTATATATTAGATCATGTGTCACTTAAATTACTGCTATCAGGTGCTTGTTAATTCTAGTTCCTGGAAACATTATTTAGTGATGATTATCACACACTAAGTTGTGTTAAAAAGATTTTGAAGAACTTGCGTCTGTTATCAATATTTGTTGTTTTACGGAAAGGATAGTGCAATTATCAGTGTACACAAGTTCTTAAGATAATGAATCCATATATATATATATATATATATATAAGTGATTTTTCAGATTAATTGTTCAAAAGTTTTGGCGAAGTATAGCATAAATTATTTGAAACAAGAAAGATAATTCTTTGTGATGGCAAAAACAAAGATTATAATAGCCACAAATACAAAACTATACTGGATTATGTCCCTTGTGCTAGAGTCTGTACCGTGCTGATTTTGAGAGGACCAAAGGAGATTATACAACAGTTGTTGATCCTCTCCATGTGAAGAAATGTCTTGAAAACACCAGGAATTTAAGTTCGGTACGGGTAAATAACGGTGTTGTATTGTAATGGTGCAGCATCTCCGCAACCGCCACTTAGAAGCATGCTCGCATAACACGGAGCCAGTGTTCAGTATTGACTGCCACTAAGCTGCTGCATTTCTTCAACAGTTATGTAAGCTTTAAATCATTGCTTTAAGGAAATGACAATAGCACAGCTGATTATGTGTTCGTACATTCACGACTCGTGGGTTTGATTCACCCGTTTTATGTGTACATCTGTTTTTAGCTATAATGTAGGACAAGGTTGAAAAAGTTAGAAACATTTCTTTAGATTATCTAGTTCTTTGTGTATGTATTCTATGAAGAGTTTGCTACACAGTGTCTAATTTTCTGGATTGTCTGAGACAAAGGAAAAATATTTTGTTGTTCATGCTCAAGCCTATTTGGTCTTTTGATTTTGCATTGGCTGATCATTCTTTATAATAAACGAAGATCCAAATAATGGGAAATAAGGTGTTACGTTCAGAGCTGTATATAGAATAAGACTGAGCTGTATTGGGAATGTGAGGAACCACCGGAGCTGTATATGGAACAGGAGGAACGATCAGAGCTGTATATAGAATAAGAAGAACAGTTGGAGCTGTATATAGAATCAGAGGAACCATCAGAGCTGTATATAGAATAAGAGGACCTATCAGAGCTGTATATAGAATATGAGGAACTGGCAGAGCTGTATATGGAATAAGAGGACCTATCAGAGCTGTATATGGAATAAGAAGAACTGGCAGAGCTGTATATGGAATAAGAGGACCTATCAGAGCTGTATATAGAATAAGAGGAACCATCAGAGCTGTATATAGAATCAGAGGAACTATCAGAGCTGTATATAGAATCAGAGGAACTATCAGAGCTGTATATAGAATCAGAAGAACTATCAGAGCTGTATATAGAATAAGAAGAACTATCAGAGCTGTATATAGAATAAGAAGAACAGTTGGAGCTGTATATAGAATCAGAGGAACTATCAGAGCTGTATATAGAATAAGAAGAACAGTTGGAGCTGTATATAGAATAAGCGGAACTATCAGAGCTGTATATAGAATAAGAAGAACAGTTGGAGCTGTATATAGAATAAGAGGAACTATCAGCTGTATATGGAAGAAGAGGAGGAACTATCAGAGCTGTATATGGAACAGGAGGAACTATCAGAGCTGTATTGGGAATGTGAGGAACCACCGGAGCTGTATATGGAACAGGAGGAACGATCAGAGCTGTATATAGAATAAGAAGAACAGTTGGAGCTGTATATAAAATAAGAGGAACTATCAGAGCTGTATATAGAATAAGAAGAACAGTTGGAGCTGTATATAGAATAAGAGGAACTATCAGCTGTATATGGAATAAGAAGAACAATGTTAGCTGCGTATGGAATAAGAGGAACCATCTGAGCTGTATATGGAATAGGAGGAACTGTCAGCTGTATTTGGAATAGGAGGAACTGTCAGAGCTGTATTTGGAATAGGAGGACCTGTCAGAGCTGTATTTGGAATAGGAGGAACTGTCAGAGCTGTATTTGGAATAGGAGGAACTGTCAGCTGTATTTGGAATACGAGGAACTGTCAGCTGTATTTGGAATAAGAGGAACTGTCAGAGCTGTATTTGGAATAAGAGGAACCATCTGAGCTGTATATGGAATATGAGGAACTGTCAGAGCTGTATTTGGAATAGGAGGATCTGTCAGAGCTGTATTTGGAATAGGAGGAACTATCAGAGCTGTATTTGGAATAGGAGGAACTATCAGAGATGTATTACACTTAGCTGTATTCACTTAAATGGAAATGCTGTATACGTATAGTAATGATGAAAGCAACATCAAAACCCATTTCACCTCACGACTTTTATTATGTTGGTTCTCAGTTTCACTATCATGTTAAGGCACCTCCATGCCATGTTAAGGCACCTCCATGCCACGGTGAGGCACCTCCATGCCAGCATGACCTGGCCTTCATCCCCAGTGATACACTGAGTGAGATCTTTAGCCAGTCAATGCCATTATGTTCTCAAGCTCACAGGTTTCACCCCCTTGGCTAGCCTTGCTCCAAGGCTGAACTGGATGCTAAGCCCATGGATTCATAGTAATTCTATTCTTAAAAGAGGCAAGTCTAGATAAGTGGACAGTACAAGTCTGACACCAGTCTGTTATTTATATTTGTTTAGAAATTTCATTTAACTATTAATTATTACCTCAGAAACTTGTGCAAGTCTACATCTTGACAAGCACCTGCAGCATCACATGTTAATTGAATGCTTTTGTTGGTCCTGGTTGTACCATCATGTCTCAACATGTCATGTTTCATGTTGGAACTGTTTGGGAGTATCATCTTTCCTTGTGTGCATATGGTAGAGCTTGCACGCTACAGCTTGGCTTCTTGATGTTCTGTTCCAATAAATTTGTATGCTGTTATGTAAAAGTTGGCCTAATCTGCTCTTTCAACATTTTCTTGTCATAGGTTCTATTCTTAGTCATGATTTGGGGCAGGGGGTTGACTAGGGGTTAAAACATTTGCATTTCACCTAAAGTCCTAGGTTTGATTTTCCACATGGTTACAATGTCTTAACCTTTTTAAACCTGTCCCCTTCTTTGATATTCCTGAATAATGGATTAGGACCAAGATCACTCATTCATGATTTCCTTATGCTAGACACTGTACCGTGCGGATTTTGAGAAGGGCAAAAGTGACTATACTACGGTTGTAGATCAGCTCCACCTGAAGAAATGCCTTGAAAACACCAAGAATCTAAGTGCAGTATGATGCAATGGTGCCTTGTAGATGTTGTGTTGTCCCAGTAATGTCAGTGTATGTTGATCTGTCTCAAGTTACATTTAGGTACTGGACTACCATGTCGCGGCAAGTTTCAAATCCAACTACGGGAAGGCATTATGATGCTTTTTCAGAAATGTTTGCTGCTGACTACTTTCATGATCATAATTCATATAGATGCCATTCATGTGTTCAGCATCGTCAGAAATGTCATATTTGTTGGTTTGCAAAACCAATGAGGCTCTGATTGAAAGCAATTGGTATGTTTCATTTGTATTTGAGTGGTTGAGATTGACTGAAAAGAAATCACTGAACAGTTTCTTTAGCATTGTTACCACGTTATTATGTTTGGTACAGGCTCTCTGTGGAAAGCAAAGAGATCAAATCGTTGTAAAAAGGTTCATTTCTTATTGGTTTCCTTGTGTCAGAGTGCCTACCATGCCGACTTTGAAAGGACCAAAAGTGACTATACTACGGTTGTGGATAACCTGGTCATGCGGAAATGTCTTGAGAATACCAAGAATCTAAGAGCGGTATGAAGCTCAATGAGCTCTTAGTTGTTGTGTTGTCGTAGTTCGATCAGAAGCCTGCCCACATGTCAGATTTAGCTTTGGGATCGCCTTGTCTCAGTTTCTATATTTTCTGATGCACAGAATTGATGGCTATTCCAATCATTCTCATTTTGAAGAATGTTTACTGTGATGATCTTGTTAAAAATTTAGAACCATGAGATGTAAATATCCGCTGTTGTCAGGGATGATAGAGGGATGTTTGGTTGTTTAAGACTTTTGTTGCCAAGCCAAGAAACTTGGTTTAGTTTACAAAAGCTTGCACATTATAGCATGGTCTCTGCTGGCAATGTAAAAAAGTAGGTATTAACTCAGCTCGGAGTTGGACACAGCTTGTAGAATAATACACTTTCAACATTTAAAGATTTGTAACCAATTGGCTTCCTTATGTCAGAGTGCCTACCATGCTGAGTTTGAGAGGACCAAAAGTGACTATACTACGGTTGTGGATCCCTTGGTTATGAAGAAATGTCTTGAAAACACCAAGAATCTGAGCTCGGTATGACGAAGCTCAATGAGCTCTTAGATGTTGTGTTGTCGTAGTTAGGTCAGAAGCCTGCTCACAAGTCAGATTTAGCTTTGGGATCGCCTTGTCTCAGTTTCTATATTTTCTGATGCAGAGAATTAATACCTCATCTAATCAGTCACATTTTGAAGAATATATATTTTTATTAATGACCTGCAAGTTATGGAATTTAGAACCATGAAAGGAAATATATGTGATTGTTAATGATGATGGAGGAATGTTTGGTTGTTTAAGCTCTTTTGTTGCCAAGCCAAGAAACTTGGTTTAGTTTACAAAAGCTTGCACTTTATAGCATGGCCTCTGCTGGTGATGTACGAAGTAGGTATTAACTCAGCTCGGAGTTGGACACAGCTTGTAGAATACTACACTTTCAACATTTAATGGTTTGTAACCGATTGGCTTCCTTATGTCAGAGTGCCTACCATGCTGAGTTTGAGAGGACCAAAAGTGACTATACTACGGTTGTGGATCCCTTGGTTATGAAGAAATGTCTTGAAAACACCAAGAATCTGAGCTCGGTATGACGAAGCTCAATGAGCTCTTAGTTGTTGTGTTGTCGTAGTTAGAACAAAAGCCTGCTCACATGTCAGATTTAGGTATAGATCACCTTGTCTCACTTCTTATCTTGTCTATGCAGGGAATTAATACCTCATCTAATCATTCACATTTTGAAGAATGTTTTACTATGATGACCTCTTTAAAGAATTTAGAACCATGAAGGGTACACTATATATGTAGCCTCTGCTGGCAATGTACAAAGTAGGTATTAGCGGAGTTGGACACAGCTTGTAGAATAATACACTTTCAACATTTAAACATTTGTAACCGATTGGCTTCCTTATGTCAGAGTGCCTACCATGCTGAGTTTGAGAGGACCAAAAGTGACTATACTACGGTTGTGGATCCCTTGGTTATGAAGAAATGTCTTGAAAACACCAAGAATCTGAGCTCGGTATGACGAAGCTCAATGAGCTCTTAGTTGTTGTGTTGTCGTAGTTAGAACAAAAGCCTGCTCACATGTCAGATTTAGCTTTGGGATTGCCTTGTCTCAGTTTCTATATTTTCTGATGCAGAGAATTAATACCTCATCTAATCAGTCACATTTTGAAGAATATATATATTTTTTGATGACCTGCAAGTTATGGAATTTAGAACCATGAAAGGTAAATATATGTGATTGTTAATGATGATGGAGGAATGTTTGGTTGATTAAGCTCTTTTGTTGCCAAGCCAAGAGACTTGGTTTAGTTTACAAAAGCTTGCACTTTATAGCATGGCCTCTGCTGGTGATGTACAAAGTAGGTATTAACGGAGTTGGACACAGCTTGTAGAATAATACACTTTCAACATTTAAAGATTTGTAACCGATTGGCTTCCTTATGTCAGAGTGCCTACCATGCTGAGTTTGAGAGGACCAAAAGTGACTATACTACGGTTGTGGATCCCTTGGTTATGAAGAAATGTCTTGAAAACACCAAGAATCTGAGCTCGGTATGACGAAGCTCAATGAGCTCTTAGATGTTGTGTTGTCGTAGTTAGATCAGAAGCCTGCTCACAAGTCAGATTTAGCTTTGGGATCGCCTTGTCTCAGTTTCTGTATTGGAAGATGCAGAGTATTGTTGCTTCTTCCAAGTCATTTACATTTTCACAGATTTACTGTTGTAACCTCTTGAAACAATGCTTGGTTAGAGAGAGCTGTTCTTGTTCTTGAATGGGTATAATGTCGAAGTGTTTGCTTAAAGGACATAATCCTATCTCTGATTCAGAAATGAAAAAATCGAGTACAGTCATAACAGGTGTCACCACGAAGTATAAGTGAAATGGGTGTTAAAGCTCACCTTGTTCTAGAAGACTTGTTCAAAAGCTTGCACATTGTAGCATGACTGGCTTCGACGATGTAAAGCATGTATACGATCAATCATGAGTTGGAAATGGCTTAAGCGATACTGTGGTTTCAAGAACTTTGAAAAGCTATATAACTGATTGGTTTCCTTGTGTCAGAGTGCCTACCATGCTGAGTTTGAAAGGACCAAAAGTGACTATACTACGGTTGTGGATCCCTTGGTCATGAAGAAATGTCTTCAAAGTACCAAGAATCTGAGCTCGGTATGCAGCAGTCATGAAGTAGATGTTGTGATGTCTTGTAGAATAGTAGCAGTAGATCCAAAATACATGGCTTCATTTCCTAATATGGACATATTGTATGATACTTAATATTGGTGCAGTCCTTGTTTGTTTGCTCAAGAATTTTGTCATGCACGTCAAATGAATCATTAAAAGTTTAAAGGAAAATGTGAGGTTCTTGGACATATTCCTGAGATTCATACTGTAGAATGGCTTGTAAGTTTAATGGTCAATAGGATGGTTAACATTCACAAATGGAGTGACCACATGGAACTAAGCCCGTTTTGTTTGAATATTGCCATATATGTCAGAAATCTCAGTCCTTATAGCATCCATCATCTGACAGTCAGTTGTTTAAAGTCTGGCAGGCTAGTAGTTGAGGTTGTTCTTCAATATTTTCATACCAGAGTAATTTCTGATTGGTTTTCTTGAGCCAGACTCGGTACCATGCCGATTTTGAGAGGACCAAAAGTGACTATACTACAGTTGTGGATCCCCTGGTCATGAAGAAATGTCTTGAAAACACCAAGAATCTTAGTGCGGTATGGGGTAAACCCTTGTGTTGTGTTGTGGTAGCTGTAGATAACAGTAGCTAGGAAAATCCAGATTAGGGAATTTAAAACGGTTTTTCCACTGCATTGAATACTGCATAGGAATTGGTGTCTTGTGCTCACAGTTAAAATAAACGTGTACAGAGTTGTGAGTTTTTTTAAAAAGAAAGACAAAATATTTGCTGTCAGAAACTTGTCTAGAGTAGAAACTGGTAGACAGTGTTGCTGTTAATTTGATGAAAATTTTAATGGTTGATTATTTTCTGTTACTGTTAGAATGTGTACCATGCTGACTTTGAGAAGACCAAGGGAAACTACACGACAGTGGTCGATCCCATGTCGGTCAAGAAATGTCTCGAAAACACAAAGAACCTTAGCTCGGTATGGTCAATGATATATAGGAAACTCTTTTGAAAACATTCTCCATGTCGCACATAATCTGTGAGATGAAGTACTTTTGACTTAGATGAATTGTGTTTTTAGGTTCTTTTTCTTAACCTGGATAAAACATATAATTAGTTTAATTGTCATCAGCACAGAATATATTACTTCTTAACTTCTAGTAATGAAATTATATCTCTTCATCTAGACAATCAGTTTGCATGCAATAAATGAGTTTATCACATGGGTTATGAATATTATTCATCATCAATTCCCAGACTCAGTACAAGAGAGACTTTCAAGAGTCCAAGGGCAAGGTCAAGTCTATTGCTGACCCTTTGACCCTCAAAACTGCCATGGCTGCCACCAAGAATGCTAGCTTGGTATAAAGATATTCTTCAAGCATGTTGCAATATTATGAAATAAATGTAATAACAATGATTGATGATGTTGTCTTGTTTTATATAGATCTAATGAACATATTGTTTTATATGTGACTTCTTTTCATTGTAAAAGAATTTAAAAATCTAACATGGCTGACCGAGTGTTTGTACGCTTATCACTGAACAGTTTTCTTGAATAATCAGCAACTTCAGTAAGAACTGGAAGCAGAAATAGCATGTGATTATGAAAAAAAACTGCTTCACTAATGACTAATCACTAATCAACATTTGCAGAGTGATTATCAAATTACAGCTTTAAGATGAAATTGTTTGTCATGACTCTTGATACTTGTAAGCTAAAATTTACCTTCATGTTCATAAATGTCTGGCGTTCCTATGAGGTGATATTTCATTACATGTATTCCTGGATTAGTAAACCATTGTTCTCCCCCAAAACATTCCTCTATTCAAAACTTTACAAAATCCCTGATGGAACCCCAACAATGGTTTTGGGTTAACTTTGGGGTTTTGTCACCTGTTTAACACACAGTGATATGTTGTTTTTAAAAGGAAGTGTGTCAATATATGCCCAGTTTTATGGACCAATTATAAAGGACATTGAAGAAAGCCAGAAAAATCATCCGTATTTTTGAGTTCATATTGCAGATGTTTTCAGAGAAAATTGAATATATTTCCTTGCTGAATAGTCTCTGTAAAGTCTTAGTTTCAATGAAATTTAAATTAAAATAATATTAACTATTCCTCGTTCTCCACCCTATATTAAGTTTCTAAGTGCCCCAGGTGTGGATTACAGTTGGTGTTGTGTTTAACACCTCTAACACACTCACTCACACAGTTAATTGACAGTAAGAGTTGGTTGGTCTACTGTAGTCTGTCTCACAGCCCCTGAACCACATTAATTTCCCAACTGCCAAGCCCTCTCTGCGGTGCTAAAGCCCTAAATAAAGCAAGTCTAGATTTCCTCAGGTTCAGGATTCTCTGGTCTCCCTTTTCAATATAAATTGGCTTGTTTGTTACTATCAAAATTATATATATTCAGAGACTAAGCCTTAGTCTAGGCCTACTGCTGAAAGCCTCATTATACCAAAGACCAGGGCTTGTTACAATTTATGAAGCCCATTTTTTGGGTTACAATATTGCTAAAAGCAACAAGAAACTTGACTCACTGATTGACTGTTTAGCAAGTGACCTTGCCTTTCAAGCTCATTCACTAACTGATTGTCAGTAACCCTGCATGGCTTGGATTACATTATGATCATGTCGCTTCACAAGTCAGTACCTGCATCACATAATTCTTACAATCTTCCTGGGTCTAGATTTTCAAAGCTCTCTTAGCTTAAGATAGTCGTAAGAAGTTATGTCAACAGTTAAGAAGATAATCTTAGTGTGACCATAAGAGAGATTTTCGAAATGCTCGTAAGTCCGTCGTAAGGTCAAGATTATCTTCACAATCAAACCCAAGACCAATGAAGGTTGCCATCTTGAATAAGGTGTAAGTGCGCGCAACCTTAGTTACGACAGGTATATACCTATCTTAGATTATGATCTTAGCTAAGATATCTTAAGTTTTACAATCGTTTCGAAAATAGCCTAAGACAAAGACAGATGCGACTACCCATGAGGTTACGACTATCTTAAGCTAAGAGAGCTTCGAAAATCTAGACCCTGGAGTTGACTGGAGGCTGTATTACAATTCATGAAAAGGGCATTTTTGTGCAACTTTTAGATAACCAGTAATAAGTGGTTGTATCCTCTATATGGATAATTTCTGTTGATAAGTGAAGTAATTATGAAAATGATCTGAATAAACTGGATGAAATGTGAGAAATTTCTATAAATGCAAATATCTTTTTGTATTCATCATTGTCAATGGTTGATAAATTGATTTATGTTTACATGTGGTATCAGAAATGCTGGTTGTTAAATCAAGCATTAAGATTAAACAAACTTAATACAAGCACAGACTTCAACACTGATGATATGATGAGTGTTCATAATATCAGTCACTGGTTTGTCTGGCCCAGACTTGATTGTTTTCTGCTGAACATCATAAAGGTGGAATGTTGCCAAGTGCGGCTTTAAGAAACTAACAAATACTCGTGGTACCCTATAAATGACAAAATATTTTTGAATATGATGAAAGGGATGTATAAAAAGTGGTATTTACTAAAAAAAAGCTTTTGTTAGCTTGCATGTGTTTGTACTAGTAGTGACACAAATTACTAAAATCTAATTAGACAGGTCAAATTGGTTGGTATATAATGAAGGCACCAAAGTCAGCATGAAGTGTGATCTTGTAGTATTATTACTTGGACAATAAAATTCACAGGAGTCAATTTGAATATTTCAGTTAACTGAATAAATAGATTTTAACTTTCGGAAGAAATATTAAAGAGATATTATGTAACATGAAATACAGAGTTCAGAGATGTTTACACAATGTCAATCCGTTTCCAATATTTGCATGAAGCTATGATGCTGTATTACCTCTTGATGTGATATGTTTTTTATGATGGAGTTTGATTGGTCTCTTGTTCATGTAACATATCTGTACAGACAATCTTTGTATACATGTGGTATTCTTTGGTCTGTTTGTTCATTTTGAAATATTTGTATTACAAAGGTTCGATACCACAGTGACTTTGAGAAGGAGAAATCTCACTATACTATGGTTGCAGACCCTCTTGAGATGCAACGCCATAAGGACAACCAGAAAAACATCAGTGGGGTAATACCATATCTCACTTCCGTATATAACGTACCCCATAGGGATTATAGGTTAGAACTGGTCCCCAGCAACCGATGCTGGTTATAACTGGCGGCATAATGGACTAAGTGATCAGACTTGTCGATTGATTGATGGAATGGTCAAGTAGTCAGGTTTGGAGACATGGATGATTCCAAGTCATCATGCTCTGACAACTTGGACCCTTGCTCATATCACTGGATTGTCTGGTCCAGATTTGTGGATTTACAGCCTCCCATTATTGCTGAAATATTTCCAAGTGTGTTTTGTACAAGAATTCAAAATCCCCAGAAAACCAGGACAATATATCTCTTATACCACACTTATTGCCATCCCAGATGCTAATCCTGATTGTTAGCAATATCTATGTTAGTTCACAGGAACAACTGTAACTATCCTGGTGAAATTGTAGCTTCAGATTTGTGACTAGATTGTGTTTCAAACTGTTATGTACATTTTGATAATTTGGAAATGATTGGTGACAGAATGTAATAGCTATGTAGCTGTATCTTGACATGCACCCCATGCTTTTGTTCAATGATTTAACCGTTCTTGTTTTGTCAACCCTTTCCACTGTCCCATAGTTATTTCCTGCTTAAATAATTCTTAATGCTTAGTTTACCTGTGTTAATATGGTTAACCTTGATTTATTTTATCTAACAGGTTGAATATCACAAAGATTTTGAGCATACGAAAAGTCAATACACAACAGTTGCCGATTCTGCTGATATGAAGCGCCACCAATCTAATCAGAAAATTCTGAGTGCGGTATGATCGTACATACGGCAAGTGACTGAATGTAGCCAACCCTTGCATCAAACTGACAACACATAATACCCTGGATTGCTGATAGTTTTGTTATGTGTGCATATATTGCAAAATAAAACCTAAATATTTTGTTTGCATCTTTGTGTCAAACTTGATTTCTTTTGGACTTTCAGAACCAATTTTGAATCTTTTGCTCAAGTCTATCTTTTAAATTATTCACTGTTTTAAGTATATTTTATTTTCAGATTTTTGGTTCAGTTTGAGTGTCTGTGTATTTGTTTAAAAAGCATTTTCTTTTCTTTATTTTGTCTGTTTTGCTAACCTTTATTTGAAGCATTTTAGGTAGTATAGGTTACCTACTAAACATGCATAGTTATGTTTTTAACTCTGTAAATAGTAATCTGTTATGTAGCTCAGTTGTGTTTAACACTAATACAGGGATGAGAATGTATAGGATCATTGGACACAACAAGGTTATGTCCTGTGGTTTCAAGATTGCCTTTTGAATGTTCTTCTGGCCACTTTTATAGAGAAATTAACTACACCAGATGCATGTCTCACTGAAGGTAGTTGTTGGAAGAATGTATCTTGTGAACAAATCTGATTCTGGTCTCCCTGAAGGTAGTTGTTGGAAGAATGTATCATGTGAACCAATCAGATCCAGGTCACACTGAAGGTAGTTGTTGGAAGAATGTATCATGTGAACCAATCAGATTCAGGTATCACTGAAGGTAGTTGTTGGAAGAATGTATAATGTGAACCTATTAGGTTCAGGTATCACTGAAGGTAGTTGTTGGAAGAAAGTATCATGTGAACCAATCAGATTTAGGCCTCCCCAAAGGTAGTTGTTGGAAGAATGTATCATGTGAACCAATCAGATTCAGGTATCACTGAAGGTAGTTGTTGGAAGAATGTATAATGTGAACCTATTAGGTTCAGGTATCACTGAAGGTAGTTGTTGGAAGAATGTATCATGTGAACCAATCAGATCCAGATCTCACTGAAGGTAGTTGTTGGAAGAATGTATCATGTGAACCAATCAGATCCAGATCTCACTGAAGGTAGTTGTTTGAAGAATGTATCATGTGAACCAATCAGATCCAGGTCACACTGAAGGTAGTTGTTGGAAGAATGTATCATGTGAACCAATCAGATCCAGGTCACACTGAAGGTAGTTGTTGGAAGAATGTATCTTGTGAACCAATCAGATTCAGGTATCACTGAAGGTAGTTGTTGGAAGAATGTATCTTGTGAACCAATCAGATCCAGGTCACACTGAAGGTAGTTGTTTGAAGAATGTATCGTGTGAACCAATCAGATTCAGGTATCACTGAAGGTAGTTGTTGGAAGAATGTATCATGTGAATCAATCAGATCCAGATCTCACTGAAGGTAGTTGTTTGAAGAATGTATCATGTGAACCAATCAGATCCAGGTCACACTGAAGGTAGTTGTTGGAAGAATGTGTCATGTGAACCAATCAGATCCAGATCTCACTGAAGGTAGTTGTTGGAAGAATGTATCATGTGAACCAATCAGATCCAGGTCACACTGAAGGTAGTTGTTGGAAGAATGTATCATGTGAACCAATCAGATCCAGATCTCACTGAAGGTAGTTGTTGGAAGAATGTATCATGTGAACCAATCAGATCCAGGTCACACTGAAGGTAGTTGTTGGAAGAATGTATCATGTGAACCAATCAGATCCAGGTCACACTGAAGGTAGTTGTTGGAAGAATGTATCATGTGAACCAATCAGATCCAGGTCACACTGAAGGTAGTTGTTGGAAGAATGTATCTTGTGAACCAATCAGATTCAGGTATCACTGAAGGTAGTTGTTGGAAGAATGTATCATGTGAACCAATCAGATTCAGGTATCACTGAAGGTAGTTGTTGGAAGAATGTATCACGTGAACCAATCAGATTCAGGTATCACTGAAGGTAGTTGTTGGAAGAATGTATCATGTGAACCAATCAGATTCAGGTATCACTGAAGGTAGTTGTTGGAAGAATGTAAAATGTGAACCTATTAGATTCAGGTATCACTAAAGGTAGTTGTTGGAAGAAAGTATCATGTGAATCAATCTGATTTAGGCCCCCCCAAAGGTAGTTGTTGGAAGAATGTATCGCGTGAACAATCAGAACCAGGGCCCTTAACTTTGATCAATGTGTTAAGCATGGGTTTAAGAAGCTTGTAGGACTACGACCGTTTAGGCCTAACTGATGATAGTGGTTGGAAGAATTTATCAATTGCCAATGATGTATATGTTTAGCCTATGAGATGCCTACCACAGATGTATAACTTCAAAATCTTCTAGAAAGTATATATAGGTTCATGCAGGTGCAGGATTTGTATGGACATTGTTGTTCAATTATATGCCATTGATTCTCCACTGTGCTGGACTTTGCCAGTCCATGATCAAACACTGATAACAGTTGTAACACTCCCTTACACCCTGTCGTGATATTGCTGGAATATTGCTAAAAGCTGTGTAAAACTTGACTCATTCACACTCTCTCTTACACAGTTGTCTGCTTGTGATACTCTCATATGAAGATGTTCTTTTGTAGTAAATATGTATTGTTTATGTGAAGAAATGCCTCAGTTGATCCTAGTTGGTCAAGCAATGGCAACAAGATCAGATTTAATATTCTGAGAAAATGCTCACTGGTGATAAGTTTGTGACAAGAAATTCTTGACAATATTTTTTGAAGCTGACAGTTTCATACGGATTATTTGTTTGGAAAGTGAAGTTATGATCACAGTATAATTGCCATTTCATTTTCCTGATCATCTTGACATCAGAGTTGTCTTGGTATGTTATTTTTACTGATATCTGAAAGTTCCATAATACCATGACCAATTTTCCTTAAATATTTCTTTAACATTTCAATCTTCAAATCATCTGCTTGATAGTCTAGGCCTTACATGGTATAAGAGATTGTTACTTTTTAGCAGTGGGGTTCCTTCCAATGTTGACAGTTGTGACCCAAAGACATGTGTCTTGACTGAAGCAATTCTCATCCCTGAAAGTCTGTCATAAGCGTGATTGGTGTCATCCCATTGTCTTAAAGTGACTCATTCTCTATTGTTATTTGTTTGTCATTGCCATTGTTTATTGAAGTCATTTCAAACCTTTAAAACACAAACCAATATGCCAATCTTAAAAAAACTGTTTGACATTCTTCAATTTGTGTTCACTAATGCTAGAACTGATCTTTGCGATAGTTAAAATGTTCTCAGTGGAAGCATGGAATCTTTACAAGTTCACAGTGTAGATAACTTTTGCCTACACATGCTAATGTTATATGCTTGGCTTGTTTCACTTTTGTTTGGTGTGGGAGTTACGTAATCAAGAAGTACACTTTCCTTTGCTTTATATCAGCATGTGTTTAAGGTATGCCTTATCTCTTTACCTGAACTTTGGATATAGAAACAATGAATATCTTTGTAATTCATAGACCTTTTTCATTTAGATTAACTTAAGAGTAAAATAACTCATTTTAAAACCTCTTCTTGATGTTAAATCTTCGTCTGTAAATGAATATAAATTTTGTACTGTTAATTGTAGGTTTACGTGTTGGTAAATCTGTCTGATATGTACAATATATTTTTCATGATGTAAGAGTATTTCTCCTTATGAAAGTGGCTTGATGTGTCTCATTGTCAATGTTTGTGCTCTGAACACAAGTGAAGCATCTTCCTTTATCCAGTGTATTTTATCTGTGGTTTGTATTACACACCCAGGACATATTTGCTGCTGTATCTTCCTGTCAAAAGTGACTTGCCTGCCACCATCAATCCTATCTCTAACCACAAGTTGGGATTTCTTAAACTTAGTGCAAGATTTCTCTTGCTGATAGTTAGTAATTTGATTGGATAGCTATATTTAGCATCATTCCAATTGGACAAAACAAACCCCCACCCCCACCCCCAAACCCCAAACACAGTAACAGACAAAGAATTAGTAACAGACATCAAAGGGTGAAATTGCCAGTTGTACACCCTGCTCTGCCTCAAACCTTGAGATAGAAATTTACCAAAGTGGGTGCCTCGACAATTAAATGAGTGAACACCAGGTGGTGGCAGAAATGACTTTTAAACGACTTGAGATAGAAATTTACCAGGTGGTGGGTGCTTTCTCTTCCTTTAAATGACATGAGATAACAATTTACCAGGTGGTGGGCGCCTTCTCTTCCTTTAAATGTCATGAGATAACAATTTACCAGGTGGTGGGCGCCTTCTCTCCCTTTCAATGACATGAGGTAACAATTTGCGAGGTGGCCAGTGCCTTCTCTCCCTTTAATCTACATAGAATGAGATAAAATACCCAGGATTCAGGAGGATGCTAGTGACCAAGATATGGGTGCATCTTGTGGCTGTTGTTACATAGGTGGTGTACCACAGCGATTTTGAGAAGGGCAAGACGGCTGTTAACATGCCAGCTGATGCCCTTGATGTCAAACGAAGTATGACCAATCAAAAAATGGCTAGTGAGGTATAACTACTGCTTGTAATCAGATTTTTAAGCATTCATGATGCAGAGAAATATTTTATTCATCACCTGCTGATATAACAGATTCCTCAAGTGAAACATTTCATGAGACATTCGTATCTCTACAGTGAATTTATTTAAATGTCCTTTTAGTGCCCAAAGCATTTCTTATCGAAATTACCCATACTGGAATACAGTTCAAACAGTGATAAACCAAACTTACTCATTCCACTATTGACTCCTTCACTGTATCAATGAAATAAGGATAGTTTGCAATTCTAATCAATAAAGTAAATGTTGTGCAACAATTTGTTTCTAACTCTGAAAATTGTCCAAATATTGTCGAATGGTTGAACAGTATGAAGTTAGGATGATAAGGAATGTAGGGTTTCTACAGTCTACATTGCATCCAATCAGGTGAACTATCACAAGGACTTTGAGATGTCCAAGAGCAAATACACTCAAGTGGCCGACACTGTGGAGATGCGGCGCCACCAGGGGAACAAAGAGATTCTGAAGGGGGTAGGATGGGCGACCGTTGTTGGCATCGTGCAGGCATCATGCTGCCGCTTCATTCTGAGTGTTGTTGCCTTATTACCAGTGCTCTAACATTGTGTGTAAAAGACTGAGTTTGGCAAAAAATACTAATTTTTGCATCAGTTTTTTACCAAAATACTACTTGGGCTAAATTAGGGTTAGCATCTCTGCATACAGTGATCATAGAACGTGTTTTGGGGAAAAGATAAGCACATCCTGCTCCACTGGTGGCACATGTCATAAACACATGCAAAGTCATGTTCAGATTTCATCAGACTAAACATAGAAACATTCGTAAATTGGAAACTGATTCCGACATCATTATTGTCACCAATGACTTAAATTTTGACAAGTCCTCCACAAGTCTACCATTAATCATTTGTTAAGCTTTGTCGAGGCCATGAATGTCTTCAAACATAAATTGCTCTAAAAGTTTGTGATTTGCTTCACTCTTTGCTGGAGCATGATGGTGTGCATGAGCAAAGGCTTGAGATGGTTGGTGCCTACATAACCAACTTCCTGAAATCCTATTTGTGGTTGGCTGTGCATAGGTTATGTAGCTGTCTGACATGGCCTCAGAAAGTCTGAGCTTGAGATCACAGTACAAGGAATTTGTTTCATGTTTGGCAACTCCATCTAAAGTGAGATCTGGCCAAAAATATCTCTTGTGAAATAAATCTTGACTTTGCCAAATTGTCTTGGAATTACTTAATGATTATTTTTTTCAAAGGATGTACAATGCTTATGAAACTTCAACTTCCTTTACGTTCATTGCAATAAGTACTGTCAACTGAAGTCCTCTTCTGTCCTAAACAGAAGCAGACCAAAGTGTAATGAGTTTGTTTTCCGATTTATGTTGATGTCGATCAGTGTTTCATGGCCCCCATCAACATGCAGCTTGAATTTGACACAATGCCTTTCTGTTGATGTCACTAAACAGCAAGTCTGTTGTCTTTCAGCATGGAAGAATTGACTAATGACATAAACTTGTGTATAATTTTGTTTGCTTTTTTTGTGGTATTTATACTTTGTAAGAAAAATGCTCCTTATTTAAGTAAGTACTGGTTCTGAAATAAAGGCTTGTGTAGTATAAACTGTTAATTGGCGATCCAAGGCTGTTCTCAATGATAAGTACATGGATGGATATTCTATCCTTATACATGATATATGTCAGGATAAGCCAAAAATTCTAAGGTTGCCTTTCTTTCATTGAGACAACATGATCTCACTCGTTCATTATGCAATTTATTTTGATATGAATTATCATTTTAACTCTTTTCCTTGGAGAATTGTGCAAGTCCAGGTTTTCATTTTCATGGTGTTTTCTCTGTGCTGGGGCTGTGTGGGGTAGCCTTGTGGTTAAAGCGTTTGCTTGTCATGCCGAAACCCGGGTTCGATTTCCCACAATGTGTGAAGCCCATTTCTGGTGTCCCCAGCTGTGATATTGCAGGAATATTGCTAAAAGCAGCGTAAACACCCAACTCACACACTCTTTCCGTACTTGCTTAATCAATGACAGTACTTTACTTCAGAGGTTTGAACTCAAGATTATTTGTTAATTGAGCATTTGTTTTTTTACTGCATTTTCAGTTGGTTTGTGACACCTGTGTTTCCTGGCTGTTGTCGGCACTCTTGTGGTATTAATCCGTATTGGACACTGACACATGATCTGTGATAAGAAATGAATATCATTAACAGTGGTCACTCAGGAATGTATCCTGTCATATGTGTATTTGATCAAATAAAAGGAGCCTGATAATAGCAATACAATTTCTGAATGGGAGAGGTGGGTAAGCCTAGTGGTGTAGGCGTTCACCCGTCACACCAGAGACCTGGGTTCAATTCCCAACATGGGCATAATGTGTGAAGCCCATTTCTGGTGTCCCCCCCGCCATGATATTGCTGGAATATTGCTAAAAGCGATGTTAGACTATACTCACTCACTATTGAATGTGCTAAATAGCCATGTGATAACTTCAAACTTACCCATAGAAACCAGACGCCAGAGATGTTGTGACTTATGTCAGAATGGACATATGTACAACTGTGTTTGAAATTAAGGGGTATTGGAGCCCTTGATATTTGCTGCTATAGAATTTGAATAAACTTATAATTTTGGAGTTGTGACCGTGATCCCTTGACCGTCATACTTTGTGAATTCTGATATGTGACAGTGTACAATTACATGCCTTCAAGAAACTATTACTGGGAATAAAAAAATCTTCATTGAAAAGAAAAATGATGATCCCCCTTACTTCAGTGATGAATGGGGATTATATGCTTTGGTGTGTATTGTTCCGTATTTTGAGCTTAAAATAAGAATCTATCATTAACACAAACATTGGCATGATATGTTGCATTCGTAGATCTGAGATCTGTGAAAGAATATTGATGCTTTGCTACTAATATTGATGTATCTTCTTATTACATACTCGATACAGTTCAAGAAAATTAAAAATATTTTAACCAGTGAACAGTAATTATGTATAAAAAGAATCTTGTATCTTTTCTGAAACTAATTATGAAATTAAAATACTTTCAAGAACAAATTGATGTGATAAAGTTTTAGCCGAGGGAATATTTCATTGGAAACTGGAAAAAAACCAATAATGCTGGTAGGCTTCTTGCTTACAGGTGGCTCCACAATCCTCCAAACCAACCCCTCAATCTCCTACTCCTCAATCCCCTACCCCTCAGTCCCCCACCCAGTCACATCCAGAGCCCAAACTAGCAGCTCCTAAACAGGTGTCCAAACAATCCCCCAAAGCAGCCCCTGAGGAGCCACCAAAACAGCTCTCTCAAGAGCCCACTAAAGTAGTTCAGAAGGAACCGGCTAAAGCAGTTCCTCAAGAACCAGCTAAAAAGGTTGAAGAACCAGCTCCAAAGGTTGTAGAACAACCTAAAGAGCTTCCTCAAGAACCAGCTCCAAAGGTTGCAGAAGAACCCACTAAACAGCTTCCTCAAGAACCAGCTAAAGAGCTTCCTCAAGAACCAGCTAAAGAGCTACCTGAAGAACCAGCTAAAGAGCTTCCAGAGGAACCCTCTAAGAAGCTCCCTCAAGAACCAGCTAAAGAGCTTCCAGAGGAACCTTCCAAGGAGCTCCCTCAAGAACCAGCTAAAGAGCTTCCAGAGGAACCTTCTAATGAGCTCCCTCAAGAACCAGTTACAGAGCCTCCACAAGAGCCTCCAAGTGAGGCTGTGGAGCAGCAATGACTGACTGGACTTGTTATCTGCCTCCTGTATGGACAACTGACTTCTGCTATGGTATGTCCTCAGGGACTTGTCATTATTTAGCTTTGGGATGGGGTTTGGGCACAGATTCTTCATTGCCAATGACATCTTGAAAGGCTTGTCATATCCTCCCCAAAGAATGCAAAACTGTTAAGGAAATTAATCATAAAACTCACCATAAAGGGTAAATTATAAGTAATACTGTATGGTCAACTATGTCTAAGTGAACTGCTCAAAAGAAGTCAAGGAACACACAATTTTTCAAATTGAAGTTACTTGACTCAGGTGTTCTTTAACTTCCTTTAAGCAGTATATGTCACTTGTCCAATATATGTCCATATGAATGTGTATTTTTATGCTCCACATGTCCACCACAGAATTTTGTAATTAAAGACTTCTGACAAAGACATCAACAATTATTTGCGGTATACATTGAAAAATGTTCTGTCATCCATTTGAATCATGACCTTTCCTGAAATTGCCCCTACCTCCAATATATGATTGGTCCGTAAAGGGTACAGAGAAGCCATGTGGTATTGAGAGGTTTATATTCATAGGATTCCAAGTTATATTGTATAGGTACAAAATGGGGGCATTCTAATTCCACAGAAAAAATGAATGATACACATGTATATTGGATATGTGTGTTCTGTATGAAAATGGACAAGGCACAATATTCCTGAGTATCCTTACTCTGATATGCTATTGTGTTCTGGCTGCTTGAATACCATAGGTATGACAGTCATAGTATATGGCTTACACCCATAACACAACGTTATGTATTAGACATCGGTATATTAGCTGGGATCAAATAATATGAGTTTTATACATCCATTATTATATAGATGTTTTGGTTTTCTACAGGCAACATATTATCAAAATCATGCAAACTAATTCACATATTACTGTATATTTATCAAACCTTTTTTTTTTCTTGTAAATTTTCTACTTGAGTACATCAAAGTTCATGACACCATATTAATATATTTTCTTTTTCTTGCTAATGTTTGTGTGTTTGTCTTTCTTTCAGGGTTGTTCAAGGCTAGTTTTCCAGTCCTAAATAACTACTGTTCATTTTCAGGATAATGAGACCAAACTTGTCATGCATTAGTTATCATGAGAACAGAATCACTTGGACTTATTTTCTGGAATCCTTGGTGATTTCTCAAGAAGTGTTGTGACTATTTGTGATAAGTCAGTATATGCATATTGTTCATTGTTAAAAGTTGTCCTTTCATTTTCAAATTTTGTGTTTTTCATTCAATCAGTGCATTTATAATCTACAAGTTTGTTATTTTTCAGCAGCTAACTGTCCTTTGATCTTTGTCTATATTTTTGTCTTTCCTACTTTTCAGATTAAGTACCATGAAAATTTTGAAAAAGAAAAAGGCAAAAAAATGTCTGTGGCTGACGACCCTGAAACCCAGCGTCTCAAGAAGAACATGCAAGTCGTGAGCAATGTTGCCTACCACAACACACTCCAAGAAAAAGCAAGGATGGAACAGAACCGGCCCAATGAAGAGACAGATAACTTTGCAGGTAAACTCAATCAGAACACTGTGAAAGACTAAGGCTAAATTCAGGGACCTTCATCATTTTGTCTCTTCTCTAACATAATACTGACGTTTCATGTAGCTGAGATATTGTCAACGCCATGTAAGCCACAATCAACTCGCCCCAACCCTGTTGAAGACCCGTTCCATTTAACAGTCTTAGATGATTGGTACTTTCATACTTTAACATCACTAACCACAGTTGTGCTGCTAAAATGAATTTGTGGAACTGGGTCCATATGGTTGCAATGCATAGGCATTGTGAAGGAGGTCCATCTGGATTACAGGTCAGTCAAAGTAGGTCCATCTCCTGGATGACATGTCTTCTAAAGTAGGTCCATCTCCTGGATGACATGTCTGCTAAAGTAGGTCCATCTCCTGGATGACAGGTCTGCTAAAGTAGGTCCATCTCCTGGATGACAGGTCTGCTAAAGTAGGTCCATCTCCTGGATGACAGATCTGCTAAAGTAGGTCCATCTCCTGGATGACAGGTCTACTAAAGTAGGTCCATCTCCTGGATGACAGGTCTTCTAAACTAGGTCCATCTCTTGGATGACAGGTCTGCTAAAGTAGGTCCATCTGGATGACAGGTCAGTCAAAGTAGGTCCATCTCCTGGATGACAGGTCAGTCAAAGTAGGTCCATCTCCTGGATGACAGATCTGCTAAAGTAGGTCCATCTCTTGGATGGCAGATCTGCTAAAGTAGGTCCATCTCCTGGATGACAGATCTACTAAAGTAGGTCCATCTCTTGGATGACAGGTCAGTCAAAGTAGGTCCATCTCTTGGATGACAGATGTGCTAAAGAAGGTCCATCTCTTGGATGATAGGTCTGCTAAAGTAGGTCCATCTTTTGGATGACAGATCTGCTAAAGTAGGTCCATCTCTTGGATGACAGGTTAGTTAAAATAGGTCCATCTCTTGGATGACACATCTCAGGCAGTAGCATTTTCCAGCAACTCATCATGTATTTAGTTCATTGTTCTGTTTCCATTCTGAACACAAGTCCATTTCATCTTCAAAATCTCAAACAGTGAACTCCCACTTGATACAAACATCAGAATTATCCTGACATTTGTCTTTCATAAGAAAAGTAGCAGCAGCTTGACCATGCAGTACATGCCACCCAGTACAATTTATTTAAAGGTCAAGTCTTGTAAAGCATGTCAATAAAATCAGGACTGATCCAATATCCTGACCATTTGAGTTGAGTACCAGTGATCCTAAATGCCAATCCAATGCTGAGTCACAGATAGTATTGTGGAGTTCACTGTCTCTGCCTCATCAGTTCATGGTGTTTCATGCTGCTGCATCTCATGGCTTAAATGTTGCCATTTTAAGTTACTGTTTATTTCTTGTCATATTCATTCCCCATTCTCTGATCTCCAGCAGATTACCCCAAGTAAATATAGAGATTCTAAAGGACATGATGAAAAAAGAAGAATTAATATTGCTAAAAAGGCAAAATATGAACAATATTTCGTGTTTCCTTTGATGAGATTTACTGGATAGTGTTGCAAATTTCAACAGTTTTGTCTGACTTGCTAAAAATAAGTGTAGAGGTTTTGAAAGGAGTGTTTAGAAAAATGATTAATATTGCTGAAAAATCAAAATATGAATTTACTGGAAAGTATTGCTTATTTCAAAACTGATCTCACCCGTGAAGATCAGGGTTAGAATATTGATCTTCAGTAACCCATGCTTGTTGTAAGAGGCGACTAAAGGGATCGAGTGGTCAGGCTCGCTGACTTGGTTCACACATGTCATCGATTCCCAGTTGTGCAGATCAATGCTCCTGCTGTTGATCACTGGATTGTTTGGTCCAGACTCGATTATTTACAGACCACCGCCATATAGCTGGAATATTGCTGAGTGTGGCATAAAACTAAACTCACTCACTCAAAACTGGTCTTACTTCCTATAAATCAGTGTAGAGTTTATGAACGGTGTCAAAAGAAATTGCTTATTACTGCTAATCAAAATTTGAAATTACGAGAAAGCTTTGTTTACTTCAACAATTTTGTCTTACTTCCTGTAAATAACAATATTTATGTAACAGTGACATTGAGTGCAATTAACATATATAAGTCATGGATGTGCGTGAAACTTATCTAATATTTCATACTAACATCGCCAGATCAAGCTATCTTCGAATGTTTCTTTGAATGATGCAAGTCAGATATCTTTTCTGTCTCTAAAAGTTGCTTCAGTGTCTGTGCCTATCTGTTACTCTATGAATGCATTTCAATTGTAAAGTTTTAAATGATAACTTTTATTTCATGTGTTGGTTGTGACTAAGATCCGAAATCCCTAATAAACTTACTCGATTGGTACTGACTCCATGTCCTATGGGTTCCATCCATACTGATCATATATCCCACAACATATTGGTGGAGTACCTTGAATACTGATCCTAAATTCCCAATCCTTTTGGTGGAATACCGTCCCTATCGATCATGTATTCCATACCATTTGATAGAACTATTCCGGTACTACTTCTCTGTACCCTACAATTTTGGTTCAATGCCAGCAATACTGGTCACATGTCCATGACCATTTTGGCTGAGTCCATCAATTCTGATTCTGTATCCCCTTCTTTTTTGGTTCGTTACGATCAATACTGATCATATATTCCCTACCATTTGGTGGAGTACCATAGCTACTGATCCTATCACCCACCATTTTGCTACAATGTTTAGTTTGGGTTTTGCTATGCTTGTTTGTGTTTTGCATGTACCCTCAACAGCTCGCAGGCGCGGTCACAAGAACCCAGGTAGCATAACTGACTATGTGCCCACGGCCGTGGCAGCTCCTCCTCCTCCCCAAAACCAACCCACCCACGTCTACAACTCTAAAGGAGAAGGTAAGCACAACTGTAACAACAGTCTCAACAACAGTCTCAACAACAGTCTCAACAACAACTGGTGGAAGTTTAGCCAATCTCCATGTATTCCTTTCTCGGATATCTTGATGGTGTTATAACAGGAACCGTTCGAAAATGTCTAGGTCTTGAATGTTTTTTGACAATGGTCAAAAAGGTTCTTTTATTTGTAGGTCTTGGGTGTCTTTATACAGTTTAATATATTCAGATTTTTAGTAGGAAGGTAGGTTTTGAGGCACACATGATCAAAATTACGTAAGCACTAGATTTGGAGGGTTTTAGGGTGTGCACCATTCTCAAAGTATTACTGAAAAAGCTACCTTCTCTATAAGGTACGAGGGGCGGTGGGGTAGCCTAATGGTTAAAGCGTTCGCTCGTCACGCCGAAGACCCGGGTTCGAATCCCCACATGGGCACAATGTGTGAAGCCCATTTCTGGTGTCCCCCGCCGTGATGTTGCTGGAATATTGCTAAAAGCGGCGTAAAACCAAACTCAGTCAGTCAGTCAGTATAAGGTACGAAGATGGAAATGTGCTCTGAATCAGAGTTTGAGTCATTTGATAACACAATTCCTCTATCAACTCGATGTGAAAAGCATCCGAAAGATGGGTTTGATAGGAAGTGATATAGATTTACGTATAGTTTGTGATTTTGTGACGTAACACTATTAACAGCATCCACGTCTCGGTGTAGACTAATGCTAGACTTGCTTCATTTAGGGCTTTAGCACTGCAGAGAGGGCTTGGCAGTAGGGAAAATAATGTGGTTCAGGGACTGTGAGACAGACTAGTCTCGGTGCTGCATGATTGCTGGATGTAGTTGTCAGGAATGATGTCTATCTGCTGTGTTGTGATTGTCCACTAATATTGTGTCTAATCTGTCTTGCTAGAGGAGATAGTCATGTATTGTGTATCTATGTCCACTAAAGGGGCATTTGTAACAAGGTTGATGAGTCGACACAGACTGGAAGGGTCTGGACTTATACCACTGAAAAGATGTTAAAGAACACCCAATTCTTTCATGCTACTGTAGTTAATATTTCAGGCCTTGGGATCGGTGGGGTAGCCTAGTAGTTAAAGCGTTCGCTCATCACAGCAAAGACCCTGGTTCAATTCCCCACATGGGTACAATGTGTGAAGCCCATTTCTGGTGCCGTCACGCCGTGATATTGCTGGAATGCAGCTTAAAACTAAACTCACTCACTCACTCACTTTCAGGCCTTGACAATTTCACTATGGCAACATGAAAGAATGGCGTGGTCCTGAACTGTCAAGACTATTTTTTTATAGAAGGATATTAATAAACTAAAAACAAGTCCCTTTTGAACGTTCAAGGTTATTTGAACTAACTCTCAGATATCCCAGAAGTAGTGATGGTATCATTATGTTATCAATATCAGTTTGTTTTGCCTTGAAATGTTTGGGCAAGAGAACTGATAATACTTTTCGATACTGTTTTGGACAACTACTCACAGAAAGAAATATCACTGTTGGACCTTACGAGAATATTAGTAACTGTCATGTGATCATCCTAACTTAGGCAGTACTGGTATCATTTCATAAACATTCATTTCAAGACTTGAATGTCTTTCATATCTTCTCAGCTTAATACGATGCCATTAGCTTGGTGATAGGAAGCCTCGATGTTTATGGTATTTTCACTGTTATTATATATAGTTTTTGTTGGTATTATTTTTATTGTTCATATGATTTGTTTCAGACATTTTCAGTTATATTCATCATTTCTTTATATTTCCTTATTTCCCATTCTTCATGTTTGAACCGTTCAGTCATACTTGTAGTGCATGTCGATGAAAATCAAGGATGACTAATATGTATTGTGATTTTAAAATTACCCTTCATTTGTAGAAGAAGCTGAGGTATTTGATGATGAGAGTAAGTAACAAAAAGATTACTTTGTGCAAAGCTTATATCTTTCCTATCGCTGGAAAATTTGCTCCTGCAGTTTTCAGGGCCTTCTGTCAAGGGGTAGCAACTCTTAACATTTCTGAAACACATCCTCAGTAATCCAGTAAACGGTATCTCCATTCTGTTGTAAACCCAGGAACCATTCATTACCAAAGTTTTTTAAGGAAGAAAAGATCATTTCAATCTCTTATCAGTAACTTTACAAGTTCTTTCGTATTTTGAGTGGATGTTCCATATTGTGATATCCTGGCTTTGAATTCATCCCCAGGAATCATTGCTGTGTTTGTTTGTTGTTTAACTCTGCACTCGGCAATATGACCGCAAGTCTGGACCAGACATTCACGATTTAGTGATCAATATCACGAGCACAGATCTATGCAATTGGGATATGATGACATGTGTCAACCAAGTTAGCGAGCCTGACCACCTGATCCCATTAATCGCCTCTTAAGACGAACATAGGTTGCTGAAGACTAATTCTAACCGGATCTTCACGGGTCAGCAACCATTGCCGGTCATAAGAGGTGACCGAATGGATCAACTTGTGATTTGATCAACAGGATGTCATCATGCCATTACAACATGGTACCCGTGAAGGTCCGGGTTAGAATATTGATCTTCAGTAACCCATGCTTGTCGTAAGAGGCGACTAATGGGATCAGGTGGTCAGGCTCGCTGACTTGGTTCACACATGTCATCAGTTCCCAATTGCAAAGATCCATGCTCCTGCTGTTGATCACTGGATTGTCTGGTCCAGACTCGGTTATTTACAGACCACCACCATATAGCTGGAATATTGCTGAGTGCGGCGTAAATCTAAACTCACTCACTCACTCATTACAACGTGGCTTGTTGCTCACTACATCAATCACTGGATTGTCTGATCCTGGCTCAATTGGCCACCAACTGTAGTAATAACTATGGAATATGTGGTATTTAACCAAATCAAAAATAATTCGAGAACTACAGTGAGTCTATGGTGATGGATGGTTCATGGTAAATTACATGACAATGGAGATATGTTACACAAGGTATTCAGGATGCCTGTTACATGGTGTGTCGGAGTTATTCAACACAGAAGATAACATGTTCGATATTAACCGAATAAATGGTATAACACTTTATAACATGTTGAGTTGGATGTAAGCCATAATATGTTGGTATGGACATGTTTTTTAACACTCATCAACTGTAACATATTGTAACAAAACTTTTAATTGGTCTTAACATGGATAACATCAAACATCAACATTATTAATATCATTGCTTGGGCCAGCAACAATTCAGTCACTTCTGTAGAAAAACTGCTGTGATACTACCATACTCCCTCACTCACTCTAGAGAAGTAGTTCTTGCCAAAAAGAAAACTCGGTGCTTGCAAAGTATTCATGCAAGATCATTGTGGTTTTGTTTTTAACATTTAGAAGATAGGATTATATGACTGCTGTCTGTTAGGCCGCATAAAAATAATTTCTTGGTTCTCATTACCGCCCAACCTTTTTTTTTTTTTGGCTCTGGTTAATTTGCGTGTATAAAGCTGGCAAATTTCCGAAATTCGTCTCAGCTTGCGGCATTCAAAGTTTTCAACTAACATTGTATAGAAAATCAGAAAAATATATAATAAAAAATAAAAATAAAATATGCCCATTCTTATTTTTTGTTTTTAAAAAGTGATGAGAAACAAGAAATTTATTTTGTGTGGCCTTAACTGAAAGTGCAGAAAATGCCACTAGTAACATGTTATTCAAATTGACATCAGCCAACCACTTCAGGTACAGAACAGCTCTGTGTCTGTGAATGTTTGCAGACCATTGAAAATCGAAATCAGTTTTTAAAATGAGTATCCCATGTTTGTTGTAAAACTGTCCTTGAGTTCGGGAGAAAAGTTTCAAAAGTTCTTCCCATGGCTGCTTGCACACTTGTGACAATGATGGTACTTTTGTCGACAAAGGAGTTGCCAACAGGGAAGAAGATGGAGATGTAGATCAATGGCACATCTACCAAACTACTGATTTTATAATTACATGTATTTGTAGACTAATGAACTAAACAACATTCATACACTTTCAAAAAACCTGTCTACAAGGTACATAATGAATAAATTTAGGTTTTGAGAATAAATTGCGTAACAGCTTCTGAAGCATATCAATTCTCTTAACCGCAACTTGTTTCTTTAAAAAGGGTTCCATTCTATTATTCAGTAACTTGTGAAACGTGCCCTTGACCCTTAACTTAGGGGCTATTAAATCGCTTCTTACAACATGAATAGTTTACGTATTCGAGTCCCCACGCGGTTGAATATATCGACATCATTGTTGGATAACCCTGGTTACTTTATAAGAGAGGAATTGTTATGACACAATGTAGGTCCAAGACGTTACCACCTTGTCTATGGAAGAGCATGGTGCTTAAACTGATTATCATTATTAGCGTTAATCTGGGAATCGAACTAGCATCTTTGGATCATGTGTCGCCTAAGGGACGCAACTCTACACACATGTGTCCCCAGATATTTATGAGGTTATGACGATCAAAAGCACCTGCAAAGGTGTCCAGACATTTGTACTTTAAAACCACAAGGTACGAGGCACAGTTCTAAAGTTCTCAGCTAAACTTCGAGGAACGGTTTGGAGGGAGTATATACGTTTCACAATAATCCCACACACTCTTCTGCCAACATGTCGAGTGCTTGTATCCTATTGGTTTATGCTTCCTCCTGTCGGACTAGGGGCGGTGGGGTAGCCTAGTGGTTAAAGCGTTGGCTCGTCACGCCGAACACCCGGGTTCGAATCCCCACATGGATACAATGTGTGAAGCCCATTTCTGGTGCCCCCCGCTGTGATGTTGCTGGAATATTGCTAAAAGCGGCGTAAAACCAAAACTTAGGCAGTCAGTCAGACATTGAGGCAGGTGTATATTCATGATCTTCCCTTGTTTCACTCAGCAGTGCTGGAGTTTGTTGTGGCCTAACTAGCACATTATATTAACATTGGGGTGATCTTCACTGGTAATATTGGACACACACGTCTTGAATGTCACCGTCATTTTCACCTTGGTCAATGTTTAGTGAATGTATTTGACTTCATTTAATGAAATACTCATTCACTCACTCACTATTTCACGATGAGATAAACAATATAACCTGTCATCGCATGAGAGTAGTATGAAAGAGTCATGTTTCTTAACTTTTTTTGAGTAGTCTGTATGTTTTACCCTGATCAAATATTTCACTGTTTTGTAGTTGTGTTATAGATATGATCATGAATATCACTCACTCACTCATCGAATGACCTTAAGCCCATAGTAAATCATCATTATTCATGATTAAAAACAGTCTGTTGTAAATTTGACCAGGGGCGGTGGGGTAGCCTTGTTAAAGTGTTCGCTCGTCATGCTGAAGACTCGGGCTCCATTCCCCACATGGGTACAATGTGTGAAGCCCATTTCTGGTGTCCCCCGCTGTGATATTGCTGGAATATTGCTAAAAGCAGCGCACAGTCTCTGTGTGCTCTGTCACTCACATTTGACCAATGTTTGTTGTAAGAGGCAACATGGGATTGGATAATGGTGTAGATAAATGTCAATCACAGGATTGTCTGGTCCAGCCTTGATTATTTACAGACTGCTGCCATATAGCTGGAATATTGCTGAGTGTGGCATTAAACAAAACAAAACAACAAGACTAGTCTAGTGTTTTATACATTTTGTTTGTGTTGAGCTTTTGTAATGTTGCATGCTTTTGTTTGTCATTTGTTGTAATTGTAATATTTGTTTTAAAGAATGATTTGGTAATTCAAGATTCCTAGATTTATTTTAATTCTTCTCATATTGCCTGTGATTCAAGTTTAGTTTTGTATATAATTTGGATTTAATTTTTCGTTTTAGCTATATGCTGTGATAATTTCATATCATCACATGACTTCATAAACATATAACTCGGTTCATTGTTTTGTTGTAGAATGTAAACACATTTCCCTCACCATTGCTGTTGCTCGTTAATCAGAGCTAAATACAAGTCTGTTAGTCCAATCAAGGCAGACTGGTTGTCTTGTTCCTCTATCTAGTTATTTTTTCAAGTACTAGTACTAAACGAGCTGTTGACTAGTTTCATATGCCAGTTGTATTTACCCTTGATTTGTGTAATTTAATAGGACCAGAGCATCGACTCGACATGATCAATGGGAACAACTGTACTCATTAAGTAAACACTTTCACTCCAACATATCACATGATTACTTACTCGTGAAGGTCCGGGTTAGAATTGATCTTTAGTAACCCATGCTTGTCTAAGGTGACTTAGGGGTTCTGGTGGTCAGGCTTGCTGACTTGGTTGACACATGTCATCGGTTCTCAATTGCGCAGATCGATGCTCATGCTGTTGATCACTGGATTGTCTGGTCCAGACTCGATTGTTTACAGACTGCTGCCATATAGCTGGAATATTGCTGAGTGCGGCATAAAACTTAACTCACTCACACATGATTACTTATATTACTGATGCGATACACTAGTCTTATAACCTTTGCATCAAGAGTGATAAATATGCAAATGGGGCCACCTAAGTTCTATTTCTTAGATACATTACATTGACACAGTCTAGCCACACCTTAAGCAAATCACTAACTTTTGCTATAAGTTTCAAAATGGTTTCCCAATATGTGACTGAAAATGGCTATATATATTTGATAAATGGGGCATTTCACTCAAACATTGCATTTAGACGCAGTTTCTGAAGTTAGTTCGTTGAGTGACATTGATGCTTGAATATCAGTTATTATAAAGATAGTAGTTTATAATATTAAATTTCTACTTTTACCCTTGCATCTTCCTGTATCATAAATATCAAATATTAGCTATAAATATTTGTTCTGCTCACTGGAAGTTTGCTTACTATAATTTTTATTCGTAACATAAGATATCTGTGATACAGAAACACATTTAACTAATCCGTCTGACCCATTCCGGAAGAATTACAAGTCAGATGCCTTGTTGCAGTTTCGAGCAACATTTACTTAAAACCAGCTCAAACATGGCATAATTAGAGTTTGACCCACATGTTACAAGAAATTAACAATTATCTGTCCCTTGCAAGTGAATGATGTTAATCCTGTAGTGAAGAACTGACTGCATTTATTCATGGGGGTGGGGTAGCCTAGTGGTTAAAGTGTTCACTTGTCATGCTAAAGACCCAGGTTCGATTCCCCACATAGTAATAATATGTGAAGCTCATTTCTGGCTTGCCCTGTTGTGGTATAGCTGGGATATTGCTATGTTGGTTGCTCCTGGGTAATGTGGATGTGTACTTGTTTACTTGTTTACAGAGCAGAATCACCAGCCCAGGAGGCAGATTGGGTCTATTGCAGATTACGACCCAATACCCAACCAGATAATTGCGGGCCAACCCTCTGGGTACCAGTCGGTGCCAAGCCAGCAACCCCGTTCACCCGCCATGTTTGCACCAACACCGTACAGCCCCCCAGGTAAGCTACAGCATGGCGAGCTAACTGGTATCTCTAGCCAGGTGATGAATGATTTCGGACTTGACTGACTTCGAGGGCAAGTCCATGGTGAGCTACCTCATAGCTTTATTGTTTAAGATGAATGATTTCTGACATGTCTGATTCAAGGGCAAGTCAGTGGTGAGCTACCTGGTCACTTCATTTGGTCTTGTCAGTAATAAAAGATTTCAGACCTGTCTGACTTCGTCTGCAAATCAGCAGCATCAACCCTGAAATGGTTGGTCACTGGATTTATTGTTGTAATCAATATATTGTGTGGATGTTACAACTTGGATGTATTCCTGGTGGAGAGGTGTGGTGACCTGTCTACAAAAAGTACATCCTGAAATTTGAAATGCATGGTTGTGCGAGTGAAATGTTTACTGTCCGGTGGAATGAAGAGATTCTGCCCACGTTCATGACTAATTTTCAGGTTGAAGACAGGGGATACGACTGATGTATCATATCGGTTCTTGTTGCCACAGAATCAGTTTATGTATAGAAAATGGCAGTGTATGAGAAGAGTACAAATAGCCAGGTGCTTAAAATGTTGGCTTGTCAAGCCAAAGTATTTGGCTCGATGCAATGTGTGAGAGCTGTGTCTGATGCCCCCCTGATATGCTCTCTCTTTCTCTTCTGGGAAAGGATGAACAATTTGAAAAACTCTTTCTGTAGACTACATGGAGTTCACTGTATCTTACTGGCTCAACTGGTCCAAGACAAGCATGGTCATTGAAATGGCCAGCATCTGTTCTGTCCATCTTGTAACTTGCACATCTAGAAAACACTGAATCAGTTAAACAAATCCTGGCATGATCATGCCAAGTTAGTGTCTCACAGGCCTCTAGTTATTCTGTGTTCCAGTGTTATCATGTCCATTTAATGATGTACTGTCAGGGAAAAGCAATTTTAAGAGACAATTTGCATCTGTGATGAGCATTAGCAGCTTGCATCAGTATTCTTGGAAACAAAGCACAGATGGTTGATAGGACATCAAGTGAATTATTTGAAGAATTGATAGACCTAAACTTCCTGGTTTGCATGGTTAACATTGTCCTCTGGAGCTGAAGAACGGTATCATCAGATGACCATGTCTCCTGTAGCAGTCCAGTCTTGCATTTGACAGAGGTAATATCCAGGAACAGGCTGTAGCTGTGAAATCGCTGACTATGGTATACTGGGCTGGTTTGCTTAGGTCACCATGATATGCTAGAAGCTGTAATATTGCTGACTATGGTATACTGGGCTGGTTAGCTTAGGTCACCATCATATACTGGTAGCTGTAATATTGCTGACTATGGTATACTGGGCTGGTTCATAAGGTCACCAACATATACTGGTAGCTGTAATATTGCTGATTATGGTATACTGGGCTGGTTCATAAGGTCACCAACATATACCGGTAGCTGTAATATTGCTGACTATGGTATACTGGGCTGGTTCATAAGGTCACTAACATATACTGGTAGCTGTAATATTGTCATTATCCAGACACGTTAATATGTCTCAAATTACATTGCTGTAGTGCTGCCCTAGACATCTTGTAGCATCAGGTGAAATCTTTGTCTGTGGTGAAGCATGATTCATGTCAAGATTGGTTTTATTGGTTCAGATAATCACTTGTGCAAGATGGGAGTTAGCATCAATTGGGGGTGAAAAATAAGCATGATTATAAGAATTTAAAAGGAATCCAAAGTTAATTAATCTGGATCTTCAAATAGTTATCCTGTAACTGTTGAGCCAGGTTTGTGTGTACATTGACAGTGGAATGTTCCTGAAGACATTCCAGCCGGTGTAGAGATACGAGTGCCTGTCAGAAGGGTGGTCCTCGCCTCCATCCAACCCAAGCTTACCTCTAACAGGTTCTCCCCAGCTCCCGCTAACAGGTTAATACTTTCCAGCACCATGTAACTCTGCTTACTCACAGTGCGTTGCATTTACAGGACAGTTTAGTTCCGTGCAACGGCAGATTGGGTCAGTAAACTTTAACCCAATGCCAAACAGCAACCCTGCTTCAAGCAGCCAGTTCTCGTCCCAGCCGCAGGTGCGGCCAGGCCAAGGTTCCATGTATACACCCTTTAGGCCTGTGCAAGGTAGGTGTTGGTACTCAAGTGTGGAGATGCTGTGCTTGCACCCTCACACCTAGTCATCACTTAGAGATCTCATCCGCCATGTAGTGGGTGGGTTGTTTCAGTTTCAGCCTTCAGCGGTTGGTCAGTTGTTCCCTTTCACCTCCTCCTTATTTTTTTACTGGACCTTAAATCTAATGACCTCCTTCCCCGTCTGATCCAGATTTCGATGGTTTTCTCATACACCTCACAGATACTTCCAGATGATTGTCATCAGTTATTTTTCAAATTTAAGAAACATAAGTTAGATTTAATCTAACATTTTCACATCTTGTGAGCCTTTACAATAACAATATTTTAAGTAACAGATGACCTTTGCTTTATCATAAGTCAAGGAAACAGCAACTTGTACATAGACATATTGCTGTCTTCACCAGGTAAATGTTCCTGTCCTGGTGTTGCAATCCCACTGCACTCCAATGAATATGTTATATTTTAGAATGATCTGAAAACGTCACACCAGACTTGCTCCCATCTGTCAAAAGACACTTGCCTCCAATAAACATCTGTCCAATTCACACCTGCCACCTTTCAATACACAGCTGCTTATGATGTCACCTGTCAATACAGACCTACCTGTGTCACCTGTCAACAAACACCTGCACATCACTTCACCTGTCAATACACATCAGCTCCTCTTACCTGGTAATTGCCACCTTCCCTCCTACCAACCAATACACATGTGACCCATCCACTTGTCAATACACACCTACACCTCTCACCTGGTAATACCCACCTTCCCTCCTACCAACAAATACCCATGTGACCCATCCACTTGTCAATACACACCTGCACCTCTCACCTGGTAATACAGACCTACCCATCTCTCCCGCCCATCACTTCACCTGTCAATACACATCATCCCCTCTTACCTGGTAATAACCACCTTCCCTACTACCAACCAATACACATGTGACCCATCCACCTGTCAATACACACCTGCACCTCCCACCTAGTAATAACCAGTTTCCATCATACCAACCAATACACACTTGACCCATATACCTGTCAATACTCACCTGTACCACCACCAATCAGTCCACGCCATCAGGGGCTCACTACAGTATCATTCCTCCATCTAGTTCTGACAGTCACAGGAATGCCTGTTCCCACCCAGTTTGTTATGTGGTGGTTACTGTTTGTTTGGGAGATGTTACATTAACATGTTTGCTTGAAACAGTTTTTCATCTCATTCCACAAGAAGTCCATCACCAAAACTGTATTTACCCATTGTAAAAATCAAATGATACACAGTTAGACTTGTTGTAATAGAGAAGAATTTATTTATCCAACCTTGCACTTGTATCAAAGAAATGTTACATGAATTGACTATAATCTATGAAGCTCCTGCTCCAGTTCCTGGATATAGAAACCTAGAGGGCTTTAATGTAACATGTTTATAAGTCAATGTTAAGGAAACATTTTATATTATTTTGCTCTTGGTACCTGTAAATTGTTATGGTATTACATTTTTAAGCTGAAAATGTTTCAGTTCATTTAGTTTAGTGGTTGAAAACTCTTCTGTATTTTTGGTGAAGAAATTTTCATTTGGTGATTTAAAAGCATTTCAGGATGAAAAGCGTGATTTTGTTTTCTCTGTGTTTTATGTGCCAAAATTACAGTACATTTAGATGGGGACACAAGTGGTCCAGTGCATAGAAGTGTGCCCTATTTCTCTGAGTGACGGGTAAAAACCCCTGTGGATAAAAAAAAATCGTGGGTCAAAAGATCACCCGGACATAGTCTCCCTAAGATGAAAACCCCACAAGGATGATGGCTCTCCATTTCTTTTACAACATGTAGACCGATATCTCCATCAAAGAAAACAAATATGCTTCAAAGACTAAATCCCTTTGAAGTGTTAAGAGCAATTTGACAGTATAATTTGTGTTTCATATCCTTGTGAGCAGTTCTTACAACATTTCAACTGATTAATGGTTATTGTTAAGTTAACTGACATTATTTGTCAATGAGGCATATAGGATTTTTGACAGTGAACAATACAGTACAACCTTGAAGCTGATCAAGAGTAATCAGGGTGGGGTTAAGTTGTCAAAGAGATCCAGAAAGCCGAGAGAACTCATGAAATCATGAAAAACCTGTGCATGGACCTCTCATTCGAGGAATTTCAGAATGGCATGAGGCAGAACGTTTGTGCCCATTATGTTGGCACAACATTTATGTTTATGATTGAATGTGCATGAAACATTGTTTTTTCAGTGATTGTTCTTGAGGATAAACCAAATGTGTGATTTCAACATATCATTATGCTATGGTTCTCCAACAAAAATGGGCCTTTATCATGTGGACATTATGTCTCATGGGCTTCACCTAGGGCTGGCTAAAAAAGATTGATAATCAGAATTATTGTCAGGAGGAAAATTTACATTCTTTACCTATGGACAGCTAAATTATGTTCAGGATACTGTTTTTTTCTCATCCTGAGAGGGGCTGTGGGGTAGCCTAATGGTTAAAGCGTTGGCTCGTCACGCCGAAGACCCGGGTTCGAATCCCCACATGGGTACAATGAGTGAAGCCCATTTCTGGTGTCCCCTGCCGTGATGTTGCTGGAATATTGCTAAAAGCGGCGTAAAACCAAACTCAGTCAGTCTTATCCTGAGATGAGAAATTTGTCACAACTCACCAGTGATTTTGTGGGGTGGGGGGAAAGATATTTTTTATATTTTTGAGCAAAGTTAATTCAATATTTATTGATAATTCACTGATACAATATCTATGATCTATCGGTTGCCAGCCCTGTGTTTACCTGTGGGGGATGGGGGTGGGGGGTCCCACAGGGGCTGTATTGTCTGTTTTTTTCCGTATGAGGACAAGGTCTTCTGATCAGGGGCTGTTTTGTCTGAACCTTTTCCGTATGAGGTCATCTGATCAGGGCGTGAATCCTAATTTCACTGTCAAAATGTTCCCATACATGTGGGTTTCAGTTACTGGTAAACGTTCAGTTCCACATCACACAAGGTTTCCTACAACGTTAAGCTACATTGCTGAATTCACTCACCGGGACAGTAGGGTAGCATAATGGTTAATGCACTCACTTATCATTACTGACCCGTGAAGATCCGGGGTAGAATAGGTCTTCAGCAACCCATGCTTGCCACAAAAGGCGACTATGCTTGTCGTAAGAGGCAACTAACAGGATCGGGTGGTCCGGCTCGCTGACTTGGTTGACACATGTCATCGGTTCCCAAATGCGCAGATCGATGCTCATGCTGTTGATCACTGGATTGTCTGGTCCAGACTCAATTATTTACAGACCGCAACCATATAGCTGGAATATTGCTGAGTGTGACATAAAACTAAAGTCACTCACTCACTCACTTATTACTAAGACGTGGGTTTGATTCCCAACATGGGAACAATATGTGAAGGACAATTCTGGGGGCCACTGCTGTGATATCGCTGGAATATTGCTAAAAGTGGAATAAAACCATACTCACTAACTCTTCGCCAAGTAGTTAAAGGATTCACTAGTAATAATAAAGGGCTAGGTTTCATTCTCCACATGGGCACAATGTGTGAAGGCCATATCTTGTGTCCCCCCTCCAATCTTGATTTTGTTGGAGTATTGCTAAAAGTGTCTAAAAACCGCTCACTCGCTCACTCATTGTTGTGAGCTGCTCACTAAGTAATGACTAAACCAACTGAAGCCTTTTCAGCTTTGTTGAATTTTTACAAGATGGCAACTTTATTGTTTCCTTATGAATTTGTTTCCTGACATGCTGTCATCAGTTTACTCCTCGTCACATGGTGGTGAGGCGGGGTCGTATGATCCCCCATCTCATTCTGTCCGATTATTTTTATAGTTATGTCACATAACTGCATGAGTTGCATGTGTTTCTTACTCTTAACATCATGTGGGTAGTTGTGGAAGACAAACCTGATGTCAAGGAGGAACAGCCTGTCCCCCAACCTTATAGTGATCAAACTCAGGGTAGGTCCAGTTCCTAGTGTTTTGCTTTGCGTTGAAGTAAGTGCAAGTGGCCACAGTTAACACATTTATTGTTACACATATTAAAGGTTGTATTATATTCATAATTAATCTTTGTTGTATAATTAGTGGTAATTTTACAAATTGAAGGACCATAGAGTTTTAGAATTTGTAAAAGAAGAAACAGTAACAATGTTCTCTATTTTTTCAAACTTTAAAATAAACATTAACATTATTGACAAGAGTATAATATTTAATTGAATTTCTTCATCACAATTCATACAATCATTAACATATCAAGATTAATACTTGGTAGATACAGATCGTGATATGAGTAATATGCTAAAAAGTTATGTAAGTTGAAACCAAAAGCCATGTGCTGACTATGAAGGAAGACTGTGAACATTCAGGCCATGTTTGTCTTGCTGTAGAAGGACCCCCTGAGGTTGTTGGAGAAGGGTTTAGGACAAGCTATCCTACAGGTATTCCAAGTTCTCCGACGGGTAGGCAAACTGCATAAATCCCATATCTAAGACTAGCATACAGCGAGAATGATCCCATATTAAAGACATGCACAGTGAAAAAAGTTATGATCCCATATAAAGGCTAGCACTCTCTGCAAGGTGTCATGATCCCATATTAAAGTCTTGTACACACTATATGTGAAGGACAATTCTGGGGGCCACTGCTGGAATATTGCTAAAAGTGGAATAAAACCATACTCACTAACTCTTCGCCAAGTAGTTAAAGCATTCACTAGTAATAATGAAGGGCTAGGTTTCATTCTCCACATGGGTACAATGTGTGAAGGCCATATCTTGTGTCCCCCCTCCAATCTTGATTTTGTTGGAGTATTGCTAAAAGTGTCTAAAAACCGCTCACTCGCTCACTCATTGTTGTGAGCTGCTCACTACGTAATGACTAAACCAACTGAAGCCTTTTCAGCTTTGTTGAATTTTTACAAGATGGCAACTTTATTGTTTCCTTATGAATTTGTTTCCTGACATTAAGCTGTCATCAGTTTACTCCTCGTCACATGGTGGTGAGGCGGGGTCGTATGATCCCCCATCTCATTCTGTCCGATTATTTTCATAATTATGTCACATAACTGCATGAGTTGCATGTGTTTCTTACTCTTAACATCATGTGGGTAGTTGTGGAAGACAAACCTGATGTCAAGGAGGAACAGCCTGTCCCCCAACCTTATAGTGATCAAACTCAGGGTAGGTCCAGTTCCTAGTGTTTTGCTTTGCGTTGAAGTAAGTGCAAGTGGCCACAGTTAACACATTTATTGTTACACATATTAAAGGTTGTATTATATTCATAATTAATCTTTGTTGTATAATTAGTGGTAATTTTACAAACTGAAGGACCATAGAGTTTTAGAATTTGTAAAAGAAGAAACAGTAACAATGTTCTCAATGTCAAAGTATTTTTTCAAACTTTAAAATAAACATTGACATTATTGACAAGAGAGAATAATATTTAATTGAATTTCTTCATCACAATTCATACAATCATTAACATATCAAGATTAATACTTAGATACAGATCATGATATGAGTAGTATGCTAAAACGTTATGTAAGTTGAAACCAAAAGCCATGTGCTGACTA
This sequence comes from Haliotis rubra, assembly GCF_003918875.1. Taxonomy (NCBI): domain Eukaryota; kingdom Metazoa; phylum Mollusca; class Gastropoda; order Lepetellida; family Haliotidae; genus Haliotis; species Haliotis rubra. The sequence goes on from NW_025765037.1 coordinate 219,852, forward strand.
TGAAGGAAGACTGTGAACATTCAGGCCATGTTTGTCTTGCTGTAGAAGGACCCCCTGAGGTTGTTGGAGAAGGGTTTAGGACAACCTATCCTACAGGTATTCCAAGTTCTCCGACGGGTAGGCAAACTGCATAAATCCCATATCTAAGGCTGGCATACAGCGAGAATGATCCCATATTAAAGACATGCACAGTGAATAAAGTTATGATCCCATATAAAGGCTAGCACACTCTGCAAGGTGTCATGATCCCATATTAAAGTCTTGCACACACTGCACTAAATGATGACTTGAAAGACCTCCCTTTACAGATATGTTCTTATGAAACCTTCCCTATCCAGGGCCAGACCCGTTACCCCATTCCCCGATCCCCCATTTTTCCATTTCTACTACCGCCTGTAAGTATTTTTTCAAATCCTGTTTTCTCTCCCTCTTTCCCCCCAAAAAATCATTTTTCTCGAAGACACATATTATGTATATACATATGCATGTTTTTATAATTTATGGTCCCTTCCTGTCTCCCAAAAGTATGAATCTCTCTGCTTGTTACTGAAATCTACTCTTCTGTTGGCATCCGAAGCCTACAGAGCTCTTTTCAGCTCTACTCACAGTTATGCCTTTGTTTTGCAAAGAATTTGCAGTACTGTTTTTCTTGAAAACATGATAATGTTATTACAAAAAATATCAACCTTATCGGTAATTTGCTAAGTGAAAAGGGTGTAAAAGAAATAATTAAAAAACAATTCACTAAAATTGGTACATGTGTAACTGATTAGACAATTATTTCTGTGTTATGATGGATGTGGATTATTTGGTCACAATGGCAGCACAGTATGGACATTACCTAGGTGGGAGACCACATGATAAGACCATACAGGCTGTTCTATTGCCCTGGGCCTGTGGCACAAAACTATCTACGTAATCGTAAGCCCTTGTTGAAGATAGGCAGCTATGATCAACGTAGTGCTAAAATCTCTTTGTATGCAACCGGGCCCTTAGTCTACCTGGTTGATTCAGTGACCCAATGGCTGGCTTGGCTATTCCCACAAGCATCAACAGGCCATTTCTTATTGGTTGGTTTTGAAACATTTTAGCCGAAAGGTCCAGTTGAAATGTTTAAAAATTAAGTTCAACTTCCTGATAAGCAGTTCTTCTTGTGAATGATCATCACGCCGAAGACCGGGTTCGATTCCCCACATGGGTCCAATGTGTGAAGCCCATTTCTGGTGTTCCTCGTCATGATATTGCTGGAATAGTGCTAAAAGCAGCGTAAAACTAAACTCACTCACTCACTCTTGTGAATGTAACACAAACAAGTTTTAACATGATCCAAGATACTGAAAGAAAATTATGTTGGTTTATTTTGTTGATATTTTTGCATATTCGTAACGGTAATAAAATCTTTGGATTGTTATACTTCAATAAGGGTGATGCCCTAACTATATATGAAGATATTGATGTAGAAGGAATGCATGCTGTTTATTTTCCCACTATGGTTGACAAGGTTCTCCGGAGGACACACGATTCAGCAGCCAGTCTATTTCCCACACGCCACAATCATACGGTATGTTAGTACATCTCAGTAGCAGCTCTACCTTTCAACTTTCGTTACTTATCTCCGTTTTCATGTGGTTAAATGCACAGTTCATCTTTGGAAATGGCAATGAAATAGAGGCATTGGGTTTTTGTATAACATTCTCTTTTTATGTTTATTTTATTCTCTCATTATTCTGTTTATTAATTTTGTTCAGAGAGTTACAAGTTGTCTTTTTGCAACCAATGCACCATTTTTTAGGTAAATCTTAAAAGAAGATGCAAGTCATGATAGCTAGAAGAAAAGAAAAGTTCATTAATCAGATTACATTGTCCGTATTACATCATGTACAAACCTTTTTGATATGTTAAGAGAAACCTAGAACCATTGTACTTGTGGTAATTGCAGTAGTATTTCTTGTGTTAAAGAGGTGTTAGGTTGGCGAGGTCCAGTAATTTACTGATTGTTCTGTGTGTAGAATGGAGGGAGGGGGGAGTAGACAAGTGGTTTAAGTGCCTGCTCGTCAAGCCGAAGATCCGGGTTCGAGTCCTCACATGGGTACAATGTGTGAATCCCATTACTTGTTTTCTCTCTCTCTCCCCTCCCATCGTGATACTGCTGGAATATTGCTAAAAATGGCATAAAACTAAACTCGCTCACTCAGTCCTTTATCCTGTTGCTACAAGAGTTGATTATTATAGAGCACTGGGTGTTTCAGTTTGTGACATGGTTGATTGTGTGAGTGTGGCGTAAAACACCATTCACTTGGAAGGAAAACCAAGTTCTATGGATAGTTAACTTCTTTATTGTAATGAGAGTGACATTTTGGTGTAGGTACTAACACTGTTATCAAGATATCACTTGCTTGATAACGGTGAAACATCGCACTCATTGCAGTAAAGAAGTTGACTATCCAGAGAACTTGGTTTTCCTTCATCTTTACAACTTCAAAAATGCCTCTCAAAGAAACATTCACTCTGTTGGCTTTTGTCTGAGCCTAGCTCCTCTTTAGCTGGAAATCTACTGTAGTTGTTATACATGGCCAAGTTAGGGATTGCATGTGCTCTGTTTTCTTCCTACTGGGTGTGGTACAACAGAGGAAGACGTCAGTGGTGGGACATTCCATACATCATACTCGGTAGCTACGCCAGGTACGTCCCAGGCATCACCAGCTTCCATAAATAACAGTGTAACACATGCTTAAGAGATATAAACTGTATCCACTGCAGTGTGTAATACCAGCATATTCCACTTGTATCACTGTGTTAAGTTTCTTTTCAACAAGGTTCAGTTCAACCTCACATTGGGCGCTTATTTGAAAAGTACACATTATCTTCCAAATTGTGTTTCATCTGTTTGTTTTGACAGTTTGTATGTAGTTGTTTATATTCGTTAGAGTACAGGAGATTATCTATGCTATAACTGTTATATTCAGATCTTGTTGAAGACGACAATGTCAGTAGAGGCTTCAGTCCATCTGTGGATGTGTCACAACCTCCTGGTAGGTACAATAGGGTTAATGTAGGGTCCAAATCTGTGGCTAGCTAGCAGTATAGGGTTAATGTAGGGTGCAAATCTGTGGCTAGCTAGCAATATAGGGTTAATGTAGGGTCCAGAATATAGGGTTAATGTGGCTAGCTAGCAGTATAGGGTTAATGTAGGGTCCAAATCTGTGGCTAGCTAGCAGTATAGGGTTAATGTAGGGTCCAAATCTGTGGCTAGCTAGCAGTATAGGGTTAATGTAGGGTCCAAATCTGTGGCTAGCTAGCAGTATAGGGTTAATGTAGGGTGCAAATCTGTGGCTAGCTAGCAGTATAGGGTTAATGTAGGGTCAGAATCAGTGGATGGCTAGCAGTATAGGGTTAATGTAGGGTCCAAATCTGTGGCTAGCAAGCAGTATAGGGTTAATGTAGGGTGCAAATCTGTGGCTAGCTAGCAGTATAGGGTTAATGTAGGGTCCAAATCTGTGGCTAGCTAGCAGTATAGGGTTAATGTAGCGTCAGAATCAGTGGATGGCTAGCAGTATAGGGTTAATGTAGGGTCCAAATCTGTGGCTAGCTAGCAGTATAGGGTTAATGTAGGGTCAGAATCAGTGGATGGCTAGCAGTATAGGGTTAATGTAGGGTGCAAATCTGTGGCTAGCTAGCAGTATAGGGTTAATGTAGAATCAGAATCAGTTGCTAGCTAGCAGTATAGGGTTAATGTAGAGTCTAAATCTGTGGCTAGCTAGCAGTATAGGGCTAATGTAGGGTCAGAATCAGTGGCTAGCTAGCAGTATAATCTTTATGCAATCTGTAGCTAGTAAGCAGTAAAGGGTTAATGTAGAGTCAGAATCGGTGGCTAGCTAGCAGTAAAGGGTTAACATGGACTGAGAAACTCTTGCTAGAGTCCAGTGTAGGGTTAATGTAGACATATTTGTCAGAATTGACTGAAGTGAAGATCTTCTGATTGTGATGAATGTCTTGGCTGTTTATGTCATCGTACTTCAGTTGCAATGTTTAACCTAGCAACCACTGGTGTACCTAGCAAGACTGTCATCTAACAGCTGCTGTGACTTAGTTGTAGTATTGCTGACGGTGGCATAACATTCACTAATAGGAGGCATTTAAGCCATTGCTTCCTGCAACTGAAAGTATACTAAGTGTATCACACTTTCCAAGCTTATTCATTTAATGTTTTGATATAGTTTTCCTCGTATAAGTTATTAATAAACTATGTCTAGAACTAAGTACCTGGTTATAACTATCTTATATCTGTAGCTTTTTTGTAGTTTCAAGTAATCTTTAAGTAGTAACTAAGTGTAGCACATATGTAGTTTGTAACCTAAGTAGGACAACATATACTAATCAAAATAAGTTATGAGAACCTGTTTCTTTCTTATTACTATAGTCTGTCATGCTATAAGGTATTAACTATGATAATGAGAAAGAATTTGGTATTCTTTCATTTCTTTTGTGTAGTATATATATTTATAATAAACTGCTTCTTCACACAACTAAAAACTAAGATATATCCGATGAGGCTTTAATGAAAAGAAACACTTGATGTTTTATTTTTAATTTACATGTAAATGTTTAAACTTAAGTTTTGGCAAAGGACTTCACAATGGTTGAATCGGAATTCAGAGACAGTAGCAATGTTGTTCATAATTTTTAAGATCGTATGTGGAAAAGGATAAAAAAGCATGAATTAGTGTTTAGATATGAAGAAATCCACCAAATTACATCGTAGGTGATATAAATACCTTATAATGCTGTGTAAACACAACGAAATGTTACAAGACAGACAGTATTGCACAACTGTGTATCCCTGCTGTGCCTGAATCACTGCATGCTATGATGTTGATGTTTGGTGTAGTGGAGGAACCTAGTGCTGTTGGCGCCGGCTTTAGAACAACGTACCAGGTGGATAAGGAAGGTAAGATGTCTTCACCACACCTTGTCTGCTTCTGTCTGTGCACAAATGGTGTGAGCTTCGGGTAAATTATTGTGGAGCTTCTGCACTTAGTTTGGTACTCGGTAAAGAGAATCTGTAAAAACCAACACTTTTATTTTGGGTAAATACTGTAGTAGGAATAAAGGAGCCCTTCTATGTGAAGGTAAGTGCAAATGGGTACCTTGTGAGGATGAGGCTGTGTGATAACTCGCTGTGCCTAACAGGCAGTTGAATACTCCCAGGGAGTTGAGTTGGTTAAAAGAATGCCAGAAAAAAAGACATCCATTGATCAAGGGAACACTCCAGTGCCTTGAGCATGTCCTAGTTATGTGGATATGTGCGCCATATAAATTTCCTATAATAATAGGTGGTAAGTCTGAACAAACCAGTATGGAAAGGGTGGACTGCCAGTGATTGTATGGGTGCTTCAGGCTATGCAGTGCTTTCACAGTTTTAAACAATGGAAGCAATTAAGGCAGACAATTCTTTAATGAAACTTGCCATTACTGAATAAGAATGTAGTATGTACTGTCAAACAAACCCCGTTTCACAGGTAGGTGTTCAGTATGCATGGCAACTCAAACTGGAAGGGACTTTATGACTGCTTCCAGCAATAACGTGTTTACACTTGTTAAACAATGCTGTGAAGTATAGTTCATTCAAAGGGACTACCTATTTTAGTTTGTATTTTGGATAACTATAGTTTGCCATACACATTTCCTCTAAAATGTACAGCAAGTTGCCGTGACAAGAATGACAACTGTTTGTTATGTCTGTCCGTTCATTATGAATGTACTTTACTTTATATGGAGACATAAACAGGTAGGGAGACAGGTTTGTACATTCCTCAGGAGAAGATGTGTGGCTGGGGAGACATCAGAATAACACTGGAATTTGACTTAAAAGGACATTGTTGAGATTCCAGATGCGTATGACTCCTGGGCTTAGATTTTCGAAGCCCTCTTAGAGCTAAGATGGTCGTAAGTGCCATACATTAACATTAACTTACGACTATCTTAGCGTAAAGAGAGCTTCGAAAATCTAGGCCCTGATGTATATGACGTACCTCTACAACAGGTGAGGCAGCTACCCCGCGGTGCTGGTGGTGTTCGTGTTGTGTGTTGCTTTGTACGTCACCTTCCCCTCTGTGTTCAATGCACTGTTGTATCCTGCTGGTTGCTTACAAACGCTAATAATTGAGCAGGTGTTCCTCAAGTGATACACTCACAATGACAGGTAACTTATGGAAGTCATGGCGTGGCGTGGTGTGGCGTGGACAAGGAACGTTTCTGTATAAGGCCAAGGGAAGCCTAGATACAGATGGTTCTGATTCTGAAGTGTGGTATTCTGGTTTCAGGGTAGATCAGCTAGTTTATTATACCACAACCTGAATGGTATGGAGTCTTCAGTGTAAGTAGAGGTGGGTCTACTACATCTAATGTGCAGCTTCCGGTGTACATAGTTATCTGCAGCGGGACTGTCAAGTTTTAATTTCTGCGGCAGTAGTTCCGATTGTCAGTTGAAGCTCGTGCGCTTCAATCATACACAGGTCAACGACATCTCCGAAATATCGGACATCACAGATTCATTCAGTATGCTCTTTTTAAAATTGTTATTTTGATTAACATCATTTTTGCATGAGTGAGTGAGTAGAATTAGATGAATCATTGACATTTGAGAGTCAGCGTTCTACTAACTTGGGAATGATGTTATGTGTGTGTAGAGAGCAGGTAAGTGCTGCAGTGATGATACTTGAACTGCAGGGACTCCGATCTATGTTTTTTTCAGCTTCACTACAGGTGATGTTGAAAGTGTGTCTCCCAGTACATATGTATCCAATTTGTTGAATGTTGAAATTGTAGCAAATGTGTTATGAACAGCCTGATTCAAAAGACAGAATGGTAATTTTATTGGGCATTTTGTTATAAAACATGCAAATTGTCGTTATATCGATGAAGGTTGATTTTGCTTTTATCTGCTCGTTGTACATTTGTCAACAAGCCCAGAGGTGTAGTGGAGTGATTAAAGTGTTTGTGTGTTGTGTCAAAGGCTGGGTTTCAATCCCACATGGACACAAGGAATGAGTCTGCTTCTGTTAAATCTTGCTGAAATATTGCTGGAATATTGCTAGAAGTGACTTAAACCCAGCTCACTCACACACTCTGTGATATCCAGGCAAATCGGGGCGGTGGGGTAGCCTAATGGTTAAAGCGTTGGTTTGTCACGCCGAAGACCCGGGTTCGAATCCCCACATGGGCACAATGTGTGAAGCCCATTTCTGGTGTCCCCCGCCGTGATGTTGCTGGAATATTGCTAAAAGCGGCGTAAAACCAAACTCAGTCAGTCAGTCAGTCCAGGCAAATCATGTTTCAAAGTGAGTCACAAAATCTGCTTACTTCAAGATTTGTACAATTTTGCTAAGTTCCTTTTTGTTTGTTTCAGCTCCCCAACCTCCAAAGCAGAACAAAGGGGTAAGTTTATAACAGAGCTCATGATTGTAGAAGGGCAACACAACAAAGCCAAACAAAACTTGTGTCCCCAGTTTCTTGTTTGCATATCTGTATGTAAATCCTCTGTTACTGTTACACATTTATCTTATGGTATGTACAACAGATATCAAGGTCATTACATCCCTACAGCACTCGTGAAGGTCCGGGTTAGAATATTGATCTTCAGTAACCCATGCTTGTCGTACGAGGTGACTAACGGGATCGTACAATCCTCATGAAACTTCAACCTCCATTACCTTCATTGCAGTAAATACTGTCAACAGAAGTCCTCATCTGTCCTAAACAGAACTACTTGTTCCGACAGAAGCAGACCACAGCATAATGAATTTGTTTTCTGATTTATGTTTGTCTATCAATGTATCATGGCCACCGACTCGTGAAGATCCGGGTTAGAATTGGTCTTCAGTAACCCATACTTGTCATAATCAGCAACTAACGGGATCGGGTGGTCAGGCTCACTGACTTGGTTGACACATGTCATCGTATCCCAATTGTGTAGATCGATGCTCATGCTGTTTAACACTGGATTGTCTGGTCCAGACTCAATTATTTACAAACTGCCGCCATATAGCTGGAATATTGCTGAATGCGGCATAAAACTAAACTCACTCACTCACATTCCTACTGCTTACCATCATCTAATCAAGGCCAATCAAGAATAACCCTTCAAGAATCAGTAATGTCAACACACTATACATCAATTTATAAACTCAAATATCCTTCATTTATATATTCTCTAATGCATAATGTTGAACATCACTTGCATGATAACGGTGTTTGCATTGAGACCGAAACATCATATCTATTGCAATAAGGAATTTGTCTGTCCATAACAATTGTTTTATTGGTCAAGGACAGTTTGGTCAGTGTCCATGTACAAATTTGTACAACCAATAAACATTTATTCCCAGTGTCGTCGTAACACGCTGATCTTTGTAATTTACAGTGAAATGGTGTAACATCATGTGTATTTCAACAAATGTTATAGTCTGTTTGCAGTGAAAACGTACCGATGAATTTCACTTTAAACAAGAAAGTAAATCAAATAAAGTGAAATTAAGATTGCGAATCTTCATAATTTTACCTTGCCAATTGAACATTTGAATCTCAGAACTTTATTCAACTTAGGATAAAAGTTGTTTAACAAACGATCCTAGATTCAAATCACTATTATTGGTTTGTATTACAAGGGGTAAGTGCAGTAGTTGGAACACTGAAACAAATGCATGTGTGGTACGTGATGAGCGTTAACTTAGACCAACCCTACTTGTTCTCGGTGTTTCATTTAATGTGCACACACCCTTGTAATACAAACCAATAATAGCGATTTGAAACTAAGATCGTTTGTTAAACAACCTTTATCCTAAGATGAATAAAATTCTGATATTTAAATGCTCAATTGGCAAGGTAAAATTATGAGGATTCGCAATCTTAATTTCACTTTATAAGATTTACTTTCTTGTTTAAAGTGAGATTCATCGGTACGTTTTCACTGCAAACAGACTATAATCAAGGCCAATCAAGAATAACCCTTCAAGAATCAGTAATGTCAACACACTATACATCAATTTATGAACTCAAATATCCTTCATGTATATATTCTCTAATGCATAATGTTGTACATCACGTGCATGATAACAGTGTTTGTATTTAGACCGAAACATCACATCTATTGCAATAAGGAATTTGTCTGTCCATAACAATTGTTTTATTGGTCAAGGACAGTTTGGTCAGTGTCCATGTACAAATTTGTACAACCAATAAACATTTATTCCCAGTGTCGTCGTAACACGCTGATCTTTGTAATGTATGTATTTCAAGCTCCTTACAGTGAACTGGTGTAACATGATGTGTATTTCAACAAATGTTAGCATTGACGCTAGGTGTGTGTGATGCAGAAACATAACAAGTTGTCTGAGTAACACCTGCAGAAGGCGGCAAACAAATGTTTTGCATCTGAATATCTGTTTGTTTCCAGTGTGTTAAATGATAAACATGGTGGCTAGATAAATTTGTTGTAGAATTATATTTGTTAGCTCAGTGCACAGAGAGCACTTCAAACCGTATTCACCTCTTTATAAACCCACAACATAAACTGTAGATGTATTCTTGAGCAATCTTTATTTTAATAGTCCAGCTTTGATCTATTTTACAGCCTTACGGCAAGAATGCATATGTAAAGATTCTGTGTAAAGATAGTTGTATTTAGTATTTTAGTTATATTTAGTCTATAAAAACTGAGAATGATTACTGCTTAAGAGATGCTGATTCTTACCTTCATGTAAAACTACTTCCCTTTCTGCAGATTGTTTCTCAAGCTTTGTACGACTACGCAGCAGCCGATACAGACGAAGTGAGCTTTATGGAGAATGACGTAATCATCAACTGTGAACCTGTGGACGACGGCTGGATGTATGGCACAGTAGAACGGACAAGCAAGCGGGGAATGTTGCCTTCCAACTACGTCCAGCGTATTAACTAGTGTGGCCAGCAGTACACTTCCTTCGTGTTGTTTAGAGACTGGGGGGTGATAGATGTTACCCTTGGCTCAGACCTGTCCTCATGTACGCCTCTCAGCACTGGGGAATCGCACATGAGCAAACGTGGTCAAGGGAGCTGTTATTGTTTTAATATTTTAGTCTTAACACAATAGTTTGTTAACTTAGCCAATCGCTCATACCAGACTCTTAGACAAGGTTGCTTGAAGCAGGCACCAATGAAATTTCAACACAACATCGAATGGGTGTTTCAGAAAGTTAAAGTTCATAATACTGTCTGTGCATGTGTCACTTGGTTTGTAAATTTGTGACGTTTGGTCCTCTGTGTTCAAAGGCTCATCTACTTATTTACAAAAAATGTTCACCAAATTTGAATTCAAGGAATTATGGAGAATTCTAACATGTGTCTAAAACTCATTAAAGTAAAACGACCAGCACAACAGATTATTCTTTGACCCTGCATCTTGTTCTCACTGCACACGCCATCGGTTTGCTTCAGCTTTGTCTAGGATGATGGGTACGCCGATGATGCGAAAAACAGGAATACTCACCGTCGCCATTCCTGTTAGAAAATACAAGCAGATTCCTGTTGGTTCTGCTTCTTCTAAACATATATTCATATTTTATCCAAATGTTTTATTATTCTGAAATTATTAAAGTTGATGGCAAAACTAATTTGTCTTTTCTGTTGCCACATGCCAGACATGCTTCAGACCATTGCTCACAATGTGTGAAGCCTATTTCTGGTGTTCCCTGCCGTGATATTGCTGGAATATTGCTAAAAACGGCGTAAAACCCAACTCACTCACTCAGACCATTGCTACAACTAAAACCCATTGGCGCCATGTGGTAACCATGGATATTATGGTAATCATGGCAACCAGATGAGGATGCTTTGTCATTGGTCGTATTGATATGAATACATTGACATGGTTGCACAATATATTGAGAATTTGTATGTTTGCATCATACAAATCTCCTGAGAATTGTAAAGTTGGGCATAGTCAATAAAGTATTGGAATGGCTATTTTAATAGATTTTGAAGAGTAGAATTTTTTGACCATTTGAAAATTGTTGTGCATAATTTTGAAGTCTACTTTGCATGGAGAATTTCATGTCCCTTGAATGACGAGGGTGAAGTTTGCCAACGATATACAAGATAATTTCTTTTGTTTATATGTGTGTTATATTCATCATGCAAGTTTGTCCATGAAGTTTCCCACTGGTAGTTATTTTGCAAAACCTTTGCTTCCTCTTAGTGCAGTCCCTGATATACCTAGTACAGCTTGATAGTGATGCCTTGATGGTTGTTCACCGTCATGTCAATAAAACTTACATATTCGCAACTGTCAAGACATACACGAGAAAACCCGAAAAATTCACTTATTCTCTGTTATATGTATCTGGACTTCTGCAAAACAAATGACATGTAGATTGATTCTGTAGATTTAGCAAAGATGGGTTAGTTGTTTCTCATCCTTCAGTATAAATATCAATAAAACTTACATATTCGCAACTGTCAAGACGTACACACAAGAAAACCCCAATTTCACATTTTGTCTGTTATATGTATCAGGACTTCTGCTAACAATGACATGTAGATTGATTCTGTAGATAACGAAGATGGGTTACGTTGTTTCTCATCCTGCAGTATATACTGCATGAATGTAATATGTACAAGTTTGTATGATAATTTCTCGAAGCTTTGGTTCTGTTGTAAGTTTATATATAGTGTATGACGGGTTGGAATATTGCTTCTGCATAATATTTATCTGTTACCATGGTTACAGTGTCTGGTTATGTCATGAAGCATTCTGATCCTAGACATGCTTCTACTGAAATGTAAAGACATTAAATAGTAATCTGTGATTTCATTAATTTAATTAAAAGACTATTTCTAAATGGCCATTGAAGAATGAGTAATTTTCTTGGAGAATGTTGTTATACCTGCCTGTATAATCGTTGACAACTGAGTTTGATATTATTCATTGTAAGCCGATGTGGCAATTGTTTAATTCAAGACAAGTTGTTTTTGTGTAACTTGCACTTCATAACCTTTGTGATAGTCTTACATAGTTGACAAATTCTCTCCAAGCTGGGGGAATTTTACGTTTTCCCGATTTGTTAAAAGTGTTGTCTATATTATTATACATATACAGTAGAGTGTTGAATGCTCACAGATAACCCTATGCAAACTGTATAGAAAGGTAAGGCTCCTATCAATGTTGTAAATTGAACTCAAGATACGCAATGTGTTATGTCTTAAATGAACAAAGATCAAACGTTGAAAACTTGAAATGAATATGAAATTATTGTCATTTTGGTTTTTATTACAGGACTTCATATCTTCATCGATAAGTCTAACGTAAGTCTTGTCACATATTTCTAAATAAGGTTCAAAGTCGTTACAAAGGTTTTCTTTGGGGGAAGGTTTTGTGGTAGCATTAAGACAACTTTGTACAGAGGAATTAGGCTGTCTTTGGAAACTGAAATCCATGATGCAGCCCCTTTAAGCAATGAGTAAGCTGTATTGAGACAAGCCAATAGGGGGGCATTAAGGTGTATTGAGACAAGCCAATAGGGAGGCAGTAATCTGTATTGAGACAAGCCAATAGGGAGGCAGTAAGCTGTATTGAGACAAGCCAATAGGTTTGATAATGGTGGATTTCCTCAGACAGTAGCTCCACCTCAACCTGTGTCCTTATGGTTGGTGACATTACAAGAATTGTGACAATTTAGCCTCCATCAGCTGTAGGTTATGGTTTGTCTACATGGCATTTGACTTTTGGGGAAAATTCTCAGTTTTCTTATGTTTAACATCAAACTCATCACTCTACATAACTACTTGATATTCATTGTGGAAATTTCTTAATTTGAACGTTTTATTGTTAATTTGTTCAAATGTTGGATTCACACCAACTTTGTGATAAGAAAATGAATTTTGTCCAAGGAAAAACGAGGGTTTGAAACAGAATTAAAATGTATTTGTTAATGATAGAGCTATGTTTACAATTTCTGGATGTAACATCATTTTTGCTATATATAAAGTTATTTGAAGTAAAGTTGTCATAGATGTAATATAGAATAAAACTCTGGAAGGCATCATAGTAGCTCATTCTTTCCCCACTCTCTTCCAGTGCTTCATAGTCCCTCCCCGCTGATGATCTGCATGTAGCTAGCTTGTATTTATAAACCAATTCATCATAGATTTCAGTTGTAATATACCTTATTGCAAGCTTACTGCTGTCTATTTGCTCCAAGTATGAAAAAGTATAAGAATTAGTTTTCATAAAGTATGGAAAACAGTACACTTTTTTGGCACACACAAGAAAATTGTACCAAATTGATATTTTTATCTTCACAAGAACAAAGTCACAGGTTAAGTTTTTTGGGATTTTTTAACACAAAACAGTGTGAGATACATATAATACTTTAAACAGAATAATGATAATTATTTTGACTATTTTGTCAATGTGTCAAATGTTTTTGATTTGGACATATCCTCTCCATGTTTTTAGCTCTCAGGAACAGTAGTGGGCTATATTCAAGCATGTTTATGATGACACTCGTAATCAGTGTAGCCTAGATGGTTGATATTGTCAGTATCTACCAGCACAATATAAGTTCTTTATATACGCCGTGGAATAATGCCCACTTCAGTACATATTTAGCAAAACCATTAATTGTTTCATAATATTTACATCTTTGGTGCTTTGTTTAGTAAGATTTCCTATTAGTTTAGTATTATTAGATTTTGTAATAAACAGTACAGAATCTGTTTTAAGCCTTGTTTTAGATCCCTAGGACATGTGTGTTAAATTTTACCATTATAAAACAGGTTTGCGTTAATGCCGAAAATTAAGAGAAAAATTACAAATGCTCAAAGGTTTGAAGTTTTACCATGAGAGTCTTATTTTGTGAGGAAGGTGTTGTTTTATATGTTTGGTCTGGCCCTGCGTGGGCCGGAAACAGTTGCTGCTTCTGTTAATCAGATATCTATTTTACAAGTTGCCTGTCACTGTTGCACTAGATGACGGAGAGTTTTGTATGATGATGTAGTATAGTAGCTTCTATCTTGTATAGCTGTCACTTTGGTCGCCCTGTCAGGGGAGGCAACTCTTCATGCCCCTTCCACTTGTTGATAAACTTATATAGAAATATGTCGTGTGTTTGTTATCTGTGGGAGCTGAAATGATTGCCAGTGGCTCATATGTATCATCAGGTGATGAAATTAGGATTCTGGCCATCATCGTTTACTGATGGAGTTGATTCCTGAGTATTACATGGTGCTGTGCTATGTCAGATTGCATTTGTGATGTAGGACTGAGTGAGTGAGTGAGTGAGTGAGTTGGGTTTTACGCCATTTAGCAATATTACAGCAATATCACGGCTGGGGACATCAGAAATGGGCTTCACACATTGTACCCATGTGGGGAATCAAACCTTGGCCTTTGGCATGACGGGCGAACACTTTAACCACTGGGCTACCCCACCGTCCCTCACATGGTGAGTCCACACTGCTTTGAACAGATTTCAGTTATTGCCTGTGTGACATGATCCAGGTCCCAGATACCACCTTAGTACAGGTATTTTTCTGACAAGCATGAAACATGATCACAACAAATTGGGATTCGAACCAACAATCATAGGTTTCTGACATGGAAATTTGAGCACCTTTGACTCCTGAAAGGGATTTTAAATGAAATCAAGATAAAATTACAAAATAGAATCAGTAATGTCAAACATTTGTAAACAATCTTTTATTCTAACATTTCTTTTTAAATAATATTGATAAATATTCTGGGTAAATTAAATACAAATTGCAAGAAAAAGGATTAATTGACAAAGAGATCAGATACCATCTGTTATTGTCTTTTCGTATGACATGACCCTGGGATCGAGTTTCCAGGCAAATGCTCTGTCAACAATACCACAGATTTAGCCTTTTTATTCAAAAAGGCATCCACTGAGAATATAACAAGATCATATTCACTTCAGTATGCACCTGGATTTCTTGACCAATGGAATAAATTCTTACACCCTATATCACAAACATGTCCTCAGAATTATACACTTATATCAAGAAACAGGTTATCTATTAATTTCAGTTACAGTTCATATTCATTTGGAATAGTATTCCAATATATTGGAGACATGTAGATCACCATTTAGCTACTTGGTGAATGCCACAAGGAGGATATGGGGTTTAACAGTTGCTACAAATTGAGAGCAATTGAGGATGTAAACCTACAATCATAGTGGCAAACATACCTAAAGGGAGACAACTCCAGCACTCTGTGCAGCACGCTATATATTTTCTACTTAACTAGAGTAATATGAAAGAACTGGGTGCAAGTAGTATTTATTCTATTGGATGTATTCCTAGACATCCAAGGTATCTATCTCCATAACAAAGGTATCTATCTCCAGAACAATGAATATTGGGCTAAAGACTATTTCCTATATATTACCATGGAAACACTCTCACTGCAGATAATGGCATTTCTAAATATTGAAAGCTCTTGGCACAGAATTTATATACAGTCTGTTTGGAGAAGATTAAGGTGATATTAGTTGGGTATAATAAGAACTATTTTAATAATTACAATTTGAAAACTGTTCATATAAAATTAGAATTAGTCCCTGCAATAAGGCCACTGTTGTTTCATATTTGTCAAAAGCATCAATTTTGCAGACTTAAAACAATTCTTGAAGTCCAGTTTATGACCAACAACAGTGTATAAAATAAGCCCAACACCCAGCCAGACTTTAGGGCTGGTAACTTCAAAATGTTACCAGCCCACAATGGATTTAACCTGACCAGACACCCTGCAAGATATGGTGAATTTACTCAGATGAATGGAGGTGAAATTGGGTTTAACGTCGTGCTTGAGAATATTTCGCTCATATGACGACGTGCATGTGTGTGTATGTGTATGTGCAGCTGCTTGTACTAGCCCAGACTTAAGCTGGTTTTATAGTGCTAGCCCACTGAGATACCATGCCGCAGTGAATAAATACCCCACTCAGACACATTATACTGACTCTGAGCTGACCAGTCCCTGTTGTACCCATTAATGCCGACTCAGATGAATAGAATATCTAAAACTTTTACCAGACCATCGGGCTGGCTAACGGTAAATTAAGACCGTCCATCAGAAATCTAGCCCGTCTGGGGTGGTCGGACGAGCTTTATTTCATACACTGCCAACAATATGTTATGGATGTTTGGGTATGAGTGAGTCAATGAGTGAGTTTAGTTTTACGCCGCACTCAGCAATATTCCAGCTATATGGCGGCGGTCTGTAAATAATCGAGTCTGGACCAGACAATCCAGTGATCAACAGCATGAGCATCGATCTGCGCAATTGGGAACCGATGACATGTGTCAACCAAGTCAGCGAGCCTGACCACCCGATCCCGTTAGTCAGCCTTTTACGACAAGCATAGTCGCCTTTTATGACAAGAATGGGTTGCTGAAGACCTATCCTACCCCGGATCTTCACGGGTCTGTTTGGGTATGATTTTGGCTAGTGAATGCATGGTTTTATGACATATATGTTTCTCTCAGGTCACACATGGCATGATAAGATGTAGAACAATATGCAAACCGATGAATAAGCATCAGTTAACAAACACAATTGGGTTGATTGTTCTCACGCACATTCACAAATGCTATTAAAATTGTAAAATACTCTTGAAAGACATTTAAGAATGGCACTTTGGCTTCATGACTGCACTTTGAAATTGTTTTATCAAAGTCAGGTCAATGCTTAAAAGGCAGCATATTGGTTTACAACATTTGAATGGCCTTAATATAACATTATCTACATATCGCAGATGACAAACCATTTGGCAATCTTATCACAATGTCGGCAGATGGACTTATATGATTATGCTTCATGTCCGTCATGTCCACTATGGAATTCTATACATTGTATACAGGCATGTTGGTCTTGTAAACATTTTTTTTAAAACAATTATCAACCTGTCCACACTTGACCTGTACTGACACAATGTCTGCTTTGTGGAAATGGTTCATCTACAATCAACATCGTCAACAGTCAAACATCAACATCATACAATTTAAATTGTAACATCAGAGGCCCAGATAAGCTGAGTATCCGGGTAAAATATATAGAAAATTTCCAATTACGCATTGAAAAATAATTTTTGCGTACTAATTACGCATTTAAAATGTTGGATACGCAAAAAGTTTAAAACAAATGCGTACGGAATATATTTATAAAAATCGCTTGCGTAATGAAAAAGACATTGATTGCTATCAAGTTGTACTGTTAGTATAGGACAAGTGTTGTACTGTCAGTATAGGATGAGTGCTTTTTTAAGAAATCATTTCCATTATATTTAACTTGGTTTTGATTAGATAAGGCAGAACATACCTGCTTAGTAACCTTACTCAATGACATAATACTTAGGTGAGTAATATGACTGAAATACGCACATATTTGAAAGCAGTGGGTAACGGAAAATGAAATACCCACTCAACATTCATAATACCCACTCCAAACAATTACAGTGGGTACAGTACCCACATGAGCTAAATCTTATCTGGAGCTCTGGTAACATTGTAACAAATAAGCAAAATCCCATTGTGAAGATATCTGTTGGGCTCTATGTGACACTTAAGTGGCGGATCCATTTATAAAATAGCGATTTTCATGTTTATATTTCATTTGATGATTTCTGCGAGCATTGTCCCCATCACATAACACAATGACTTGTGTTCAGATCGCCACGGAAGTTACAGAAATCACCCACCCTCTTCACAGGGCATTATGCGTAATGTAATCAAGCAGAGAGGGTTCTGTTAGAATTAATGAGATTATAGGTGTACTTTTCGTGAGTTAAATATGTATTGGAATTAAAACAAATCAGCAGGCTGCTACATAAAAACTGGGTGAGGCTTCTTTATATTTGGTCTTATAATCCTAATTAGTTTATTATCATGCTTTTATGCATTTTGAAACTAAATAAAAAGCTGGCGATCTGCTGATACTTATAGTGAATTTATGTACAAATTTGTAATGATGTCTGTCTCATTACACTTCAGCGAAAACAATGAGAGATCTCTCAGGCCATTACCTTGTTTGAGGAATGTATCCATCAATATCCAAATGATGTGTCTTTTGTTTAATATCACTGAAAAATATCAGGTATTGGTGTATAGTCTCATTGGTCACCCAAGTAGGTTTGATCAGTAATTTAGTTAGCCAATCAATCAATGTATTGTTACAAAGATAGTGTATTCAGAAATTAGATACAATTTTCAAAACATCACAATATAAGACTCTCAGAAACCAATCCATGGCAGAAGGATGGGATGTTTCTGTCAACAAAATATAACCAAACAAAACATTAATCTCAAGATCCTGAATAACATGTTTGTAGTAGACCAGCAGCATCAGTTCTACAGTGATACATCCTTGGACTTGCAACACTGGCTCCAGGCAAACTCCAAATACCATGAACATTTAAGGACAAACACCCCATATCTACTTCTTCTTTGACTGTCCTATACTTAAAATTCATTGCCCTATAATAAGAATCCATTGTCCTGTGCTCAATATCCATTGTCCAATACTTATATACTTATAACACTGGCTTAGAATAGAGACCAGCTATATCATAGTTTTGGGATTCTGAGCACAAACTTATATGACCTCATAATGACTTCCTGTTCGTTCCCACAATGTGGCCCACCTTAGCTCACCCATCCCACACATTGTAACACATTTCACTCACCTAACACAACACTTAGGCCAACCTTTACTTGCACTACCTGATAAGTAGCCCACCTAGACCTTCATACCCCAGCCCTGTGTCTGATCTTGACTCTCACATTCAAACACTGAAGCCGTCCTTGACTTTCATGCCCAAACAATATGGCCCAGCTTGACTCATCCCCTCCCAGACCATGGCCCACTCTAGGTCTCCTTGCTCTCAGTCTCAGGGACAACTTGATCCCCAACCCGCAGAATTGTTATACTGCTGGAATCGGTACTGGGAGACAACTGACGCATGTAGACACCAAATGGAACCTGGAAAAAACATACACTCGATGAAAGAATAGGAGACTCCAGCTCTGAAAGTTACCATCAGTCAGAAGACAGCTACTGAACTTGCATTAAGTCTCTGCTTTTCTCTACTCCCATACCGTTGATCATGTACTGTACATAAAGATAACCCAAGACACTATGCATACTATATCTATGTGGAATTCTATATTTAGAGATCAGGGCCTAGATTTTTTAAGCTCTCTTAGCGCTAAGATAGTCGTAAGTGCCACACATTAACATTAACTTACGACACCTGGCTAAAACATTATCTTGATCACAATCCACGGAGCGTTTATGTTACAAGTTATCGTAAGTGTATAGTATGTCAAGCTTACGGATGACGTAGAGCTACGAACTCTTTGTGGATCGGTCCCCTAGATGATGTCAAATCCCTACAGCATGATTTATTGCTCATGTTCATTGAACACTCTTCATTAATTCTGCAGGACATCAGGACAATTATACATACCTTTTTGCCCCTCCACATAGAGAGAGTGCGGAGTGGTTCCTTGCTTCTCTCCCCTGTTTCTTGGTCCATGCATATCATCTGGCACCGGCTACACTGACCCTGACTCTGAAACACAGACCATCACCTGACTGAATCACAGGAAACCTTCTGACACTGACTGAATTGCAGGACACCTCCTGACACTGACTGAATCACAGGACACAACCTGACACTGACCGTCACAGGACACCTTCTGACACTGACTGATTCACAAGACACCTTCTGCCAATGACTGAATCCCAGGACACCGACTGATTCACAAGACACCTTCTGCCACTGACTGAATCCCATGACACCTTCTGACATTTACTGAATCACAAGACACCTTCAGACGCTGACTGAATCACAGGACACCTTACACTGACGGATTCACAAGACACCTGTCACTGACTGAATCACAAGACACCTTCAGACACTGATCGTCACAGGACACCTTCTGACACTCACTGAATCACAGGTCACCTTCTGACACTGACTGAATCACATGACACCTTACACTGACTGAATCACATGACACCTTACACTCACTGAATCACAGGACACCTGACACTCACTGAATCACAGGACACCTTCAGACACTGATTGAATCACAGGACACCTTCAGACACTGATTGAATCACAGGACACCTTCAGACACTGATTGAATCACAAGACACCTGACACTGACTGAATCAAAGGACACAACCTGACACTGGCTGAATCACAGGACACAACCTGACACTGACAGTCACAGGACACCTTCAGACACTGAATCACAGGACACCTTCTGGCACTGACCATTACAGGACACCTTCTGACATGGATTGAATCACAAGACACCTTCTGACACTCACTGAATCACAGGACACTGACTGAATCACAGGACACTGACTGAATCACAGAACACAACCTGACACTGACTGAATAACAGGACACCTTCTGACACTGACCGTCATAGGACACCTTCTAACACTGACTGAATCACAGGACACTCACTGAATCACAGGACACAACCTGACACTGACTGAATCACAGGACACCTTCTGACCGTCACAGGACACCTTCTAACACTGACTGAATCAAAGGACACCTTCTGACACTGACTGAATCACAGGACACCTTCTGACACTGACTGTATCACAGGACATCTAACTGACAACACTGACTCCCTTCCCTGAAACCAAGTGCTGTTCAAAGTCATCCATCAGAAAGCACATCATGAATCAGACAGGCTCACTGAAGCTATACTCACGATCAAAACATGGTTCCCAATCTTCAATTGTGTCCAGTTCTCCTCCTCAAAACCTGAACCACCACCAACTATCAGGTTGCCACGGAAACGATGTATCAAGTTGTCAGTGTCTGCAATGGAAGCATGTCCCTGATGGCACATCTGGTAATGTCATCATTTCAGTAAGGCCTTTTTTTCATTACTTGGTTTACCCGAAAGGTCTAGAAAGAGGGAAAAAATTAGATGCCACCGACCTGATAATTTGTTTTAATAAAATAGCAAATTATACCTCAAATTATTCCCTGAAACTATTTTGTATTTTACAAAAGAAAATCACACAAATTGTCAGAACTCATAACACCACAATATATTCAAGTGTGCAAACATCTCCATATTCCCTTTTTTCCCTCCCTACTGGCCTAATAATGTTTAAAAAAATCGGTAAACCAAGTAATTAAAAACAAGTCCTAACATTACAAAGTGTCAGCTTGATGAGGGCGAACAGACCAAAGTGGTGCAAGTCATTTATGTTTACTGCTAGTGTAACCTATGAGGTATGTGGCTGCGAGACCAATCATGTCACATGAACAGGCATAACTCCAAAAGGTTCCTGTAATGTCAGTATAGTTACATGTTATCTGTGCGGCAAAGAGTGAGTGAGGGAGTTTGGTTTTAAGCCATTTTTAGCATTATTCCAGCAACATTACGGTGGGGGACACCTGAAATCGGCTTCACACATTGTAACCATGTGCAGAATCGACCCCGGATCTTTGGTGTGATGAGCGAATGCTTAAACCACTAGACCACCCCACTGCCCTGTTTGGTAAGAACAGGAGGCCTGACTACAAGTGGGTATCAGACACTGGCCAAAGCTTACAGAACAGAAAACTCTACATTATGTATATGCTGCCAAAAGGCCAATGATTATAAACTATCAGACAGTCTGAGAACAGGTTGTAACAGGCTGTAACATCCTCAGTAGAGCTTGATATCTACATATTACTCTCACCAAAATGACGTTGACATTGTCCTATCTTCTCCTGATCTGCGTCATCCTCGTCAGCCATCTTCTTCTGAAGAGACTTCACACTCTCCCTGGAGACGAGCAGGAACTGTGATTCGTTGGCCAGCGACAGTCTTGTTGAGTCCGAAGCAGCTGGAACAAACACAGTGTGTGAAAGACAACAGATAAATCGTGTATGAACTCACCCTGTGTGGCTGCATCCTTCAGCCTTCCAGTGTATGAACTCACCCTGTGTGGCTGCAGCCTTCAGCCTTCCAGTGTATGAACTCACCCTGTGTGGCTGCATCTTTCAGCCTCCTCAGTGTATTGAACTCACCCTATGTGGCTGCATCCTTCAGCCTTCCAGTGTATGAACTCACCCTGTGTGGCTGCATCCTTCAGCCTTCCAGTGTATGAACTCACCCTGTGTGGCTGCATCCTTCAGCCTTCCAGTGTATGAACTCACCCTGTGTGGCTGCATCCTTCAGCCTTCCAGTGTATGAACTCACCCTGTGTCGCAGCATCCTTCAGCCTTCCAGTGTATGAACTCACCCTGTGTGTCGCAGTCCTTCAGCCTTCCACTCACCCTGTGTCGCAGCATCCTTCAGCCTTCCAGTGTATGAACTCACCCTGTGTCGCAGCATCCTTCAGCCTTCCAGTGTATGAACTCACCCTGTGTCGCAGCATCCTTCAGCCTTCCAGTGTATGAACTCACCCTGTGTCGCAGCATCCTTCAGCCTTCCAGTGTATGAACTCACCCTGTGTGGCTGCATCCTTCAGCCTTCCAGTGTATGAACTCACCATGTGTGGCAGCATCCTTCAGCCTTCCAGTGTATGAACTCACCCTGTGTGGCTGCATCCTTCAGACTCCTCAGTGTATGAACTCACCATGTGTGGCTGCATCCTTCAGCCTTCCAGTGTATGAACTCACCCTGTGTGGCAGCATCCTTCAGCCTTCCAGTGTATGAACTCACCCTGTGTGGCTGCATCCTTCAGCCTTCCAGTGTATGAACTCACCCTGTGTCGCAGCATCCTTCAGCCTTCCAGTGTATGAACTCACCCTGTGTGGCAGCATCCTTCAGCCTTCCAGTGTATGAACTCACCCTGTGTCACTTCCAGTGTATGTGTGGCAGCATCCTTCAGCCTTCCAGTGTATGAACTCACCCTGTGTGGCAGCATCCTTCAGCCTTCCAGTGTATGAACTCACCCTGTGTGGCTGCATCCTTCAGCCTTCCAGTGTATGAATCTCACCCTGTGTGGCAGCATCCTTCAGCCTTCCAGTGTATGAACTCACCCTGTGTGGCAGCATCCTTCAGCCTTCCAGTGTATGAACTCACCCTGTGTGTGCTGCATCCTTCAGCCTTCCAGTGTATGAACTAACCCTGTGTGGCAGCATCCTTCAGCCTTCCAGTGTATGAACTCACACCCTGTGTGGCAGCATCCTTCAGCCTTCCAGTGTATGAACTCACCATGTGTGGCAGCATCCTTCAGCCTTCCAGTGTATGATCTCACCCTGTGTCGCAGCATCCTTCAGCCTTCCAGTGTATGAACTCACCCTGTGTCGCAGCATCCTTCAGATTCCTCAGTGTATGAACTCACCCTGTGTCGCAGCATCCTTCAGACTCCTCAGTGTATGAACTCACCCTGTGTGGCAGCATCCTTCAGACTCCTCAGTGTATGAACTCACCATGTGTGGCTGCATCCTTCAGCCTTCCAGTGTATGAACTCACCCTGTGTGGCTGCATCCTTCAGCCTCCCAGTGTATGAACTCACCCTGTGTGGCTGCATCCTTCAGCCTTCCAGTGTATGAACTCACCATGTGTGGCTGCATCCTTCAGCCTTCCAGTGTATGAACTCACCCTGTGTGGCAGCATCCTTCAGCCTCCTCAGTGTATGAACTCACCATGTGTGGCTGCATCCTTCAGCCTTCCAGTGTATGAACTCACCATGTGTGGCTGCATCCTTCAGCCTTCCAGTGTATGAACTCACCCTGTGTGGCAGCATCCTTCAGCCTCCCAGTGTATGAACTCACCATGTGTGGCAGCATCCTTCAACCTTCCAGTGTATGAACTCACCATGTGTGGCAGCATCCTTCAGCCTCCCAGTGTATGAACTCACCATGTGTGGCTGCATCCTTCAGCCTTCCAGTGTATGAACTCACCCTGTGTGGCAGCATCCTTCAACCTCCTCAGTGTATGAACTCACCATGTGTGGCTGCATCCTTCAGACTCCTCAGTGTATGAACTCACCCTGTGTGGCAGCATCCTTCAGACTCCTCAGTGTATGAACTCACCATGTGTGGCTGCATCCTTCAGCCTCCCAGTCCGTGTATCCTCCTGCTTCAGTCTCAGAAGTCGAGTTCCAGGTCTCCCTAGAGCCTCACTCAGCCAGTCAGCCACTCTGTCACCACAGTCTACAGTGTTCACCCTGTAGGACAACTGTAATCCTTTAGGACAATTGTATTCCTTGCAGAGCTCCAGATAAGATTTAGCTCATGTGGGTACTGTACCCACTGTATTTTCTTGAGTGGGTATTATGAATGTTGAGTGGGTATTTCATTTTCCGTTACCCACTTCTTTCAAATACGGTATGTGCGTATTTCAGTCATTTTACTCACCTAAGTATTATGTCATTGAGTAAGTTTACTAAGCAGGTATGTTCTGCCTTAATTCAAACCTAATCAAAACCAACTTTAATACATTGGAAATGATTTCATAAAAAATCACTCATCCTATACTGACAGTACAACACTAGTCCTATACTAACAGTACAACATGATAGCAATCAATGTCTTTTTCATTACGCAATATTTATAATATATTCCGTACGCATTTGTTTTAAACTACTTTTGGCGTATCTAACATTTTAAATGCATAATTGGTACGCAACAATTATTTTTCAATGCGTAATTGAAAATTTTAATATAAATTGTATATTTATATATACTTATCCTATCTCACGATTTGCACTTCTCTCTCTTGCTTCAACACTGAGTGGAACAAATGAGACCTTTTCCTGTAGGCCTCTCTTGTCCATACGCCCGTGTTCCCCAGGCTGCTCTCCTTATAGGACAGGTCCCTAGTCCCTGGCTAAGCGAGCAGCACGTTCCCCTGTCTACCCACGTGACTACCTCAGAGTAATCATTCTCTTCTTGGAGCCAATGACAGTTATACGTAACCGTCGTAATCTGAGTAGAGGGGAGGCTGGGTGGGCATCCATCTCGTGAGATAGCATAAGTATATAAATATACAATTTATATTAAAATTTTCAAATTTTTAAATTTATCCTATCTCACGATTTGCACTTATCCCACGGTTGGACAGCGGGTCACAGATTACCCTAAGTCAAAAGGCACTGACAGTATATACTGTATAGGCTAATGACAACCGTAGATAGCAATGAACAAGGGAGGCCGGATCTGACTGGCATAGTACTTATACTAGTGATGGGTTCTCCTGAACCCCTTGGCTTACTAGGCATCATTGCTCCCAAGGAGTGGGTGCTCCTGAGCAATGTGGTGTTCGGCCCCAGGATCCGACTAGCATAGTATCTATACTAGTGAATGGGTTCTTCTGAACCCCTTGGCTTACTAGGCATCATCACTCCCAAGGAGTGGGTGCTCCTGAGCAATGTGGTGTTCGGCGGCAGGTTCCGACTAGCATAGTACCTATACTAGTGATGTAGTGATTTGTTCTCTTGAACCCCTTGGCTTACTAGGCATCATCGCTCCCAAGGAGTGGGTGCTCCTGAGCAATGTGGTGTTCGGCTGCAGGATCCGACTAGCATAGTACCTTTACTAGTGATGGGTTCTCCTGAACCCCTTGGCGTACTAGGCATCATCACTCCCAAGGAGTTGGTGCTCCTGAGCAATGTGGTGTTCAGCCACAGGATCCAACTAGCATAGTATCTATACTAGTGATGGGTTCTCCTGAACCCCTTGGCTTACTAGGCATCATCACTCCCAAGGAGTTGGTGCTCCTGAGCAATGTGGTGTTCAGCCGCTTGGGATCCAACTAGCATAGTATCTATACTAGTGATGGGTTCTCCTGAACCCCTTGGCTTACTAGGCATCATCACTCCCAAGGAGTTGGTGCTCCTGAGCAATGTGGTGTTCAGCCGCAGGATCCAACTAGCATAGTATCTATACTAGTGATGGGTTCTCCTGAACCCCTTGGCTTACTAGGCATCATCACTCCCAAGGAGTTGGTGCTCCTGAGCAATGTGGTGTTCAGCCGCAGGATCCAACTAGCATAGTATCTATACTAGTGATGGGTTCTCCTGAACCCCTTGGCTTACTTGGCATCATCGCTCCCAAGGAGTGGGTGCTCCTGAGCAATGTGGTGTTTCGGCAGCAACCTCGCATACGCAAGAAAACGCAACTAGGCAAGTCACCTTGCTTCGCCACGATTTATCAGAGTACCCCCATAATAACGACTAGTAGTCGGGCCCTTACCTGCTTCGAGACAGCCCCCCAGACCCCATCACGAAGAGGGGAAAAGGAAACTGAATCGGAAAAATCACAAGTTTAACGTTCAGCACCAAAACAACACCACATGACTTCCACTACTTACCACAGTTAGGTCACAACAGTCTGCTAAGGTACTTAGGAGCTTGAACGATACGAAATCCATAAGGAAATCGGGAAGGACTCACTACACTGACGTGATTGCTCCGCGGAGTAGAGGTCAGCAAGCGAGATTGTAGAACACTTCTACATCCGTAGGAAGCAACGACAAGGTAGGCCCATAACTACCAAGGTCACTACGTGCGATGGTTAGTTCGAACCCATTGACTTACTAAGCACAATTGCTCCCAGGGACCGGGACTCCCAAGTAATGTGGTGTTCAGTCACTAGCTTCACGAAAGTGAAAGGACGCAGCTTAGTGAGTGTCATCAGTCGCATTACCACGATTTCCAAGGTACCCCCGTAATAAAAGTCTAATGACTAGTATCGGGCCAGCCCCTGCTTCGAAACAACCCCCACAGACGCCATCCCGAGGAGGGTGAAAGGGTAATTGAATTGAAACTCACAATTTTAACGTTCGGTACCACAACATCATCTTATGACTTCCACTACTTACCGCAGTAAGATCACATAGATGTGTATAGGTACTTAGGAGCATGAACACTACGAAGTGTAACACTTTGGGAATGACTCACTTCACTGATGTAATTACTCCACAGAGCAGACGACAGTAAGTGAGGTGGCGACTCTCCAGAGTCTCAAATTAAAATGATAGGAGAAATCGAAGTCCCAGAAGAATCGAAGACCCAAACAGAAATAAAATTCAGAATTTGATTCAGATTGTACACAAAGCAGAAACGATCGCAACTGGTGATCATCTGCGCTGAAGCTGATGGTTGTCCCGAGTGGCGAACAGGTCTACCTCTGGTCATGATTACAGGTAGATCTTCGATTGGAATATCAGAGGCAGTTGTCTCCACTCTATGAGTGACGGGCGTTTGCGATGTGACAGGGCATTGGCAATGACATTCCTCATCCTGGGAATGTGTCGGGCTCTGGCCACTGTGTTGAGTGAACTGATCAGATGATAAATTCGAAACATCAACTGAAGCAGAGATGCTGATCCTGTCGACCCCTGATGGTTTATGTACAAAATTACCATCGGAATGTCTGATTGACTGACTGAGTTTGGTTTTACGCCGCTTTTAGCAATATTCCAGCAACATCACGGCGGGGGACACCAGAAATGGGCTTCACACATTGTACCCATGTGGGGATTCGAACCCGGGTCTTCGGCGTGACGAGCCAACGCTTTAACCATTAGGCTACCCCACCGCCCCGAATGTCTGATTGAATCAGTATATGAGTGAACTGTAGTTCAACTGCCCAATGCCGAACGGCGAGAATGACAGTGCTGAATTCCAATTCGTTGATATGAAGGGCCCTTTCTCCTGATGACCATGTTTTCTGCTAGTCCACTTGATGGAGAAAGTGAGCGCCCCAGCTTGAAAGATGCGTCGACGAACAGGTGTTGAGTCAGTATGAAGGGCACCATAGAGACTCCAACGCAAACATTCCACTTGTTGAGCCACCAACGAAAGACTGAATGTAGTTGTGCAGGAAGATGAATCAACTCCCTGGGGTTGTCATCCCGGATGTATGGGCACAGAAACATCTGAAGAGGGCGAAGCTGCAGCTAGCCCCTGTAAATCAGCGCTTGTGCCGACGTCAACCACCCTAGTACCTTCTGCCACTAGCGAAAGGTTGCGGGTTGGACCAGCACTAGTGGTGCGTTGCACTGAATCTTGTCCCACCTCTCCTGGGGCACAAACATCATGACCTGTTGTGTTGAATATTGTCCCAATAAAAAGAAATCACCAGGTCGGTGTTACCTCAGATTTCTCCGAATTCAGCAGCCATCCTAACTGCATGAGCAACTTAATGATGAACTGCCTGTGGAGAGGAAGGACGACTGGATCCTGCTGGGCTTGAACACAGTTGTCAATATAGTTCTCGAATGTCACGCCTCGACAATGCAGGTAGCTTGTTATCGGATTGGGTATCTGAATAAAAAGCCACAGGGCCATACATATGCCAAACAGCAGGACCCTCCATTGGTATCAATGACGCCCCTTGAAAGTAAATTGAAGATACTTCTGATGGTCTGGATGTATCGGGATGTGAAGGTAGGCGTCTCGCAGGTCGAGGGAAATGAGAGGTTTATCTGACAAAGAGATATCTCCTGAGATAAGAACATTCAATAAGTCGAGCTACTATGTCAGTTCTAACGGAGTGCTGAATGTAGTATGTTCGGCACATGGAGATTGTCAGTCAATCTACAGGAACGTTCACATTGTAAACAAATTGAAGAAATTCGAACGTTTCAGTTGGCCGAACAAAATGATGGTTCGCCAGGTGGAGTGATAAAGGTAGTAGATCGCTGCCTGGTGACAGTGACACATAACTGCAGTGACCTCTGAACTCAGTGCTTGAGCTAGTGTAGAAAACCGAGTAACCCCAGCAAAAGTCAAACCGTTCACGGGAGTTCTCTCTCAACTGGCTGTCGAAATCCCGACACAATCACTCTTACCGGGAATGGCACCGTTCATTGTTACTAGCATTTAAAGGCTGGACTTGATATCCGATTTGTGGGACCAAGACATGTCTGCAAGGGCACTTCATAGTCACTCTAATCATCGGTAAAATTCAGTAGTCCGCCATTTGCAAACGTTACACACGAGTGAAAAAAACAACGGACAATACGGTCTTCGGTTAACCGGGCGAGTCGCAACCCATAAATTCCGGGCTGAGCTATGCTGGCTATTTGACAAAACATCACTGCTGGTACCATGCGTGAAAACTTTACCCATCTGTTATCTGTCCCGAAACTTGCTTATCATGTAAAACAAAGGGAGCAGAAGATGATGGACCATCTGCAATAATTGCACCCAGCGATACACAAACACGCTGTTACCAGTAGTCTGTAGTAACAAGACTCAGTGAAGCGGGGTAAAGTATTCCTGGCTAGCAAGCTTAGTAATGCCCTATCGGGTGGTTGTAGAACTGATATCTACAACGAAGGATAGATTCGTTGAACCGAATCATTCATCAAAGGTGAAGATCGGATGGTAGATTAAGTCTGGAATGAGATGAGCCCCGGTCACGGAGGACACTTGAGAACTGGGATTGTCAGACCGTCAAGTGCCGAGCGTGATATGTCTAGATGACTGCGCTACTGACATCACATGTAAATCGATTCGGCATGGTGAAGCACACAGCTACTACCTCTGTTCAACCAGCCGGAAAAAGGGGTACAAGGTGGGATAAGTTATGTGACTAAAAACATTAAGCGCCTCACAAGCCGTAAGGTAAACCGGATAAACAAATCAAATTGTCGTGCTTAGAGCTTGCCACTTCGTAATGAGGAGTTCAGCGCCTCGCAGATGCCCTGAAAACTAGGATCGTGTTGAAAACTAGCAGAGTTCGATAAATTTGGCCCTATCTAGATGCAAGTTCATGAACCTTGTTGAGGATGTGGAAAACCAGTGTTGACAAGTACGATCCTTCATGCTGAATGTAATCAATAGAACATTTAGTATCTCGCTCTAGGTAGCTGAAGTGGTCGGCGAATCATGCGATCATGTGTGTCGAATCAACCAAAACAATTCCTGCATCTTATAGGCGACTGGCATAGCCCGAACCATGAAAACAAAGACGAGGTTCGATGTGGGTTAAGTGTCTTGGGAGGCATCCCAAACACATTTGGCATGGGCTCTAATAGGCTGGTAAGATGCGCCGTGTTGGAAATAACACGAGTGGTGAATCGCCCAATTCGTGAATAAGCTCAATTGCTGGCAAGGTCCGAGGAACAGATTATTGACGAATGCTGACAGTTCGATGAATGCTGACAATTCAGTGATTTTGAACGGCCAGGTGAACTGGTTCGGCGATAGGAAGCGGTTCGGCCTGGTGAAACGGTACGAGTCAGGCTTTTAAATCGGTTCAGGGTGGTGAACCGGAACGTTGATGTGATCTGAATCAGTCCGTGATCTGGATTGGCATTGTGAGCTGGATCGGTTCGGTAATCTGAAACGTTTAAATGATCTCAGCTGATGGAGAGATCTAGAACGATCAGATGAACCGGTGAGGCAAGGTGAAATGTTCCGGCCGAGGTGAATCATTTTGGTGAAGAGAGCCGTTTCGGTGCTGTGAATCGAATCGACGATGTGAACCGTTTCGGCGATAAGAAACAGTCTTAATATTTTGGCGAATATGAGTCGATGTCGTAATCCACATACTCCGCTGCGAAACGGTTCGGTCTGGTGAATCCATTCGGTATGGCAAACCGATTCGGTGTGGTGAATCGGTTCGGCGATTTGATGATGTAGATCAGCTGTGTGAGTCAGCTGGCAACACAGAGCGGTTTGATGAGGCGGAACGACGAATAGACATCTGATGATGCGCCAATAAAATCATCACCGTCCGACATGGGAATCTCCGGACGACGAGCAGTTAATACTGGTCGTTGAAAGCGGGTGTTTGTCGGGTGATCAACTGTTGAAGTGTAACAAGCTCTGTCTGCCAGCCAACGGGAGCAACCATGTCTATATGCTCTAAAATCGTCCTTGATAAGGGAGCACATTCCCGACAACGTTTGCTCCAGGAACACAGGTCAATACAACCCACACATGACGAGTGGGATCCGAGGAAGTAAATATTGTTACAGTGTGTGCAAAATTACGCTACTTAGGGTCAACTACCAATGATATATTTCTCATGTTACCTTGTAAGGAAAGCTGAGAACTCTCACAATATGTCCACACAGTGGTGCGACAAGAAGAAGAATGATCACTCTGAGGTAGTCACGTGGGTAGACAGGGGAATGTGCTGCACGCTTAGCCGGGGACTAGGGACCTGTCCTATAAGGAGAGCTGCCTGGGGAACACGGGCGTATGGACAAGAGAGGCCTACAGGAAAAGTTCTCATTCATTCCACTCAGCACCGAAGCAAGAGAGAGAAGTGCAAATCGTGAGATAGGATAAGTTTTAAAATTTGGAAATTTTCTATGTGTATTTTACCTGGATACGCAGCTTATCTGGGCCTCTGTTCCTTGCACAATTGTATTCCTTTGCAGGACAAATGAACTCAAGTAAACCTGACCTGCACCCCGATTTATATGCCACCCAATCAACTATTGGACTTCACTTAGAATCTTTGAAATTAATATGTCAAAAATAATCCATAATTTATTGTCCATGAGTAATCTCCGCTGGTTGTGTACTTAAGTCCATGTAAACCAGAAATGGGCTTGACACACAGTACCCAGGTGGGGAATCAACCCTATTCCTTGGGGTGAACACTTTCACCATGGGGCTACCTCTGAACATGAAGGATGTTTACCTGTCTCCACAAACTTTGTTGGTACACAGCCGTCCTTTATAGTCCACACTGTTACTGTCCAAAGCTGTCAGAGAAATGGTGATGGATTGTGTCTCTACAAAAACAGATTCGTAATAATAACATGAATAATAAGAATATTAACCAAGAAAATGTCAAATATATATGTAATTTTCTGACTAAAATTGATACTTTATGCTTATCCTGACTCATGCTAATTATGCTTGTCTCCTTCCTCTTGCGAATGATAGTGGAACACTTGAAATCCCTTCAAGTTCCCTTTAAAAAAGCGGACGTAAAATCCCTCACCCAAGAGTAGCATCCCTTTCCTCCCTTTGGCGCCCAAATGGTCACATGATCGGCCATATTTGTCACTCTCCTTCTTACAGGGAAATCCAGAGTGCCATAAGAGTCAGGATAAGTATAAAATATCAATTTTAGTCAGAAAATTACATATTTTTCCTTATCCTGACTCATGCTAATTATGCTTGTACTACCCCCCTTGGGAACTTATGACAGCACTGTTGAAGATTCTTTCAATTTCTCTCTGATGAGTCTGGGGGGACTACAACTTTTCAGATTTCTTCCGAAACTTCTCCCGACAACTTCATATGGATTTTAGATATACTAATATTCCATTAGTTATCTATTGCAACTCCATCTCTTGATGCGCGCATCAAGTGGAGATGCGACCCTTCTTCATGTACGAGTATGTCCTATACAAGTACAGGGTCTATCACTCATGCTAGTCTGTCCTAGACTTGTGCATTGACTTATAGCCATTGCTCTCCAGAGCGTTGGTTTTCACAAGTCTTGTGATAAAAGGGGTGAGATCTACTCAGCACCTTCGTTAGTTGTTGTGCTACAACAAGTGGCCCAAACTGGTGAATGCCTCAGACGTCTTCAGTGGCAATGTCTCTGAGGTAGTGGTTAGCAAACACTGTGTTCGATCTCCAAAAGCAGCCCTCCATTATAGTTGTAATCGAGCAGTTTCCATGCAGAGCAAGTGTTGACACCAGGGCTCTGACTTCATGTGGATTGGAGGCTCGTGGAGGCTCAAGTCCTGCTGCTTTATAGGCCTTTAGTATAACGGCTCTCATCCAGATCGATATCGTTGTCCGAGAGACTTCTGGTGGCGTCTCAGTGGATAAGGGGATGAATAGGCGCTTGAATTTTCGTCTCCGTGTTTTAGTTCTCTGTAGGTAGACTTTAAGGACTGGGCATAAGGATAGATCCTGTGTATGCTGTTGCCCAAGGACTGTAGATAGTGCTGGGATGTGGAACTGTCTGTCAGGCTGACCAGGCAGTTGGTTCTTGGCGATAAAATCCCATCTCAGTCCAAGATGTACAATGTCACGATGTCTTGATTCAAATCGTGTTCGTTCCAAGTCCAGAGCAGGTATATCTGACATCCTTGCAGCTGTTGCTAGGGCGATCAGGAACAGCATTTTCTGAGTTAGTAGTTCAAAGGATGTCCGTTCTAGAGGCTCGTACGCATCACTGGTGAGATGTTGTAAAACTATGTTGAGATCCCAGACAGGAGCCTTAAATTTCTTTTGTTGCTCTTCCAACTTGAATGAGAGTAGTAGTGCCAGAATCTCTGGTACTTTGGTCAGCTTGATACCCGTTTTCATGGTGATAAGTAAGTTGAGAGTGTTGAATCTTCTAAGTGTCTCGTCTGTCGTAGATGACATAAGTATTCCGCCACTTGAGGATGTGTTGCTTTCACCACTGTAAAGCCTTTCCCCTTTGCATATTGTTCAAATCTCTGCCACTTGTCGTTGTACAAGTTGCGAGTTGATCTGCGTGTAGCTAGTGTTACTGCTTTCGCTGCTCTGGCGGAGTACCCTCTAGTCTTCAGGCAAGCTTTAATACGCTCCGCGCGTGTAGCTGGAACAGTGTCGGGTTCCCGTGAGCTTGCTTGGTGTGTGGATGGACGAGTAGGTTCGACCACTCTGGTAGTTTCAGGGTTGGACTTCCGAGTTCTTGTATGAGGACGGGAAACCATACCCTCGCTGGCCAGTAGGGTGCGACCAAAATCAGTTGCAACGTAGTCATCTGCTTGATTTTCTGTATTACTTGTGGTAGCAGTGCAGGAGGCGGAACCGTAGGCGTTTAGTCCTTCCCATGAGATGCTTAGAGCATCTGTTGCCCATGACTGAGGATCTGGAATCTGTGAGACGAACGTTGGTAGCTGTTTGCTGAAGTTTGTTGCAAACAGGTCTATTAGTGGGGATCCTATAGTTTGTCTGATGAACTGGAATGCTTCTGGATGCAACATCCATTCCGTCGGGGATGGTTGTAGTGGACGAGATAGGGCGTCTGCTATGACATTCTTTGCTCCCGGCATGTGGCATGCCTTCATGTAGATGTTCAGGTCGTCAGCTATGCTGAACAGGAGAAAGCTGAGTTGTAGCATACTTCTTGATCTTGTTGACCCTTGTTTGTTGATGTAAAACGCCACTGTGGAGTTGTCCGTGTGTACCATGAGTCGTGTGTTCTTTAGTACGCTGGACCAATGTTGTAAAGCCTTGATTACTGCTTTCATCTCCAACAGATTGATGTGTGACTTCTGATCCTGACTCAACCACTTTCCTGCTGCCACTTTGTTGTTGAAGTGCGCACCCCATCCTTGTAGGGAGGCATCCACGTAGAGATGAGTGTTGCAAACCGGCTCTGACAAAAAGGTCCCTCCGCAAACGTTCGACTTCTGGGTCCACCATAGGAGATATGGTTTCAGGCTGTCCGGTAGTATTAACGGATCTAGGCTGTCTAGGTGGGCGTTCACAAATACTTGTAGTGGGCGCAACTTTAATCTCCCTCTGCGAGTCATGTCTTGAGCTGAGGTGAGTAGACCGAGCATGCTTTGCCAAGCACGTAGTGTCAACAGTGAGAGCAATGCTTGAGATATCATCTGTTGTATTTTGACCCAATGATCCTCTGGAACGACTATGCGATTCAGTGGTGTGATGAGTCGAATTCCTAGGAATTGCAGATCTTGTTTCGGCTCCAGTTCCAACTTGAGGAGATTCACTAGCCATCCTAGTTGAGTGAGGAGCCTGATGGTGAAGTCTAGTTGCAGTCTGAGTTGACTGGGATCTTGATGAGCTTTTGAATCCCGTCGTCTAGGCTCATGTTGTAGATGAGCCAAAATTTCTCCTTGGAATTCTTCTTCGGTACCAGGAAAATTGGGGAGTAAAACCCGGGCATGATGAGATCTTGATTTATCTCTTCTACTGCCTCTTTGTCGAGTAGGGTCTTGATAGCATTGTCCAGTTTCTCTATCTGGTCGGCTGCATAGTTGAAGGCCATCGGGTTGCTTGTGAGCGGCGGAGTGGCTTCCAACTGTATCTTGTACCCTCTGCGCAGTATCTGGGATACGTAGTCGTCCTGTAGTATTCCCCAATTCTCCCAGTACCGCTGAAGATGTCCACCCACTGTTGAAGGTTGTACAGGAACGGCTGGGGGTGGAAGACTCCAGTCATTCCGAACCTGGCCTTCAATGCTTGATTCCTCTTGCACCCCTAGGTGCTCGGCCTCTTCCAGGGTTACCTCTAGGAGCTCCAGTTGGGCGACGAAAGGAGCCTCTTCCTCCTTTCATGCTGGAATACTTCTTTCTCTGGCTCTCTGGACTCCTGCAAACTTAGATTTGCTGGAGTAGCATTGGGACGTCTGACGAATCATGTAAGCCAAGGTGTCGATGGATTTAATCATCATAACTTCCCTAGAGTCATGAGAGACTTCTCTGGGGACTTCTTCAATTCCTCCTCCGAAGATGTAAGATGATGACCATGGGGTTCTGTATAGAGACTTGGTGAAGCGTTCACTCCAAGTGCATGCTGACAATAACCCTTGTCTTCTCAGGAGAGTCAAGCCCGCTGAGGTGGATGCTAGGTGCTCCGACATAAACTGATGGTCTCTCTTCTGCATTAGTAGAGTGGAGTATATCATCCGGTCTTCTTCGGCGGAGGAATTCTTGAACTTCGAGATGAGTGTTTCGTTGATAGCCCTCGATCTAGCTAATCCGAAGAAAGTACGTCTGGTGGTTGTATCCAGCTGCGCTAACTTCTTATCCTCAATCTTGTAAGTTCTTTGACTGGAGTCGGTGATAATCTTGTAGTCATCATCAACCTTACATCATTTACACAAGACTTACAGAGAGAGCTGCAAGAACATGAAACAGTGCAATTAGGACATAATAAACGAGCGTCAGCCGCAGACACTCGGTACCTACAACGAATACAAGATTTCATCAAATGTAAACATGAAGAAAACACATGTCAACCAACGGAAAATTAAATCAAATTTCCAACCGTAATGTAGAATATAATCCTAAAAACCGTATACAGCAATCATGTTGATTTTAGGTCCGAAAATATAAAGGATATGTGCCATATAGGGACCCAGGTGCTCTCACAACCATCCTCAAGGGCGAAGAAGGAGAGTGACAAATATGGCCGATCATGTGACCATTTGGGCGCCAAAGGGAGGAAAGGGATGCTACTCTTGGGTGAGGGATTTTACGTCCACTTTCTTAAAGGGAACTTGAAGGGATTTCAAGTGTTCCACTATCATTTGCAAGAGGAAGGAGACAAGCATAATTAGCATGAGTCAGGATAAGGAAAAATTCTGATTTATGGGTTTGTCCTGGATAAGGTTAACGATTTATCAGCACCACAAAGAGTGAATGAGTGAGTTGTATCGTTTTATTCAGATATATCAGTATTCAAGCGATATCACGGCAGGGGATTCCAGAAACGGGCTTCTCACATTGTACCGGGAATCGAACCCTCGGCATGACGAGCAAACGCTTTCACCACAAGGCCACCCCAGCACCCCACAGAAGGTTGTGGGTATCATGAGAGTGGTGAACATCCAGACCTGCATCTGTTTGGGCCTTCCTCAAATGACACGATATTACACTGTGATCATAACTAAAAACTTCAGTTACAAAGCCAGAGGCTGTGAAGTGCAGGATTCACAGACAGTTCTCACCTGGGAAGCTGAGGGTGAATGTGTTGAATAGGAGATCTATGGAAGGCTGGAGGAGACACAACTTTGGTTCTCTCTTCTGACCCAGGGTGACTCCACTTTCACTGACAATCATCCACTCTCTGTCATACAGCAGCCCTCGAGGACCAACTTCCCATGCTGAAACCTGGAACACAGAACATCAGTTAATATAAAGAGCTAATAATATATACCATTCCATTAATGGTCTATTCCGTTCACTGGCAAGGACATTATAGAGGAAGGAAATATTTGGACATTATAGTCCAAGGATCTACAGGGTATGGACATATTAGACCATGGAGGTGGGAGATATGGTCATTATAGATCAAGGAACTAGAGGGTATTGGCATTAAAGACCAAAGAACGTGGAGAAAAGGTCTGTACAGGAAATGGTCTAGGAAATATGAGATTATTTACTAGGAGCTAGGAGACAGACCCACCTGGAAGGCAGCACAAGACTTGACAGGGTACAGACAGATCTTGGTGAGGAACCTAGATGATTCAGAACACTTTTCAAGGACCTCTTCCTCCTTCTTCCTCAAGTTCTCTTCCTCTTTTTGCAACTGCCTTTCAGGATAATTTAATGTTTGACTGAGTTCAGGAACTGAAGACTTCGCTGGACTGGCATTGGAAACACTGACGGATATTGGAACAGGGAATTCTGGGATTGCCCGTCCCTCAAGAAAGTATTCTGTGATAAAACGCAGACACTGTACTGCATCTCCATATGTTGACATGTAGCCGAAGGAGATGCGGACTGATCCAGTTGGGTGACCATCAATCATGTCTTGGTCATCTCCACAGACATGGCCGGCCTGTAACAGTCAGTGAGACAACACTGCATGATTAGCCTGTAACTGACTGACTGAGTTTGGTTTTACCCCGCTTTTAGCAATATTCCAGCAACATCACAGCGGGGGACACCAGAAATGGGCTTCACACATTGTACCCATGTGGGGATTCTAACCCTGGTCTTCGGCGTGACGAGCCAACGCTTTAACCACTAGGCTACCCCACCGACCCGATTAGCCTGTAACAGTGAGAGTGGAACAAAACAAACTGAACATGAAGACAAAGACATCAATATTCCCTGCAATAGCTAAATACTCTTCATGAATATGTCTACCAGTTATGACTATGTCAAATGTTTTGCATGTATATAGTAAATTGGAAGGAGAGTATTGAAAGGTTTTAAAGTTCTGCTCCAGAAAGGAGTACTACCATCAATTTCTGTTGAAGTCAAACTTGTTGCCATGGAAATGCAAAAATTAGTTTATTCAGAATTCCAAAATTACCAAATGGCACCAGTACACCACCAGACATATCTATGTGCCAAGTTTGGTGAAGAAATATTGTACGGTTTTAAAGTTCTGCTCCGGAAATGAGCACTACCACCAATATCTGTTGATGTCAAACTTGTTGCCATGGAAACACGAAACATATTTTATTCAGAATTCCAAAAGTACCAAAGGGCACCAGTACACCACCAGACCTATCTATGTGCCAAGTTTTGTTAAGAAATATTGAACGGTTTTAAAGTTCTGCTCCCGGAAAAGACGAATGTGCACAGACGTATGGACACAGTCCATTTTAATATGCCCCGCAACGTGTGTTGTGGTGGATAGCAAACAAAATTAGACTGTATTTGTGTACAACTACAAACTTTAAATTATTGTAATGTGACCATAAAAGTAGAAGATCCATATTTTTAAGAAACTCACCTGGAAGTTTTCCCTGATCTGTTTAGAGGTGAGGTGGAGATATTTCTGACATGCCCCGATGTTACAGAAGCAGCCGGTCCTCAGATGGACGTCCTGCAGCTGGGCCATCTTGTCTACCTGCAGGTAACACAACAGGTGTTTGAGGAAATGACCGGGGAACAGTATTTGTTCTTCTAAAGACAATTGTCCTCAGGTTGTACAAACACTATAGACCCATGAAGATCCAGGTTAGAATTGATTGTTAGCAACCCATGCTTGTCGTATGGGGCGACTAATGTGAACAGGCTGTCAGCCTCGCTGGCTTGGTTGACACTTGTCATCGTATCCCATTTGCGTAAATCGATGCTCATGCTGTTGATCACTGGATATGCCGTCATATAGCTGGAATATTACTGAGCACAGTGTTAAACAGCAAACCAACCCACCAAACACAATATACACATGCAGGATGTTCTCACAAATAGTAAGCTGGGGGTCCCACAAAAATATGTTTTGCAACTCCTTTCAAAGAAATTATATCCTGCCTGAAATAATGTGCCAACTCAGGCAGCCTTAGTAGCTATCATATATCACTCCGTTGGCATAAACAGATATATGTCAGGGTAAAGATTGCGATCGGAGTCTCTACCAGTAGAGGTTGTGATCAGAGTCTCTACTGGTAGAATCTCAGATCCTACTAGTAGAGATTGCAATCGGAGTCTCTATCAGTAGTATTCAACGGACAACCCGCTTCGAAGCTGCACGAACCTATTTCACTGAGCATGTGCTATGAGTGCAGCCCAGCTGTTGAAACCACTTTTTCCCCCAAGCGCTGGGGGAAAATTAGTGATTCGTTTGAACTCCGATTTCGTGGGGGTTTTTTTCATTGCGCTATTTTTCAACTTTATAAGTTGAATTTGCATTTTTGATGATTTGTTTTGGTAAGTCCATACCGAAAGCTATCAGAATCTGCAAAGTTGTGTTTTACGCTGCATGTGACCTTTAACATGCTATAAGTGGCATAAAACCCAACTCACTCCCTCCATTAACATCACATATCTCTGCTGATTTTATAAACAAACCTCAGCAAAGCCAACAAACTCTCCATTGTCCCTGAGGATGTTGAAGTTGACAATGGCTCCCTGGGTGTGTATGTCCTCGAAGCCCTGGCAGTAGATGCGAACTACAGGGGTGTCATTACCGTCGCGTAGCTGACGAAGGTGGTCATGGAAAAACTTGGCGACTGTGAAGGTGTGGCTGGACACCCTGTCCATGTCACCTGCAAACACAATCACAACACTAAATATCAGGCAAAATATTGACTGATTACCACAATAAATCTTTTATGAATAAATAGAATGAATATATAGCTTTAACCACTGTTATGAATCATATATGTTGTCTATAACCCCAGCAGATCATCAAAGTCCTGGAATCAGTTAGATACCGAATGGAACTCGGACCTGCAATGGAGTTTTCATAGTCTTTCATGAACCAGTTGAGTGAGTGAGTGAGTGAGTGAGTGAGTGAGTGAGTGAGTGAGTGAGTGAGTGAGTGAGTGAGTGAGTGAGTGAGTGAGTGAGTGAGTGAGTGAGTGAGTGAGTGAGTGAGTGAGTGAGTGAGTGAGTGAGTGAGTGAGTGAGTGAGTGAGTGAGTGAGTGAACTTTGATGCTGCTAGCGATATTCCAGCAATATCACCATGGGGCACACCAGAAATGGGCTTCACACATTGTACCCATGTGGAGAATAGAACCCAGGTCTTCGTCGTGATGAGCTAACGCTTTAACCACTAGGTTACCCCACCTCCCCCATGTTTTGTATGAAATATCCCTGTCAACAGTTGAGCAGTATAACTGAAAGACGGACGACTGAGACATACCAGCAATCCTGTGTACTGCATCCAGTCCATGCCTCAGAGCAATCAAGTCCAGGAATGGAAGGGTGCCATCTTCAAACCTAAAGACAAATATCTTTAATTATTATGTCATTTCAGATTCCTTAAATGGGGACTTGTGTTGCCTGGGAAATATGCCGGGACAGTGAGTTCAATTTAGGTTGGCCCAAATGTTACAATGTATTTCAAACTAGTGGTTAATGATTGCCAGAAATACACAGATATATTGTT
The DNA here is from genome assembly GCF_003918875.1 of Haliotis rubra. NCBI lineage: Eukaryota > Metazoa > Mollusca > Gastropoda > Lepetellida > Haliotidae > Haliotis > Haliotis rubra. The sequence goes on from NW_025765037.1 coordinate 260,327, forward strand.
TCACTTTCACTCAAGACACAAATACAGAGTAAAGACCTATGTCTGAAACTGGAATCTCATGGTTGGATTATCACATGAAACATCCATAAAATCTTCATGTTGTTCCACTGAAATATATACCGTATTTTTGCACTATTACCCGTGATCTTTTCCCTCTGAAACTGCGGGCTATGTGGCAGTGCGGGTTATAATCCAGAGCGGGTTATGTGTGGATTTTACACGGAGAAAACAAGAGTTTTTAAGGAAGTGTTATAAAATACCCTGAGAATGTAGTCAGTCGTGATGAGCTATTTAAACGCGGACTTTCAATTTCAAATCGAGCGGTATATCAATAATATGACAGTAGATTTGATTTATGAATAAAACAACCCTGCTTGTAACTGTTATGAAAATGTTCAAAGAGCATACAATGCCTTCCGTAATTCCACCAGCAGATCGATCGCAACCCTGGCTGTCAGGAACGCCAAAAAATGTCGGACGTGTGCAAAAGCAAAAACTTTTGTCGTTAATTACGGAATCAGCAATGCTAATACATACTTTATTGACAGCAAAAGTTTATAAATGGTACTGTGAATTTACTTCCGTGATTATTTCATTTCTAAAACGTATAAAAATAGCAATCGACATTTAGCCATGGAGGTGTCGGGTTCTTGTATGAATATTCATGAACTTGTCGCGACATGTGGGTGGGCGTGGCAGGTATTTACATTGATGTTTTTCGTAATTTAGTGTCGTTGATAATTAATGAGGGAGGGCCACGGATTAGTTAAAAGGGTCAGTAATGTATTTTGCTACAAGATAATATATTGTATATAAAGAAACAAAATTAAGAATACAATACTGTCAACACAATCCTAATGCAATTCGTTGGATTACAAAGAGATTTCGCTCGATGTAGTGTTGTCACAACAATTAAGAAAATCAATATTGTTAGTTGCTGTCCTCCCACCCGCGCGCATGTGTTCACAGTCATTTTAGGTAAAATATATATTTGAACAGTTTAGTTGCTGTCCTCCCACCTGCGTATGTGTTCACAGTCATTTTAGGTAAAATAAATATTTGAACAGTTTAGTTGTATGTATTGAGACTCACAGGTCTGAGCTGTCATTGATAGTTTTACAATATTTCTTTTGTTTTTTACCAATCGGTCTTGGTCTGCTTGCCCTTATTTATACCCCTCAGACAGAATTTATTTATCACACATTTTATTCATCTTTCACTGCGATACACATTCTTTGATAATTTAATTAATGCCGCCAGTACGAAAACGGAAGAGCTATACAGCTGCCTTCAAACTTGAGGCGCATCAAGTTTGCCAAGAAAACGGAATCGCCAGTCAGCACAGAAATTGGAGTTGATGAATCCTTGATAAGATATTGGCGAAAACAGAAGGACCAACTCCCAAAACGTAAGAAAAACAACAAAGTCTCTTCCGAGGGAACAAAGCAAGATGGCTCGCGCTGGAGAAGAGTATCCATGACTGATCCTTGAACAGAGAGCTGCCTGTCGGGTGTGAGCACTGTTCAAATTCGCCTGAAGGCCTGTGTTCTTGCAAAGGAGATGGGATTTCCGAATTTATGGGAGGACCATCTTGGTGCTTCAGGTTCATGAAGCGCCAGCAGCTTTCCATAAGGGCCCGTACTACCATGGCACAGAAATTACCAGCTGACTTCCAAGAGAAACTGGAGACCTTTAAGGATTATGTTAGTTCAGTAGTCAAAGAACATGGGATCGATACTGATCAAATTGTCAACATGGACGAGGTGCCTCTGACATTCGACATACCGATGAGCCGGACAGTCGAAACCCAAGGCGCAGACACCGTCACAATCCGGACGACAGGCCATGAGAAGCCGTCGTTTACGGTTGTTCTGGCTGTTACAGCATCTGGAAAGAAGCTTCCACCCATGGTGATATTCAAGAGAATTACAAAGCCAAAAGAGAAATTTCCAAGTGGCATTGTGATCCAGTGTAACAAGAAGGGGTGGATGGACGAGGAGCAGATGGCTATCTGGCTCTCTCAGTGTTTTGTAAAAACGACCAGGAGGCTTTTTCCATCTTAAGAAAGCCGGTCTCATTATGGATTCTATGAGGGCTCACATCACCGATGGGATTAAGCAAAAATTAAAGACAGTGAACACAATCCCTCTTGTGATTCCTGGTGGAATGACCAAGCTGCTCCAGCCACTGGATATTAGTGTTAACAGATGTAGAGCTTTGCAACCATTTCTGTAAGGGTTAACTTTCTGTCAGTGATCTGTTATCACACCAGTTTTTACTACCAGTCCAGGGGCGGATACAGCTTTTTGAGTAAGGGGGTGCACAGTTCATTTTCATCCGTTTTCACGAGAGTTTCAATGGTCATTTAATAACGACCCCTGGACGCACACACGCGCAGCACGCACGCACGCACACACACATTTTGATCTGCCTTTGCAGTTAATGTTAAATGTACATTTTCAAAGCCCCAAAACATGTCATGACTTACATTATACTATTCCTGCAAAAGGTGATATATTAATCAATTTCTTTGTGACAATACATTAAACATTCAAAGTGCGAGATCTGTGGTGTATTGGTAGAGCAGCTGCTGTGAGAGTGGAAGGACATGTTACCTGTCTGCTAGTGTGGGCTTCAGTACATGGAACCTCTCCCTTGCATCGCTCACGGAAACAGTGCCCCCTCCAAAGTAGCGCTTATTTAGCAGGGGAGCAGCGTCAGCCCGGACCAAGAGGGCACCTGTCAACAGTCATCTTGTATCACATGACAAGGATAATGTAGCATGAATGCTTTCAAATTTAAATTTGAAAGCTTAAATCTTGAGCTATCCTTATTCCACACTGAAAATACAGGATCTTAATTTCCTGATATATTTTGTAACTTCATAAAACATAGACTTACGTTTGAAAGATGAAGATGATGATGATGATGATGATGATGACAACGCCGATGTCAATGATTGTGATAACAATGGATACCCACCATATCCACCCATGATTGCATCTGTAACGCTATGCTTAGTCATGCTATGTCATTATATCTCTAGTGACATCATCCTACTGCTTACATGGGTCTTTTTGCATAGAATAAATTCTTATCAGGGACTCTCTACAGAATATTCCTTTGTCCCAGGGACAGCTACTCTGTATGTGAGGATGCTTATTGATCCACCTTTGTGACTAGGGGTGGGTATTGCAGAGAATTTTCATATTGCAATATATTGCGATGCGAAAACATATATTGCGATATGTATTGCAATATATTTCAAGAAGTATTTTTAAACCAAAAAATATGTATAATCGAGTTAATGCTTGATTTATAAAGCATGAACACAACAAAATCACTATGCTTGATAAAGCTTTAATAAACACTTTTAATCATGACAAAATAAAAATGTAAATAATATTTGGCACAAATGAAACAAGGAAATATCGAAAGAGTTCCGAGTGTTACGAATTTTTATGAATGAAAGTAAAAATACTGGTTTTCGATCAGCGTATCGCAATACGTATCGTTTTCATGTCTGAACCGGTAAATACCGGTAAACTGGTTATATTGCGCAGCCCTATTTGTGGCGTATTAATTTGCATACATACCTAGACCAGTTGGGAAACCAAAGATCTTGTAGAAAGACAACGTCACAAAATCAGGCTTGTGCTTTTTCAAGTCCAGCTTGGAAGTGCTCACATAGCTGGCAGCGTCTAGAACCACGTACCATTTCCCTGGCAACTTGCTCTGGAAGCCCATGTCACCTCGCTGGACCCTGTCTATCCAGCTCAAAGGGTACTTTCTACCAGAAAAGTTAGACTGTGCTGGATAGGCAAACAAATTACACAGTCCTGTTTGATCTTTGGTTCGGCTTTTATGGCATTTGGAAGTCACATGTTGTTTTTCTCCTGACCTAGATACATCCACAGTTGTCAGGACTGCAGTATCGTCAGATTGATCTTGGCTTTGATTAAGTTTGTTTGATGGGAGCACATTACACTTGTCTGTGGACACATCAACACTTTGTTGGTTTGATTCAGGTCTGTTTTGATCGGAAGCTTGGCATCTAAGGTGGATCTGATTAAGGTGTTGTGGGATGTCTTGATCCAGCTCCTCCTCATCCAGACAGTATACCCCGGCCACCCTGTCACTGACCAGCTCCCTCATTCCCTGCACCGAGGTGTGATTGTCCAGCAGGTACACAAAGCTGCCACCCCCATCCCTGGTCTGAGATGGGTCTTCAGGAGTTGTGTCATCATGGAATGTGAATGTCTCGGCTATAAGCTTGAGAGCCTGGGTACAGCCGGATGTGAAGACAACGCTATACTCTTCTGCTGATGCATTGAAAAACTGCAAAACCCTGAGTGATAAACAAAAGAGGAAGTAAACATATAGTATCAGGAACATTGGGACATCACTGTAATTAGAGTGCGAGAATGAAGATACAGAGTGAGAGAGTGAGTGAGTGAGTGAGTGAGTGAGTGAGTGAGTGAGAATCCAACGATTTGGTGTGACAGACTGCCATTCACTGAACCCATCGAGTGCCTAAATATACAATTTGAAAGGCAGCCTCTAAGCTCCTCACTCGGATGAATCTATGGTGCAAAAGGTTCTGTGAAGATACTGAACTTGAATCTTTAGACCTGCCAAGGAAACAACCATGACTGACTGACTGACTGAAAATGGTTTTACGCCGCTTTTAGCAATATTCCAGCAATATCACGGCGGGGGACACCAGAAATGGGCTTCACTCATTGTACCCATGTGGGGATTCGAACCCGGGTCTTCGGTGTGACGAGCCAACGCTTTAACCACTAGGCTACGCCACCGCCCCGAAACAACCATGAAGATGCCAAACAATTCAGTCATCTCCAGGTGCACAGTCTTGTGAAGAAATATGGAACAGATTTTAACTTGTGCTGCAGTAACAAAACGACCGTGTCTATTCAAACACAGCTACACTGACCCCATCCTTTTGCTGGCAATGAATATAGACAGACAGACATTTCCTTTCTTTTACCATGATTTTACATCCGCATTAAAGACAAGAATCTCAGCTGTGAAAGGCTGAAGATCAAAACAGAGTTATTCCCCCCTTGACTGTTCATGTCTCTGAGAGACTCAAGAACAGTTCTAAGAGTACATGCAACTTCTCATTACACCAGCAAAGATACTTAAATAGAAAGCTCAAGCCAGTACATCCAGCACAGTAATTATCAGTAAAACCATAATTATAGTAAAGTAATCATAATGAGACATGAAAAACGTGTAACAATGAAAAGCTATCCTATAGTATTCAACTCCAATTAATATCATCCCTCTCATATGGATTTTTTCATCAGAAAAACATCCTAAACATGTCCAAACACAATGACGAACAAAAGACTTGAGACAAAGCTATTACTGCGGATTGAAGCATCAGGGACCGCTAAGCCATGTCTAACTTATCTACCAACAGGACCATCAGAGTAGACAATTAGTACGGTTTCAGCAGGCAGATTGCCACAGTGCTGACTATATAATAACCCAGGTTGGACAAGCCCAGTATTAATAAGAAAATGGCAGAATAATCAAACCACTTTGCAACCACCACAAAGATTATTTTGTCTAAGAAAGGATCCTACTGACTGTGCTTTCAATCCGACTCCGTTTGCTTCGGCCTAAATTGGTTTGACATTTAAAACAGAGGATTTCCTATTGTTTTTATGGCTTAGGGCAGACTGAATGGAAGAGGTGATTGGCCAAGGTGGAACGATATAGAACGAAAATCAATTCATGTTGTTTCACTTGATTATATTGTCTTATTTTCTGGCTGTTTTGTCCGATTCAAATTCTAAATGCGACATCTGGAGTTCTTTCATGTTCTTCTAAAAAGCTATGAAAATAAATATCATACAACCTCATACATGTTGTACATAAATCTGACAGTATTTATGCACTTCCATCTCCTTGGTATACTTGTGAGATTTGCTAGGATTAGAATCAAATGAAAGTAGACTGTAATGGTACTGTTGCACCTCTGTGAAAGTTTCAAATATCCAAAAAGCCAGACACTGTAGACAGTTGCTTTGAGCAGTAATGGTCAATGGTGTAGGGTTTTAAAAAAAGACCTTGACAAAAAGACCTTGAAACTGACTGACTGACTGACTGACTGAGTTTAGTTTTACGCCGCTTTTAGCAATATTCCAGCAATATCACGGCGGGGGACACCAGAAATGGGCTTAACACATTGTGCCCATGTGGGGAATCGAACCTGGGTCTTCGGCGTGACGAGCCAACGCTTTAACCACTCACCGACTTTACCCGCCATACCCAGACCTTGAAACTACAGGCAGTGGTGGAGTGAGTGAGTGAGTGAGTGAGTGAGTGAGGAGTGAGTGAGTGAGTGAGTGAGTGACGCCATATCCATGCAGTGAAGAACATTTGGGTGTGATGGAGTGAGTGGGCAGTCGCAAGCGAGTGAGCGAAGAGTGAGTGAGCAGTGACATAACTACAGACTTGACCCGAGAGACCCATGAGGAGTGAAACATTTGGGTGTGATGGAGTGAGAGAGCGGGCTGGTGGGCAGTCGTGCGAGTGAGCGAGTGAGGTCTAAGCAGTGACATAACTACAGACTTTACCCGCCATACCCATGTAGTGAATCAAACAATTGGGTGTGACAGAGTGAGTGAGTGAGTGAGTGAGACTATGATCCATCCCTTCCAACATAACACCTAAAGAAGACAAGCTGCAGACAATGTCAATGACCAAAATCAGTTTACAATACACACTGTATGAGCAAACCCAGACCTCTATCCCCTACAAGGTGAGTGATTCTGTCGATGGCCCTTCCCCTCGAACACAACACCAACAGGGGTGTAAGAACATGCATCATCACCTGTGTTATTCTGTTTTCCTCCAAGGAGACAAGACAAACACCTCATTAGGTCCCCCACGATAGTCATGCTCTGTTGTTACCTACATTCCAACACAAGTAAACGAAGGTACCTGTTTAAAGAGGCAAAAACATACCTGTCTCACCTGCAACCTATCATTAAAACAGAAGAACATCTTCACATTTTCGTTTAGATGTGGATCTGGTATGCAATGATAGCAGAATAATGGTAAATCAGCTATACGCCAACGCCCAACTTTCAGTCAAGGAAAAATACCATGTTCTTGTGATCTCTTAAGCACATGGAGTTCTACCAAAGCAAACTTTACCTGCACCATACTGAACCAGCACTCAGGTTGTGATTCATGTAATTACCTTAACTAAGCACCTTGCCCTGTTGAATCTGTTAACTGCAGTAACACGTCATGCCTTCACAATGTAAATTCATGTTTTGAACATTCAATGTGTATTATGTTGCATGTTGTGTTTTACCTTGTAGCGAGTTTAGTTTTACGCCACACTCAGCAATATTCCAGCTATATGGCGGTTTTTACCTTGTATCATGGGCCAGGTAGATCAATATACATAATTAATTTCCGATATTGTTAGTTCAAACCTTAAGAGTAACAACACATAATGTAATTTCAGAAAATCCTTTTTCTCATCTGCCAGATACTTTTCGTGTCATAAGAACAATAATTTTAATTAATAGGCTGTGCACGGAATGTCAATCACTATGTATATTTTTCTACAGCAAAAGGGGCGGTTGGGTAGCCTAATGGTTAAAGCGTTCGCTCGTCACGCTGAAGGCCCGGGTTCGATTCCCCACATGGGTACATTGTGAGAAGCCCATTTCCAGTATCCCCCGACGTGATATTGCTGGAATATTGCTAAAAGCGGCGTAAAACAAAACTCACTCACTCACTCTACAGCAAAATAAAACAACATGTTTTTAACAGCGTCAAGAACACTGTCATCAGCATCACAGTGAAGTAAGTAAAACTGAGTTTGAACAAAGTAACCACAGGTATAATCCTGTAACAACCATAGTTAAGTATATCATTCCTACACTAAGGGAACCATGAACATCCGGGTTAGAATTGGTCTTCAGTAACCCATGCTTGTCAAAAGAGGCGACTAACGGGATCGGGTGGTCAGGCTCGCTGACATGGTTGACACATGTCATCGTGATCCCAATTGCGTAGATTGATGCTCATGCTGTTGATCACTGGACTGTCTGGTCCAGACTTGATTATTTACAGACCACCGCCATATAGCTGGAATATTGCTGAGTGTGGTGTAAAACTAAATTCGCTCACTCACTACTATAGCACTACAATAAGGGCTGAGTGGAGGGGAAAATGATTCAGAGGCTGAGATAGACTGAGGCCGTGGGGTTTGATACCTTGCTTGTAAGATGATAGATTTGTCCTTGGTTACTGGATTGTCTGGTCCAGACTTGATTATTTACAGACTGCCGTCATGTAGCTGGAATATTGCTGAGTGCAGCATTAAACAACAAACCAACTAACCAAAAATCCTACATCAATGCCACATTGCAGGATCGTAACGGATAAGGTAATTAGCAGCCATTAAGACATCAATAACACTGTGCCAGAAGATGTCAGTGATTAAGATACTATCTGTCTACAACTGACCCTAATGAAGCCGCCATCGATGGTGAGCAGTATGTGTGGCACGACAAACATGTTAATGATGTTCCTCACCTGGTCAGGTGAGAGAAAAAACTGCTAACAATGTGCCCTCAGGTACTAATTACATCTAATCACAGGTACGTAACTGAAGGTCACTTGTTTCACTGAAGGTCACTTGTTTCAGGGAGGGTATCAAAAGAGGTCAGGTAATTATGTTCGATTACAAAATAGAGGGAAGTGTCGGTCAAATCTGAAGGAGTAATGATGAGGGTATATTATCCAAAATTGATATTGATTTCAATATTATTATATTCATTTCGTTTCTATTTTACATTACATTTACAAGCGTTATGTAAAATTGCTTCTTAAAGCAAGTTGGTTTCCTTACATGACCCTTTTGGCCTATGGACAATGAGTAACTTAAACAAAAGTTATTATAATAACCTTGATAGGAAAATTTTACACCGAACATTTGCTCAAAACTGGGGCCCAATACTGCTGAGATGTATATTTGTTAGTGGTGGTCCGATTAATTGAAATAATCGAAGATTGGTCGCAATGACAAAACGACCAATCAATTGATCATGTTTTCTCATAATGGAATTTGCAACAAAACGAAAGAACTACATGTTTTTTCTTTATTTTTTGTGCATTAACAAACATAACCTGAAAATTTTTAATAAATGACGCTAACCAATTATTTTTGATGATTGATCGGTTGTAATGAACCAATCATCAATTATGAGATTTAAACCAATTCCCAACACTAATATTTGTAGGGCTTTCAAATGAACCAAATACAGTAGTGTGTCCAATATAGGAATCATGATGTACAGTCTCATACCTGCCAATATAGGAATCATGATGTACAGTCTCATACCTGTCAATATAGCAATCATGATGTACAGTCTCATACCTGCTAATATATGAATCATGATGTATAGTCTCATACCTGCCAATATAGGAATCATAATGTACAGTCTCATACCTGCCAATATAGGAATCATGATGTACAGTCTCATACCTGTCAATATAGGAATCATGATGTACAGTCTCATACCTGTCAATATAGGAATCATGATGTACAGTTTCATACCTGTCAATATAGGAATCATGATGTACAGTCTCATACCTGCCAATATAGGAATCATGATGAACAGTCTCATACCTGTCAATATAGGAATCATGATGTATAGTCTCATACCTGCCAATATAGGAATCATGATGTACAGTTTCATACCTGTCAATATAGGAATCATGATGTACAGTCTCATACCTGCCAATATAGGAATCATGATGAACAGTCTCATACCTGTCAATATAGGAATCATGATGTACAGTCTCATACCTGCCAATATAGGAATCATGATGTACAGTCTCATACCTGTCAATATAGGAATCATGATGTACAGTCTCATACCTGCCAATATAGGAATCATGATGTACAGTCTCATACCTGTCAATATAGGAATCATGATGTACAGTCTCATACCTGCTAATATAGGAATCATGATGAACAGTCTCATACCTGTCAATATAGGAATCATGATGAACAGTCTCATACCTGCCAATATAGGAATCATGATGAACAGTCTCATACCTGCTAATATAGGAATCATGATGTACAGTCTCATACCTGTCAATATAGGAATCATGATGTACAGTCTCATACCTGCTAATATAGGAATCATGATGAACAGTCTCATACCTGTCAATATAGGAATCATGATGTACAGTCTCATACCTGTCAATATAGGAATCATGATGTATAGTCTCATACCTGCCAATATAGGAATCATAATGTACAGTCTCATACCTGCCAATATAGGAATCATGATGTACAGTCTCATACCTGTCAATATAGGAATCATGATGTACAGTCTCATACCTGTCAATATAGGAATCATGATGTACAGTCTCATACCTGCCAATATAGGAATCATGATGTACAGTCTCATACCTGTCAATATAGGAATCATGATGTACAGTCTCATACCTGCCAATATAGGAATCATGATGTACAGTCTCATACCTGTCAATATAGGAATCATGATGAACAGTCTCATACCTGCTAATATAGGAATCATGATGAACAGTCTCATACCTGTCAATATAGGAATCATGATGTACAGTCTCATACCTGCTAATATAGGAATCATGATGAACAGTCTCATACCTGCTAATATAGGAATCATGATGTACAGTCTCATACCTGTCAATATAGGAATCATGATGAACAGTCTCATACCTGCTAATATAGGAATCATGATGTACAGTCTCATACCTGTCAATATAGGAATCATGATGTATAGTCTCATACCTGCTAATATAGGAATCATGATGTACAGTATCATACCTGTCAATATAGGAATCATGATGTACAGTCTCATACCTGTCAATATAGGAATCATGATGTATAGTCTCATACCTGTCAATATAGGAATCATGATGTACAGTTTCATACCTGTCAATATAGGAATCATGATGTACAGTCTCATACCTGCCAATATAGGAATCATGATGAACAGTCTCATACCTGTCAATATAGGAATCATGATGTACAGTCTCATACCTGCCAATATAGGAATCATGATGTACAGTCTCATACCTGTCAATATAGGAATCATGATGTACAGTCTCATACCTGCCAATATAGGAATCATGATGTACAGTCTCATACCTGTCAATATAGGAATCATGATGTACAGTCTCATACCTGCTAATATAGGAATCATGATGAACAGTCTCATACCTGTCAATATAGGAATCATGATGAACAGTCTCATACCTGCCAATATAGGAATCATGATGTACAGTCTCATACCTGCTAATATAGGAATCATGATGTACAGTCTCATACCTGTCAATATAGGAATCATGATGTACAGTCTCATACCTGCTAATATAGGAATCATGATGAACAGTCTCATACCTGTCAATATAGGAATCATGATGTACAGTCTCATACCTGTCAATATAGGAATCATGATGTACAGTCTCATACCTGCCAATATAGGAATCATGATGTACAGTCTCATACCTGCCAATATAGGAATCATGATGTACAGTCTCATACCTGCCAATATAGGAATCATGATGTACAGTCTCATACCTGTCAATATAGGAATCATGATGTACAGTCTCATACCTGCCAATATAGGAATCATGATGTACAGTCTCATACCTGCCAATATAGGAATCATGATGTACAGTCTCATACCTGCCAATATAGGAATCATGATGTACAGTCTCATACCTGTCAATATAGGAATCATGATGTACAGTCTCATACCTGCCAATATAGGAATCATGATGTACAGTCTCATACCTGCCAATATAGCAATCATGATGTACAGTCTCATACCTGCTAATATAGGAATCATGATGTACAGTCTCATACCTGCCAATATAGGAATCATGATGTACAGTCTCATACCTGTCAATATAGGAATCATGATGTACAGTCTCATACCTGCCAATATAGCAATCATGATGTACAGTCTCATACCTGCCAATATAGGAATCATGATGTACAGTCTCATACCTGCCAATATAGGAATCATGATGTACAGTCTCATACCTGCCAATATAGGAATCATGATGTACAGTCTCATACCTGCCAATATAGGAATCATGATGTACAGTCTCATACCTGCCAATATAGGAATCATGATGTACAGTCTCATACCTGCCAATATAGGAATCATGATGTACAGTCTCATACCTGTCAATATAGGAATCATGATGTACAGTCTCATACCTGCTAATATAGGAATCATGATGTACAGTCTCATACCTGTCAATATAGGAATCATGATGTACAGTCTCATACCTGCTAATATATAGAATCATGATGAACAGTCTCATACCTGCCAATATAGCAATCATGATGTACAGTCTCATACCTGCCAATATAGGAATCATGATGTACAGTCTCATACCTGCCAATATAGGAATCATGATGTACAGTCTCATACCTGCCAATATAGGAATCATGATGTACAGTCTCATACCTGTCAATATAGGAATCATGATGTACAGTCTCATACCTGCCAATATAGGAATCATGATGTACAGTCTCATACCTGTCAATACAGGAATCATGATGTACAGTCTCATACCTGTCAATATAGGAATCATGATGAACAGTCTCTCATACCTGTCAATATAGGAATCATGATGTACAGACTCATACCTGCCAATATAGGATTCATGATGTACGGTCTCATACCTGTCAATATAGGAATCATGATGAACAGTCTCATACCTGCTAATATAGGAATCATGATGAACAGTCTCATACCTGCTAATATAGGAATCATGATGTACAGACTCATACCTGCCAATATAGGAATCATGATGAACAGTCTCATACCTGTCAATATAGGAATCATGATGTACAGTCTCATACCTGTCAATATAGGAATCATGATGTACAGTCTCATACCTGTCAATATAGCAATCATGATGTACAGTCTCATACCTGCCAATATAGGAATCATGATGTACAGTCTCATACCTGTCAATATAGGAATCATGATGTACAGTCTCATACCTGCCAATATAGCAATCATGATGTACAGTCTCATACCTGCCAATATAGGAATCATGATGTACAGTCTCATACCTGCCAATATAGGAATCATGATGTACAGTCTCATACCTGTCAATATAGGAATCATGATGTACAGTCTCATACCTGTCAATATAGGAATCATGATGTACAGTCTCATACCTGCCAATATAGGAATCATGATGTACAGTCTCATACCTGCCAATACAGGAATCATGATGTACAGTCTCATACCTGCCAATATAGCAATCATGATGTACAGTCTCATACCTGCCAATATAGGAATCATGATGTACAGTCTCATACCTGCCAATCATTTGGCTTGAGTCTGCTGTTATTACTCATGTGACACTCTCACGACAAAACTGATAAATCTCACACCAAACTTCGTTCATGAAAAAGATAAATAAAATCTATTAACAATCACACAAATAGGTCTAAAGACATCGTCTTCAGTGACTTTTCTGAGAAGGGAATTAGGAATTATGTGTTGGCTTCAAGGGAGCTTAGGGTGCTTCAGGGCTTCCAGCTGAGGCTGTTTGTGGTATTTACAAGATCAGTTTGGAGACAAAGTTGTCACCAGCGATATACACAATAAATATGTAACTTCTTTTGCATATACGCATAGTATTGTTCTAAATGAATAAAACTGATATTTAAAGCTAAGCGTGCAAGAAGATTCTGAAAATTTGTGCACTTATTTTGAAATACATGTATGTGTTTTGGGACACAATATATTGGTTGTGTATTATGTTCAGTACACCTGAGTTGACTGTTTGAATAGTGTGAGTATCTGCCAGGTATGTTCATCTTGTCACATACCTGTATCTGACTTGGTCGATGGTGTCTGTGGTGAGTCGGCTACTCTGACTGCGGGAGTGGGGGTTGCCGTAGAGGTTGCTGAAGAGATCTTTGTGGAAAGCTTCCAGCTGACTCCGAGCATAAAGTGTTGTGCCAACATGGTCAACATATGTGAGTCCTGAAACGATAAGAAACATCAGTGAGTGAGTGAGTGAGTGTTCAAAACCAGTGTGATCCACAAATCCACATTCTTATTTGAGAAGGGCCCTTTGCCACAAAACTGACTGAGTTTGGTTTTACACCGCTTTTAGCAATATTCCAGCAACATCACGGCAGGGGACACCAGAAATGGGCTTCACACATTGTACCCATGTGGGGATTCGAACCTGGGTCTTCGGCGTGACGAGCCAATGCTTTAACCACTAGGCTACCCCACAGCCCCCCTTTGCCACAAAATGAAATGGTGCTTAGACTGTCATAGGTCACAGCATAATAGTGAGAGTCATCTTAGCATTAACATGATTGTAGCTCTCATACTTTCACAAAGACATAAGACTGAATGAATTGGGAGTCCAGGACTCAAATACGGCACTGTCTTTGGGCACAATGAAACTCAGACAGTTCGTATATACACTTAAAAAAAGTTAAGAATATCCTTTCATGATATGACATTAAATCTGTTATGTCTTGACAAAAACACACCTGACTCCTACATATAGTAGCATTATATAAAAACAATACTGCAACGTTTTAATGATCATATGATAGAACAGTACATGGCTATAACCAGTGTATGAAATAAGCCAAAACCCCAGCCAGACATCAGGGCGGGTAACTTCAAAATGTTACCAGTCCAAAATGGATTTCACCAGACCAGGCACCAAGATATGACTCAGATGTATATAACATCTAAATTTGTTACCAGACCATGGGCTGGCTAGCTGTAAATCTAGACCATCCGTCTGAAATGTAACCCGTCTCGGGCAGTCAGACGGGCCTTATTTCCTACACTGCTATAACACAAGTTGTCTAAAATACTAACAGTTCCTTGGTACAAGTGATATCTATTTTAACTTGTAAAACATTTGAAGCACGCCCTTCTTCCTTACTTGATATATTGATATACAGATCTTTGCACACTTTACCCATGACCCATTTAGTCACAGAAATGAAGTTTTTATAAATTTCATTTGAAATCAAAGTTGAGCTGAGAACAATCTTTAATTGAAGAATCTAGACTTGGCAAGTCATTATAGGCTTGAGTTGGATTCCTTATTGAAAGTATTCTCTGGTCTGGACTGACTGACTGAATTTGGTTTTACGCCGCTTTTAGCATTATTCCAGCAACATCACGGCGGGGGACACCAGAAATGGGCTTCACACATTGTGTCCATGTGGGGATTCGAACCCGGGTCTTTGGCGTGACAAGCCAACGCTTTAACCATTAGGTTACCCCACTGCACCCCTCTGGTCTGGAAGACCATGTTGCATCACCAGTGAGAGGAACAGAACCTTTGTTCTTATAATAATTAAGCTGTTAGTTCGCCCCACACCTCAACATAACTCCCTCAATAACACTCATGTGTACACAAGAACATGGCAGAGCAGGAGCCCAAATGTAAGTCTACTGCAGAACTGAATCAGAAGCAGACTTAGCAGATAGGAATATTCACCACACAAACACAGACAGCTTGCATCAGCGACTTATATCTTCCCATCATCCATATTATGTGTCTGAAAAATCATGTCGGCATTGAATCCAGACCAATTATTCCTCAGAGGGATAAATCTGTCTGAACCGCTGATACCAAGCAAACAAATCTCCTCACTCTATAGAGCGCTTATTATTCCATGCACATTCTAATATCAACAAATAACATCCATCACTATGCAGAACAAAGTTGGAAAGCCCATCTGGGACATGTGATATAGAACCGCAAGTCCCGTCTGAATATTGACAGCCCTGATCACCTAAAAATCTTGATAGTGATAACTGACGTGAGACTCCATTGACAGTCTTAATGGATTATCAAAGAAGATTTCAAATATTGATCCTTTGATTTTATATTTATATAGGATAATGAACAAGCTCGACAAGTCCCACGGGATTCTTCTATTTCCACTTTTTATCAATTGCAGCTACATATGAAGCAGATGATTTGTAACAGACCTTCAGAGCCTCCAGAAACCATCTTCCTGGAGTTGACTCCTCTTCAAATACTACTTTTCAATTTGGTTCCAATGATGTTAACTGCAATTTGGACTGAAGCATCGACTGATCAGTTGGTGGGACATAAATAATCATTGTTTGAAACATCAAATTCCCAAACAAAGTAGTCTTATTGGGGAAGGCTAACATAATGGCTGGAGATGATGACGTTACTTTGCCTATCCTCCATGTCAAAATGATCTGATTGGATCATGTGATGTTGTTAATATACTACTTATCCCACATGGGCTGGAATTAAATTTCACAGGACAATAAATCCCTTATACCCTACCATGAAGAAAACATGGTGCATATGGAATTCTGAGCGGGACAATAAATCTGATACACCCATTATGAAACAACAAGCTGTACATTATTTATGAGTCAACGAACGTCACATGACACCACACAAGTTACTCTCATCTAAATCACAGAACTGTTTTCTATCACTATCACTTGTTTGATCACGGTATTAGCATCTACACCAAAACGTCACATCTATCGCAATATAGAATTTGTCAATCCATAAAATGTGTTCCTCTTTTTCTTCATGTTTTGTTTCCAATTTGTTTTAATTCTTTAAATGGCAGACTGAAACATGCCAGCAAGATAAATGTGTTGAAGCAGTATCAAAAACATAAATGTGGTTTCATGGGTCCAACCGTAGGCCTATTTTATAAACCTTAATGTGGAACACATAAAATAAGACATACTGATATGTCTAATATGGTTCTGGCATGAAGTCCAGCACTGGTCATTATTACCCACGTGGTCAACGTATGGGTAGCTGCATACTGATCTCGTACGTCACACGAGTGTCGTATCGCGTTGACCTGAGATTCTAACGATTTGATTGGATAACCGAAGACCTCTCAGTTAGGTCACGTTGTGATGGAACTACTTGTTCATTCATAACAAACACCTGAATTCATTCATTCTACAACTTATATGCATTGTGGGAATGTAAACATTGCAAACGTTGCTGTATCGCTGTTTAATTGTGAGTCGAACTGAGACAATATATCCATCGAAAATCATACACGCAATGTTTCCACCAGTAATGTTAGCCGAGTGAAGCAACCGCAAACCAAGAAAAGGGGTGCTACGGAGTAGTTTACTGTAGGAGGCTGTACGAGGCGATGACAACTGACATGCATCGTGACGTCGGTTACCAAGGGGACAGACGAGAATGGCTTAGTGACGTCAATACAGTGTGACGTCATGCAAAAGTGACTACAAAACAAAATTCTTCTGCAACCTCTTTATGAAACCGGTTTCAGTTTGAAACCATAACAATAACAAAAAAACGCTATTTTGTCAATTTAATGCATGTAAGAGGTGGGTAATAAATAAAATACCACACTCGGTCTCATTACATACAAATTATAAGAAGCTTGTGACCTTCCTATGGTTTGTGTACTTTTTCACGAGCCACTAAAATAATATTATTTGTTTTGCTCATTTTGGAATTAACAACAAATTATAGAATTTTATTTATAAATAATAAGCCCTTTGGTCTGTTCAAGTATCCTCCTTTGTCAAGCATTATTGACAGACCTCTAATGATAGCGCAGTGAAAAATATCCAGGGCTCCAGATAAGGTCCGTATCAGCGTATGTACTGATAAAAACTATGCACGATATGGTAGGAAATAATTTAGAAAACGTAGCAGATATACACCACAGCAATGGTGTATGGTCTTAGAATCATTTACAGACGTATTTATCTGAAAAATTATTGTTTTATTGTTTATTGACCTGTTTACACAAGAGTAGCAATGTAACATATGTTATATTTGGGATTACACTTTCTTAGTAAAGTACAAATTCTAGTACTTTTTGAGTTGAGCCCCATCCGGGATTTGAACTCACACCCTCAGAGTCAGGCACCTAATCGCCAGCACACAAAGTCAGCCGCCTAACCCGCTCAGCTAGCAAAGTTATGGTGCATGTTATGGTGCATATATGAAATGAAACACAAGACTACTGATACTCCATTAAATTCCATTCAGTACTCTAAATGTACTCTTAAGGTATTCCAGTACTCCTGTATTGAAAAAATAAGGAGTACATACTCATGATGTTGAAAAATTATCTGGAGCCCTAGTATCATTATATCATTATAATAAATATATCGAACATTACCTGGCTATCTCCACAAAGCAATGACAGCTTGGAACATGTCTGATCATCCCTCAAACTTCCAGTTAATGAAGTCGGGAAATAAAATGAGAATAACAACATTGACTGGTCGTCACACTGGAACCAACACACCACTGCCGCAATTTTCTTTTTCACTTAATGACGTCTTAGTGTTGCTCTGTGACATAAACATATCCCATACTGCCACACAAAGAACTCACAAGCCTTTCAACTGTTTCATACAGATGTCAAGAACGTCAACAATAATCCTTGAATGCAATGACTAAATAGCTACAGACACTGTAATGAGTGTTTCTATGTCTAAGAAAGCACATTAATAATTTTAGTAGGCAGCTGTACATTAAAGTAGCCATTATGTTCTTTGAATGGCCGTAAACCCTGTGTTATGGACTGTTTCAAGGCATATCTTCACGACAGTCTACCTTGAGGGAAAAGACATGGATGAAAGTTGACGGAGGTTATACTTCAGACATGGCCTGACATAGGTTTAAACTTCACCTTCAAGGACATGTGATACTTGACGAACATCTTCGATAACACCTGGGACAAAACCATTCTTACACCATGGATTATGAAAGCTAAACAGATTTTTAAACATCGAATCTATTGAATTTTAATTCACGATTGAATACTTGCAACATGTGTCCCTTTGAATTTCACCAATGTACTGGAGCTCACCTTTGTATTATCAGTGACAAAACTGCCAGAAGAAGGGTACAATTTCAGTGACATCATAGCAGGAAAATGTGAGGGAGTCATCTCAGATATTTTACACTTTGTTTTGTTTGTTATTTAAAGCTGAACTCAGCATATTCCAGGATTGTGACGTTGGTCAGTAAATATTCCAGTTTGGCCCAGTCAATTAAGTGAATGGTATTGTGAGAATTGATGATGTGTATGAAGGTAGGATGACATGAACCCAATCACATAGTCTCCATAGTAGATGTTGATGGATATATGGCACCATGCTGGAGCTGACATACAATCCTGTTGAGTCATCAAAACTGACTATCCACTGTACTTGGTTGCCAATCATGACCAGTAATGTAACTATAGACCTAACCTACAAACCCTACAGGGTGGAAATGAATTAACAGACCACCATGCTTAAACCAGCAGACAGTCTAGTTATAGGTGCCGAATCGAAACCATCTAATCCTCTTGGTTGTCAGTTACGACCAGTATATGTTGTTGGGGACCTAACTTGGAAACAATGCTGGGTGGAACTCCATTTCTAGACAATAAAATGGCGCTGTGTGTAAAACTGAAACCCGTGTGATTAATGAAATCGGCAATAGCTTGAATAATATTTAAAACCCAGAGTCAACACACACACAACATGAGTTCTGAATGACACTTCCATCACTATTTGCCCTTTTGAGGTGAATGGAATCTGTTTTGCCAGATAATCAAGTCTGACTATTCAATAGCACTGACATTTAATATGTAATCGAATACACTAAGTCTACACTTGAACCTTGCTCAGCTTCCCTTAAAGAATCTACTCTATTTAATGACTGAAATCACTCTGCAATTAAAATGGTCAAGAGGCAGGCTAGAGAGATCGGCAGATGTGAATCCAGTCAGTCAGTATCACCATTACTTCAGTGCAGCCAGACCTGAGAATGGATACTTCAGCTCATTGATGCTTAATTATAACCTGATTTGCTACTTCACACTATTAGAACATCCTTGTGCTATCACAATAAATCAATCACTCTTGAACTCATGCAGGGTTAACTACCAGTAATGTAGTCTACAGCAACAAACTCACTGATCAGAATTCTTCAATGTTTTCAGCTCATGCAAGAATAATGTAAGTATATGCATTATGAATGTTCTTGCTACAATGATGAAATTGTACAAAATCCTTAACAGTACTGTGTGCGAAATATGCATTATGTCTGAAAACGTACATTCAGTCTCCAAATCATCATCAAACAGACAGGTTATTAAAATTACACATGGATACTGACACAAGAAGTTGAAGATTTTAATTTATTACAAATGTATTTATTTACTATTATATTTTAACATTAAGGTAGTACTTTGTAACTTCAATGCTGCATAATGTCAGATGACACATGCACAACTGGACATTCTCATCACTTGTTCGTACATTATTTGTGATCCCATGAAGAACCTGCCAAGTATTGGTCTTCAGCAATCCATGCTTGCCGTAAGAGGCGACAAACAGGATCATGTGGTCAGGCTCGCTGACATGGTTGAAACACGTCATCATATCCAAGTTGCGCATGTTGATGCTCATGCTGTTGATCACTGGACTGTCTGGTCCAGACTCGATTATTTACAGATCGCCGCCACACAGCTGGAATATTGCTGAGGGCAGTGTTTAACAATAAATAAACAAAACAAAACAAAACAAAACATTATTCATGACAATTCTCCAGTTATTTACAAATGGATCCTAACATATTGAGTGAATTTAGTTTTATACTGCACTCAGCAATATTCCAGCTATATGGCGGTGGTCTGTAAATAATCGGATCTGGACCAGACAATCCAGAGATCAACAGCATGAATATCGATCTATGCAATTGGGATACGATGACACATGTCAACCCAGTCAGCGAGCCTGACCACCCGATGGGTTACAAGCATGGGTTACTGAAGATCAATTCTAGCCCGCATCTTCACAAGTTCTTAACATATTGAGACCATGGAAGTAACACTGAAGTTATCTCAAGTAACCTCAGTGACTACTCTTTCAGCAAACTCTGTTTGTCTTCATATTTTGTGGTAAACACCAGTGTCTATTCAATGGAATATTTAACTGTGCTAATTTCATGGTTTCCACTGAATACAATTTGCATTATACAGTTTTCCTAGTATTTCCTAATCATCGACTATCAATATGTATTTTGGGAAAGAACTCATTCATTAAAAGTTTTTACGTCGCTATTTCAGCAATATCAATATGTTATGACAGAAACATCGCATTCTACATAAATCCATGTAAAGTACCCATAAAAACAGTGGCATACACAAAATTAAATGAATAATAGGTGCATACCAGGATTTTAACCCAACCAGTTACATCTTCCCATTCTTCATTCCACAGACCAGGGGGCACCTGCTGGAGCTAATCAACAATCTGCCTAATTTTCGTACATAGCTGACATCAAAGTCCAGCCAGACAACAACGAGGAAGACATCATAATATTTTTCTCCTTCCAAAGTCACAAACATGAAATATGTAAAAATCATTGTGATCTAGATCTATGGGGCCCTTGGAGGTTAGTTGGCAGCAATAAACCTGGATTTACAAGTGACTGACAGAGCTAGTTGAAAGGCTGTAGGTTCAGGAGGCAGAAAAATCTGGACCAGAATTGTTGCCAGCTGTCCTGATTTTGTTTTATGTATGAAATGAATTTGCAAGTAAAAGACAATTTCTTCCCCAATTGATGTCATCCATATTCATATTGTAGGTATGTAATTTTTATAAATACTGGAATCAGGGAAAGATAGGTACTCCCAAGGCCAAAGTCATTGGAGGTGCTATGTCTGGTAATAGCATGAATATTTACCTCTCTGACATCAAGCTGGAAGTGTAAAATAATATAATTAACAAGAAGACAAAGTCATCAATATCCCCCGCAATGGCAAAATACTCTTCATGAATATGTCTACGAGTTACTATGTCAAATGTTTTGGCGTGTATATAACTAAGTGGAAGGAGAGTACTGAAAGGTTTCAAAGTTCTGCTCCAGAAAGGAGCACTACCACCAAATTCAGTTGAAATTGTTGCCATGGAAACGCAAAAAAGTTCCTTTATTCAGAAATCCAAAACTACCAAAAGGCACCAGTTCACCAATAGACCTACCTATGTATGCAATTTGGTGATGAAACAGTGAACAGTTTTAAAGTTCTGCTCCGAAAAAGAGTACTACTACCAATTTCAGTCAAAGTGAAACTTGTTGCCATGGAAACCCCAAAAATATTTTATTCAGAAATCCAAAACTACCAAAAGGCACCAGTACCCCACCAGACCTATCGATGTGCCAAGTTTGGTAAAGAAATAGTGAACGGTTTTAAAGTTCTGCTCCGGAAAAAGAGTACTACCACCAATTTCAGTCTAAGTCAAACTTGTTGCCATGAGAAAGCAAAAAATATTATATTCAGAAATCAAAAACTACCAAAAGGCACCAGTTCACCACCAGATCTATCTATGTGCCACGTTTGGTGAAGAAATATTGAACGGTTTTAGAGTTCTGCTCCGGAAGAGACAAATCTGCACGGACGCATGGACGCACACACGCACGGATGGACGGAGTGCATATTAATACCCCTGCAAAATGAGTTGCAGGGGATAATTAAAAAAGAGCAAATAAACAAAGCATGCACAGACATTGTTAGACTAACACTTAGTCTCTGAATATATATCATTTGGATAGAAAAAATCAATTCTTAATTGAAAAAGAGCCCCAGTGATTGGCTTCATTTAGGGTTTTAGCATTGCAGAAAGGGCTGGAGGGAAGGGAAGATAATGCGGTTCAGGGACTGTGAGACAGACTAAGACATTCTGGCCATCTGGTCCTGGGGCTGATGAGTGCTCAGCAGTAACTGCACCAAATTCCAGACTGTGACAAATTGAGCAAAACCTCAGCATTGTGCTACAGCTCACTGCCAGACAATGAGTCCTAATTAAAAGCTTGAAAGAAATTACACATGAAATGTTTGCTCTTGTTTAAACCAGGTTCCTGTATAGGATTTTATTGACCATCTGAACACTGAATGTGTGAGTGACAATGGCATGTTATTTGTTCAGCACTTAACACGCGGTCCAGCTGTGACTCTGTTTTCACGATTTCAAACATATCGACTACCATAATCATGCTTAAAATATGAACATCCATAGCTTCTGAACATCCTGAATTATGAGGACTAAATTGTCATTTATTTTTTCCTTTTAGAAATGTGGTCCCACCCTGTTTTTAGTAATCTGACAATTTGTTTCAAAAAGTGCATGATTTAATGTACTGTAAAATGTACAAAACAACCAAACCTTTTGTAATAACAGCAAAACAGTGTGAATGAACATTATTTTATATCACAGTCAGTAATGTTTCATCTATATCACAGCCGAGTGAGTGACATAGATGTGAATGTACTTCAGTTCTTTGAAAGGTTTGTGGAAGAAAGTCCAAACTGATGCCGATTTTAATTGTTTTACCATGAGCATGGGTTTGGTACTAATGGACATCATCAGTGCTAATCAGGAATTGGAATCCACAATGATTGGTTGCTGCTACACTTAAGGGACATAACTCAGGGGTGGAAATAACTTTAAAATTTAGTACAGGCATGTAAAGTCACTTGCCCTGATAATTTTCCCACTAACCAACCTTTTCTTGCTGAAAATACAACATAATTAACATTGGAAAGTTAATGACACCGGTACAGTGTGATATACAAATTTGCTTGCCCGACAGAAAAGAACACTGGACTCGGACATCGGGCAATGGGTTATTTCCACCCCTGAAAACTGACTGCACATCTTTGAAAATTCGGTGCTTTAGACAACTGGGCTCTCCACTCTGTGCCACAAACCTTTGGTTCACAACGGCAGCAGCTACCCAGCAAGTACAGTGACTATCCGTCGGTGTTTGGTTAAAAAGTCCTCGGTACAAAAGTATGGGTAAAAAAGTCCTAAATCTGCCTATCAGCCAGGTCAAGAATTGTAAAGAAACTCAATGCCCCAAACAACCAGCATGAAGCACTGATTACCTATTCAGAATCCACAGTCGATTTCCAGTGATACATGGGACCACAAATAATGCTGTTTGGATAAACAGAATATTTACCTCATGCACCTGGGACCTTATCTACTGGTCTGACTCTTGGAACAATGGAACTCTTCAGCCAGAGAATAAGGAAGGTCGGGACCACACTTTTCCTCCATTCCCTGCCATTGCCCATGACCTCCATGACCTTGGGATCAATAGGCAGCTCCATGACAATCAACTCATGGACATATATGCATGACATACATTGAATTCAGCACATCAAAGAAATACTTTTGATCGTGAGAGAACAAATGTTGTAGATATGTTCTTTAATGATTGATTTGACATGAATGCATGTTTTTTAGTTTTGAACAGTGGCTGATTTGTGGTACTAATTACTTCTCTTTTCCATTTTTTTATATTTCAGATACTGACAAACAACAATGTCTATTTTCAAAGGAGAAATGATTCTAGCTAGCAAAATTCCAGCAATGTCATGGCATGGGACATCAGAAATGGGCTTCACACATTGTACCCATGTGGAGAATCAAACCTGGGTCTTTGGCATGATGAGCAAAACGCTTTAACCTTTAGGCTACCCCACCGCCCCTTGTTTCTAGCTTAGTTCTAATGGACAGACGTCCGCCCAGAGAGCGGAAGGTCGCGGGTTCGATCCCCGACCAGGTCATACTAAAAGACGTTAAAATATGGTAATTGTTGGTCCAACTTGTGGGTACAACAAGGACTGGTCGGCTCGGAGTCAGTATAATGTGTCTGGTGGGATATTCATGCTTCACTGCGGCATGGTATTTCAGTGGGCTAGCACTATAAAACCAGCTTAAGTCTGGGTTAGTACAAGCAGCCGCACATACACATGTACACACACATGCACGTCATCATATGAGCGAAATATTCTCAAGCACGACGTTAAACCCAATTTCACCTCACCTCATTTAATGGACAGATGGCTAAACAACAAAGAATGTTTCATGACATAACATCCCACTTTGCAAAGAGAACTGTAAACGATAAAGGTTCAGTTAGGTTCAAATTAATGTATAGTGTGTTTGCTAAATGATTGGTATATAACAAGTACATCAAAAAGGGAGTCTGGCTTTTATATGACTTTTGGCAGTGTTCCCTAGAATCACAGGAACACCAAAAATAAACTTCCCACATTGTTCCTATGTGGAGAATCGAAACTAACTCTTTGGTGGGGTGAATGATCTTTGATGATTGAGTTTAGTCTTGCTTTTAGCAATATTCAAGCAATATCATAGTGATGGACACCAGAATTGGGCTTCACACATTATGTGGGGAATCGAACCTGGGACTTCAGTGTGACAAGCAAATGCTTTAATAACCACTAGGCTAACCACCACCCTGATCTTTGATGAAATGCTGCATGGTGACATGATAAATGAACAGGGAGTTGGCACAACAGCAAGTTAAGCTGTTACAACCATGGCAGATTGTTCCATAAGGATCTCAACCTTAAACAAGTTAGAAGCTCAGTTACCCATATCTCCTGCCAGTTTGCAGCACTTAAAGTATCATATTTGAAGCAGTTGAAAGAATTGTGGGCAGGTATGAACATCAAACAATTACCTGCCTTGTATATCTGAGCTTGTTTCCATAGCAACAGAAAAATACCAGACTTGATGATTTGACGTAACATTAACTTCAGCTGTTAAAGCATTTGCATGGTTTCATGAATATATATCAGACATGTATCAGTTCTACCCATGCAACAAATGATGCTGAATGTGCATATCTGAATATTTAATCTGATTTCATGCCACAAGAAAGATTAACGACATAATTGATATATTTCACCAACACCTTGTCTGACACAGTTTTACTGTCCCTAACTGCATACAGGCAAACTAGTGGTTGATAGCATAAGCCTCATTGTACTTTGGGTATGAGACACATTATGAGTGAGTGAGTGGGTGAGTGAGTGAGTGGGTTTAGTTTTATAGTATTCCAGCAAAATCCCAACAGAAGACAGCAGAAATGTACTCACACATTGTACCAATGTGGGGAATCAAACCTGAATCTTCAGCATGCCAAGTGAACACTTTAACCACTGAGCCACCCAACCCCAATTTACAAAACCAATCCTTCTTCTGTATCATTATCTCTAACAACAGCATGGAGAAAACAAGTTGCAAAGATTTCACTAAAACCGTAAATACAAAAGAGGTAACAAATACCTTGTGATAATAAGGTTTTCTATTTCCCCATATTAAGTCTTGAACTTTAATGTACTTTGATTAACAATGATCTGTTTGATTGGCATTTAGAAGTTGGTGACTAATAAGAAAGTAAGATTGTTTATGGATAACAACTTCTTTTATTATATATGATGCAACGTTTCGGTATGGATTCTTATACCGTTGTCAAGCTTGACAAACAATGATAGTTTGACTAATGGGAACAGGTGTTTAGGCTTGCTGACTTGGTAGATACATGTCATTGTACACCAACAGCGATTGATGTCAGTCACCAGATTGTCTGGCCCAGACTTGATTGTTTACAAGATACTGTCATGTAGCTGTTACTGTCATTCAACACTGCTGAATTCAACATTAAACAAACTGATCAAATCCTCATGTATACACACACAAAGACTTTGAAATCAGTTTTTACACAATATAAGAATCCATACCGAAACGTCGCATCATATATAATAAGAAGTTGTTATAAAACAATCTTACTTTCTTATTTGATTAACAAGCAGGGTCTTGAAAAGATGCACAAACATATCTTGGATTAACTGCAACATTTTAATATAATTTCCACATAATTTAGGATAGTCTCATGTGTAAAAGAAGGTTTGGCCTAATTAATCCGTAATTCCTGACTTAACGGTGGGAAAAGTACAACACTGTGGAAGTATGCACACCCTCTTTGCACACAGCGTAAAATGTCTGTTATCATCTCATCTCCAGAGTTCCTGGAGTGTTGGTGCGGAAACACATTACACTGTCTGAACTGAAGAATGGACCTGCAACAAGTACACTTCCAGATGTGCGTGTATTGTTTCAGCAACACATGCATGTTGCCGTTTGTTTGGGACACATAGTAATTAGTGTTACAGCAAACATCATCTCCTGGCTTAACGACTGGGTTTGTGGCAAACTCAAAACAAAATCACAATTACCAGAATCAAAAAGCTGTCTTATCAATGGAATCTTTTTAATTACTTCAGTTTGTATGATGGGTGCTGAAATTTTCCTTTGATATATCCCAGGCAAACAATAACTGCCCATATGTGCTTGTCCGTATCACCTATAAATCAGCACCACCAATATTTCATTTTTCCCTTCAAATAATCTGTGTTGCCTTTATCCAACCAAAAGGTGCTCAGCCCCACCTTTAAAATAAACAGTGTTGCCGTCATCCTTCCCAAAGGAACTCAGCTCCGCATGAACATTATCTGTGTTGCTTTCATCCATCCCAAAAGTGCTCATCCCCACCTTCAAAGTAGTCTGTGTTCCCTTAATCAATCTAAAAGGTGCTTATCCCCACCCTCAAAGTAGCCTGTGTTCCCTTTATCAATCTCAAAAGGTGCTTATCCCCACCCTCAAAGTAGCCTGTGTTCTCTTTATCAATCTCAAAAGATGCTCATCCCCACCTTCAAAGTAGTCTGTGTTCCCTTTATCAATCTCAAAGGTGCTTATCCCCACCTTCAAAGTAGCCTGTGTTCTCTTTATCAATCTCAAAAGGTGCTTATCCCCACCTTCAAAGTAGCCTGTGTTCCCTTTATCAATCTCAAAGGTGCTTATCCCCACCCTCAAAGTAGTCTGTGTTCCCTTTATCAATCTCAAAAGGTGCTCATCCCCACCTTCAAAGTAGTCTGTGTTCCCTTTATCAATCTCAAAAGGTGCTCAGCCCCACCTTCAAAGTAGTCTGTGTTCCCTTTATCAATCTCAAAAGGTGCTCATCCCCACCTTCAAAGTAGTCTGTGTTCCCTTTATCAATCTCAAAAGGTGCTTATCCCCACCCTCAAAGTAGTCTGTGTTGCCTTCATCCACCCCAAAGGTGCTCATCCCCACCCTCAAAGTAGCCTGTGTTGCCTTAACAACAATCCCAAAGCGGCTCATCCCCACCCTCAAGAGTCTGTGTTGCCTTCATCCACCCCAAAGGTGCTCATTCCCACCCTCAAAGTAACCTGTGTTGCTTTTGTACACTTCAAAGGTGCTTATCCCCACCCTCAAAGTAGTCTGTGTTGCCTTCATCCACCCCAAAGGTGCTCATCCCCACCCTCAAAGTAGCCTGTGTTGCCTTAACAACAATCCCAAAGAGGCTCATCCCCACCCTCAAGAGTCTGTGTTGCCTTCATCCACCCCAAAGGTGCTCATCCCCACCCTCAAAGTAACCTGTGTTGCCTTCATCCACCCCAAAGGTGCTCATCCCCACCCTCAAAGTATTCTGTGTTGCCTATACCTACCTGTGCGACATGCCTCAATCCCATCTCAAAGTGCTCTGCCCCATATCTCAAAATATCAAGTGTTACCCTCATCCTCCCAAAGGTGCTCAGCAACACTCTATACCTACCTGTGGTGCCTCAATCCCAAAAGTGCTCTGCCCCATCTCTCAAAATATCAAGTGTTACCCTCATCCTCCCAAAGGTGCTCAGCAACACTCTATACCTACCTGTGGTGCCTCAATCCCAAAAGTGCTCTGCCCCATCTCTCAAAATATCAAGTGTTACCCTCATCCTCCCAAAGGTGCTCAGCAACACTCTATACCTACCTGTGGTGCCTCAATCCCAAAAGTGCTCTGCCCCATCTCTCAAAATATCAAGTGTTACCCTCATCCTCCCAAAGGTGCTCAGCAACACTCTATACCTACCTGTGGTGCCTCAATCCCAAAAGTGCTCTGCCCCATCTCTCAAAATATCAAGTGTTACCCTCATCCTCCCAAAGGTGTTCGAAATCATGTGTTGCTTCCATCCAGTCTTATTCTTGAACTCTAGAAGTACCCTTAGTTTCCCAAATTCTTAAGGGATAACACTGATTGAAATTTCCTTAAAATCAGAGATGGAAAAATGGCTGACAATACATTAGTTACATTATTCCAGAAGGGATAGACAGTCATATCCAATATCATCAGCTATGGTTTACAAACAAGATTCACAGTGTGATAGCATATATGATGGCATCAACTTCCAATCAATTTCTATCACAAGACACACTATGAATCTCACATGAATGCAAGCATGTAACCTTCAATTTTACTTAATTAAAACTGCATCCTATCAATGAAGCGAGAGGGTGTTTCAATTTGATTTCCCCTAAGCAATATCCCGGTAAAAGGTACAATCTCATTTAAGGCTTAAAATGTGAAGTAAAATCAATGCTTTGTTGAATCATTGGTTTAAACATGCCATTTGAAACATCATCAGCTGAATTGGAATTAAATTATAGGGACAACACATCAATATAAACCAATCAAAACATTGCTAACTTTCAAACTAGTTAACATCGAAACTTCATACAGAAGAGCATGTGGTCAATGGTCAAAAGTGTGCAATTCACTGTAAAGATAGTCTCTCGTACAGACCCTGAAGCAAATATATCCAAGAAAGCCCACGCAAGTCTAGAAAATGTGGCAAGTCTAGATTTCCACAGCTCCACATTTCTGAAAATGAAGAAAGTCTCAGGGCTCCTTTTCATTATATATATTTTTTTTTTACTATGAACTTTTTTTTCAGTAAAATATGTTCATTTCAGAGACTAGTTGTTAGTCTACTGTAAAGAGTTCCATCCCCTTTCTGTACCACGATCTGCTGATGACTAAAATCTTAGATTAACCAACATCATGATCCTTGGTCAGTTTGGATTCGATCATTTACTGACAACTATCATATTCCTGGAACAAATCAAGTCAAGCCAACACACCATGATATCATGGACAAGCTCTCCAAGCGGAATCAAGCCCAGCTTCCTCACTCATCCTATATTTACACTTGCAGGACATATCATCCCCTATGTTTTAATTAGTTCTTTCCTTATTCTTAAGTTTGATTTCCTACTGTGAAAATATTTAAGGTACAGCAGACCTATTCTGCATCAGAATTGCGATGAAAGCGACAATGCAAATCTTTTTGTGATAGACTTCAGGTAATCAGTTCAGCAGAATAATGTTTTATTGATCGGGAGTTGAATTCATCCTGTTGATATTTTTTAAATTTAAAGTAAATATTTCAAAGTTTTTACAAATGTGCATTAGCATTAATATTTTAGGGCTCTCCTATGATGTTGATAACTTTAGATCAAAATAAATTTGAGAATATGAAATGACAAATACATCATTCCACGACTGATATTGAGTTACATTCCCAAATGACGCCATGATGATATCAAATATATTCCCATTAAATTCTCTGGCAAATGAAATCCAATACTGTGACAAATGGACAAATACTGCACACAAATAACGGTACCTCTGGCAATTCTATTCCAGTATTTCTACATCCTTGTCTGGAAAACTTTAACATGTTTTCAACACTGTGGTGAAAAAAATCCCCAACATAATAGGACCTTTAAAAACTCTTGAAGAATAAACTTGTAAACTTTTCCATACATTAGCTCATTCAGGACATAAATATATTTACACAAAAACATTGTACATGTGTTATCGATGTCCTGAAAGGTTAAACAGATGTTTAACATCTTCTCTGCAACGATTTTCAAAGCATTTTATTTCTTGAGAAAAAGTGATGGTGATTACAAGCCGAAAGGTTAATTGTATTGCAAGGTTTGGGTCTTGGAAAATACTTGCTTCAACTAATAGCATGCATATACATGCAGTACCTATTAAATATTTTTTTAGAGGAAAATATAATGGAGGTGCAGAGATGGGCTCTGCACCTTCAACTGCCCATTCTAAAGAAAGTTTATTTAATGTAGCTCAACCTGCAAATTGAGTGAAAAACATAAGAATACTGAGACTTCCTTCTCAACATTGACATTCCAATGTCTTCTGCAAACGTATTCAGGATTAAATAAGGGATTAGGAATAAACAAGTAGATAATATTAAACCCCGTGAAAATCTGGGTTAGAATTGGTCTTCAGTGTCATGCTTGTTGCAAAAGGCGACTAACGGGACCAGGTGGTCAGTCTCGCTGACTTGCATTTGATTGACACATGTCATCGTATCCCAAGTGGGTAGAACGATGCTCATGATGTTGATCACTGGATTGTCTGGTCCAGCCTTGATTATTTACAGACCCACACCATATAGCTGGAATATTGCTGAGTGCAGCGTAAAACAACCAACCAGGATAAGGTTAATCTGGAAGTACAGGATCAATTTTCAGAACATATCAATTTGGATGCCTTAAGAAAATCTGAAAAAATTATGTTGGAGGGACTGGGTGAATTTCAGCAATATTTCAGCAATATAATGGCGGGGGATATGTGAAATGGGCTTCACACATTGTACCATGTGGGGAAATGAAGCGGGTCTTTGGCATAACAAGTAAACACTTTAACCACTAGAATACATCCTACATCAAAATTAATAAATTTATCCATAATTTGAATGAGTGAGTTTAGTTTTATGCCGCACTCAGCAATATTCCCGCTATATGGCGGCGGTCTGTAAATAATCAAGTCTGGACCAGACAATCCAGTGATCAACAGCATGAGCATCGTACTGCGCATTCGGGATACGTATATCCATAAATTCTCAGCACACAAATGTATCACCTACAAAGAAAGAAATCTCCAAATGTTCAAATACAAGCAAGTTCAAATGCATTTCCCATATCCAAGCATGAAGAAAAAGATCTTCATGTACAACAAATTTATATATTTTGTTACTTTCATGCTGTATTTTGGTCCAATAACACACGAAACTGAACAGTTGTTATAAATAAATATACACTCCTGCTTCACAGGCTTGTACATTATTTGTAACAAATGTCCACATACTTGTAAATAACCTTCACGAACGCCATGGAATCACTAGTAGGATGGTTGGGTGCTACAACTGACAAGTGCTTTGAGACGTGGGTGTGCAGTCTTCACCACTGCAAACTATCATTGTGTTTGTTCAGGGAGACAATTGGTGAACGAGCAACGGGAACAATACGCTACATTTCATTGCCGTCATTCTGCTCGGCACTGTTTTGTTACCAGTATCAATCACCCACATTTCTCAGGAGATTCCTCAACTTCAGATCAATGTGACTATCATCTCACACAATAGCAGAGCTATCACTAGATGGGGTATCACTGAATAGGCTATCTTCTCGTATCCTAATCATGCCATCAAGGAGGTGGTTTCCACACTAAATAATGTAGTCCTTCAGAAACAACTCATACAAATCTAAAACCTATCAGTGATAACAAACAGATTGCTATTTTTAAAAAAGTTTGCTTTGAGTGGTAACTTTAGTGTAATGGAGATATGAAACTCCCATCTGATTAAGTCTGCTGGTTTTGACACATTTAGGTTTAATGTTTAGATGATGTGTCTATTCTGGGTTAATGCCAACATTAAGCCAAGGCTGAGATCCAGTGGCACATGTACTTCCTGGTTCGATAGACCATATCATGGCGATGTGTTTTACAGGTTATTGAGTTGGGACGAAGTATGGACACAACACAACAAACTTCTGAATTGTGAAAGTATCAATATAAAATACTAACACAATTTGCAATAGAACCTAGCTATCAACATGTGTCTATTCTGAAGTTAATGTCAACATTAGGCCAAGGCTGAGATCCAGTGGCACATGTACTTCCTGGTTGGATAGACCGTATCATGGCGATGTGTTTTACAGGTTATTGAGTTGGGACGAAGTATGGACACAACACAACAAACTTCTGAATTGTGAAAGTATCAATATAAAATACTAACACAATTTGCTATAGAACCTAGCTATCAACATGTGTCTATTCTGGGTTAATGCCAACATTAAGCCAAGGCTGAGATCCAGTGGCACATGTACTTCCTGGTTGGATAGACCGTATCATGGCGATGTGTTTTACAGGTTATTGAGTTGGGACGAAGTATGGACACAACACAACAAACTTCTGAATTGTGAAAGTATCAATATAAAATACTAACACAACTTGAATAAAATCTAGCTACCAGCATGGCACAGTCTTGTAAAGTTCAAGAAGTAAATTGGCCAGCTTGAACGGACATTATGACATCTGCTTGTCTTCTCACAATAGATCCTGTTCACACTCTGAGGTACCTTGCCAAACATTCATTGTCACTATACACATGCTATAATGTCATATAAACATATTTCAGAGAGAAAATATCTCTATACTTGTGAACACTTATTGAAAAAATTCATAACATTTGTTCTGTGTGATGTGAACAGGATCTTATGAGCAAAATGTTAGTGTACAACCCTCAACCTTTGAGCTTCTTGTGAAAAAGCTAATTTATCATGTAAAGCCTTGTACATCCCACTAATGACCCCTTATGTGACAAGTTCGGGGTCTACGCTGATATATAGTACACATGGATGCTGGGAAGGAAAAAACACTGCAAGAAATATTTTCTGATGGTATGTACAAGTGGTTATTTGCTACTGACTGAAGTTTTCAAAATATATTGATCTGATCCTTC
Organism: Haliotis rubra; assembly: GCF_003918875.1. Lineage (NCBI taxonomy): Eukaryota > Metazoa > Mollusca > Gastropoda > Lepetellida > Haliotidae > Haliotis > Haliotis rubra. Next base: position 293,940 of record NW_025765037.1, read on the forward strand.
ATCATGAGTGAGTTAGTGGTTTAACACCACTTTGAAGAAATTCCAGTTAAATTCCAGTGTGTAAGCTTGATGTGTGAGACCACACACCCAACAGGTATATAGCAAACTTTTCTATTGTGATAGCACATGACACCCCTTTCCATCTATAAAATTATTTACATCCTTTTTGTTGGGATCACAAGACAATAAGCAGATTAAAATGTCAACAAAGACAGCCACACAACAAATGAGTGAGTGAGTGAGTTTAGTTTTACGCCACACTCCGCAATATCCCAGCTATATGGCCGCGGTCTGTAAATAATCGAGTCTGGACCAGACAATCCAGTGATCAACAGCATGAGCATCGATCTGCGCAATTGGGAACCGGTGACATGTGTCAACCAAGTCAGTGAAACTGACCACCCGATCCCATTAGCCGCCTCTTACGACAAGCATAGTCGACTTTTATGGCAAGCACATGGGTTGCTGAAGACCTATTCTACCCCGGATCTTCACGGGTCACAAATGGTATACAATAACATACAGTAGTTTCTGCATGGATACTTAGAACCCTCTCCACTGACAAGTCCCCCAGTTCCTTACTAAGCTGTTTGTTTTCTTCCAAGTAGGTTGAAGTTAAAAAAACAGATAAACATACCAACATGTTTACAGTGCCAAATGTTTCCTGTGTTGGAAACATTCCTGTTCAACAGTCTGACATGGCATGTAAATGTAACGAGTTAGGTAATTAACACGGTCCATAGCCTCAGTTCAACAACTTCCGTGATGGTGAGATTGCAGAAACAAAACGAGACTGATAAATAAGCTGATATGTCTAACTGCCTCACTCCAATTTGCCAGCGTTAACGTTCCCTATAAATAGATGAATATTCTGTATCACACTTTAGCCTGCAGGTGGGTAAATGCATGGAGTCACTGAGAGCCAGACTCCAGTTGCCATCTTCCAGGCCCTTCCAGATTGGTTTGGATAACATGCGGCAGCCAGGTGTACTGTTGTCAACAGTATACTGCTCAATATTTTACAGGGATATTTAAAAAAATTTCCTGTCCTCTGTTATCACGTTTTATCACTGGCCATGGGTTGTCTGGTCCCGTCTCACTTACTTACAGACTGTTGCCATATAGCTGGAATATTGCTGAGTGTGGTGAAAAACTAAACTCACTCACTCACTAATTAAGAACTATTAAAAATACCCCACCACCATAGCCGAAACACCTCAACACTCACCCAAAACATCCCACCACCACTTACCCTAAACATCCCACCACCACTTACTCCAAACATCCCACCACTACTTACCCCAAACATATCCCACCACTACTTACCCCAAACATCCCACCACTACTTACCCCAAACATCCAACCACTACTTACCCCAAAACATCCCACCACTACTTACCCCAAACATCCCACCACTACTTACTCCAAACATCCCACCACTATACTTCCAAACATATCCCACTTACCCCCAAAACATCCCACCACTACTTACTCCAAACATCCCACCACTACTTACCCCAAACATCCCACCACTACTTACCCCAAACATCCCACCACTACTTACCCCAAACATCCCACCACTACTTACCCTAAACATCCCACCACTACTTACCCCAAAACATCCCACCACTACTTACCCAAAACACCCCATCACTTACCCAAAACACCTCGCCATTGATCCAAAACACCCCACCACTTACCTAAAACACCCCACCAATTACCCAAACCCCCACAGTTACCCATGGTTCCTTACTACCTACCCCAAAACACAACAAAACTTCATATCACCAGCCAATAAAACTTCATATCACCAGCCAATAAAACTTCATATCACCAGCCAATAAAACTTCATATCACCAGTCAATAAAACTTCATATCACCAACCAATAAAACTTCATATCACCAACCAACAAAACTTCATTTCACCAGCCAATAAAACTTCATATCACCAACCAATAAAACTTCATATCACCAACCAATAAAACTTCATATCACCAACCAATAAATTGCTTTGCCCAAGTTGACCTGAAATCATTACACAATTCTAATTCAGACACTCTACAACTTCCACATTTGATATAAATGGCTACATTTGATCAAAACTGTCACAATATAAATACCACGCTTTCAAAATACAATGTAAGGACTCTTTCAGGATTAATGCCAATATGCTTTCAGTGTCCCAATTCCGTACCACCATGGTATTGGTTTCATAGAGAAATGTTGCAACTTTCCAATAAATTGAATAGCAGTCCCTAGATGACAATTTCATCTCTAAAACACCAATTTGTAATTGACGCCTGGAATCCATTAAAACACACAAGCTTTATACTAACACCTCGTAATAGACAGTCAAATGTACGATCATTTTACATTCTGCCAACACAGCCATTAGAGCCAGTTCCATGCTTGTAACAACATTCCTTTATTTCAGAGCATTAAATTTGTTATGATGAATTGTAGCGATATGTATCGACCACAAGCCTTAGGACAGGATAGAAAGTCATTTATTTTCATTACGATAATTAAATGCCCATCTTAACCATGTTTCATTCAAGCTGCCTAGAACAGGAATCCAAGGCAATTAAAACATGTTCCATTTTTACAAGGATTTGTTAGCAACTTGTTCATTGAAAATTGATGTTCACAAAGCTCCAACAAAAGTTACTTTAAAAAGAAGCAGTTCCCTGCAGGTAAAACGCCGAGCTTTTAATTGTCTCCCTTGGGGTTGGCATATAAATCAAATTTCTTGACTGAGATTTTTAAGAGGAAATTTGTTTTTATAAAAAGAACTGCCTTTTATAAGAGACAGTGGTCCATCAGTGAGGAGGACTACTTTCTCCAGCGCCCCGAGTATGGACTGCCATTAGCAACAAAATCCAATACCTTCTGTGGCTCTGTCATATTTTTTTCACAAAGAAATCAAAATTCATCCATAGGCTGTTCGGTAAAACACACTGTTGACTTGTGGGCTGTCCCTGTGGCTGGAGTCTGTCAGTTACCTATCACTTACAAGAAACAAGGCTCATAAGTGCACATAGCACATGACCATTGAGATATGGTATTTTTATACATGAAGATGATGTAAATGTAATGGCAGGAAAGGTTAGGGATGCCTACACAGGTTGATGTATCAAAATGTCATCAGTTCAGGGCTAAATGTTAGAAATGAATAGTATGTCTACTGATGGCTTTAAAAGGATCATTCCTGAGTGAGTGAGTGAGTGAGTGAGTGAGTGAGTCTATTGTAGGGTTTCAGTGTTTAATTATTCAGTGGCTGAAGTTTTGAATGAGTGAGGGTGTGCCTACTGAAGTTTCAATAGCTGTTTCCTAAGGTGCTGATGTTGGAATGAGTGAGTGAGTGAGTGAGTGAGTGTCTGCAGAAGTTTCAATAGCTGAAGTTGGAGTGAGTGAGGGAGTGTGTCTACAGAAGCTTCAATAGCTGAAGTTGGAGTAAGTGAGGGAGTGTGTCTACAGAAGCTTCGATAACTGAAGTTGGAGTGAGTGAGGGAGTGTGTCTACAGATGTTCCAATAACTGAAGTTGGAGTGAGTGAGGGAGTGTGTCTACAGACGTTCCAATAACTGAAGTTGGAGTGAGTGAGGGAGTGTGTGTACAGACGTTCCAATAACTGAAGTTGGAGTGAGTAAGCAAGTTAAGCAACTAGTTATGGTGAATCTGTGCATCAATATAATGAGCAACAGATCCAGGTATTGAACATTGCACATCAAATCAGAGTGCACCTGACCATTAGGCCACACAAACTCCCATATTTAACATGCAACTTCTGTTGGTTAACAAGGTCAACTGACATCTTGCCACTGAAATGAAACCAATTTAAGATTGATTACTGTTTCTTTATCTTTCAATATTTAATTGAAAAGACTCCTGAAAATGTTTTAATTTTCAGCAGAAACTGAAGAAATGATTACTTTCTGGGGAATTTATAAAAAATCTTGTTTCAAGGACTGTATGAGAGATTATTAGCAAAATGGAATGGATATTTATTCATCAGTGTTTTCTCTGACTAGAGACAAATTTATGGGAGACACAGTATTGGCAAATCAATTCCAGATACAAAGTTGCCCTAGAGGCATGAAAAAAGTTCCAGTCAGGCACATCCAATCTTTCTTATTCCATGGACAATGAAATTATTCCGAAGGGATGCTGAAAATCTATTTGTTACAATGGTCATCAAAACAGTTAAAAATTAATTAAATGTTTTATTGACCCCATGCTCAAAATAGTCATCGCTTCAATTTGTTATCAACTGCTGCACTTTTTATACAGACCTTCCTTCAGGTTGAAAAAAGAATATTTTTTTACATTGATACAAACACCAATGCATATAATCACACCTGTGCAAAGACATGAGATAAAATCAGGGCAACATGACATTCAAAATCATTGGCAATGTTCCTTGGTGTGCAACTTGATACTTTTATGAAGCTAGCACCTGTAAACATTAAGGCTGTTACGATTCACTCGCATATTCGGTGAATCGAACCGTAGCCCTTCATGAATTCAATTTGTTATTCGTGGTCACCAGAACCGAATATTAATGAATATTTACAATTTTTTTAAGGGAGTGTGTTTGACTTTAACCATTATGTCCTTTTTCAAAGTGAGATATGCAAGAATGGAATATGTACTAGCCTTGTAGTAAGGCACGTTTTGTTAGTTTGCCTGAAGGTCGCACATGGTACTGTTGACTAACTATTACAGATTACATACCAAATTTGAGAGTCATGAGATCACTGGTTATCGCTGTGACAAATTAACACTGTCAACATGGGCGTTCCACTTCGTGCATCAATCACTTAACTACAATATTGTATTCATGAATAATTATTCGTATTCGTTACCCAATATTCATTATACGTATCATATTCGCCAAATTGTGTATTCGTTGCAGCCCTAGTAAACATACAGGCTGGAATTGGTCTTCAGCAACCCATGCTCATCGTAAGATGCTACAAATGAGACTGGGTACTCATGCTTGCTGACTTGGCTCACACACGTCATCATATCCCAACTGCTTAGATCGATGCTCATGATGTTGATCACTGGATTGTCTGGTTCAGACTTCATTATTTACAGACTGCCACCATATAGGTGGAATATTGCTAAATGTGGTGTTAACCAGCCAGAACCAAGATTAAATAAGCAAATATTATGCTAGCCAACCATGATAGTATACCACAGTTTTAAGATGGATCCCCAGCTGAAATGGCACCATGGTTGGAAATTCATGGTATTACTATGGTTTTCCACGCTAAACTGTGGCCACCTACATTTCTTTCCATGGTATACCATGGTCACCAGAAACCATGCTATACCAATTAGCAATTCAGACACAGTATACTGACTCTGAGGGAAACAGTCCAAGATTCAGAGTACCATGAAAAGTAACAAGCACCATCTTCAACATCTTCTTGTATAAGGAATGAATGAGTGAGTGAGTCTAGTTTTATGCCACTTTTAGAAATATTCCTGCAATATCACGTCGGGGGAACCCTAGAAATGGGCTTCACATTGTACCCATACAGGGAATCGAAACCGGGTCTTCGGCGTGACGAGCGAATGTTTTAACCACTAGGCTACCCTACCGCCCTCTAAGAAAGACAGAAGGTTGAACCATAGTCTTCAAGTAACAGAACAATATTTGTCTCTCCTAGTTGAAGCAATTTCTGTAATGCCCTTATTGAAGCAAATCTAGATTGTCCTCAGGTTCAGGTCTGAATCTCTCATCTCACTGGAGCTCCTTTTAAATTTAAATACAGGTAAGTGTTTCTGTCAAAGTTACATATTTTCAGAGAATAAGCATTAGTCTAGTTGAACCACTAATTACACTAGATAGTTTAACTTAGACCTTCTCAGAAGCCAACATTTGGCAAAATCTGCATGAAAAGAAAGTCAAAATGAAAATTTGAATTTTAAAACTCCCAATTCCAAATAAATAAGGGTAATAAAAACATTCCAAAATTCCAATTTTGAACGTTATCGTGATTTTCCCCCCAATTTCCCTGCCACGGGCATTTAGTTTGGAATGCTAGATGAGTTCCTGATCACATGCATCTTCCACTAGACCAGTTGGGCAGCACAAATACGATCGTCTTCATAATGTTTTGTCAGGAAAAAAATACCACCAAACACATCGCATATTCCCGAAAAGTATATTTTAAATTAGGATAGATTTTGGTACTGGGGATCAAACCACCTTCACCTCTGTAGGCAGACACTGTATCTACTACACTACGGAGGGGTACATGATGTAGTAATATATCAGAGCTGATCTCAATCCAGTCTGGCTGGGGTGGTGGGGTAGCCTAGTGGTCAAATCATTCGCTCATCACGTCGAAGACCTGGGTTTGATTCCCGACATAGGTAAAATGTGTGAAGCCCATTTCTGGTGTCCCCCACCATGATATTGCTGGAATATTGCTAAAAGTGGCATAAAATCATACTCATCACCCCCTATCTATGAGAATATTGATTATAGTCCCTTTCACTCATCCTGGATGGACAACCATTTGAGCCACCTCCAAGACCAAGCTGTTTGTGGAGCCTATGTAGACATCACCCAACACAGGCTCCCACAGGAGATATTGCTAGAGGTGGTGATACTTAGAAGCAGATATTGCTTTCCTGATAACAGATTTGTTTACTCGTCATAACCATTTCAGGATGGTTTCATATGTTTAATGCAGCCTAGGGGAATCTCTGTTAGATTAGAAATCAGCTAAATGTGTTGAAACATTTCACCACGTGCAGTCATTTTGATGCAAGAACATCAAACCACAAAAACAATCAGTGACGATGATCCAAGGTTTGTCGTGCTCACCCTTAGGGTATTTCTTGCTACTATTTCAAACAGACAAACAACATACCTAAGATAAATTCTTAAGTGAGTGAGTGAGTGAGTGAGTGGAGTTTAATTCCTCTGAAGCATTGTCATCAGTTTTTTCCTGTAAGTGTTGAATGAATACATGTTTTGCATGGTCTTCATTGTGAAGAAACAACCATTCATATTCTTGGATGGGGTGGCTGGTTTTGTTTAATGCAAAACAAATGTTCCACACAAATAAATGTTTCACCCAAAAAAGAAAAAAAGGCACAAAAAGAAAATACAATTCAACAGTTTTCAGCTCTAATCAGAGAGGGGGCGGTGGGTAGCCTAGTGGTTAAAACGTTCGCTCATCCCACCGAAGACCCAGGTTCGAGTCCCCCCATGGGTACAATGTGTGAAGCCCATTTCTGGTGTCCCTGCCATGATATTGGTATAAGCGGCATAAAACTCACTCACTCACTCACTCACTCACTCTAATCAGGGAACCAATTTTAGTGCATTGAAGCAGTTATTGAAAAAATATCCCCACAGAAATCAAAGGTTCACCTCAGAACAAGTTGGAGAGGTGGATCTCTTCGCATGGAGGCACTGACAGACATGACCATTAAAACAGGGACTTCCTTGAAGACCTGGGCCTCCTCAGCATTTTGTTTGCAGTAAGACATGACTAATGGGATCAGGTGTTGAGGCTTGCTGACTTGGTAGATTCATGTCATTGTATACCAACAGTGAAAGATGTCAGTCACCAGGCTGTCTGGCCCAGACTTGATTGTTTACAAGATACTGTCATGTAGCTGTTAGTGTCATTCAACACTGCTGAATTCAACATTAAACAAACTGATCAAATCCTCATGTATACACACACAAAGACTCTGAATGAAATCTGTTTTTACACATTAGAATTCACTAATCTTTATTATTTTATTTTCTTGAGTGTGTACATTTGGTTCGTTACGACATGACCGAAATAATGCCAATGCAACATTAATTCCTAACTCACCTCAACTCTTTTGATACTGATGTCAAATGGAATATTGCAGGCTGGGTCTGCTATTTTATAAACTAGATTGGTTTTGGTCCCAACAAACACATCTATTCCTAGTCATAATGCAAAACAAACCCTAGTTAGTTTCAAGTCATTTACTCTTCTACCTAGCTGCAACTGAAATGCTGAAGCTCTAAATGAAACAAGTCAAGATTTTCTTGCATCTCCAGTCTCCCTGGGGATCCTTGTTAATACAAACTGCTTGTTCCTGTCAAAATTATGTAGTTTAAGAGACATGAAAAACCCACATACACTGGCATATCAAAGGGAGGTAACTGCGAATAGATGCAAATTGCTGCCCTGAAACAACTGGGAATTTCAAATCCTATTTGGTTTAGCTGGATACGATAGATGTTACCCATCACGCAAAACTGGAAATGTCTGCCTGTCCAAGACTGTAACTTCAAATACAGACCTTTCCCCACATTTACCTTTTTTTTCATTATCGGATAAGAACTTCTTTCTTTGGATTGGCTACATTTCTACCATATTTCCAACAATAACACTGGTGTCATTGCATTAAATCCCTTTACAAGATGATACATTTTAAAAAAATTCAAACATTGAAACCACTGTCACATTTAATTACATATCAAACCTGCTGCACTAGAAACTGCTAAATCCCTTGATTGAATTCAAAATGAGAAATATCCATCGATATAGTTTCAAGATCTTAATACAGTGTTCAAGTAAAAAACAATGCTGAGATAAAAACACTCACAAACTCAATTTTTTAAGCAAATTTATAAAAAGTTCATGGCATTTACTTTTTTCAAGAATGACTGACAAGTTTAAGATCTCATGTTCTTTTCAGGGATAAAAATAAGACAGTCTCATTCCCGAAAGACGACAGTTACAAACTCGCACAGTATGCAGCATTTCACGATTTTAATAACTATCACCACTACGGGCAACGAAAAAACCCAGTAATCTTTGGTAAACACAATCAAGATAGCATAAAGTTCTAAAATCTAATCTTGCCATGAAATCAATTGGAAAAAAAGATTCAGAACCAGAGGAGACATCTCTGTCAAACCCAGGCCTGATGCCACAATGCCTCCGTTGAAGACCATATTTACTGGAAAACGCGACAAAAATGTAATTTGGTCTGGAGATGGGAAATTTTACACATGGGGCCCTCAGGGCATGAATTTCAGAAAATTTTATTATTTCCAAATTTTGACCAGGCAGTTGATGCATACTCATTCTAGCTGAGATACCTGGGGCAACAGCGATAATGGTGGTTGTGTTTACAAAGATTGTAAACTGTTTACTACTTTACTTTGTCGACATTTTGGGCCCTTTTGTCATTAGAAAATTTTCCTGCATGTTAAGAGGCTTAACACACTTCAAATCCAATTAAACCAAAATGCAGCAGCAGCTCAAATCTGATTGAAAACCCTGACACAAGAAACACAATGGATGGCCCATTTCAAGCCATGCATTAGGAACGCCAATGACGGAGAAAACTTGTCATTAGTTTTGTAACAAAATTAGCTGTCCCTTAAATTCCTTTCTCTGCCCAAGGATTTATCATGCTCTAAAGTAGCTCCATAGTCCATCAGGTTTTCTCGGAGGGAAGCATGGAGAATTTCCTCCAGCGTATAAAGCATGCCAAGACTCATTGGCCATACCAGCTACAGTTCGCATCTTGGGTTCGTGATGGAAATAATGTTGAATAAATTTGTTAACTCACAAACTTGTGAAGTATTTACTTGAGATGAAATGTTGTCCCAAGGTCCTTGTGCCTGCCATAAGAGCTGCCAAGGGAATCTGACTAATTGTGTGTCATCACGCCCGGTTGGCATGGGGCATTACGGATGTTATCAACCACTGAACAGTGAAGTCATTACAAGCATTTCTTCACACTGTCATGATTGAAGAGTAGTAATACCAACTTCTCTTCTCTTATCAAGTATCTTTTTCAAAGTACATAGTTTCAAGTTTGATGAAAACTTTGGCTTGTTGACATTATTGTTTTCAAATGACAGTGGGTTGGTGGGTGGTTGGGTGGGTTTGAGTGAGTGAGTGAGTGAGTGAGTGAGTGAGAGTGAGAGAGAGAGAGAGAGAGAGAGTGAGTGAGTGAGTGAGTGAGTGAGTGAGTGAGTGAGTGAGTGAGTGAGAGAGAGAGATCAATTCTAACCCGCATCTTCACAAATTCTTAACATATTGAGACCATGGAAGTAACACTGAAGTTATCTCAAGTAACCTCTAGCTGTGACTACTCTTTCAGCAAACTGTTTGTCTTCATATTTTGTGGTAAACACCAGTGTCTATTCAATGGAATATTTAACTGTGCTAATTTCATCGTTTTCACTGAATGCAATTTGCATTATACAGTTTTCTTAGTATTTCCCAATCCTCCACTATCAATATGCATTTGGAAAGAACTCATTCATTGAAAGTCTTTGCATAAGTCTTCTGTTACCAGAGGTACGCTGTAAGTGGGAGCTTGCATCCACTGAATGCCATCTTAAAATTATCAATCGTAAAACATAACAGTCTAAACTGAATTTTTGTCGCTAGGAAGCCAGTACTTTTGCTATGAGTGAGTGAGTGAGTTGGGTTTTGAGTTCCTTTTAACAATATTCCAGCAATACCATGGCTGGGGACACCAGAAATGGGCATCACACATTGTACCCATGTGGGGATGACCCGGGTCATCGGTATGAGAATGCTTCAACCATTATATTACCCTACCTCCCCAACATTAAAAGAAATTCGGGCAGTTAAGAAAGGTCCAGCACAATTTGATATGGTTGTCACAGGTCATCAATGTAAGGCGACACCTGATACCAATACACAACATGTTTTAATTATGTATCAATTTCAAAAAGCAATATTTACAGACAATTGTAACTCAACCTGAGACCTGTTCAGGATACTACTGTATCATTGTCACTAAACGTCCGGTCTGATCAACTACAACTCTCACAAAATAACCATTTACGTTGAACAGAAAGTGGTTGTCAGCAACATGCTCTTTTTAGCCTGGACACATTGTGAGTGAGTGAGTGAGTGAGTTTAGTTTTACACCGCACTCAGCAATATTCCAGCTATATGGCAGCAGTCTGTAAATAATCGGTCTGGACCAGACAATCCAGTGATCAACAGCATGAGCATCGATCTGTGCAATTGGGAACCAATGACATGTGCCAACCAAGTCAGCAAGCCTGACCACCCGCTCCCGTTAGTCGTCTCTTATGACAAGCATGGGTTACTGAAGATCAATACTAACCTGGATCTTCACGGGTCGGACACATTGTGGCCCACATTAGGATTGCACTGATGTTCTAAAGTATTGTTGGATGCATTATAAGGTACTTGAAACATAGCTGAACACCCTCACTATTTGCATTCCTTTCATTTTGCAGTACTGGTACCTTTTAAGGAAAATGACATCAAATCATCCAATGTTAGTGGTGATCGTACTCTGTCATACAGACCCTAAAACAAACACATACTTAATCCTAAATACTTTCACAATTGTTGAATACATACACAATTGTTGACAAGTACATCAATGAGTGAGTATGGTTTTACACCACTTCTAGCAATATTCCAGCAACATCACGGCAGCTTCACACATTGTACCCATTTTTTAAATAGAACCTGTAAGCGTGACGAGGGAACACTTTAACCACTAGGCTACCCCACTGCCCCAGTACATTAATGAAGTTGCCATGCATGGAGAGAGTCTCTGGCTTCCCTTTTATTATATTTCATAAAGTTTACTGACTGACTTACTAAGTTTGGTTTTACGCCGCTTTTAGCAATATTCCAGCAACATCACGGCGGGGGAAACCAGAAATGGGCTTCACACATTGTACCCATGTGGGGATTCGAACCAGGGTCTTTGGCGTTCATAAAGTTTAATTTCAGAGACTAAATGGTGATTAAAAAACATAGAGGACCGAGTTTGGACAGCTGTACGCTCAATTTGGGGTGAGGTGGGGGTGGCGGGGCAGGGTGGAGGAGAGATGGAAGCTTTCTACTATGGGTCAAGGAGGTCAAGTACTAAAATGCTATCCCATATTCTGACGGTGAAGCCATACATGCAGGTAAGTTCCCAAGTGTAATCAGTCCATGTAATAACTTTGAACTTGTGACCCTATAATCTGCCCTGTCTCCACTATCCTCCACTATGGGGGATGAGCATAAATAATGTCAGTACTTGATTCAATGATAAAACCTCTGGGGAATACCTCAAACATTTACCAGAAGCTTGCGAGACAAATGTCACAATCATTGTCATTTTTGTAGTTGATGAGTAACTTTTTAGCTTGCAATACATTTTGCTGAAGTTACACAAATCATAACATGCTGCATTTGATTGAAAATTTGCTTTTTCCAACATCAATTATTCCCTTGTTTTCAACAAAATTTTAGGACCATGAAAATCTCTCGAAAAGCTTTGCATTCATCAGTATGCAGGTAGATCAGAGATGAATTTACAGTGGGTTGAAACAAAGGAAACATTGTATTAGATTTTGGAGGTGAAAAGTCTTTTTAGTGAGGTGCAGAGTACCTCTTGTCAGTGACACGTCACATCAATATTTATAAACTCCTGAGTTTGTTTCTCAGAGGTAAGTGTTGTCAATGCTGCAGCAATGTTCCCATCATGAAAAGTGAGTGAGTATGTTTTTTACGCCGCTTTTAGCAATTTTCCAGCAATATCATAGCGGGTGACACTAGAATGGGCTTCACACATTGTACCCATGTGGGGAATCGAACCCGGTGTAGCAGGCCATTTCTTCCCCAGTCTAAACTTTCCCCGGGGAGGTTTTGTCCTAGGATATTCTTACCGCGGGGAAAGTTTGGGCTAGGCTAAAGTTTGCCCCCCTAGGCCAAACTTTTCCCCCTGTTTAAACTAGGATATTTTGTTTTGTTTTTTTATGAAAAGTGGGGTGATTCTGGCCTATCTAGGCTACTTCTTCCCCACCCTTGTTTTTATATCAAATGGGGGAGATTCTGCCCTACCTAGGCTACTTCTTCCCCACCCTTGTTTTTATATCAAAAGGGGATGATTCTGCCCTACCTAGGCTACTTCTTCCCCACCCTTGTTTTTATATCAAAAGGGGATGATTCTGCCCTACCTAGGCTACTTCTTCCCCACACTTGTTCTTATATCAAAAGGGGGAGATTCTGGCCTAGCTAGGCTACTTCTTCCCCACCCTTGCTCTTATGCTTGCTTTTCTTTTTTATCTCCTTATAGAAGGGTATTGAAAGTTATGAAACAAAATGGGAACCATGTACATGTTATATATGAATATGTAGATGACCTGTAAATTGTTAATGGAACTTGACATCAACACAAATATCTTATCAATGTGTTCACGTGAATAGCTATGCCTTGTTTTCATTTATGACTTTTTCAAGACAAACATAAACATGAAAACAAGGTTTGGGAAGAAATAGCCTAGCTAGGCCAGAATCCCCCCTTTTGATATAAGAACAAGGATGGGAAACAAGTAGCCTTTAAAGTTGATTCAAGGGTGGGGAAAGTTTGGCCTAGGACAAACTTTCCCCGGGGAAGATTTAGCCTAGGGGGGGAAAGTTTTTCCTAGGCCAAAGTTTCCCCTGGGAAACCAACGCTTTAACCACTAGGGCTAACACACACCATACCACACACACACACACACCCACAACACACCACACACACACACACACCCCTCCATCCCTCTCTCATCTCTTCTAACAGGATTGGGGGGTCACGCTCACTGATTTGGTTGACACATGTCATCGGTTCCCAGTTGCACAGATCGATGCTCATGCTGTTGATCACTGGATTGTCTGGTCCAGACTCGATTATTTACAGACCGCCGCCATACAGCTGGAATATTGCTGAGTGCAGCGTAAAACTAATCTAAACTCACTCACTCACACACACTCATCTGTCCAAAGGATATTCTATAAAGCCTTCTGAAAATAAAGTGTTTCAGGAATATTGAAAAGAAAGTCTCTCCACCTCTGCAATGTTCCATAGAATGTCCCTTGCTTGTGAATTTAGTTAGCAGTTGAACACGATGAACATATGGAAATGTGCAGAATCAAATACAGATGTGCTCTTGATGCCACTAGGCTACAGAGGTACTGACAACCAGAATACTGAAGAATCTCCTTTATAGGTGCATATACATGCCTTATTATGAATCACTGGATTGTCTAGTAATGGCTCATCTTATAAGGGAAATATAGCTCAGTGCATGATCACTCAATGTTGCCCAATATTCACGGGACTGGGCATCGAATGAAGGATTCATTAGAAACATAATGATGTAATCAAGAAGAAACTTGGTCTTCCAAGTAATATCTGTTATCCTATTACTCAGTTTGGCATAATAATCAGGTCTGACTGCTCAAAAACTGATTCCGTGAATTATTAAAAAACATACAAAATTACATTTGGCTCCACAGGGCAACATGGGACTGTTGCTAGTTAGCAGAAATTATCACTACGCTCCAACTGTTTTCAAGAAGATTTCAGGAGGAAACATGTTCTTAAAATGTCTTTGAATATCAGTGAGTGTTTAATATCCCAGATAGCTGAAATCCTCCCTGGAGTTGAGGGAATATTCCACATAGCTGTTCCACTGTGATGCTGCCAAACCCTACCATTCTCAGCTTCTGGGATATATGGGATATCGTCATGTGAGGGTGGATCAGTGCATGGATGGATGAGTGCGTAGATGGTTGTAAGGGTGGCTGGCTGGCGGGGATGGTTTAACTCCCCAGAGTCAGTGGCTCAATGATTGAGTGGGTGGATGAATGCATGGATGGTATGTGAGTGAGTGAGTAAGTTTAGTTTTACGCCACACTCAGCAATATTCCAGCTATATGGCGGCAGTCTGTAAATAATCGAATCGGGACCAGACAATCCAGTGATCAACAACATGAGCATCGATCTGCGCAATTGGGAACCGATGACATGTGTCAACCAAGTCAGCGAGCCTGACCACCCAATCCCGTTAGTCGCCTCTTACGACAAGCATGGGTTACTGAAGGCTCATTCTAATCCTGACCTTCACAGGTTGGATGGTATGTGGTGGATGGTGCAGAGATAGTTGAGTGGGTGGATGGTGCACAGATAGTTGAGTGGGTGGATGGTGCACAGATAGTTGAGTGGGTGGATGGTGCACAGATAGTTGAGTGGGTGGATGGTTTAACCAACTGATGGGTGCATAGATGGTTCAATAAGAGGATGGATGGTTAGTTGAAAGTATTGATTGATGGTTGAGGGGGCAGAACAGTGGATCAATGAATCACTGGGTGGATGAATGCATGGATGGTATGTGGGCATATGGGTTAACAGGTGCATGGATTGTTGAGACAAACGATGGGTAGATAGATGGTTGAGTAGTTGGATGGGTGGTTGAGTAGTAGATTAAGTGAGTGAGGGAGTGAGTTTGGTTTAACACTAGTTTTAGCAATATTCCAGCAATATCACAGCGGGGGAAACCAGAAATGGGCTTCACACATTGTACCCATGTGGGGAATCGAACGCAGGTCTTCAGCGGACAAGTAAACGCCTTAACCACTCCACCGCCCCATTTAAGTCAGTGAATGTGAATGGCTTGGTGAATGAGTTGTCAAGTAGATGGATGGTTGATGGATGGATGGTTGGTTGAGTGGATAGCTGGCTACAAGGATAGTTGGTTGATTGGTTGGATGGATGAATGCAAGAACATTTTCCCAAATCCTAATTTTCCAATTCCATGTCAATGGAACCAAAAATGAACTCCAACCTCAACAATCAACTACATCATCAACATGACAGCTGCATCAGTAATGTTCTTTAAATATATCCCCTGGGGATGGAATAAATGTCTGGAACCCTGCAGCCTGATGAAAGAGGTGGCTAGATACAATTGGATGTCCTTAACTTGTCAGGCCATCATGCACTGATTTCAAGGGTCACGCTTTCACTCATTGGTCTGCCAGGCTCAGACTTATTGTTATTTTTGACATAGCTGGAATATTTAACAATACTTCCTTTTTTAAAATCCTTCGGGGCGGTGGGGTAGTCTAGTGGTTAAAGCGTTGGCTCATCACGCCGAAGACCCGGGTTCGAATCCCCACATGGGCACAATGTGTGATGCCCATTTCTGGTGTCCCCCGCGGTGATATTGCTGGAATATTGCTGAAAGCGGAGTAAAACCAAACTCAGTCAGTCAGTCAGTTTAAAATCCTTCAGAACTACTAATAGGTGTTTATGGGCAAAAAGTGAAGAGATTTGCCTATGTGAAATATTGTAGAAACTCAAGGACAGCAAACTAAATGGTGGCGTGTGGTCCTGTGCATAGGGCTCAGGTCACAATCAGGTGAAGTTAAGTAACGTTGGGCACGGAGAGTCCATGGATGGGTGACCATGTTTGGCAGCTTGACTGCTGAGAGTTTCTAAGACTTCAGACCTGTGGATGTGAGGTGAGTTTGGTTTTAACGCCATGCTTTTTAGCAATATTCCAGCATGTCAATTGGCTGCTTGTACTAGGTGAAATGGGCTTTGCTTTGTACTCATGTGCAGGGATTCAACCCAGGTCTTTCTAGCCAGACTTAACCACCCAGACCTGTACCACAACTAGGCACATGAGAGATGTGGTCTCACCTTAGGCAATCAGTTTGCTTCTGTTCACACTGCAGAAAACGGGTACCCGGTGGGATAAGGCATGTAACCACTAACCTTCTAGTGCCTCACAGGCAGCTTGGGTTATCCGGGGTAATAATAATCAGATTGTTTGTGCGCTTTGAGCATGCATTGTGCATGGAGAAATGTGCATGATAAATGGACTATTATTATAAATATGGGAGGAAGACAAATAGCAGAGTTTCTTATCTCAGGAGTAGAGTACAAGCTGTGTCCAAGCGTTGGTTGCCACCTCCCCACTTTACCACTTAGCAAAGTGCCAGAGTGTATAATGCGCTTGTTGAAAAACTACAACGGTAAGAGTGTCACCAGTAATGACCCCTGACAGTGAACCCATTTAGCATGGAGCAAGGTCTTACAGAATTAATACCAAACAATGGGACCATTAGGCCATCCCTGCCTGTACAGATAGAATGACTTTCACTTTCATTTATACCTGTTCACACGGCAAAGCCTTTATAATTGCCTTCTCTTCTGTAATGGTCACAGGCCTCATTATGTATTCATTGTATGTTAATCAGAGATCATGAGCATGCATATGTCCGCTCAGGAACTGATACCACTGTACTTAGCTAGATGTGGGCACATTGGTCAAGGTTTGGTTACTCTCATTGAACAGCAAGTACAAACAACTTGTATCATTCCCCCTTTCTGTAGTATATCTGCCTCTGTATCTGTATGTGAAACTTTCCACAACCTCATTGAACATTCATGCATAGTATTTCACCTTTACAATATTTCCTCTGCCTCTTTACCTGAAATTGAAACTATCCACCACCTCAAACAACAGCAACATCAAACCCACACATACATCATTCCACAACCTCACTGAACAACTCGTCATATGAGCGAAATATTCTCAAGCACAACGTTAAACCCAATTTCACCTCACCTCACTGAACAACAGCAACAGACAACTTCTGTATAGTATTTCCCCCTTGCAATATTACTTTTGCTTCTGTACTTGTACTTGAAAGTATAAAAATCTCACTTAAGAACAGTAACAAAACACTGTATAGTGTTTCCCCTTACTTCCTCTGCCTCTCTACCTGTACTTGAATGACCAATGCTCGGATGGTCAGATTAGCTGCTTTGGTTGACACATGCCAACTGTGTAGATCGATGTTCATGATGTCAATCACTGGATTGTCTGGTCCCGACTCAATTATTTACAGACTGACGCCATATAGCTGGAATATTGCTGAGTGCAGCGTTAAACAACAAACAAACAAACAAAAATGTACCCGAAATGTTCCACAACTACATTGAACAAAAGTAACAAACAACTCCTGTATAGTATTTCCCTTCTATATTTCCCCTGCCTCTGTACTTGGATGTGAAACTTTCAAAAACCTCACTAACCAACAGTAAAAATAATCTTGTGCAGTATTTTCCCTCTTACTTGCTCTTCCCCTGTACCTATCCTGGAAACGTCGTCATATGAGCGAAATATTCTCAAGCACGACGTTAAACCCAATTTCACCTCACCTCACCTATCCTGGAAACTATCCATGTCTAACCAACAGTAACATAAAACTCACACATATGTGAAACATTCCACAACGCCATTGAACACCAGTAACAGTATTTCCTCTCTTACTTACTCTGTACCTGTACTGGAGTGAGTGAGTGAGTTTGGTTTTATGCCACTTTTAGCAATGTTTAAGCAATATCATGGTGGGGGGGGACACCAGAAATGGGCTCCACACATTAAACCCATGTGGGGAATCGAACCAAGGTCTTTGGCATGACGAACACTTTAACCACTAGGCTACCCCACCACCCCTCATATATTATAAATCATGTTGGTGTTATAAAATAGATACATTGCTTCCAACAAGGTTACACATATTTTCTGGTATTTTAATTTTGCTATACAAAGTTTAACATATATGTAATTCACAGTAACCTCAAGCCAGTAAGTTTTTACCCTACAAGATCACATAAATCAATTATTCAGGGTTGGGATTCATCTGACAAAATTGAAAGAATACCAACTTATGAAATAAAAGTACTGAATATGATTCATATCGCACAGATAGTATGGGGATATATGTTATATATCATCCCGATTGTAACACCTCCATATATATCTGGTCTAAATTTGAAGCCATAACATATATCCTGTTGATGTCTGTATTTTCATGCAAACACACAAATAAAAATATATCTGACAAGAAGCTAATCCTGTGCAAGACATTTCAAGGTTTTTATAATCAGTGACATTAAATTTTTAAAAACTCTGTATCTTTCAGGTCACTGTTGGCAGAGAATTTATCAAAAAAGAACATGATATATTCACAAAAAGCACATAAATCTCACGAAGAATACTAAAAACGTTGAAGTACATCTTTCATCTCTGAAATTGATTTAATACATTTTTTTCAGCTTGATCTTTGAAGCTTATTCACAAGCATACTTCCCTTCCTTCCCCATCTCATTTCACAAGAGTATTTCAAGCCTGTATTGACAGGGATGGTTCCATGGCTTTGATCAAGAACATATTGACACCTAGCTTGTCAAGAACTGTGAGCAAGGCCACCCAAAGACTGTCAAGAACTGTGACATACGAAAGTCCTTAATCACTTCAATGCCATGTCCATTGCTCAGCCTGCTCAATATGGCCATTAGAGAAAAAAATGAACCCAAACCTTTACAGGATTTCTTTGTATGCATTTCAATACTGACTTGCCTATCATAGGCTTGCAAATACTTGTGCTGTTCTTTAGGGATCTCTAGCTGTCAAAGCAAGGTTTAAAGAACATGTCAGATACAAAGACGTAGAAGTGAAATATGGACACTGTTACCCAAAATAAGACTGTTGTTCAAAGAATGGAGACTGTTTGTACAGTCCATTTGAGAACAAAGACATAGAAGAGAAGGATTGAAATTGGAGGCAACATCACCTCAGGATGGATACCTTTTTCATGATTTATATGAAAACTTGGAGTAGAAGTTAATGTGGATGGTTTTAGATGGAAGAAAAAGTATCAGCTAGTTAGGACATCACATATTCATTTGTTTTCTTTTCAAGTCTAGTGTGACTGATCAGTACTTGGATGGTTCAGCACACATTTATCTCCTAACTTAATTGTCCCAGTGTGAGAACATCACTTTGATTACAATGCGCGCCTGAATTTGTTCCCAGACAGTTTATTACTTTCTATGTTTATTTATTTTTTCTGGAACAGTTTTAAGGACGGTATAAATTAAATAAATGTTGATGGAACATGGATGATGTTTATTCTTCTTTGTGAGTGAGTGAGTGAGTGAGTGAGTGAGTGACAGAGTGAGTGAGTGAGTTTAGTTTTACGCTGAACTCCGCAATATTCCAGCTATATGGCGGTGGTCTTTAAATTATTGAGTCTGGACCAGACAATCCAGTGATCAACAGCATGAGCATCGATGTACACAACTGGGATACGATGACATGTGTTAACCAAGTCAGCGAGACTATGATCATGATTTATATTCAGAATTACTGAAACATGAATATGATCTTGAAGAGCTAGTGAGTGAGTGAGTGAGTGAGTGAGTGAGTGAGTGAGTGAGTGAGTGAGTGAGTGAGTGAGCAAGCTTTCAGATCACTTTTAGCAATATTCAAGCAACATCATGATGGGGACACAAGAAATGGGGGTTCATAGATATGGAACAACCACCCACTTGATCAACCGTGATGGGACCCGTGAAGGTCCGGGTTAGAATGTACCTTCAGTAACCAATGCTTGTCGCTAAAAGGCGAATAAACGTGATCGGGTGGTCAGGCTCGGTGGCTTGGTTGACACACGTCATCAGTTCCCACTTGAGCATATCAATGCTCATGCTGTTGATCACTGGATTGTCTGGTCCAGACTTGATTATTTACAGACCACCGCCATATAGCTGGAATATTGCTGAGTGCAGTGTAAAACTAAACTCACTCAACCCTGATGGTTGGCTATCAAATATCTGTATCAGCTGCATATTGATTACATTCTAACACAAGACTTTCAAAGAAGACCCTGTGAGGATTCTGGGAAATAACAGTTCCCCATTGCTTAAGGTTGACTAAATTAAGGGTTTCATGGTCACAGTATGTGGACTAGCTAAAAAGAGCTCAATAAAACCTGGATCGGAGCTCATACTTTTAACCAGTGGATTGCCTGCTGTTGATCCACTTCTCTAAAGGCCACCATGCTATGGCTGGAATAGATTGGAGCTCATGCTTTCAACCACTGGTTTGCTTGCCACTGACTCACTTCACTAAAGGCCATCGTGATAGGATAGACTATTGCTGACAAATTTCAATATTGATGTTACAAATTATTCACATATATCCTGATACTTGTCAATATTGTTCATTGAAGGACAACTTGTAAACATGATACATCATGACACTGGAATCAGTTATGTCACTGACCTTGTTTATGACTGTATAATATATGCAGCATCTGACACATAAGTGTTTCTCCAAGGTGTCACCTTGTCCTGACATTATTTTCCAGGTAGCTATAGCAACATTGTAGGAGGCAAAACATTCCTAACACAGCCAAATTAAATACAAAATATAACAACTCAAGCCACAGAAATTGATATACCAAATAAATATTTTACTTTGGCTGCAACTTAATGGAGTTGTAAAAACCTGTTTCCCCTGAGGTAAACCTAAAATCTCTAACCATATGTATTGCAATACAGTATAAATGGTGTCTGTTTAATAAGTGAGTGTGTATTGTTTCCACCACTTTAAGCAACGTTTCACCAATATCACAGCAAGGGACACCAGAAATAGGCTTAGCACATTTAAAATGTGTGGAATTTAACCCAGGGCCGAAGCTCTCTTAGCTAAGATAGTCGTAAATTAATGTTAATGTATGGCACTTACGACGATCTTAGCGCTAAGAGAGCTTCGAAAATCTAGGCCCAGGTTTTTAGGACTGATGAGCGAACGCTTTAACTACTTGGCTACCCCACTGGCCTGGTTTAATGAGAAAATATGTGAACAAGAGAATGTCTCTGAGCTTTATCAATAATGAAACCAATTAAGATCTTCCTTCCACAGCTTATCTTAGATTAATATTTCTCATGTGAACCTCCTTGGTTTAGCACTACTACAGTTACAAATGGCAGCCAAGCCTCTTGACGATGAAATGAACTGTACATACAACAAACTGATTTTTGTGTCTATTGGGAGATCACAATGTCCAAATTTAACTGTAAGCTACTTCTCCCAATCCTGTACCCTGGTATGGAAAATAACTATCAAGGAAGGCCTTTAGCAGGAATCATGTCACTGCTATTGACATACATGTATTTTATGAAAATCAAATCCCAGCAATTAGTGAGTGAGTTTAATTTTACCCCACTTTTAGCAGTATTTTAGAAATATCCCGGCCAGCAGAAATGGGCTTCACACATTGTACCTATGTGGAGAATCGAACCCGGGTCTTCGGCGTGACGAGCGATCACATTAACCACTAGGCTACAGCTCCACCCCAGCAATCAGTGGAATTCAGGGAAGCATGCATGAAAATATATTCAAGTCCAACCATATTTTTCGTGTTTTACAAATTTACCTATCCAAGAAGAAAATTAAATTGCAATTTGAATAAAAGGGAGTGAGTGAGTGAGTGAGTTTAGTTTTACGCCGCACTCAGCAATATTCCAGCTATATGGCGGCGGTCTGTAAATAATCGAGTCTGGACCAGACAATCCAGTGATCAACAGCATGAGCATCGATCTGCGTAATTGGGAACCGATGACATGTGTCAACCAAGTCAGCGAAACTGACCACCCGATCCCGTTAGTCGCCTCTTACGACAAGATAGTCGCCTTTTTATGGCAAGCACATGGGTTTGCTGAAGACCTATTCTACCCCGGATCTTCACGGGTCTTGAATAAAAGGGACAATGGCCATAAAAATTCAGTGCTCAGTAGGGTCACTGCTCAAATCAAGGTTGAAAAGAAATTAAATAACGCTATAACAAACATGGTGAGCCTACTATCTACACGTGTACCAAATTTCAATATGTATTGATATAATATGATGGCCATAAACACTGTCCACAATATGGCCAACATCGCGTTCATCGTAAAAATTGAGTTTGGACCTCAAACCCAGCTGTCATCTCTTTGTGGGAACAGGCATGTTAAGCTTCATCTTCATTGGTTCATATGATGATTATAGATGTATGCTACCTAAGCAGAGTGAGTGAGTGAGTGAGTGAGTGAGTGAGTGAGTGAGTGAGTGAGTGAGTGAGTGAGTGAGTGAGTGAGTGAGTGAGTGAGTGAGTGAGTGAGTGAGTGAGTGAGTGAGTGAGTGAGTGAGTGAGTGAGTGAGTGAGTGAGTGAGTGAGTGAGAGTGAGTGAGTGAAGTGAGTGAGAGTGAGTGAGTGAGTGAGTGAGTGAGTGAGTGAGTGAGTGAGTGAGTGAGTGAGTGAGTGAGTGAGTGAGTGAGTGAGTGAGTGAGTGAGTGAGTGAGTGAGTGAGTGAGTGAGTGAGTGAGTATTTGGGTGGGCAGGCCGGTTGGCGAGCGGGCATTCGAGTGAGTTGAGTTTTATGACTTTTGCAATATTCCAGCAATATCAAGGCGGGGGACACCAGAAATAAGCTTCACACATTGTATTCATTTGGGCAATCAAACCCACATATTTGGTGTGACGAGCAAACACTTTGACCACTAGGCTGCAGATGAGCCATGACTTCCTGAGCATCGTGACATTTTGTTTTGCAGCACATCCTTGAAAGTATAAATGATTTTTAATTTATATCAGTGAAGTAATATCCTTGTGTAGCTAGGGAAAGTCACATAAATATGCACATCCTGACAACTTATCATATTAAACATGTGTTAGCATTTCCTCTTTACAATCTCAGCTGGTATGTATGGAAGCTCATTAAGACCATAAAATGATCATGGTATTATTTTTTGTGTTATGTTTTTCTTCTTTTTCAATTCAAGAAATTGTCCAGAAAATTAAAGCTGTCAATAGCATCAGCTCAAAGCAGCAAGAGAAAGATCTGAAGTTCATTTGCTGAATCAGCTTATATTGAATCATCAGTATGGTATGTTGAATTTTTAACAGAGCATCATAAGGTTTAAAGATAAGAACAAACATTGCATTGCCACCAAAAGACCCCAAATTGCAATTAGTTCCATTCCATTGGCTTTTCCAATAATATTTTCCATTTCCCTTCTAATGACAGGTCCCATATCAGTTATATTACCTTTCTAATGACAGGTCCCATATTGGTTATATTTCCCTCCTAATGACAGGTCCCATGTTAGTTATATTTCTCTTCTAATGACAGGTCCCATATTGGTTATATGTCCCTTCTAATGACATGTCCCATATTGGTTATATGACCCTTCTAATGACAGGTCCCATATTGGTTATATGTCCCTTCTAATGACAGGTCCCATATTGGTTATATTTCCCTTCTAATGACAGGTCCCATATTGGTTATATGTCCCTTCTAATGACAGGTCCCACATTGGCTATATGTCCCTTCTAATGACAGGTCCCATATGACCCTTCTAATGACAGGTCCCATATTGGTTATATGTCCCTTCTAATGACAGGTCCCATATTGGTTATATGTTCCTTCTAATGACAGGTCCCATATTGGTTATATGTCCCTTCTAATGACAGGTCCCATATTGGTTATATGTCCCTTCTAATGACAGGTCCCATATTGGTTATATGTCCCTTCTAATGACAGGTCCCATATTGGTTATATGTCCCTTCTAATGACAGGTCCCACATTGGCTATATGTCCCTTCTAATGACAGGTCCCATATTTGAGGTCCCATATTGGTTTATATGTCCTTCTAATGACAGGTCCCATATTGGTTATATGTCCCTTCTAATGACAGGTCCCATATTGGTTATATGTCCCTTCTAATGACAGGTCCCATATGACCCTTCTAATGACAGGTCCCATATTGATTATATGTCCCTTCTAATGACAGGTCCCACATTGGCTATATGTCCCTTCTAATGACAGGGCCCATATTAACTGTCCAGTATCGCAACATTCCTTCAACTATGACCTCATTGCATTGTTACTTTGTTCCATGACCTCATTGCACTGTATGGTGCCAACAGTTCAAGGGGCGATGCGTGTTTGGTGAAATACGTAAACATGCTACATTTATCCATTACTAAAACATGAGAAATATATGTTTTCTTGTACAAAAAGGTCTTATTTGTATCACTTAAAACATTAATAATAGATATGTTAAGTATGATTATTCTTTTTAATGTATGTAATTACACACATTGTGTGATTTTCAATAACACCTTCAGAAGGCCAGTGGATGACAGGGCACCTTACACACAAGTGCATTACTGTGCACACTAAGCTCTTAGATTAATTTATTGCCATTTTTAAAATACCAATCTCTGACACATTGAAATACAGCATGAAACTACCTGTAATAATTTACAATGGCTATTGCTTGTCATTGTGCATATCATCTAGTCTGTTGTTTTTTCAAACATTGAGAAACATTGTTTTGATGGTTTCCATACATCACCTACATCAATTACAAACATTCAACCCCATCAGTAGAACTTGTTTGAGTGGCATTTAGAAGTTGGTGTGATGAACAACGAGGAGAGTTCTATGGATATACAACTTCTTCGTATATATATATACCTTGCCTCTAGTATTGTACATCATTTGCTTGATAACGGTGTTAGTTAAGCTACACCGAAACATCGCTAATATTATATTAAAGAAGTTGTATATCCATAGAACTCTCCTCGTTGTCCCAGCAATAGAAGTTTTAGAATGTCATAAACACTAGATAAAGCCAGGGGAAATATTATTTTGGAAGAATAACATGAGTTTTACTGAACAAAGACACTTAGAAAACTAATCTGTATAACAAATATTCACTTTTGATAGAAAGGTGTAGTTTGAGAAGACCTTGGACATTATTCTAAACCATTACCTTAATCATTACATCCCTTTAATAAGGCCTTCTCATAACCCAACAACATACACACATTTGAACATATGAATCATTAAACTTTCGTAGTGTTCATTGTATTTCCGTCATTCTGATTGGCTGATTTAGTCAGGTGTTGTTGCATTGACTTCCTAAAGTCCATCAAAGTGGACAACTTTCGGCTATGCAGATTCATACATTAGGCACATCAGGGTTTTTTATTTGTACCTCATTGAACTGAAAAAATACAGTCAATCTTTGAATACATTTAAATTAAAAAAACACACACCTAAAGTCACTGTCAAATATTGAGTGCATATATTGCTCCTTTTTAACCTTATTTATGTCTTGCTGTACAGATATTGCTCCTTTTTAACCTTATTTATTTCTTGCTGTACAGATAAGCTGGTCATATTTTTTCAAGAATAAGATAAAAAATAAAAATCAATTTTCCCCGCTCGAAAAATAAAATCTTATATACGGGAGCAAGACTTCGACTACGCAAGACAGTTTGTTGGACACTAAAACCCCAGTTTAAAAATATGTAACACAAGAAAAATAATTTGTCTGGCCTTATCTAAAGAAGTAAGGTTACAAACACAATCATTGTACCATCACTGGAAAAACAAAGCATGAAAGACAACCAGTAACACTAAACAAACACAACAATTAGTCAAACAAAACATCAACAAGAATAAAAAAAATAAAATTTCTTGACAGATTCATTCCATTAGTAAACATTGGGTGCCCAGAATCACTGAAAATATTTTCCACCCCAGTGTCTAAAAACAGGAACCCTTTGATTGGCTGACAAGGTGCAATTACTGTGTTGATACAAGCAATTAACTAATCAGTCAATGAATGTTTTAGAGACTAATTGCAATTGTGTAATCCCACTGATCACCTAATGAGTATCAATTAGTGTGGTATCCCTGACCTGGCTAATGGCTGGCTAATTAGGGTGGGTGTGGTTCTCTATAACAATGGTGTACATTTCATGGCCAAGGTTTTCAGCTGATATCCTAACAGAGGTCTATTTGGAAGCTTCAGTGTAAATGTCAGTTTAATGGTGCAATGTGCTGTACTTACTGAAGGCCTGTTCCTAAAAGTTAAGTTTAAATGTCTTCTGTCCAGCTACGACTCTTGTTTTATTGGCATTCTAGAAGCTGGATACTAACCAAGGAAATTACACTACTTCACTGATAATATCATCTTGTTTATTGCAGGTATATATAGTGAGATGTTGAGATTGATAAATTTGAGTTTGAGTGTAGTTAAAAACACTTAGTCTCTGAACATTTGTAATTTTGATAGTAACAAATAAACCTATTTACATTGAAAAGCAGCCCCAGAGAGATGAGAGATTCACAGTTCCTGAAACTTAGGAAGTCAAGACTTGCTTCATTCAGAATTGTAGCATTATAGGGAAGGATAGGCAGTTGGGAAAATAATGTGGTTCAGGGACTGTGAGGCAGACTATTAATTTAAGTAAATTCCTTTGGATGTTATCTCATATTTTACAACAGGTGTCATCTGAACTTGTTCCTCAAATAAAACTTTATTACATTTTATTTCAAAGTGTTTGATTAATGCATGTCCTCCTCATCTTTACGATTTGCCTGGTGTGTGTATGGGGAAGGTAACTACATGTCTGCAGTGCTTTTCTGCGAATTACATACAGTATTTGGTGCTTTTCCGGCTTCCGATAATTTTTGCTGTGTCATTGTTGTTTTGATTTCGTTCAACGAGATTTCATGGGTTTTGTTCAGTGGGTAACGCTGCAACTTGGCACTTAAAGTATTTCCAGTGTTGAACTGAATCACAGCCTCGTAGCTAGTACAATGTTACACTTCCATACAACAATGTGCAACAAACTGCATAATCATACTTTCACAAGACAGGTGTAACTTGATCCGAAACTAGAGCCGGGATTACCTTTAAGGGTTGGGAATTCCCCTTCCCGAATTCGTTCAATGTCAAAGTTATACACATTTCTGGTGCCCATGTTAGCGATGACGGCGTTTGCAGCGAAGTGTTGTCGAGGTGTACTGCTGTCGTCGTCGAAAACAACCGAGAATGCCGAATATGACAGGAACGCCTTCACATCGCCATGTTGACTAGGTCATGTGACGAACTCAACTTTGACCTTGAATATTCATGAGTTATGGAATCATTCCGCCATGTGTTTACAATTTTACGCTTGAGGAGAACACGGCTGTCACATCACGAGCGGAAATAAAATGAGTTATCAATAAAGTTTTACTGCATTTCATCAACGCAAAGTAATTCCCAGCATTGCGTTTTATAGCAACACTATTTCAAACATACATTATGTACGATAAGGGACCTATTTTTCATGCTGTCATTCCTATCGATTTCTGTAACGCCTCTAGCTATTTCTCCATTTTGTGAAGTCACATGATCAATACCGTAACCCTTGAACTAAAAATAGTACCCAATATTTACAATATATCAATGCGCAACATGTATGAAAATAGGCAATTTTGATTAAAGCAGCTGAAATTTAATTATTCATGGAAGAAAATGCCCTCCAATATGATTGTGGTGGACATCGTGTAAAGCGCCACAGCTCTTAACGCCTCTCACACGTTAGCGACGCGGCAATCGATAAATGCACTACATTGTTTAGCGGAAGCGTAAATCTAAGGCTCGTGCCGCGTCATTGCACTCGCACGCGCTGATCATCTTCCCTCCTCCTCACACCTTCTCGACCCTGACAGCTCTGTGCCTGTTCTAATTTGCCCAGCTAACCTTTGCTAGATCCCAGGTATGTGTCATCTTTCTTTTCCACACAACCCGCCTCTTTCTCTCATCTGTTTTTATTTTCCACCCAATGTCACATGGTTCTCTCCCCCCAGGTCGCCCGTCCGTCTTCATCACCCCCCGTGACTTAAAGTCGCAAACCATAACCGCGTGTCACGCCCCCCTCCGAATCTCCCCGAAAAACACATCATCCACCCGTCTGCGTTTATTTATTTTGATAGACTGCATGTTAGCACCGTTACCAATCCCCACGGTTCAGGGTCGCCGCTAGAATTAGAACCTGTAGCGACTTTTTCCAGCAAAACCCTCGCTTTCTCCCGGTACCTTAGTTGCTGTAGCCCACTCTACTTACTATGTGAAGAGGATTGAAAGAAGGACGACGGAGGAAAGAAGGACGAGGAAGAAAGAAACGCGGACTACAGAATAAGGTGAAGAAGGAATTGTTCTCACAAGAAACTGTGATTTTTTTCGGTGAAGGATTATATAATGACCATACAACGTGCAAACGATGTACGGATTCTCAGATGTGGAAAAATCTCAAGATGTGCGGGCCGGCCGGCCTGTGAGCTAGATTGTCTTACAGTGCAAAACTGTGTGGAATATACGTGGATTTCCTCTACACACCCATGCCACAAATGTGGAAAGGAAACTGAGAAGGCCGACGCCGAAGCGTGTTTTTATTTTTGGCTCAGGTCGTATTCTGTTCATAGTGGAGGGATCCTTATTCTCTCATGGAGTCTTCACTAAATTCACTGCTGGTAGACCCGGGGGATATTTGATACGCTTAAGATCACTTAGGAAGGTGTGTTGACCCAGTGTGGAATCACGAAGCTGGGGCCATTGCCACTTTGCTTGCCATCAGTGACCGTTTGTCTGCTGTCTTCCAGTTGAAAGTCACGCCTGAGAACGCCAGTGATTTGTGAAATACGTGAGATAGTTCAAGGAGGCTGGAGTATGTGAGACATACATTCCATTGACGTTTTTGATAGTCTTTTCTACGTGTTTTCTAGTACAGGTAATGTTTCAAAACTCAGATATTTTCTCAAATTGCAATTTTATTGAAATAAATCAACCATTTTTAGGCACTGAAACACATATCCTCACATACAGATAATGAATTAAAGTGCATACAACAGTCGAGCTTCAAAATTTAGAAATTACATGGAATCTTCCAAAATTTCTCAGTAGCCCTGCAAAGTGTTATAATAAAAACAAGAAAAACACTAAGCTTTGTATAACAGTGAATAACAACTGTATCACTCCTTTGGATAAACATTGCATCTGGGACAACTGATAAATACACACATTGTACTACAAGACTTGAAACTGTGTGGTACAAGTGACATGTAACAGTAAGCTGCAGTTTCTGTTAAAACTATCTGTTCATCTGATGTTTCCACTGGGTTTTGAAACATTCCCTATGGTGTAGGTGATATATGGTGTTTTGAAATGCTGAACAATTACATAATGATAATGTGCGATATTTGTACGGCTGAAGTGACACATTGTGTAGCTATGACAATCGCCCCAAGCTGTCTCGAGTGAACTGTGCAATCAGGAAACATTACAGTGACTAGCTGATACTGGGATACAGCTGGATTCAGTCTGACCGAAAAACTGAACTGTGGATTTGTGCATCAGTAATTTCCATGGTAACAGAACTTCTGAACCTTGACTTCACAGGTAATGTGTCATCAATCAGGAAGGAGGTTGAGATAAGTCTGCTGATTTAAGGGTCTACTGATCAGTTTATTGAGGAAATAAATATCAAATTTCTTTACAAAACTTTTTTGTGTTTTAGATTAACAATTCTAAGAAGACATTCTCTGTGTCGAATGATTTGTTCGTTACTTCAATATGAGAATTCTAAATGATATTTTTGGATTGATTTTTGTAACGTTCTGGTGTTATTTGCATTGTAGTAATCTGTAATTATCTCGGGCATACTGCAAAACTCACAGATAGAAGTTACATTATTGATTTTCTGTCAAAAGATTTTAGAATCCCCTTGATCAGAACGCAAACTTGACGTATATTCTCCTCATCAATGATCATGGTGACTCGTGACTTGAGGGTTTGAAGGAAATCACTGATTAGGTATTGGATATCCTCGTCCTTGCACCAAGCCAGAAAGAACACTGATTTCACATCCCACTGTTTGTATAGTTCTCTGGTGTGTATCTATGGTAATCTCTAATCACATATACATCAAAGCTTTGTATGGATGAGTGAGTACAAAGCAATATTCTCTTACTTTGGTTATGTGAATTATACAAAATGAATAATCTATACAATGAATACATGAATACAAGGTAACGTTCTCATTTCACAGATGAGTGAATACAAAGTAATATTCTCGTATTATATTTGGATGATTTATGCATATTAATAATTCTTACTGTAAATAAATGTATACGGGGTAATATTTTCATATGATAGTGAAAAAATAACATAGATTGTGAGTATGATGAAATATTCCTATGCCTTTGTTGATATGGACTAATATTCCCATATGGTAGCGAGTATGATGTAATGTTCTCTTATAGTGAATATGAAGTAATATTCCCCTGCTATAGTAAATATGAGGTAATATTCCCATGCCATTGTTAATATGGACTAATATTCCCTTATTGTAGGGAGTATAAGGTAATGTTCTTATTTCATAGTGAAAATGAAGTAATATTCCCCTACTATAGTGAATATGAGATAATATTCCAATATAATAAATTT
Source organism: Haliotis rubra (assembly GCF_003918875.1). NCBI lineage: Eukaryota > Metazoa > Mollusca > Gastropoda > Lepetellida > Haliotidae > Haliotis > Haliotis rubra. The sequence goes on from NW_025765037.1 coordinate 324,927, forward strand.
CCTGAATTGATAAGTAATTGCAAGGTTAAATTACTTTACCATAGATAAGTAAGTGTACCATAATATGTGAATATGAGTGAATATTAACAGGCTCTGGATAAGTGAAGACTAGGTTGTTCTATATAGGTTGTACTAGGAAATGCTAAAATGTATGGTGATATTCCCTCACCATAGCAAAGTGAATATGAAGTAATATTCCTATAAAATACTCAGCTCTTATTCAATGCCCACTATGCCCAAAAAGAAAATTCAGTCAGGCTGACACCATCACGTTCTTGCCTCTAGCTCAGGAACATCCTGGTGTTCTAGCCAGTCCCGCTCACTAGCACCCTCTGACCATGTCACCCAGACAGGTTGCCAAGGGATATGTGGTATTTGGACAGAAAACATAGCCACAGACTGAGCTTAATATTTGGTCGTGAAAATGCGGAGGACAATCAGTGTTCTATGATAAAAGCAGTGATATTTATGGGAAGCTTGTGGGGATTTCTGTCTGCGTCATGTCCACTGGGATGCCACACTTTGCTTCCCTATTTATTTCCTCAATTAGATCAAATTCGCTGTCCATGTTAACTAACAATCAATACATGAAAGCGAAGGTAAGCTTGTCTGGGGACGCAAAGCTCGACCAGCAGTCCAGGACATGGGGTGTTCTTATTTCAACAGTCTACACAGATGGGTCAGTTGGTAGGGATGATATTCTGTTTAATGTGCATCAGGATTAGACCAAATGGGATATTCAAGTGGAAAATCTGACAAATTGTCCAAATCTGAGACGAAAAATCAATATTTATTGACAGATTCTGTGTGTCAGATCTTGGATCCACGGCTACTGCATCATCTGTTTGTAGTACCCAATAATTCCATTCATGAATTTCTACACTGCTTATGAGATAGGAGTGTGGACATGTCCCCAGATCCATTTGGGAAACAACCTTAGGCAAATTGTTTATTAGGCTTTCCACGCTGCTGTAATACCTCTGAATCAGAAAAGACATCTCGTATCCATAAATGCCATGCACGCTCGTCTGACACAGGGTTTTGGGTTTTTTATATTGTTGAGACAGACGTACCAATTATTGGGGTTTTCTTAGTGTTTTTGACCTCATTTGTTTAAGAGTTTTATATTGCAAAGATATTTTCAGTTTCAAATAGAAGATAGTTTGGGGTTTAGCAAATCTTGGCAAAGGCCATGCAACATGATAGAGTTTCGTATAGAAAAGGGGGAGTTACTATGCATGGGATCTTTCCTCATTAAATAGACAAAGTTTAATAATATTTTGTGTTTGACGTTTGTGGTGGTATAACTCAGCTTCTTTGGACAGTTGTTCTCAGTACAGGTTCATTTCAGATCTTAAATTTTGACATTGAACCTGAAGTTTTCTATGGAAAAGTGTTCGTTTTAATCCATATAAGGTAACTGTAATCTGAACTTTAGATTGAGTTAAAACATGTCTTCAGTTCATTGACTTGCCTTTTATATTTTATGACCAAACTAGAAATTTCAATTTTCATCAAAGAAGAAAAGTTTGAATTGCCTAAGTTTTATTGCCCTCTAAACCCATATTCAGTCGTCATGAGCAATGAGCAATGCTCGGCTCCAGTCTATATGCACCTGTGAAGATGAAAGGGTATATGCTGAATACGGAGGCCATTGTGATATCGTATGGCCTGGATGACATATTTCACAAGCTCCTATTATGTGAGTTGTGTAGCGAGTGGTATCCCACAGGTAGTTATAGCAGATGCTTGAAAGGCTTTATGTAACTTGTATCAAATAGACACAAAGTGGTAATCTGGAACTATGTTATAAATGACATGTTGGTGGCAGAGAGGTGCTTATCTTTGTAGCACACTGAATGAAGCTCTCCAAAGGTGCTTGTTACCTACTGCCCAAGATCTGTTTTTTTCTGAGCTTGTTTAGTGTTATAATCACTCATCGCTCAGCTTCGGGACCTTGGTCTTTTCTCCTTGTTTGATGAACCTGTTAACAGTGACAGTTACACGCTTGGACGAACTGCTTCCCACTTAACCTGGTGAAAGTGCTTCCTATCTCGCCTGTCAGAAAGCGCTCTCTTAGATGTGCAATTAAACATTGATGATAATTGAACAGATTGTGCTTGTCAAGGAACACTGAATAATTCATCACTGATAGAGCTAGTATGTTACTTAGCCTCGTGTTATCACGAATAATTCCATTTGTTAGGTTGCGTTTAAGCCATCGTTGACAAATCCATTTATTTTTCAATGCATGTTGGTGTTTTTTTATTTCTTGGTTAAAGATGTTAATAGGTTGGATTAATGAAGGAAGATGTTGATTAGACGTACTCTGATTAAGAACTGATTTAATTATGAGGCTGTGTTGTGTGTCAATCAGGACAGTATTAGTGTTGGGCTGGTACACAGCACGTTCGTTACTATCGGTCATCCAAGCGGTTACTTAAACCATGATAAGGTCAGGTGTTGTTAAATCAAGCAATGTTAGCATCCACTTTAGGGTATAGAGGGCTTGGGTTTGATTCCCAAAGTGGGTACAACATGTGAAACCCATTTCTGGTGTCTAACTACCATGGTATTGCAAGAATCCCTCCTTCCTCTCTCTCTCTCTCTCTCTCTCTCCCTCCCTCTCTCTCCCTCCTCTCTCTCCTCCTCTCTCTCTCTCTCTCTCTCTCTCTCTCTCTCCTCTCCTCTCTCTCCCTCCCTCTCTCTCTCTCTCCTCCCTCTCTCTCTCTCTCTCTCTCTCTCTCTCTCCTCTCTCCCTCCCTCCCTCTCTCTCTCTCTCTCTCTCTCTCTCTCTCTCTGCCTCCTCTCTCTCTCCTCCTCTCTCCCTCCCTCTCTCTCTCTCTCTCTCTCTCTCTCTCTCTCTCTCTCTCTCTCTCTCCTCTCTCTCTCTCTCGTAGGTGGACACAGGAAAGCCTGGTGGTTAAAGCAATAAAGTGCATGTCATGTCAACATAATAATTAAAGTCAAGGGATATCTGTCATTATTGTAATGTTAGGCTTTAATGATGTATTGTAAACCAATTGGTGATGTATGCTACAATTTGATTGATGTATTCAAATGTTGGACTGCTTTGGAATTATGTAAATCTTCTGGAATATTCACTGCATGTGAAAACATTGTTCGTTAAATGCCATATCAAGTTTAAGGATTAGTGTCAATTAGGTTTCACAGGACCTTACGACTTTTTGAAGATAGCTGCTGAAACATGATACTTGGCAGAGGACATTTTCAAATTTGACACAGAAGTGACAGGTGATGTCCAATATTTTGACTTATTCCTTACTTTGACTTGTTCTATAGATCCCAGTGTTTTTCAGGTGATCAGTTGACTTGTCTTTTCATGTGTTTGTGATCAGTGCTGATGGGATACGTTTACCGTTTTCAAACACCGAGTATCATCCCTATTGGCATTCATAAACACATACTCAAGATATAATTGGAATCATACAATGGACTCGGCTATAGCAGAGATTTTCTGTGAGTTTTAAAATGGTTTCATCTCTTTTATTTGTGATGGTTATTGTTTGAGAAAGGCTTTTGCTACGAATTGCTGATAAATAATGCACCAGAAACCGAAGCGAACCCAGCACTAATGTCTGCATTCATGTATCAGAGGGTCTGTATTTGTGGCATCGACATGCAGTCGCAGCAGTGGTCTTCGTGGCAGTTGCAGTATGAAGTATGTTCCTGTAGTGTGTTCATTATTGATCCGACTGTTGATACAGGACCTGGGTCTTAATTACCTGATAGCATTACCCCATTAACCACACTTGTAACATCAATAGTTGACGTAGTGCTAGACCGTGGATAGTTCACATCAATATATTCAAATAAAGAAATACTGATTATTAACTGTTATGTATCATAAGGATAATTAACAGTTCAAAGAACTTGTTCAACTATTACGTGAACCCGGCTTCAAGAGAACATATTCCTGCTTGATGGGCTTTGAAAGTTGTCATGTAGTAATGGTTTGGTGGGTGAGTGGATTTGGGTGAGAGAGTGAGTGAGTATTGTTTTATGTCACAATATCATCAATATTCCAGCAATCAGCAATATTCCAGCAATATTTCAGCAATATTCCAGCAATATCAGCAATATTCCAGCAATATCAGCAATATTCCAGCAATATTCCAGCAATACCAGCAATATTCCAGCAATATCATCAATATTCCAGCAATATTCCAGCAATATCAGGGCGATGATGATGAGGTTGAATTGATTTCAAGGGTGCCTGAGTCACAGTTGGGTAGGTTGGTGGTTAAAGTATTCAGTTATCAGGCCTAAGATTTGGTTTGATTCCCCACATGGGTACAATGTGTAAAGATCATTTCTGGTTTCCCCTGATAATACAGCAAAACGTGGCATAAACTCTATCCATCCCCTCATGATGTCCATTCCCCTTCAAATTTCTAAATTTGATGTGAAACCTCTCAGTTCAACATCTCAAACATTTACAATAAAAAGTTGGTTCATATTTATAATTATGTAAAGGAGCAATAAAACACTAATCTAAACCTTTCAAATTTTTAAACTTAGAAGTGTTCCTGTTTTGAAGTTTAGAAGGAATAATTAGAATCAGATGGGATAAAGTTTACTTGGAATATAAACAGAATTTCAATGATGTGACTATATTAAACGGCCATTTGAAGAAAGTTACTGTCATTATCAATAATACCTTGTCTGTATAGCCATTCTCATACTTACAGTAGACAGGTAGCCAATCCCCGTCAGGACAGAAGGCCATATGTAGATATTATCTCTCGACATCTAGCCTTAGGCAATGAATTAGTGAGAAAGGTGTTCTCAATGCTCTCAGTCTTTAGTGTGAGGAATTCCCAGTGCTGTTACAATTAACGCTTCTGCTTACCGTTCTCGCTTTAAGGATACGTAGTTCGATGTTTTAAGTGCATCCTGCTTGTGTTGAGTCTTGTGAAGGGATCAAATAGTCACAATGCACTTGTGTTTGGATGGGGTGAAAGATAATCCCTCAGCCGTGACGTGTCCGATTTGTATCATTCTACTCTTGTGATGGAGATTGATGCTTGGCTTGCCTGTGTCTTGGCAAACTGTAATGTACAGGTGCTTTGAACACTAACATTTGTCGCTTGACTCGCGTGGTCTTAACTGAGACAAACTACGATTAAACTTAAAAATGAACTTGTGGACATTCTAGATTTGCTTCATTCGGGACGATGATAAGTCTGGTAGCCTAGTGGTTAAAGTGTTCTCTCATCTATCCAAAAACCTGGTTTGATTCCCTTCACGATAAGTATGTAAAACCAGTTTCTGGTGTCCCCTGCTGTGATATTGCTGGTAATATTGCTAAAAGCAACAGTAGAACCATACTCACTCACTACTATAGCGATCTGTGAAGGTCCGGGTTAGAATATTGATCTTCAGTAACCCATGCTTGTTGTAAGAGGTGACTAACAGGATCGGGTCGTCATGCTCGCTGACTTGGTTGACACATGTCATTCGTCCCCAATTGTGCAGATCGATGCTGATGCTGTTGATCACTGGATGGTCTAGTCCAGACTCGATTATATACAGACCGCCACCATATAGCTGGAATATTGCTGAGTGTGGTGTAAAACTAAATTCGCTCACTCACTACTATAGCACGGCAATAAGTGGAGGGGAAAATGATTCAGAGGCTGAGATAGACTGGGGTTTGATACCTTGCTTGTAAGATGATAGATTTGTCCTCGGTCATTGATGATCCAGTGATTGGACACAAATGTGAACAAAGCATAAAGTGTTCTTCAGTATAGTATGCCATTCAAAAGGAGTAAATAGCTGATTCTTGTATTGCACTGTAGTTAATTATAATAATGTGAAATAATTGGGTGTTCTTTTGTGTAGTACAGTAAACATTTAAAACTAACACACCAATAGCAAACTGACAGTAAGTGAGTTGAGTTTTATTCTTTTAGCATTATTCCAGCAATATCATATTGTCCACACTGGAAATGGGCTTTACACATTTTACCCATGTGGGGAATCAAACACGGGTCTACTGCATGACAAGCGAATGCTTTAACCACTAGACTACCCCATCCCCCAAACAAACTGACAGATAAGATTAACTGTTGCTGTTATGTCCTTGTCATTTGCGATATATTTTAGTCAGAATGTAAATCACGACTATTCATTAAACAAAGTAAAATTAAAATCATTTTGTGTTCATTATAAGCAAAGTTTCTTGTATGTATGGGTGGGAATCAATACTTTCAAATGTTATTTAACTCCTGTATTGTACCTCAGTCACCTTCTGGTGAATCGATTCATTGCATCATTTTCAGTAGGTTTTAGTGTTATTGTATTGGCTATTATTAGCCGAACATACTAGACTAAACAGTTTCTAATAGAATTAGGCTTTGGTCAAGTGGAGGAAGTCGCAGATGGTAATATACTCGGCTGCACGGTTGGTAGTGATAGGTCACCAACAACATATGCTGGTCGTATGAAGCAACAGAATGAACCATATTACCGTAAGATTATCAGCAGATACTTGTCTTCAGATGACCAGCTGTGAAGCCCATTTCTGGTCTCCCCCGCCGTGATGTTGCTGGAATATTGCTAAAAGCGGCGTAAAACCAAACTCAGTCAGTCAGTCAGTCAGATGACCAGCAAAATACTTGTCATTGGATTACCAGCAAATACTTTTCGTAAGATAACCCTCAAATACTTGTCGTAAGATTATCAGTGAATACTTGCTGTAAGATTATCAGCAAATACTTGTCGTAAGATTACCATGAAATATTTGTCGTAAGATTACCAGCAAATACTTGTCGTAAGATTAGCAGTGAATACTTGTCGTAAGATTACCCTCAAATACTTGTCGTAAGATTATCAGTGAATACTTGCTGTAAGATTATCAGCAAATACTTGTCGTAAGATTACCAGCAAATATTTGTCGTAAGATTACCAGCAAATACTTGTCGTAAGATTAGCAGTGAATACTTGTCGTAAGATTACCAGCAAATACTTGTCGTAAGATTATCAGTGAATACTTGTCATAAGATTACCAGCAAATACTTGTCATAAGATTATCAGCAAATACTTGTCGTAAGATTATTAAGATTATCAGCAAATACTTGTCGTAAGATTATCAGCAAATACTTGTCATAAGATTATCAGCAAATACTTGTCATAAGATTATCAGCAAATACTTGCCTTAATATGATCAGGAAATACTTGTCGTAAGATTACCAGCAAATAATTTCTGTAAGATTACCATTACTTGTGGAAAGAAGTGACTGATGGTATCGGATGGTCTTGGTTGATTATGTGTCATTATGAAACAATGCTCACAATATTGATCTCTGGATTTAAGAAATACAGTTCGCTCTACCACCATGTATAGTGTAATAAAGCACTCTTTCACCCTGAACTATTATAGTTAAAGCACGAGGACGCTTGCATCTTTTCTAAGATGCCAAATTTAATACTTTCTAAGGATATTAGAATTAATCTAAGGCAGAAAACAAACGATGGTGTTGGTGGCCTAAATTAAGAATCCTCGCACAGGGCTAACTGGCGCGCTGTTCTATTGATGTGTCTGCCCCCTAATTTAAGACGAACGTTACCAGAAAAACAAATGATAAACAGTTTGATGACGGTTTACGTTCGGATTAAATATCTTCTCTAAATTATTTTAATTACATCTGTGATTAACGTAAACCATATGGGGCAATATGAACGTCTCATTTCTACTACCAACGTAAGTTTAGATCAGTACATCCAGATGAAGCTGACTAGTCAAGCGACGTTCCACGATTGCATTGTCGGAATGTAAACATTGCGACCGTTACCGTGTCGCTGAAAACTTGTGAGTCGAATTGAGACATTTTAATCGTCGGAAAACATAAAGCGTAATGTTTCCACCAGTGATGTTAGCTGCGTGAAGCAACTGCAAACCAAGAAACGGGATGCAAGGGAGTAGTTTATTGTAGGAGGCTGTACGAGGCGATGACAACTGACATGCTTCGTGACGTCGCTTACATTGTGACGTAATGCAAAATTGTTCAATTACGAGGGGGCAGACTAGAATGGTGCAGTGACATAATGCAAAAAGTGCATATTATCGTCTGATAAAGTATTGTCGACGCCTTTGATCTTTCACCGAAGCATCTTAGAATGTATGGTCAAGACTGTATTATACATGTAATATTGCTTAGTGCAGCTTTTAACAACAAATAAGAAGTCTTCGGAAAACATTGTAGTGAATGTGATAAATCCTTCATTTTCATCACATGGGACGGTGGGTTAGCTTCGTGGTTAAAGCATTCACTTGTCATGCCGAAGACCCGGGTTCGATTCCCCACATGGGTACAATGTGTGGAGCCCATTTCTGGTCTCCCCCACCATGATATTGCTGGAATATTGCTAAAAGCTGCGCAAAACCAAACTCACTCACTTGTCTCGAGGAAGTTGATGATTGATGGAAAAAAACATGGTGTGCCTTGTTGCCTGCGTAGGTGCCGTGAACATCAGTTTAGTATGTCATGAGGGTGATATGGTATGTTGTTGGGATTTTGATTTAGCATTCTGAAATGACAGGATGAAGACTGATGTTCTCTGTTTGAGCTGTGGTTCATTAGAATTTGGGATGCTTTCTTTGGGCGTGTTCTGTTGATTTGATTTATGGCTGTTTTTGTTGCACGTTTTGCACCTATGTTCCTTTCATCCTGAATCTAAGACCCAGACAGATGTTTTATAGCCATGAAGAATGTTGAGTAGTATGTTCAGTGACTTATATCTCTCCTACTGCTAGTCACTTCCCCCAGAGAACTAGCACTTCCTCCTTGCTTGTTCCTACTCCTTAGCTTCCGCCCACAACTTGCCACCCCACCTGCACTTCCCTCTGTGTTCCATCCTTAACTTAACACCCACAACCAGGACTTACCATCCACGACTAACACTTCCACCCACCACAAGAACTTAACACCCACCACAAGAACTTAACACCCACCACCAGAACTTACCATCCACCACCAGAACTTACCATCCACCACCAGGACTTAACATCCACCACCAGAACTTACCACCCACCACAAGAACTTACCACCCACCACCAGAACTTACCACCACCAGAACTTACCACCCACCACCAGAACTTACCACCCACAACCAGAACTTGCCACCCACCACCAGAACTTACCACCCACCACCAGAACTTACCACCCACAACCAGGACTTAAAACCAACACTTAACACCTACAACTAACACTTTCCACCTTCAAACAGGACTTAACACCCTCAACCGGACTTGCCACCTATATTGAGGACTTGCAACCAACATCCAAGACTAACCACTCTCAACCAGACGTATCACCACCCAACATACACCACCCACAACTAACATATGCCACCCACAACCAACATACACCACCCACAACCAACATACACCACCCACAACCAACATACACCACCCACAACCAACATACACCACCCACAACCAACACCCACAACCAACATACAAAACCCACAACCAACATACTAAACCCACAACCAACATACACCACCCACAACCAACATACACCACCATCACCAACCAACATACACCACCCACAAACAACATACACCACCATCCCCAACCAACATACACTACCCACAACCGACATACACCACCAACACCAACCAACATACACAACCCACAACCAACATACACCACCATCACCAACCAACATACACCATTATCACCAACCAACATACACCACCACCCACAACCAACATACACCACCCACAACCAACATACACCACCCACAACCAACATACACCACCCACAACCAACATACACCACCCACAACCAACATATGCCACCCACAACCAACATACACCACCATCATCAACCAACATACACCACCCACAACCAACATACACCACCATCACCACCATACAATATACCACCCACACCCAACATACACCACATCCACAACCAACATACACCACCATCACCAACCACTACATACACCACCCACAACCAACATACACCACCCACAACCAACCATACACCACCCATCAACCAACATACACCACCCACAACCAATACACCACCCATACACCACCCCAACATCACACCAACCATACACATACACACAACATACACAACCAACCATACACCACCAACATACACCGCCTCCACAACCAACAACCAACCATACACCACCACACCAACATACAACCCATCAACCAATATACACCACCCACAACCAACATACACCACCATCACCAACCAACATACACCACCAACACTAACCAACATACACCACCCACAACCAACATACACCACCATCACCAACCAACATACACCACAATCACCAACCAACATACACCACCCACAACCAACATACACCACCATCACCAACCAACATACACCACCACAACCAACCAACCAACATACACCACCATCACCAACCAACATACACCACCATCACCAACCAACATACACCACCCACAACCAACATACACCACCATCACCAACCAACATACACCACAATCACCAACCAACATACACCACCATCACCAACCAACATACACCACCACCCACAACCAACATACACCACCACCCACAAGCAACATACACCACCATCACCAACCAACATACACCACAATCACCAACCAACATACACCACTATCACCAACCAACATACACCACCACCCACAACCAACATACACCACTATCACCAACCAACACCCACCACCCACAACCAACATACACCACCCACAACCAACATACGCCACCCACAACCAACATACACCACCATCACCAACCAACACCCACCACCATCACCAGCCAACATACACCACCCACAACCAACATATACCACCAACAACCACCATCCATCACCCACAACCAACATACACCACCATCACCAACCAACATACACCACCATCATCAACCAACATACACCACCCACAACCAACATACACCGCCAGCAACCACCATACACCACCCACAACCAACATACACCACCATCACCAACCAACATACACCACCCACAACCAACATACACCACCCAAAACCAACATACACCACCATCACCAACCAACATACACCACCATCACCAACCAACATACACCACCCACAACCAACATACACCACCCAACAACCACCATACCACCACAACCAACATACACCACCACCATCACCAACCAACATACACCACCATCACAACCAACATACACCACCCACAACCAACATACACCACCATCACCAACCAACATACACCACCATCACCAACCAACATACACCACCCACAACCAACATACACCACCATCACCAACCAACATACACCACCACTCACCTTTTCAACCAACACACCACATACACCACCACCCACACCAACACATACACCACCACCCACAACCAACATACACCACCACCCACAACCAACATACACCACCATCAACAACCAACATACACCACCACCCACTACCAACATACACCACCCACAACCAACATACACCACCATCACCAACCAACACCCACCACCCACAACCAACATACACCACCCACAACCAACATACGCCACCCACAACCAACATACGCCACCCACAACCAACATACGCCACCCACAACCAACATACGCCACCCACACCCACCACCTGCCTCCTGCAACTGGTTCTCTCTTTCACTGCCGCCCTCATCTGAGCCACTGAGCATTCCATTTCCATAAATGTACATGTATGTGTATCTTTCAGTGTGTTATTGCCATTTTAATCTTCAACAGGTAATGCTCTTGACAGTAGTTGGCACTAGCCTTTACTTTAAGTAGAAAGTTATAGTTAAGTTATTTATAATGACAAATTTATTAGGTCATCTATTTTCATTTCTAGCACTACTGGGAAGGAAGTGCTGGAAATAGGAAGTGTTTTAGAAGTTCTCTTCTCAAGAATTGAACCAGAATTGAACATTGTCATAGGTCAACAAATACTGTACCACTGATCCACACACTGAACCAGATACCATGAACCAGTATTGTCTGTTTACACAATGGTAGTAATCATGAACATGTTGATTAAGCTGGGGCGGTGGGGTAGCCTAGTGGTTAAAGCGTTGGCTCGGGTTCGAATCCCCAAATGGGTACAATGTGTGAAGCCCATTTCTGGTGTCCCCCAACGTGATGTTGCTGGAATATTGCTAAAAGCGGCGTAAAACCAAACTCAGTCAGTCAGTCAGTTTATTAAGCTGTGTGCTCAGTCTTTGTAACAAATAGGAATCCAAATATAACCTGTTACATTTGACCAAAAAGGCGTTGTGTATTCTAAGATATATTCCCCCAACTTCCTCATGATTCACAACACTTCTAGCTTGGAATGTTGTGCTTCTCACTCCACCCACAAAGTCTGTTATCACATGGTAGTGTTGTGCCTTTTGTTATTTCGATATTTTGAATTGGTCATACATAACTATTGTTTCTAGATCCATGGATAAGTTCAAGGCCTTTTGGAACCAAATGGTATTGTGCCAAATACTATGTTCACTGTGGGATTATCTTCTGATAAAATACCACTTAAAGTGGGTATCTAAACACTTGTATACATCGGTGACCAGTGTAATATGTTGTGTGGTAAGTGGCCGTAACATCCCAGTCCTTTGTTATAGTGTATCATTAAACAGGGAGTAAAAAGGCCAACTTTCTCTCACAAACATGGTGAAATAAGAAAGACACGAGGTAAGATTGTATTGACATGACATGTTGAACTCTCCTTGGCTGGAGGGCAGACTTCATAGTTGAACGAGCACAGGTATGTGATCATTCAACTAGATCACCATGATTGACACGAGCGTGTTAATTCTTTCACCATTTGTCATCTTTCTATACCTTTTTATGTGTAATAACAGACTTTCAGCGCTGACCCTTGTCAGTAAAATGACTAAATTATTATGGTATCATTGTGAAAGATTACTGTGAACAAGGTACAAGAAAGGGCTCCTGCTGGTACATGTGTTTACATGGAAACAATAGCCTCACAGGCCGTGATACATAGGAGGGGGAATTTTATTGCATCTTTGTGTGTTCAGTGTCAAGAAAGGGGCTTGTAACAGTTATTTGCTCATCAATTTAATGCTCACAGCATTGCATGGTGGGAGGGGGGTCTTGGTTTATACACACCCTGGGTGGTGAATAGTGGAAGGCTGTATTAATTCCATCACAAGCTTCATGTTTAAGATTGAAATTGAAAAGGCCTAGCTTTGGATGGTCCATCTGTAGTAGTCCATGTTAAAGGGTTCAAATACGTAATTTGATCAGGTCTAATTTTAGATACCCCATCTGGAAAAGTTGAGGTTTTAGAGGTCTCAAATATGCAGTTTGAAAAGGCCTTGAAGTTTATATGCACAATCTAGAAAAGTCTGTGTTGGAGAGATCTCCAACATGTAGTTTAACAAGGCCTTAAGTTTTAGATGCCCTATTTGAGAAGGCCATGCTTTAGAGGCCTCAGGTACATAATATGAATGGCCTTGAGTTTCATGCTTGAGAATAATATGTAGTGAATGAATGTTGTTGATGGTGAGGGTTGTATTGGAACTGAGGGGCAATGGTAGAACTTCAGTTTTCAAAGTTTAAAAAGACGTGAACAAAGTCTTATAAAATATTCAAGCAACTGTAAAACTGGTAACAAAATATTCCTGTAGTTTAAATTAAAATTCACAATTCCTTACGAAAACATCCTTAATGTGTTGTTTCGAACACAATGCACCATGCACTGTATGCTTTCAGGACTTGAAGCTGACAAGAATAGGCATTTAATTTCCTCGTCTTATCTTGGATTACCGTTAACGTCATCTCCCATGTTCCATACATTTATATACATGCAACAAAAAACATCCTTGCCTTTTTTATTTCCTGAGCAGGAAAGAGTCTTTAGGGTGCTTAAGCTGGTGTGGGTTTGAAAGCCATTATGTCAGTGTTTGTGTTGAGCTGGGGAGGGCGGAGCAGTAATTACTGGCACCGTGGTCGGGGACATCGGCTCATCACCTCCATCAGACCACTGTATCCAGCAGGTGCTTGATTGAGTGTTCTGCAGAAATGAACATTGGACCATTGAGTCAGATTAGAAAAACTGTATTGAACTTGCAGAGTTATTGCTAGCAAGTAACTCAAGTCCATCTTGTAAATAAATGAAAGTGCGTTTAGTTTAGTTGGATGGAAATAGTGTTTTTTCTCCTCATAGCACCTGGTACACAGTTAAGTTTTATCTTCTTAGGATTAGGCAGAAAAGCGTACATATTAAGGAACTGTTTTGCTGAAAATTTCTCAGCCAGGATTCTACTTGAATTATTATCTGGCATTTTTATCTTTTGAAGAATTTGGAAGAATCTCTTTTGTACTTTGTGTAAACCTGATAAAAGCTGACAGTTTGAAAAAATCCTCAGGTGTGTCCTTGAAAAGATAAGAGCTAATAGAGCAAGCTGAATTAGGTACTTGGATTAATGTTCTTTGCACGCAGACATTGTTTATTAATTCCCTATTTACTACTTGGCCTAGCTGGTGAGATGTTTTTTCACCTGTTCTGAAATATTATCGAGTATGCGGTGATGGCCATGGTTTGTTTAGCAGGCTTGCCAACTGGAGGATCAGCTGTTGTTCCATATGTGCTGTGTTCCTGTGCCGTGGTGTCCTCTCGGATCAATGCTGACACGTCGCTGCAGAAGGAGCTTCCTAGCTTCAGTTCTTGTTCAGGATATACTATACTGTGGATTAGTCTGGTGGTTAAAGCGTTCGCCTATCACACTGAAATCCCAGGTTCAGTTCCCTGCATGGGTGTTAAATGTTAAGACCCTTTCTGCTGTCCTCTCATTATGGTATTTCTGGAATGACTCTTATTCTCATCCTGATATACATTAGACTAACACTTATAGTCCGTTTGACTTCATTTTTGACCGATGAATTGCTCACTAACACAAAATCTAATAAATGCAACAAAATCAAACTTTGCACAGCCACATGAAACAGCCAGGTAATCAACAATCATGTGCAGTGAAATTTCAATTTCACACGTACAACTCGCACACCTGGCTGTTCTACCAGCAAGTGGTCCCCCCTCTTAAGACTTAGCGAAAAGTGACAACATAATAATGATCGTTTGTTAAACAACTTTCTTATTCAGGTGTCCAAAATTATGAGACAAATCATCAGAGTTGGTCTGTTGATTTCATATGACTGTGCAAAATCTGGTTTTGTTGCAAGTATTAGATTTTGTGTTAGTGAGCAATTCATCTGTCTAAAATGAAGTCAAACAGACTATAGGCTAAAGTATATGGCTTTGATAGAAAGAAGAAAACTTCATTTAAATTGAAATCACTTGATTGTTTGGTTTGATTATTTAGAGTCAGCAGTCATGTACCTTGATCATTGCTGTGATATTAACTTACAAAATGTCAAATAACCAGACATGTTATATTCCTGTGAACAGATAATTACTTCTGTATGTGTCCAATAGGCTGGCCTGGTAGGTGCCCACTTGCCAGGTCTGAAGTTGGTTGGTTGTTGTTTAATGGCACACTCAACAGTATTCCAGCTAAATGGCGGCGGTCTGTAAATAATTGAGTCTGGACAGACAATCCAGTGATCAACAGCATGAGCATTGATCTACACAATTGGGATACAATGACATGTGTCAACCTAGTCAGCAAGTCTGTTAGTTGCCTGGGTTGCTGAAGACCATTTCTAACCTGGATTTCTGTGTCTCAGGTCTGAAGACTGGGGTTTGATTTAGGAGATAAACATCATGTGTTGGCCAATTTCTGGGTTTTATTGAGTATTTGAAGCACGGGAATTCATTTGGAACCTACAGCATTAGCAGGAGGTTTCAAATGAAATATTCCCGTGCTTCAAATACTAAATAACACTCGGCCAACACATGATGTTTTTTATCAACATTGTAAACACAAAAGTAAACCACCCATTTTTGTGTCTACACTCATTGACATCGAGTACGGGTACAGCAGTGAAGTGTCATCAGCCGGCCGTTTCGGCTGTCTCCCATGGTAGCATCTGGAACTGCTCATTTGTGACGTCATTCAGACTTTACGTCACAATATTGTCTTCACATCGCCATATTGTTTTAACTGAGGCATGGTACCTCAGTGAGCTAGCACTATATAACCAGCTTAAGTCTGGGCTAGTACAAGCAGCCACACACACACACGCATGCACATCGTCATATGAGCCAAATATTCTGAAGTGCGATGTTAAACCCAATTTCACCTCACCTCACCTTTACATGAGATAAGGTCCTGTTGACATATTTTAACACATGGGCATCATTGGTTTTCATGTCTGAGAACAATTACTGATAAAATAGCTTTCTTGTAGCATTTCAGTTGATTATGTAATTCATTACATGTCCATCTGCAGTCTCAGGCCAACACTGCCGTGATGTTGCTGGAATATTGCTTAAAGCAGCGTAAACTCAAACTCACTCACTCACTCAGGCCAACAGCTCAACTTTAACTGTAGAGATCCCAATGAGTCATTTTAGTGAAATAGGACGGTTTTCAAGCCGACCCTTTCTGTTTTTCCTTTTTCCATGGTATTTTGTACGGATAAAATCTAATGAAAAAACTGTTTTGACTGACAGCAAAAAAACATTGACGTTAATTGGAAATGTGTAAATAACAGTTAAGAAGGAGATAGGGATGATCTCTCAAAAGATTATTAAGTTTGTTGAGGAGATGCTGTGTACATTTGAGGTATGAAGTCAGTCAACATCTCTGTTTGCCGAGAGGACATACGCTCGCTAGAAAAGAACTCTGAAAATATTTGTAGTATTGTGGGTAGTGACTGCGGTATTGTCAATAGCGTGATGCAGAGGGTATCTAAGCATGGCGGGGGCTCGTGGGAGACAGTTGTTAGTTCTCTAACAGGTTCACCGGTCAGATCTTTGTGTACATATCATTATTCAGTCCTTTGGGTGAATTTGCTTGCAAGTGAGAGCTTTTCACGATTACATTTCTGAAATTTCCAGTATTCTTGTTTGTAAACATGAAAAAGTAAGTTCATTCCATTCAGAATTAGAATCTCTCTGACTGGTAATTAATTTAAGTTAACATTTAGTATTTCATAAGGAATATTTCAGCAGTTTGATTTTGAATGCTTCTGATGAGTTTTGTATTTAAAACGTAGCATTGCACTAGCTGTGTTTCAGCTATCTCATTTTGAATGTTTCTTTCAGTTGTTTTGAGTTAAAATGGAGCAATTCGGCAGCAATATTTCAACAGTTTGATTTGAATGTTTCTCACTTGTCATTGAGTTAGAATTAAACATTGCATTGGCAATATTTCTGCATAACAATATCGATTACTGGAAAAGAACTATTTGGAAGTCTTTTTAAAATGAATTATGTAACGACTATTTTGTCTCTGTTCTCTATTCATGCAATAAGCTGATATTTTAAAATCATGTAATAGGGAGAATGACCTTGAACATGAATTTGTTTGTTAGGATATTTATGATTGTGTTTTTGACAGGAGATTTCATGCATTTGCTCTTGTTTCTTGAGGGATGGTTGACAAGTTAATGCATGTTTCAAGGAACCAGCAATAGCCACATTTATTTCATGAATTTGGGCTTGTGTGTAAGCCTACAAGTGTTGTGCATTATAGGCAGGGTTTGAGCCATATTTGTTAGAGATTTGAACACTTGCAGGCAAGTTATTAGAAATATTTGTGTTGTCATACAAGTGTATGAGTCATTCAACAAGAAATGTTATAAGACTGATCGACAAAAGATTAGGGTTTTGTTGTTAACAAAGGACATTGACTACAGCTTAAAACCAACTGACCTGTGTATAGCTTCCAAAATGTATTATAAACTGTAGAAAAATAATGCAGATATATAGCATCAAAAGGTACAATATATTCATATAGCTTCAAAGGTACAATATATTCATATGAAGATGAAGTTTGCCCAACTGAGTATGGGAACTGTGTTCAGATTCAGTAGATATGGGAGATACCATACTGAGTTAACCAGTTAACCCTTTATATTTCTTAGGACCGTGGGGTAGGCTTGTGGTCAAAGTGTATGCTCATCATGCTTAAGGCCCGGGTTTGATTTTGTTTTTTTGTTTGGTGTTTAATGTCGCACTCAGCAATATTCCAGCTATAAGGCGGCAGTCTGTAAATAATGTCTGGACCAGATAATCCAGTGATCAAAAGCATGAGTATCGAACTACATAATTGGGATACGATGACGTGTGTCAACCAAGTCAGTGAGCCTGACCACCCGATCCCGTTAGTAGCCTCTTACGACAAGCATGGGTTGTTGAAGACCAACTATCTCGGATTTTCATGTGTCCGAATTTGATTGCCTTGGGGTGTACAATGTGTGAAGCCTTTTGTTCAGTGTCCAGCAGTGCAGTTTCTTGGAATATTGTTGAAGGGTGGTGCAAACCTTGGCTTTCCAAGGTGTCACTGACTGAAATATAGTCAATACTTATTGACCAGTTTGACAAGACCAATATTATTATACAATTATACAGAGATTTTCTTCTCTTAAACAAGGCGTTTTAATTGTGGACACAAGGCGGTCTGGTGTGCCAAAGACCCGGGTTAGATTCCCCACATGTTTACAATATGTGAAGCCCATTTCTGGTGTCCCCCGCCATGATATTGCTGGAATATTGCTAAAAGCGGCGTAAAACTAAACTCCCTTTATGGTGATTCCTACTGAATATGACAACAGAATATTGGGACTCGACCGCCTCCGTGGTGTAGTGGTTAGAGCGTCCGCCTGTAGAGCAGAAGGTCGCGGGTTCGATCCCCGACTGCGCCATACCAAAAGACGTTAAAATATGGTACTTGTTGGTCCCTGCTTGGCGCTCGGCATTAATGGGTACATCAAGGACTGGTCGGCTCGGAGTCAGTATAATGTGTCTGAGTGGGGTATTCATGCTTCACTGCGGCATGGTATCTCAGTGGGCTAGGACTATAAAACCAGCTTAAGTCTGGGCTAGTACAAGCAGCTGCACATACACATACACATGCATGCACATCGTCATATGAGCGAAATATTCTCTAGCACAACGTTAAACCCAATTTCACCTCACCTCACCTCACATTTGGACTCCGTATATTCACACCATCCATTCCTTGTATCTACTTTATATTCACCAGGTTTGGTCAGGATATGTTGTAAAACATTATAATCATGGTAACGTGCAGTGAATATGGAATTTATATGTTGTAAATAATTTCTACTAGAAGCTATGGCAAGACTAGAGCAAGCTAAATAATGACTTGTGTCATTGATAAGGTCGAATCCCCACATGGGTACATTGTGTGAAGCCCATTTCTGGTGTCCCCCGCCATGATGTTGCTGGAATATTACTAAAAGCGACGTAAAACCAAACTCAGTCAGTCAGTCAGTCATTGATAAGGTTCTTCTTGATAAAGATTTTTGTTGTTTCCCAAAAACGTTCATATACATAATGTTGTATTACAGATGTGTATAGTATTACACATGAATATGGATAAGATATACATTACTACATTTATTTATAGCATACTGGATGCACTGGATGCTTCTTGCACATTTGTGCATGTGTTGTTCGCCATACGATAGCCCTTTATGATTACATTATTGAATATTCTGCAAATGAATTAGCCAAAATATTTTTTAAAAGAGTATTCAATAACATAGTCATATTAATGGTTGAAAAAAACTTGCTTTTGCTGCAATCTATATTAGATCAATGGTTGTTTAAAGCTTGTATGAGAAAACAGTTATTTTATGCTAGTCTTGAATTGATTTTGACTTCAGTGCAATTTTACAATTTTGAAGTGTTACATTTGAATAGTTGTGTATCTAGTTGTTTACTCACACCCTCTTGGAATGCAAGTAAATATGCTGCACACAGAGAGATATAGGTCAATCCTGGGTGTGGTACTCAGGGGGGGGATGAGATATAACAAAGTTTCTATGTGATTGTCTGATGTTACTCTGTCTCACGGTTCCTGAACGCAGTAATTTCGCTGAAGGGGTCGTTGTCGGCACAGGTACTACAGATACGTACCCCAGGTACATTTCTGTATACAGATATGTACCCTAAACAAAGTCAAAATACAGAAACGAACCCGGTACCCTAAAAGGCGGACGAGTCCTTATTCTGCAATCCAAACCGGAAACCGTTTGTAGTTGTTCCTGTTCAACTGATTGCGAGTGGTATTCATATGCTTTGCGAAATATCCGTTACTGTGTATTCTTATTACTTCCATAACGCAATCAAATGTATCTAATACAACAGCATGACAGTTCCGATCAAGAATGGGAATGGAATTGTCCTAGGGTACATATCTGTAGTACCCGTGCCGACAACAACCCCCTCAGCATTATTTTCCCTACTGCCCACCCCTTTCTTCAATGCTAAAGTCCTAAATGAAGCAAGACTAGATTTCTTTAGGTTCTCAATCTCCCATCTCACTGGGTCTCTCTTTCAGTTTAAGCAATTGTTTGTTGCTATAAAAATTATATATATTCAGAGACTAAGGGTTAGTCTAGGCTGTCGTCTCTACAGCTTCCTGCGAAATATTTGTACCTTGTTTCAGACAGACATGGCACTGTCATAGCCAAGGGGATCATGGTGTAATCTTTAGGGGGATGTGCTTGTCTCAGCATTGGTTGTCTTATGTTGGTGTCCGTGTGGATGACCCCTTGTGTGTCTTGTCACCGACACTAGACACAGCCAGTGTGTGCCTGCATACAACGTGCAGCATTATGCTGTAACCGAGTTATGGTTCCCTAACACACTGTTGTCAAGATTCTCAAGTGCGAGATGGAATTTTGATCGAGATAAGGTGGGGTTGTTTTCGGGGGATGGGTGTGAATCTTAGTGGTATACCTGTCTTCAGCCATGGGTGTGAATTTCAGTTGTATATTCCAGGATTTGTTTCTGGGTTGGGTGTCTTGTAAGATGAACATAGAACCTAAAATTAACAAGAAGTCCCTGAAATACGGTTATCTTATTTGAGAAATAGAGATACTGTTTCCAGTGTAGACTTGGGTTCAGTTTGAATTTGTTCTTGACAGTGTGTAGTTTATGTACACTGAAACAGTGAGTTTGGTTTTACACTGCCTTCAGCAATGTTCCATTAATATCATGGCGGGGGACACCAGAAATAGGCCTCACATTGTACCCATGTGGAGAATCGAACCAGATCTTCAGCATGACATGCGAACACTTTAACCACTATGCTACCCAACTGCCCCTACACTGAAAGTAAAATATCCAATACAGCCTATGCAAATCTATTATAGTTGTCAAGTCTAGATACCACAGTTTCACTAATTATGAAAATTAAGAGAATTCCTTGACGTCTTGGCTCCTTTTAATCATATTTCATTGACAATGTATATTTGGTTGTCTTTGTTTCATCAATAGACCATGTGTGCAGTAATTGTGATTTAAGTACTTCTGGAATTTTGAATAATGGTGAAATGCTCCCCAACAAGTGTGACTTGTCAGATAACATAAGTGATGTGTAACACTATTCCATTTAGGAACAGTGGCTAAACGACAACTGACAGAAATTGAAAAAAATATCGACTCTATGCTGACCAAGGACAATATCGACAGAAGAGACCTAACAATGGCTTCACATCGATATTTTTCATGTGGAAATGATCACTGTGAGAATGCATACATGTGGTGACACATTGTATTGATTGCGTGAATATTACTTTTTCTGTTGAAGCATGACAATGCTTCATTGTTTCAATGTTATTTTGGAATATTGATGCAGAAGAACATGCATATTTTTTAATTGACTTCATACAAAGTTATAAAATATAATATGATATTATGTAACTTTGAAAATATTGAAACACTAATTTTTATCTCGGCCATTACTCCTGATTTTGGACAGTTGGGATGTACATTGGCAAATAAATTGAATACTGCTATCTTTATTGTGAAAGTATTTTGATATTGATAACAGGTACATTTGTGTGGGGTAGTTTGGGATTCTTTCTTGTTCATACAAGTAATAGTGTGTATAGAGGATATTATATGAGTGCCCATGTCATACTATGTTCACGACACGAGTGCTTAAATGTTGGCATTTCCCGAGTGAGAGCGAGGGATATACCAATATTTCAGCACGAGTGTCGTAAACATAGTATGATATGGGCACGAATATAATATTCTGTTTATTACTGAAGTCGTCAAATTGAGGAAAATAAACCCAAATCTACTTTCAAACACAAACAGTTCAAAGAGGTCATCAAACTCACTGATGACTGGAGCCAGACACGAGCATGGATTAACTAAATGGATACCTCATTAATGGCCGCCATGCTCATTCCTTATACATCACCAAAACCTTGATCACTTGTTTGCAGTGTGGGAAGAAAACAAAAATACACTCGAATATAAATGCAAATATTTTGCATGATCTTTCACCCAGACACTGGCATATAAATGAATTGGTGTTTGATCAGGAGACAATATTGACTGGCATGGGTCAGAAGGCGGTCAAGTAGATGTCAGTATTGCAGATTACTTCCCTTACAGGCAGATTTGTGTTTCATAACTACCGATGATGTATCTTTACACGTTATCTATACGCTGCAGTTTGGGCAGGCAGACAGGTGCTTTGTGGGCCACATGAATGAATATCGTGCATGATCTAAGCAACGCATATAGAGCATCCGTGGCTGTTTGTCTTTTGATGGAAGGGAGTTCCTAGGTTTGTGCATCACATGAATACTGGCAGTCAGAATACATGAATGTGGGACATGGATACGTGTATGCTTTTAAGTATGAAAGATGTACACTAAATGGTGATACAACGGTCAAGTGCAGACATTTGTCGTATAACATACATATCAATACAATTTTGCTGAAGGTCTTGCATTTTCTTCAAGGTTCGTGTCTGGGTTTAATGCACTTTGAACAATATTCCAGTTATATCCTGACATATCTTAATCTGCAATGAAAACCTGAAGTGATGCAGATCTCTGATGTCAGCGTGATATGGAGTGAGTGAGTTTAGTTTTACACAGCTTTTAGCAATATTTCAGCAATATCATGGCAGGGGACACAGGAAATGGGCTTCATACATTGTACCCATGTGGGGAATCGAACCCAGGCCTTCGGCATGACGAACGAACGCTTTAACCACTAGGCTACCCCACCGCTCCTTAGGCATACAGGAACCTGTAGTTGTGTTTTCACTGCGGGAGTGGTGGGGTAGCTTTGTTGTTAAAGCATGATACAGAAGGAAGTGATAATCATTTGCCTCATCGGTGAGACCCTTGAGTATAGTTATGGTGATGACAAAGCTTGAAACACAATCGGGATAACCAGGATTTGAACCCATGTAGGGTGCCCCTGGGATGCAGCCGCACAATGAATTACAGTGCCTTTGATGACCATCTGTGAACCATTGCAACATTGGGTTTGTACTACAGTATTTACCACACATCTTTACGTAAATAAGTTCGTCAAGTTCACCATGGGATACACTGCAAAATGAAATACAGCCCCTTTGACGTAAAACCCTTATAACACAGGGCCTGTACTGTATTGCAATATTTACAACACAGATAAGTTCAGACCAGTTTAGCATCTATGCTGACACTGAGCAGTAAAGGGATGGCAGGTATTGAATTTACATACAGATTTATATTATTCATTTTTAGCGGGATATATTTTATATTATAGGAGGGGCGATGGGGTAGCCTAGTGGTTAAAGCGTTTGCTCGTCACCCGAAGACCCAGGTTCGATTCCCCTCATGGGTACAATGTGTGAAGCCCATTTCTGGTGTCCCCCACCATATTGCTGAAATATTTTTAAAAATGGAATAAAACAATGCTCACTCATTTCTATACACTCTGTGGAGACTATTTTGATGGTTATGTGTTTATAATTGTAAAACCCATCTTACTGACAGTTAGTAGAAGTCCAAATTAGTCCACTGTTGAGGCATGAAAATGGGATTATTATTATTTGTTTAGTTTAAGACTCTGTCTGCTTTGTTAGACAACTGGATACTTTAAGAACAAACATAGATAGAGTGACACACAAGTACACAGATTAGTTCAACTTACAATACAACATGTGTGGTGTTCTCATGGTAGCATCTGATCATCGGAACATGAGCAGTATAAATCTCTTATATCCTCACTTTTTTGTAATGAATATTTTGTGTTTTTTATTCCCTGTTACAGTGTTCTAACACCGAGGATGATGAGTGAGTGAGTTTAGTTTTATGCCGCTTTCAGCAATATTCCAGTAATATGGTGGGGGACAGCAGATATGGGCTTCACATATTGTACCCATGTGGGGAATCGAACCCTGTGAGCGGACACTTCAACCATTAGGCTACCCCACTGCCCCTGTTCAATAATGACAGCTGAATATTGGGTATTGAGATTGAGAGGTGAATGAATGTTTTTTGCAGCCTTCAGCAATGTTACAACCTGTAACTATCAAGTCTTGAACAGGTAAACCACTGGTTGATAGTACAAGCACTAAATCATCCAGTCTGCTGACATAGTCACCTGATCTTCAATTTAAACCACTCTCTTCTAAGCTGCCTGCAGAACTGAATCTATGCAACAGATGCTAGACTAACGATGCTTAGTCCCTGAATATATATATATATAATTTTGATAGTAACAAATAAACCCATTTAAATTGAAAAGGAACCCTAGTGAATTGCACTTGGGAGCTTGGGGAAATCTAGATTTGCATCATTTAGGTCTTTAGCATTGCAGGGAGGGCTAGGCAGTGCGGAGGGGGAATAATGTGGTTCAAGGACTGTGAGATAGACTAAACAGACACATGTCACAGTGGGTCCCAGATTCACAGTCTCAGATCATGTCTCTGTGTTTGTCAGCTCTTATACTTACTAAAATGGAAACATTTGAGACGTGTTTTTTTTTCTCTCTTGTAAAGCTGACACATAACATTGATAGTGTTCTGAGCACCATTAAACACACTCACTCATTCACTCAAGACCACCAGTAACTTAGGCATTGAACATATTAAGAATTCTCCAGAGTGAGAGGGGCGGTGGGGCAGCCTAGTCGTTAAGACATTACGTCAAGTCAAAGCCCCGGGTTCGATTCCCCACATGGGTACAATGTGTAAAGCCCATTTCTGGTGTCCCCTGCTGTGATATTGCTGGAATATTGCTAAAAGCAGCGTAAAACCATACTTGATCAGTCAGTGCAGAATGTGAAAACAAGGGACAGAAAAATTATTTTTGGGGTCTCACATGGGCTAATCCGTTTAATCTCCTGACAAATTTAACCCAGGGTGTGAGGCCAACACGGTAGAGACATCTTCCTTATATTTTATCAACACTGTCATTTAGCGTTGGTGAGTTTGGTATTGAATTGATTAGATATTGCCAGTAGCCAGTGTAAAATTACAGTTCGAAGAGCTCTCCATGTCGTGCTACCTTGTGACTTGACGAAACAGTAACACCTTTGGTCGATAGTAAATCAATACGAAATCCTCTCTTTGCAACTATGTTACATATTTATCAAACTGATCGTCTGAGCTTTAAGTTATATTACTACATGACGAACCAAACTTGAGAATTTTATGCTTAGATTATTGAACCCTGGCTTATGGATTCATTGTATTAAGATAAACATGACAGTTTTAGGTGGGTGAGGATTTTGTGGGGTATCTGACTTCTAGAATTACCCCCCTTGAGGGCGGAGATTATTTTGTTGACAGAGAGAGGACAGGGGCCCAGCGAGGGAGATAAGACATTTCTGAGAAGGTCAGGATATTGACAGACAACAATAAAGTCTGGCTGGTCTCACTTTGTCCACATTGTGTTAGAGATAGCTTCACTCTACCTCATCGTCTGTTCAATATTGTTAGTAAATTACATCCCCCTCAGCTACGCTCGGCGTGTCGTTAACCTTCTTTCACATCTATGCACCTATAAAGTAAAGCATGCTTGGGTGAAATTTGTATCCAATATCAGATATTGAAGCAATAATTTATGTTTCACCTATGTGCCAGACTTGAAATAAAATAAAGTGTGCTTTGGTGAAATTTGTTTTCCAATATTAGACATATTGAGGGAATAATTTATGTTTCACCAATGTGCCAGTATTGAAATAAAATAAAGCCTGCTTGGGTGAATGTTTATAAAAAAAATAGAACATTGAAGGAATAATTTGCATTTTTTAAGAAATTGATTAATTGTGAAGTGAACGATTTTTGTCACAGCACATTGTGCATAGGATCAGCTGGGTACTTGATTTGAATGGCTGTTTAACTTATTCAGGTGTGGTGAGGTTGTCTTGTGGTTGAAGTTATTGCTTGTCAAGTCTAAGGTCTGGGTTCGATTCCCCACAAGCGTACAGTGTGTGAAGCCATTTTATGGTGTTTCCCAGCAGTGACATGTCTTGAATGATTATAAAAGTAGTCGAAAATTCACACACTATTTCACACTTCTTTCTTTTATAAATGAATGTCTATCTAAATGCACAACTCTAAAGAATTAAATATTTGGTGATTGATGATCCATTGTTTCCTACTCAAATGGGAATTGAACATTATTTGTTTCTCAGTGGTTTATTCCATTCAAAAGAAAATCTGATTCTTTCATATAACTACAGTTAATCTCTTTTCTTATGACATGACAAATAAACAATAGTCGTAGGAACAAATATATTCTTTTTAAGGAGTAAAGTATTAAGAAACATGCAAAATCTGATTTCAAGTTTTTTAAAATCTGACCTGTGAAAACATAGCCCCAAATATGGTATGTTTTAATTAAGATTTGTACAAGAATAAGGGCAGGTACAGTGCAGGGGAAAGCAATACTACATGTATTTGGACCCATCACACAATCCTCGCCTGTGTACATTAAGGCAGGAGCATTCCTCGGCACAGAGGTGATGAAATTCAAATAAGCAAGGCACCTTTCTGTGTGAAAAGGGCTTGATTGCTGTGTGTGAAACAGTATTATGTCTTCAGTAAGGAATGAGATGTCGCTGTGCTGAGGTCAGGCTGCTGAACATTGAACACACCCATCTCCATTAATTCATAGAGGGCACGACCGCCTCCGTGGTGTAGTGGTTAGAGCGTCCGCCCGGAGAGCGGAAGGTCGCGGGTTCGATCCCCGACCGCATCATACCAAAAGACGTTAAAATATGGTACTTGTTGGTCCCTGCTTGGCGCTTGGCATTAATGGGTACAACAAAGACTGGCCGGCTCGGAGTGAGTATAATGTGTCTGAGTGGGGTATTCATGCTTCACTGCGGCATGGTATCTCAGTGAGCTAGCACTATAAAACCAGCTTCTGTCTGGGCTAGTACAAGCAGCCACACATACACATACACACGCATGCACGTTGTCATATGAGCGAAATATTCTCAAGCACGACGTAAAACCCAATTTCACCTCACCTCACCTCATAGAGGGCACAGGTGGCCGAGTCACAAAACATTGCAGTTTCTTGGGAGAGAGTTATGTCCCTTGATGTCAGATGGTTTCGCTGATTATCCTCGATCCTCAAACTGTCATTACCACCCGTGAAGATCCGGGATAGAATTGGTCTTCAGTAACCCATGCTTGTCTTAAGAGGCGACTAACAGGATCGGGTGGTCAGACTCGCTGACTTGGTTGACACATGTCATCGTACCCCAAATGGGTACATTGATGCAATATGCTTGTGCTGTTGATCACTGGATTGTCTTGTCCAGACTTGATTATATACAGACTGCAGCCATACAACTGGAGTATTGCTGTGTGCGGCGTTAGATAACAAACCAACCAACTATACTCAGCACATGGATTTTACTAAAATAGTTAAGGCCTTTGTTTACGCTCAGAGCTGACATGCTGTGATATAACTTGTGTGTCAGTCCTTGAACCATACTATTTCATCGACCACTCAGCCCTTGCTGTCATGGGATAGCAGTAAATGAAGCAAGTCTAGATTCTCCCCCAGTTTCAGGCTCTGAATCTCAAATCTCGAGGAGCCTCCTTTTCAGTTTAGACGTAGGTGCTTGTTTCTATCAAAATTGTATGATTTTAGAGTTTAAGTGATTATTGGTTTGGTGTGGTTGTTGTTTAACGCCGGGGGGCGGTGGGGTAGCCTAGTGGTTAAAGCGTTGGCTCGTCACGCCGAAGACCCGGGTTCGAATCCCCACATGGGTACAATGAGTGAAGCCCATTTCTGGTGTCCCCTGCCATGATATTGCTGGAATATTGCTAAAAGAGGCGTAAAACCAAACTCAGTCAGTGTTTAATGACACACTCAGCAATATTCCAGCTATATGACGCCGGTCTGTAAATAACTGAGCATGGACCAGACTATCCAGTGATCAACATTAAGTGCATCGGTCTAGTCAGTAATTAATAAATATTGCTTAAAGAAATGTTAGACACAACTCACTCACTTGTACACTGCTTGATGCCCAATCATCATATGAGCGAAATATTCTCAAGCACGACGTAAAACCCAATTTCACCTCACCTCACCTTGATACCCAATTGTTCTCAATTTGAAGAGACAATCCTTTCTAAACCTGGTGACTAGATCTATCTGTTATATCTAGGTGGCGGTGGGGTAGCCTAGTGGTTAAAGTGTTGGCTTGTCATGCTGAAGACCCGGGTTCGATTCCCTACATGGGTACAATGTGTGAAGCCCATTTCTGGTGTCCCCTGCAGTGATGTTGCTGAAATATTGCTAAAAGCAGCGGAAAAACATACTCACTCACTGTCACATCTAGGATCTGTTTTCACACACCTACAGCATGAGGTAGAATAGGCGACAGTGGTAGGAGCTGTAAAAGAGTAGAACCAGTTATTGCACTCTCAGCCAACGAGATCTTCCAACACACCAAAGGCATTTTACTGATAACTTTGAACACAGTATTCTAATGTCATGATTTCAATTTAAGTAGCCCTCAGGATTTCCTAAACTATTACTTTAAAAACATTTGCTTATATTTGATATGCATGAAATTCATTTCTGACTTGGAAAAAAATGAATGTTCATTGAAAGTACATTTATAAATGATGCATTATCCTTGAATAATGAATTGATGTTGAGTATTATGAATAATGATATTTTAACCTTAGGGTTGTTATTGAGGCAGCTGAAGCGGCCTTTGTTGTAAGCTTTGATATGCAAACTGGAGTATGGATTCAAGTGATACTTTTATAGATGGCTTCTTGGGATGACATACCTACAGGGTATGTTCTGATTGATCAGCAGCACTGGACATGATGAAAGGAATTACAGGGAGGGAGGCTGAGTTGGTATTATTGTAATTTGATGCTTAGGTCATTTGTTTTATTGATAAATAAACATCCGATCAGGCATATTTTTATTGCGAAATCAAATAACATAATAAATTACACTCCCAAATATATCTAACATGTGGATTGAAAATTAGAGGTGATGAAAAGCAAAGATGTTTTCCCTGAAAGTATCAGTGATGACAACAATGATTAGTGGAGACTGACAATGTGATTTGGGAGATTAGTGTTTATTGATAAATAAACATCCGATCAGGCATATTTTTATTGCGAAATCAAATAACATCATAACTTACACTCCCAAATATATCTAACATGTAGAATGAAAATTAGAGGTGATGAAAAGAAAAGATGGTTTCCCTGAAAGTATCAGTGATGACAACAAAGATTAGTGGAGATTGACAATGTGATTTGGGAGATTAGTGTTTATTATTCATCATTAGGCTGTAAATATCTTGACAGGAGTACAGATGGTCACATGTTTACTTGTCCTTTATTGTTGGGGGGCAATGGGTGGTGGGATGGTGGTCGTGAGAGTATTGGTAGCGCAGGGCTTTGAAGAGTTGCAAACCTCGGGCGAGATAGGAACCTTTGATTGTGGGTTCAAATCCCATTTGATCACAATTATGTTCCTGGGTTTGTCGGTACCATGGTTTCACCAAAGTCGTGGCCTTCTGAGACCTACATTACACCACACTCCGGCACAGCGATGACTTAACATAACATCACTGCCACAGGCTAATTTGCATATCACGTGACCAGACTTTTCTCTTGTTTGTAATCAAACACGCATATTCATAATAAGAAGAGACTGGACACACGAAAGCTTTTCGGCGCTCTCTCCATATTATTTTACATTGTTACATATATTTTCTTCCACAACTGCGACAGTTAGGTCTATGACAGTACATATTTAGATATCAAAGTGGCTGCATCGTTTGCTCTCCGTCTGCTTCGATGACTGCACGTGGAGCCGTACAACCTATGTAAACAAAGGATCGCTACGCAAATCGAAATAGTGTTACATGTTTTGGGATATTTTCTCAGTGAAACTAAACGATTCTATTAAAGATGTTTAGTTAGATGTGTAGACTCGTCAAAAATAAAAGAGTAAAAGAAATCTGTACATTATATTGAATGGACATTGCAAGATGTGACGAATCGTCACATTTTTCTGGCCTGTGGCAGATGTATGGAACTCTGGGTAGAAGAGTGACATCAAACAAGATTTCATTCCACATGAGGCTGAAGCGCATTGACATAACTGGAATATTTTTAAAAGCAGCATTGGACTCACTCACTCACTCATGTATAGTGAGAGTGCTGTTATGAGCATGGCCTGAGGTGTGATATTATATGAACAGTTTAAGTGTTATTAAACAATTAAAGACCCCTGGAAGTCAATGAAGTTATACTTAGGGTTGTAGAGACATAATACATAAATGTCTTCATATGTTGTAAACATATCTACATAGCTACAAGACCAGGGCCTAGATTTTCGAAGCTCTCTTAGAGCTAAGATAGTCGTAAGTTAATGTTAATGCTTGACACTTCCGACCATCTTAACACTAAGAGAGCTTAGAAAATCTAGGTCCAGGATGTTTGGAAAGCAAGGAAGGAAAATATATGCTTTCCACATGCTGTAAATGAGTTTTTTCAAGTGAAATAAATGCTGAGTCAGCATTTTGGATCCGAGTGTTGAATGAAATGCTCGAGAAGTGAGAACTCATCGAGGGAAAGTAGCAGGTGAAGTTGTTTCTCAAGTTTCTTATCAAGTAAACCTTTAAATTTGATATATGAGAAATTTTGGTGTCATGAGCCGCCCTACTGAGATCGTTATAGACAGGTTATTATAGAAGCTATGGCAGCAGCTGTACTGATACGCAGTGGGGAGACACAATGTGTGTAAACAGTATGGAAGGGTGTGGCCATCATTGAGTTGGGAAGCATTCTGAAGGAGGGCTTGAACCGGAAATATCCAACCCCTGCCCCCAGTCCTGGGAGTTTACACTTTTCATGAAGACAATGAGCCATGTATTTGCTTGATTTTAGTGTATTTTTAGTTCTTTGGTTCTATTACAAAGCTGATTGTGTGTCGTTGCGAGGGTCTCGGTTGCATGGAAATATTGGCCTGGGCCTAGATTTTCGAAGCTCTGTTAGCGCTAAGATAGTCGTAAGTGCCATACATTAACATTAACTTACGACTATCTTAGCGCTAAGAGAGCTTCGAAAATCTAGGCCCTGGGTATGAGAGTTAGTGATGGATTGTTATTTGAGTTTGAAACGCGTTGAACTTGAGGTGAAGATGTGCCGGAGAGTCTCTGTGCTTTATCCAACTGGTAATGGACCACCCATGCTGGAGATTTTCTGCCATTATATTTTGCATCTTCATCCACGATGTAATGGTTTGTGATTGCATATTGAACTATGAATAAGAGAAACAGTTTGGGATTATTTTTGGAATAAGTGTAATTCAAGGGTTTCTCTTTTTAAGGAAACTCTCTGTGTCTGGTCGAGTGCCAAGGAATAAAATGCCACAATTACCCCATTTACCTGTTTATGGTTGCCGCTGAGAGCAGGACACATCTTATTATGTGTCAAGATTTATCAGGTTCTTAACAGAACTGCTCCAAATTGTGAGACAACTGACTATACCATACTGGGTGTCGTCTGCACTGGGCCTCACTTTGACATTCAATCTGAGGCCTGGCGTAGCCTGGCAGTAATATTGATATGTGGTCAGTCCTGTGTCACGCCTCGTCCCATATTGATTAGAATGAAGGGATCTTCTCTCGTTTAGAAAGCATTTTCTGATGCCAAGCTGAGCAAACAATGCATGCCTGGTATTACATCGATCTCTGCCCATTAGACTCGGCTTTATCAAGTCATGCTTCGATCAGATGTTGCCATCGAAAGCTTGACTAATTGATTCTGGGATGCTGTATATTTTGTTGAGGTGGGAGACCCTTTAAACTGGTTTTTTGATGTGTCGTCGGTCATTGTGGCTGAAATTGTAAACTATAATAGGCTATTTTGGTTGGAAGAAACTAAACAGAGCAATGTGGAGAGAAGCTTCACAACGTCTATTGGACTGGTTCTGCCGGCTAGATTGATGTTGTCCTTAATCTCGGAAATCCTTGTGACATTTTTGCGTAGTTCTTCATTAGAAGAAGTCCAACGTTCCAGTAGCCTACTTTTCTCGATTGTTGGACACTCTAGGTGGCAGGGCACGGTGATTTTAATCATGTTCTTGACCTTCTCCCAATGTCCTGCCAGTTTGGCCTGTATGCGGATCAAGCTTGCATCCAGGATGGACACAGAATATTTTGTTTGTGGACAAATTGAAATCAGTTGTGTTTTGTGAACTTATTTCATATCGGAATGAACGTTTTTTAGCCAGGTCTTTGTTCAGCATGCCAAGTCCCAGGTTTGATTCCCAGCATGGTCGTGATGTGTGAATCCCATTGCCTCAAACACAAAGTTTGATCAGACTGAATGCAAGTACAAATATGCTCTACCTGTAAAGATCCAGGTTAAAATTGGCCTTCAGAAACCCATGAATATCATAAGTGGCACGAAGAGGATTGTGTAGTTACGCTCACTAACTTGGTTGACACATGTCATTGTATCCCAACTGAGTATGCTCATGATGTCAGTCACTGGATTTCAGAGTCATTATTTAAAGGCTGCCATTACATTGCTAGAAAATTGATGAGTGTCGCATTAAACAACAAAACCAAATAAATCTGTTCATGCTATCTGCCACTACTAATGGGTACTAATGAACAGGGCCACCTCCGTGGTGTAGTGGTTAGAGCGTCCACCCGGAGAGTGGAAGGTCGCGAGGTTCGATCCCCGACCGCGTCATACCAAAAGACGTTAAAATATGGTACTTGTTGGTCCCTGCCTTGCACTCGGCATTAATGGGTACAACAAGGACTGGTCGGCTCGGAGTCAGTATAATGTGTCTGAGTGGGGTATTCATGCTTCACTGCGGCATGGTATCTCAGTGGGCTAGCACTATAAAACCAGGTTAAGTCTGAGCTAGTACAAGCAGCCGCACATAGACATACACATACACATACACGCATGCACGTTGTCATATGAGCGAAATATTCTCTAGCACGACGTTAAACCCAATTTCACCTCACCTCACTAATAGACAGATCACTGAATGATCTTGATACACATGCTTCCCAGTATAGGTAGCTGAGGACTTGTTCCAGCCAGGAACTATCTCAGGGTTTCTGACTGGTGTCAACATGGTAGCACAAGTCACAGACTTCCTGTTGTCTAAAGGCACATTTTATATAATGGTGACAGGGGCGGTGGAGTAGCCTAATGGTTAAAGCATTGGTTCGTCACGCCGAAGACCCAGGTTCGAATCCCCACATGGGCACAATGTGTGAAGCCCATTTCTGGTGTCCCCCGCCGTGATGTTGCTTGAATATTGCTAAAAGCGGCGTAACACCAAAACTCAGTCAGTCAGTATAATGGTGACAGGTGAACCGGTGATCTAAGGCAATGCAGTCAACAGCAGATTCATGTCCAGATTTATATCAGAAACCATGTGCGTGGGTTCGAATTCTGGATCTGCCTGGTTATGTTTATAGGTTTGTGAGCACCGTGTTCATACTTTTTGGGTTTTCCAAAGTGGTGAACATCAAAGATCTGCATCAGTTTTTGCTTTCTTCCAACATTGGCTTGTCATGCCGACAATGGGTACAATGTGTGAAGCCCATTTCTGGTGTCCCCTGCCGTGATATTGCTGGAATATTGCTAAAAGCGGCGTAAAACCCAACTCACTCACAACACACACACACTCACTCACTCACTCTAATGCAAACTTGATCTCGTCACTATATGGCTGGAATAATGCGGATGTGACGCAAAACCCAACTCAACAACAACACTCACTCACTCACTCACTCACTCACTCACAACCCTCACTCACTCACTCACTCATAGGTTATGATGCCTCTTCTTTGTCTTGATTTTTTCTTGTAATTGCAACTCCAATTGCAGATTGTTTCTATATATGGATAAAAAAATGAATAAAACAACTGTAATCTTCCTTGTATATCTATTCTGCCTTTTGATACATCATGTTGATAAGATCTATATAGTGTGGTGAAGTTAATAAAAATACACTTACTTTTATTACGTGAATGTCTCTGTACAGACCTTCTTTCTCATTATATGTATGAGATACTGCTAAAAACTCTTTAGCACCAACTCCATTCACTCCAGAAGAGCAGGCAGAAAATTGTGGGAACCTGGAACACATTTAGATGATATATGTGGGTTATCGTTGAACTGACCTTAGGTGGGAGAGTTGAAAATAACGTTTTTGTACTTCGAGACCTCTGAATTCCTTGAACCATGTTCTATCCAGAAAAGCTTACTTGATGCTTGAATATTTTTACCAGTGGTGATAAATAGCTCTGATTAATGTTGTTATGCAAGTTGGACCAGTTTCCAACCTTTCAGGGCTGGGGATTAACTGTAAATCTCAGCATTGATTTGGCTAGGCAGTCATGTGAAAATGATCACTTGCAAGCTCTGTAGGCAGTTCATGCATGGGTGGTTCGAGGGAGAAAAACAAAATTGATTGTGGGAATTGAATTTTTGGATTCCCTTGTGATGGAGAATTTTCCTAATAACATTTGCGATTCAATGATAGTGGAGCTCTGGAGAACACTCCAGAATGTTCAAAATGGCTGAACAAAATTCAGCCATTCTGTTTGTAATCAATGAGTCCTACTTGAGAAAAATTCTGATTTCAGCTTTCTATAAAGGTGATGGATGTCTCAAAAACTAATTATTGATCCAGACCAGCAGAGGCTTTATTGTTTCATACAGCACAAATACCAAGGGTGAATCCGTTATTGAGTTTCCTGAAATATTACTTTTAAATGTAGGTAGTTCCAGGTTGGCCTGATTTGATTAAAGTTGATGAAACGTTTATGCTGTAGAAGGCATCACTTCTTCTGAGACCAGGTTAAGTTGTTCAGTTCCAGAGGATTATTGTCAAAAGAACATTTACTTCAAACTAGTCAAGCTATGTTCCGGTGGGAAATTTGGATGGAATTGGACCTCTGTAGCTAGTGTTTGTTGTAAATGGTTCCTTCGATGAGGATCAGGTGGTCAAATGTTTGATTGTCGTTTGTGTATGGACATTTGTTGGAAACGTGGCTCTGAGTGATGGACAGACTTCTTTGTGCAGCATTTTATCTATTTGAGGCTGTCATTTGGGTATTGACAATTCCTGGAACCTGCTTCAGCCTACCGTGAGATATGATCTAATGTTTCTGCCTACCTCATGTCTTTCGTTCTGTACTTCATATTATACTGGGGACGTGAGGTAGCCAAGTGGTTAAAGCATTTGCTTGTCATGCTGAAGACCTGGTTTGGATTTCATCAGATACAGCCCATGGAAGTCTATTTGTAAGCCTCAGTTCTTTTCCTGTGTAATATGTTCATTTCAGAGATGGGGCGGTGGGATAGTGCATTGGTTTAAGGAATATTCCAGCAATATCATGGTGGGGGACACCAGAAATAGGCTTCACACACTACGCAGTTGGGGAATCGAACCTGGTTCTTTGGTGTGATGAG
Source organism: Haliotis rubra (assembly GCF_003918875.1). Taxonomy (NCBI): domain Eukaryota; kingdom Metazoa; phylum Mollusca; class Gastropoda; order Lepetellida; family Haliotidae; genus Haliotis; species Haliotis rubra. The sequence goes on from NW_025765037.1 coordinate 360,799, forward strand.
CCAACGCTTTGACCACTAGGCTTCTCTACTCCCCATCCCATATGAAGGTGACGCACTGTGATATAACTAGAATACTGATCACACAGTTTTTAGATCCACCTCGATCTTTGATGTTTCTGATATAGAATTGAGCAAAGAGTTTGGAAGCAGAATACCCAAGCTTCCATTCTCAAATAGAGCTTTGCAGATATCTGTGTTGTATTTGGAGCATATCACCATCATCATGCATGATTTATGATATTTTTCCGAATAATTAATTTGACATCAATTTCTGTTGTAAAGCTCTAGTGGCTTAATCACCCTTTAAATAATCATGTATTCAACTTGGGATTCCCATTATTTTTAATTAAAAAGCTTTAAACCCCCAAGTTCCCAAATAGTTGTTGGTCTTTTCTTCCTGTTAGTAATCGGTCGACTGCACCACACGTTAAAGCAGTCACTGAATAATTGTGCAAGTTCGTATGTTTCAGATAGGTTCCTTTATTTCTGTGGTCTCTGTATGAATTAGGAATTATTACAGTCAAGGAAAGCTCAAAATTCCGTGTAATATTTTCCAATTATACAGAAATAATGTGATGAAAAAATTCTCATGATTAACCAATAATGAATAATGTTGACGTAATTCATTGCCATCAATCTTCATTAATGCAAATCTGTTGCTGTAAAATAAAAATAATTTAGAAATTGTTCATTCATTAAAAAATAGTTGAGGGACAAATTGTGCATGGTGCGATTTTGAATGCATTAGCTCCATTTTTCTCCAGCAATATGTGACATATTCTGGTCCATAAATGAATTCCCTTAACAATGTTACGTTGATCAAATTACTGAAAAAATGTGGAAAGTGGAAATAAAAACAGTGTTATTCCTGAAATGACACAGAAGTTGATTAAGTTTAGTTTTCACAAGCTTAACCTTGTTAATTTGCGAGCCATTGTTTTTAGTGACTATCTGACTGTCAGTTTTTGTCTTGATGTCTCAGAAAACGTGACAAATTTGATAACTTGGTGGAGAGGCTATGTCTCGCGATGTTCTGTGTGTGTCAGAACAACCACCTCCGATTCTACCAAATTGATTTTTTGGGAGGAGAATTGCACAAGAAAGGTAAAATGTCAATTATGTCCTTATAGCTGTCTTTCAAGCAATGATTGTCTGGGGAGGATTATACCAGAATAGACGTAAGAAGCCATTGACAAATCAATTTAATTTGTTCCTAATGTGGAAATTGACGGACATTTGAATACTTGATTCTTCGTCAAGTGAGCAGTCGAGGTCGGGGGTGTCTTTCTGATTGGTGACGGTTTATTATGAGTGCTGCGCTTTGTTTATTCAATGCTGTTAACTTTGTTAATTCATATTCCCCATACTGTAATTTATTTTGATTTGTAAAATGTTGATGTGACATGTTTTTTATGAATTGATTGTCTCATTGACCTGAGAAATAAAGTTGATGTGGATGTTATTTAAATTTAATGTGACAAATTTTTATTGTATTCTTGGTGTTTATGTTTTAATGATTTCAGAAATAAACTTTATCTTGTGACATGTTCTTGTTTCTGTTATTCTTTATTTATGATGATTTATGGGAGGTGGGTTAGACTAGTGGTTAAAGCGTTTTGCTCATCATGCCAACGACCCGGGTTTGATTCCCCACCTGGGTACAATGTGTGAAACCCATTCCTGGTGTTCCCTGCCGTGATATTGCTGGAATATTGCTAAAAGCGGCGTAAAACTATACTCACTCACTTTGATGTTTACTGCTGACTACGTTGAATCTTGAACTTTGATTCATTGTGATATGGGTAGCCTGGTGGTTAAAGCGTTCGCTCATCATGCCGAAGACCCGGGTTCGATTCCCCATAATGTGATATGTTGCATTGTTTTCTGTATGAACTGTACAGCCTGTCAGTGATAAAGGTTGTCTGATGGTGTAGTGTAGATATTCTTAAACATCACTCGGTTCATCTGGACATTACCATTCTTTGTGAACTTGGGTGGATTGCATATCCCCTACTTAGCGCTTCCATTGTATGGAGTACTGTCCTTTGTACATCTTAATTGCTTTGAAAACAATTTTTTTTAACTAACATGGTGAAGATTTGCAGGATGTTTGAACTAACAAGATATGAATTGGTCAGGTTTCAGGACTGACAGGTGTTCATTTGCAAGGTTTCAGATCTTACAGGGCATGGATTAGCAGGGTTTCAGATCTTACAGGGTATGGATTAGCAGGGTTTCAGATCTTACAGTGTATGGATTAGCAGGGTTTCAGATCTTACAGGGTATGGATTAGCAGGGTTTCAGATCTCACAGAGTATGGATTAGCAGGGTTTCAGATCTTACAGGGTATGGATTAGCTGGGTTTCAGATCTTACAGGGTATGGATTAGGAGGGTTTCAGATCTTACAGGGTATGGATTAGCAGGGTTTCATATCTTACAGGGTATGGATTAGCAGGGTTTCAGATCTTACAGGGTATGGATTAGCAGGGTTTCAGGGTATGGATTAGGAGGGTTTCTGATCTTACAGGGTATGGATTAGCAGGGTTTCATATCTTCAGTATCTTATATCTTACAGGGTATGGATTAGCAGGGTTTCAGATCTTACAGGGTATGGATTAGCAGGGTTTCAGATCTTACAGGGTATGGATTAGCAGGGTTTCAGATCTTACAGGGTATGGATTAGCAGGGTTTCAGATCTTACAGGGTATGGATTAGGAGGGTTTCAGATCTTACAGGGTATGGATTAGCAGGGTTTCATATCTTACAGGGTATGGATTAGGAGGGTTTCATATCTTACAGGGTATGGATTAGCAGAGTTTCAGATCTTACAGGGTATGGATTAGCAGGGTTTCAGTAGGGGTGTATTAGGTCCCCAATATCAGTTGTCTGGAGATGTTAACAATCCCATGGAGAACTCATGCAGAGTAATTTCCATCGATCGTCAAGTACAAACTCCTGTGTTGACGATCTAACTTCTGTTGTAAGCACATATTGTGCTCCTCTGGAGAGATGGAGAGGTGACGGGTAGGGCACGCACAGCTTCCTGTATACTTTACAGATATGGATTGAATATACTTGTGCTGCTTGTCTGTAATCATCGGACTTTAAACAGGACCTTCCTTTGTAAAGAGTGATGTATCATATGCACTTCTCAGAAGGGGCGGTGGGGTAGCCTAGTGGTTAAAGTGTTTGCTTGTCATGCTGGAGACCAGGGTTTGATATCCCATGTGGCAACATTGTGTGAAGTCCATTTCTGGTGTACCCACTGCTGTGATATTGGTGGAATATTGCTAAAGGCAGCCTAAAACTAAACTAAGCTTGCTCGCTATCACTCAGTGAATGAATGAATGAATGAATCAATCAATCAATCAATCAATCAATCAATCAATGTAAAGTGTTATATTTAGGATTGCACATTATTAGTAAAGTACAGATTCTTTTACTTTGGAGGATTGAATCCGAAATGGGATTCGAACCAAATTGCCAGCACACAGAGACAGTGACCTGACGCAGTGGGCCAATGCAGCTTTCACTAAACAGGGAAGCCTGCAAACTTGTGTAGATCACATACTTTGTGTACCCTTCTTTCATGTTTAAATTGACACAACTCACCTTTGAAACAGGTAAAGAAAACACATTTTTTATATATCACCACAGTTAATCTGTCATTTTTGATTAACTAAACAGATGTGGTATAAAAATCGAATGTTGTTATCTTAATTTCAAGTGTGATATATATTGACCAAGATTCTCTCCCCAGGGCCTCGTTCCACGAAGCCAGCTTACCAGATAACCGATTAACTATTGTCAGAATAGAAGACAGGTGTTATTTGACTTCCTTTGTGTGGTAGATTTGTGTATAAGACAAAATATTATGTATGTCAACTTCTTCTTTATTGTATCCTAACAAGCTGAATTCACCTGACCAAGGGGCAAGGAAAAGCCCAGAAATGTTGTGTATACAATAAAGAATTTGATATCCATAATATTTTGTCTTATACTTGAATGCCACCTTCTCAAGAACCTCAGTAGATTTGTGCTTTGTGACTCATGGAGGGCATTAACAATTTTGACGCATCTGTGACCAAAATTCTGCCTGAATGGTTCCATATTTTTCCAGGTGAACATTTAACTTGCTTGCACATGTATTTGTGTTAGGTGCCACTGGTGGGGCAGGGTATGCTAACCTTTTCACCAAAATACTGGTTTAAACGCATGCTTAGGGACCGTTCATAATTTATGGCGAGGAGGGGTGATGATGATTTTCATGGAGAAGCATGTACAATGTGAGTGCCCCCCACCCCACCCCCCTAAAATTTATGTACAAAGTAAGTGACCCCGCCCTGCATGTTATGTGCAAAATCAATGACCCCCCTCCCTTCCCATCATATTTAAGCATAATTTTTTAACATTCCTGTGTACAAAATTGCTGAACCCCCTACCATAGTACATGTGTACAAAATTGCTGACCCCCTCCTCAGAAAAACCCAGGTGACCCCCCTTAAAATCATCATCACCCCCACTAGCCATAAATTATGAACGGTCCCTTATGATTCTGTTCAGATTTACGATGATGGATTATTGTGTCCATTAGCGTTAAACCTGGATTTGGGCTTGAGTACTACTTCTTTCCTGATGACAAATCAGTACACATGGAGTGTCGTTGACTGCTGTAGTCCTTGTAGGTACAACTAACCACATGGACAGTAGGTGCTTCAAGTACTCTGCAACCTCTACAACAATGGCATGGATTATGAGTCAGTTAGTGCTGATTTATGCTGCAGTCAGCAATACTCCAGCTTTGACATTTCATCCTGTAAAACAATGAAGTCTGGATCGGACAATCCAGTGACTGGAACTGGAGCAGCGATCAATGACACACATATAGTCTGAGCTGTTCTTGCTCCAAGGCTGTACTGGGGCGGTGGGGTAGCCTAGTGGTTAAAGCGTTCGCTCGTCACGCCAAAGACCCGGGTTCGATTCCCCACATGGGTACATTGTGTGAAGCCCATTTCTGGTGTCCCCCACCGTGATATTGCTGGAATATTGCTAAAAGCGGCATAAAAACCCCACTCACTCACTCCAAGGCTGTACTGAGTGCTAAACCCATGTATGTATAGTAATGCCATCCTTTAAAGAGGCAAGTCTACATAAACAGACAATACAAGACGCCAGTCTGATAAACGGACAATGTGTCCATGTTATTTATAATTTTTAGAAATTTTAAACTATTTTTTATCACCTTAGAGACTTATGCAAGTCTAAGTCTGAACATCCAATCACAAATTTAGTTGTACGACCCTTGCAAGTATGAGATCGTGGGGGCATTTCTATCCCACAATCCGAACATTTTCCCCATCTTCTGATTAAAACCAGCAGGGATTCCTTGTTAGAAAAATCCCCGTGTAACCTATGATTGTTTTAAGAAGTGACAAAATTGATCAGTTGTAAAGTACAGTGCTGTTCCCATAGTTAATCATGCTGCTTCGTCAGTATATAACAATTAGTGTTTCACAAATGCCAATGTAAATTTGCTTTTGGAACCACCTCAGTAAAGCTGTTGTGTTTTGATATTATGTTGGTGCCTATGGTAAGGGTCTTGTTCAAATATTTAATAAAGAAATTTCGATATTTCTGATTGAATGTATTCGCATTAGGCCATCCCTATATGATAGTGACAAAAACAATTCGCGAACCACTCTGTCACCTAGAATTGATTTCCTCGACTAAGTAAACACCTGTCAACTCTTTAATACAATTATTCAATAAATATTGATTTATGCTATCAGAAGTCTGTGTAATTGATCGTTATTGTCTTTAAACTAGAGCCAGGAGTCTCCAAGCTGGGATTAAATCACATTACTCCGTTTAATACAAGTTGTCATTTGCAAGCACATATACCCACAGTCGTTTTTGTACACAATTACGGACTACCAGATTGATTCTGGACAATTGAATTACAAAGCCTGGCCACATGCTGCTGTTCGTGACATTGTGATACCAAAATTCCAAACATTTAGACTGCACGTTTTGTCGTCATTATACCAAACTTTGAGTAGAAATGATATATTTCAAGTGATATAAGCATCATTCCCTCTGAAATAGGCAGTCATTTTTGAAGGTCTTCTTTCTTGAGGAGGTACACCTGTGAAGGTCATGTCATCGGTTCCCAGTTGCGCAGATCAATGCTCATGCTGTTGATCACTGGATTATCTGGTCCAGACTTGATTATTTACAGACCGCCCCCATATAGCTAGAATAATGCTGAGTGTGGCGTAAAACTAAACTCACTCACTGACTTCTTGGATCATAATCCTTTTGTAAGTGTCTTCCTTCTTGAGTGGGGTTAGTGTCGTCACACCAAAAAACAGGTTGGATTCCCTACACGGGTACAATGTGTGAAGCCTATTTCTGGTATCCCCTGCTGTGGAACTGATGGAATATTGCTAGAAGTGGCATAAAACTAAACACACTCACTCACTTTCTTGAGTGTACCCAGGTTTAGAATATTGATCTTCAGTAACCCATGCCTGTCGTAAGAGGCGACTAACGGGATCGGGTGGTCAGGCTCGCTGACTTGGTTGACACATGTCATCGGTTACCAATTGTGTAGATCGATGCTCATGCTATTGATAAATGGATTGCCTGGTCCAGACTCGATTGTTTACAGACCGCCACCATATAGCTGCAATATTGCCGAGTGTGGTGTAAAACTAAACTCACTCACTCACTCACTTTCTTGAGTGGGTGTGCCATCTTTCAGTGATCCGTCTAAAGTAGGTGTATCATTTTCCTTGATTAGGTGTATTATCCATCTAGAGTTTGGTTTATCCCGGTGTATCTCTGTCATTTTGTTGGGGTCTTATCTTTCTTGAAATGGTAAATGGTTGTCCTTGAATAGGTGTGTCATCCATCCTGTAGAGGTGTGTTGTCTTTCTTACAAAGCATGAAATCATCCTTCTGAAGTAGGTGTATCACGTTCCTTGAATAGGTGCGTCATCCTTTTTGGGTGTGTGGGCCTATTGGTTAAAGCATTCACTCGTCACTCCGAAGACCCGGGTTCGATTCCCCACATGGGTACAATGTGTGAAGCCCATTTCTGGTGTCCCCTGCCGTGATATTGCTGGAATATTGCTGAAAGCGGCGTAAAACCATACTCACTCACTCACTCACTCACTCTTGAGTGTGTGTTCTCCTTGTGTAGGTGTCACCAATTGCGTAGATCGATGCTCATGATGCTGATCACTAGATTGTCTGGTCCAGACTTGATTATTTACTGACCGCCGCCATATAGCCGGAATATTGCTGAGTGCAGTATTAAACAACAAACGAAACAAAAACAAAAAAATCTTGTATGTGTGTCTTTCTTGTGGGGGTGTGTAATCTTCTTTCTTGAGTATGATTGTCATCCTTCTCGAGTAGGCATAAAGTTGTGCTTCTTAAATGTGTCGTCCTCCCCTCCCAAGAAATTGTGAGTTAGGTAAGTTGTCGTCATTCTTGTCTGGCCAAATCATAGACATCAGAAATTTGTCTCTATTTATGAGAACACTGTAACCTATGTTTGTTTATTAGATCAGCTGTAATTACTAACTGTTAACTACCTTGCATATATATCAAAATGTCTATCTTGTAAGTGGTTCAGTTTCTTGATTATAGAACTCACAGATCAGTGCCTTCTCTCATCCTGAGCAGGTCATTGGAAAATATAACTTCATTACAAGAAACATCAAAGCAAGGATAAAAATTCACTTCAAAGCCACTTAACTTGTGATAACATCAGAAACTACTTGGGAAAAGTTGCTGAATATGACAAACTATTGGGATACCTTTGATAAGAGGTAAAGTTGAACATTTCTATTCCTGGTTTTGATGTAAAGAGTATTTGAAGCGTTTTAGCCCGTTATTTCTCAGCTCATTCAGTGGGTGGTGGGCTGGCCCAGTGGTTAAAGTGTCAGTTCAGGTTCAAGACCCTGGTTCCATTTCCTAATGGAGAAGTTATATATAGCTGTTTCTTAGCAGCCTCCACCAATATATACCTGGGATTATATATTCAGCCCTCTACCAGGGAATGCCTAGGTTTATGTGTAAAGCCTGTTCTTGTTGACCTCAGCCAGTATATCCCAGGGATATTGTGTAGATCCCTTTCTTGGTAGCCTCCGCCAATATATGCCTTAGAGAGGTGATTTTAGGCTCTTTTCTTAGAAAACCACTAACAAAATGCAATTGTCTTTTATAGAAAAAACATTCTAATCTGTTGTTTGTCTATAAATAAACATGGCAAAACCTTTTCCATAATGAAATCTCTGCTGAGAAAGTACTTTGTTATGGTACATAAGCATGTTTATGAATCAGGGGTGGAAATAACTTTAAAATTGCTAGTGTACTCCGGTACAGTGGCACATGTAAAATCACTTGCCCTGATAAGTTTTCCACTATACCGTCCATGTTCTTGTTGATCTTTTAAATAAACAACATTATTAAAGTCAACTGGACACCGGTACAGCGTGATATACAAATTTGCTTGCCCAACGGAAAAAAACACTGGACTCGGACGTAGGGCAATGGGTTATTTCCACCCCTATGAATCACTGTGAATTAGTGTTTGCAAAGAGGTAGGTGTATCTTGCCTCACTGGGGGCACCTGTCACAGACATATGGACCATATTAATCAATTCCTCATCCTTAATAGCCTGGCCAACCTATCAGTTCAGATGAGGAGGTTAGGTAGCCAAGTGGTTAAAGTGTTTGATCGCTGCACTAGGCCCAGGTTTGATTCCCTACCTGGCTACATTGTGTCAACTTTCTGGGGTCTCACATGCATTGGTTTTCTCTTGATAGAAATATTGGGTTTCTGACAATTGTAGGACATTGTGTCTGTTTACCATATGGTTTTCATAACAGTGTCTAGACCATGAATGGAATCAGGCAGCAGACCATGCAGATGAACTCGTAGAGAGTCAACCATCCGAGCAATGATAACATCAGAAAACAGAGGAAATGTCTAGAATTTGAACTTGCTCATGAAATACCCAACTTTACGTAAACCCTTACTGAACGTTCACTTTTAAAGCAGTGTAAATCAGAATTCAAATTTTGTCAGAGTGTTCCGTCAGAACAGACAGAGTCAGTACAGCTGAAGGGGTCGCTGAAGGGTCGTTGTCGGCACAGGTACCTGGGGTACATATCTGTAGTACCCGCCGACAACGACCCCTCGACCGACCCCTTCACCGTCAGTACACTTTGCAGGATGCATGACGGGCGCTGAACTGACAGACATTTCCAGCAGACTTGGTTTGACGGTAAAGTTGTTTTATGGCTGAAAATCATCACATCTACTCGTCTGACTTGGTCATAAACTCATATAGTTACAAGTACATTTTCCCATACAGTTCAGCAGAGGGTGTGTTAAACAAACATGGCTGGCACTGTCTGCCGTGATGGAGTTCACCAGTTCAAGCTGTAAGAAAATTGAGCCATATAGATTACAAGAAGAAATCTAAATAAGGTCAACTTGAGGATAGGATGAGACCTGCAGACAGACATATGGCTGGAGTGTTAGTGTCAGGGATGTAGACTAATGAATGGACAGGCACAGCTTGGGGGGTAGACTAACACTCAGTCTCTGAAAATATGCAAACTTAGTTTGTTGTTTAACGCCACACTCAGCAATATTTCATCTATATGGTGGCGGTTTGTAAATAATCGAGTCTGGACCAGACAATCCAGAGATCAACAGCATGAACATTGATCTACACAATTGGGATACGTGTGTCAACCAAGACAGTGAGCCTGACCACCTGATCCCGTAAGTCGCCTAGTATGATAATTGTGGGTTACTGAAGACCAGCTCTAATCCTCGGGGCGGTGGGGTAGCCTAATGGTTAAAGCGTTGGCTCGTCACGCCGAAGACCCGGGTTCGAATCCCCACATGGGCACAATGTGTGCAGCCGATTTCTGGTGCCCCCCGCCGTGATGTTGCTGGAATATTGCTAACAGCGGCATAAAACCAGTCAGTCAGCTCTAACCCTCTACACACCTCATGACAGCCCAACAGCCAGTCCCATGTAAAATGTTTAAGTAATAGATATCAGGATACACTGGGAGTGAATTGGAATTCAATATTCATCTGGTTATCATTCATTGTCAGCGCCAGATCTGTGATATCTAGTTGTACTAGACGCAAAAACCTGATTATGCCTTCCTCCCACATCAAGCTGACTTTAACAGGGGTTGTTGCATTGCAGTGAGTCTGCCTGTCTGACTGAGATGTTGTCAGACATGTCGCCTTGTGAAATCACATATTGCTGTGTGGAGCAACTCACAATCAGTTGTTAAAATTTTAGTGTGTAAGATATTTTCTTCATCAGTCACTTTGGGGCTGTTGGGTAGCCAGAAATGGGCTCTTTGTACTCATGTGGGGAATCGTACCTGGGTCATCGGCGTGACGAGTGACGTCACTACTACCACAAGGCTACCCCACCGCCCCCGAGGGTCTGAGAGACAGACTAGAAGAGCCCAGTACGAAAGCCATATTCTGTATATGTGGTGGAGTGGTGGGGTAGCCTAGTGGTTATAGCATTTACCCATCATGCTGAAGATCCAGGTTTGTTTCCCGACGTGGGTACAGTGTGTGAAGCCCGTTTCTGATGTCTCACACCCCCCCACACCCCCCCTGCCCGCCATGATATTGCTGGAATATTGCTCAAATAGGCATACAGATAAACTCTCACTCACTCACTTACTCACTCATCAGTCATTTTACCCTTAAATGTATGGGTTGGAACTAGTCTTTAGCAACCTATGCTTATGGTAAGAGGTGAGAAGAGGTGAGGTGAAATGGGGTTTAACGTCGTGCTTGAGAATATTTCGCTCATATGACGACGTGCATGCATGTGTATGTGTATGTGCGGCTGCTTGTACTAGCCCAGACTTAACCTGGTTTTATAGTGCTAGCCCACTGAGATACCATGCCGCAGTGAAGCATGAATACCCCACTCAGACACATTATACTGACTCCGAGTAGACCAGACCTTGTTGTACCCATTAATGTCAAGCGCCAGGCAGGGACCAACAAGTACCATATTTTAACGTCTTTTGGTATGACGCCGTCAGGGATCGAACCCGCGACCTTCCGCTCTCCGGACGGAAGCTCTAACCACTACACCACGGAGGCGGTCGCTTATGGTAAGATGCGATCAATGGAATTGGGTGGTCAGGCTCGCTGGATTGGTTGATGCATTGAACGATGCTCATGATGTCAATCACTGGATTGTCCAGTGCAGACTTCAATATTTACAGACCATGGTCATATAGGTGTAATATGCCCGAGTGTGGAACTCAACAACAAACAAACATAAATCATTGGACAGAACAGGAAGGGTTAACAATGGCGATTGCCATGAATTTCAGATGTCCTACCAGCCAGAATCCTCTTACTGAAATATGCCTTGTACAAACATGGAAGACTGTAGGTGACACAGAGCTGACACAATTGAGAAGCAGGTGCTCCAGATTACATTGACAACACAAGAAGTACTCTGAGGCCTGCGCACTCGAGAGATGATAGGAGCACTGTGTAGCATGGCCTAATGACACGTACACACACAACGGTTTGCATGCACGCACATAATCATGCATATTTGCGGAAAGTATTTACTGTTCTTAAAGACGAAAAGGGGTCTTGTAATGTTGTAATTAAACATAGTAGTGCATAAATAAAGTAGGAAGAGCTTTATTGTCAAGAACATGATGCTCACCATTCAAGGGAGGAAACTATATCAATTGGGCTGTCTCAGTTTTCTGAAGTAGTTTCTTCCAAGTTATTTCGACCTTGTCGATGGTGATGTTAACAAACAAAACCACGCCTTTGTATGACTGACTGAGTATGGTTTTACGCCATTTTAGCAATATTCCAGCAATATCACGGCGGGGGATGCCTTTGTATGAAAGACGAACACATTTTATGATATATGGCATATAAGAAATAAGGAGAAAATTACATTTTTTCTTAGTTTTGAATTATATGTAAATAATTCATAAATTAGTATTTTCGATTGGTAGTTAAGAGTTCTTATGGTGATGTCAGCAAGTAAAAATATTCTACATTTTCCCTCTAGTCATTACCTGTGAGTTAGTGGTGAGTGAATCAAGGATTATATTACACCTGCCTGCATATAAGGATATAAGAAATTTGTTCCCCATATTTTTTCTGCTGGCATCACTTAGTTTAGGATTCTAGAATGGTCCCTGTGAGTTTTCTACATCTATATTTAAAGCTTGAAATATTGTCCTTAATGTGAAAAGCATAGAGTTGAGTTATATCTTATAAGTGCAGTTTTAGAAACTGGAGAATTTATGAAGACAGAGATGAGTTATGGATTTTTTATTCCAATGCTCCATTTCAGTACTGTGCTATTTCATTTATCACTTACTTGATAAAATATTTGATAATGTTTTCAATGCGATATTTTAGTACAGGTGCTGGTACATTTATCACTTTATTAGGGTAAAATGCACCTTTAAGAAGCCATCAATAAAAGGACAAGCACCTGTTTCAAAATGTTGCAGAGGAATAATCAAGAACATGGAATCCAAAATCCAAGACTGTCTTGACTCAAGAGTTTAAATTAAACAGGTGTCCCAACTCAAAAGTCTAAAATTATTTGGCGAGTCTCGTTCTCCTCAGTTCTGGGAGGGAAGGATTGGCCACGGTTCCATTTGGATTTTTGTTCGTAGATATTTATTTTTAATAAAGATAACTTTATTTCAGGGACTAAATGTCAAACTCTCTTCCGTACAGACCGCGTCCGTGGTGTAGTGGTTAGAGCGTCCGCCCGGAGAGCGGAAGCTCGCGGGTTCAATCCCCCACCGCGTCATACCAAAACACGTTAAAATATGGTACTTGTTGGTCCCTGCCTGGCGTTCGGCATTAATGGGTACAACAAGGACTGGTCGGCTCGGAGTCAGTATAATGTGTCTGAGTGGGGTATTCATGCTTCACTGCGGCATGGTATCTCAGTGGGCTAGCACTATAAAACCAGCTTCAGTCTGGGCTAGTACAAGCAGCCGCACATACACATACACACGCATGCACGTTGTTGTATGAGCGAAATATTCTCAAGCACGACGTTAAACCCAATTTCACCTCACCTCACCTCTTCCGTACAGACTGTCTGGCAGTCCCTCGACAAAATGTTTCCTTCCGCCCATCCCTTACTGCAATGCCTGAGCCCAAAACAAGATAAGATGTTCTTGAGGTTCAGACTCTGAATCTGCCAGCTCAGTTGGGTTTCTTTCTATTTTAAATGGAGTAACTTAGTTTTCTGAAAATTAAATACATCAGAGATTAAGCGTCAGCGTATCTTCAGTGTAGAGTTGGCAGTCCATGTATAACACAGTGTGTACTGCTATGTCTCTCCGATACTACAATTCAAAGTGACTGTACAATGAAAAGTATCTGTATCAATGATGAAGGTGTACGGTGGATTAACACAAAGCCAGTCAGTGGTATAATTACTGATATTGCACACCACTGGGTTTGATTTTCCACACGGGTAGACGTTATGGAGTTTTCAGTTTTGTCCAAGGGGAGGAAAATCCGGCTGATTTATCCATCTATCACTGCATTTGTGAATGAGTGAGTTGGGTTTGATGCTGTTTTGAACAGTATTTCTGTTAGAGACTTTGACGTTTAGAAGTGATACGACTACGACATTTACTGCTGTCAACTTCTGTAATATAAGGAATATGATGTTTTTAGTACAATCCTACTCTTTTATCAGGTGATTTCAGTTATTTCATGGGTGCCAAGGGTAGCTTAGTGGTTAAAGCCTTTGCTCATCAAGATAAGGGTTTAGTTCAAGTGGGTACAATGCGTGAAGCCCATTTGTGTAGAGTGAGTGAGTGAGGATGGTTTTACGCCACTTCTAGCAATATTCCAGCAACATCACAGCGGGGGACACCAGAAATGGGCTTCACACATTGTACAAATGTGGGGCTTCGGGGTGACGAGCAACAACAGGGCTACCCCACCACCCCCCCTCCTGATGTGAAATCGCTGGAATATTGCTAGAATACTGTTAAAATATTGCTAGAATACTGTTAAGATATTGCTGAAAGTGGCATAAAACTGTATTGGCTCACTCACTATTCCATGGTGTTAACGTGGGAGAAAAGCATGACTTGACGCAGGTCCAAGACATTTACCACTTTAGTGAAACAGTCACAAGGCTAAGGAGAGAACGGAGTAGGTCAGTAGGTAAAGTATCCACTCATCACGTTTAGTTTAACTCCCCACTTATATTCTACATGCAATTTAATCTAATATTGATACAGCAGAGCTAACAGCATGGGGAACCACTACACAAGGATTGCTGCTTGAAAAGGAGCTGGAGTGACAGCCCATTGGAATGGTGTCCTATTGAGCACAGCACACGTGGCTTCCCAGCTTGTTCTGCTTATTTTCATAAACTGAGTAGTAAAAATAAAGCAACATTAAACTTCATAGAATATTTTAAAATGCAAACTGTTTACTGAAGATGCAAGCTGTTGAAGTAAGATGAAGTATTTGAAGACATGCTGTAATTATTTTCTCAGTGCTTGTAAAGTATTTAAGTGTGCACTTTAAGGTACTGCATCAATATTTTTGTGTTAACTTTTTAGGGTGTGGAAATATTTGTCCTTTTCTAACTACTGAGTATAAAATAGATGCTTGGAATAAGATTTGAAGGGAAATTTGTCAAAAATAATATTTGAGAAAGAAATGTTAATCTTTCTAATATGGAGGGTACACAGTATTCAGATTTATATCATTGAATTCACGGAAATTTGTATGTGGTGAAAATATGTGAAATAACTTAAACCAAATTACCATGCAATGTTCAAATAATTTGGGAGATTTCTCATTTGAAAATTACCATGCAATATTTCCATAGTGCATCTTGAAAGAATTTCGTCACAATCTAGCAAACAGATAAGATAATTTTGAACTGAAAATATGTTGCAGTATATAGAAAACAAACATTCCAGCGTATTTTAGGGCTTTATAATACATGTACAGTGGACTCCTTCAAATCCAACATTCACTGTAGACTGACATGTTTATTTGGTCCCGAATTTGTCCCTATATAATATCAATTAAAAAAACTCCCTCTAATACGACATCCCTCTATTCCAAATTCCGACAGTCAAATCCGGTCCCAAAACATGTTTTAAGTGCAACCGACATATTTGTTCACAAGCATCCATAAGTATAAAGATTTGAACTCACTATAGTTTTATTAAGTGTGTAATTCATTTGAAGCTTAAATGAAATACTGAAGGCAGAGTGACATTGATAAGCTCAGTGAGACGCAACCCAATGTTTATGATAGGACAGTGCGGATGTAGGGGCGAGATATAGTCAGTTGAGTATCTACATCCTCATCTCAAGCACACAATATCCTACCTCCCAGGCTTGCTCAGTGAGCCTCCTTCACAGACAGATGATTGATATGAAGATCCTCTTTGTGTGCCACAACGTTGTGGAAACTTTGAATTAGCTTCTTTTCGTGTTTCACTTGAGGCTTTTTGAAAGACGATTATCTGTTGAATGTCAAGCTCAGTGATGTTTCTACTTTGTTAAAGTGTTAACCTTGTTACATATACACACAGTGGAAGCTGAGGATGACCCAGGCCTCTATAGTTATTGTAGTTAGTCAGACATGGCACGACAAACTACAGGGATATGAAAGAATTGGGTTGTATTTAACGTTTTTGAGGAATGTGACAGATTAACCATGGATCGGGTGGTCCTTAACGTCTTTGAGCAATGTGACAGATTAACCATGGATCGGGTGGTCCTTAACATCTTTGAGCAATGTGACAGATTAACCATGGATCGGGTGGTCCTTAACGTCTTTGAGGAATGTGACAGATTAACCATGGATCGGGTGGTCCTTAACATCTTTGAGGAATGTGACAGATTAACCATGGATCGGGTGGTCCTTAACATCTTTGAGGAATGTGACAGATTAACCATGGATTGGGTGGTCCTTAACGTCTTTGAGGAATGTGACAGATTAACCATGGATCGGGTGGTCCTTAACATCTTTGAGGAATGTGACAGATTAACCATGGATCGGGTGGTCCTTAACGTCTTTGAGGAATGTGACAGATTAACCATGGATCGGGTGGTCCTTAACATCTTTTTGGAATGTGACAGATTAACCAATGATCGGGTGGTCCTTAACGTCTTTGAGGAATGTGACAGATTAACCATGGATCGGGTGGTCCTTAACATCTTTGAGGAATGTGACAGATTAACCGTGGATCGGGTGGTCCTTAACATCTTTGAGGAATGTGACAGATTAACCATGGATCGGGTGGTCCTTAACATCTTTGAGCAATGTGACAGATTAACAAATGGATCGGGTGGTCCTTAACGTCTTTGAGGAATGTGACAGATTGAGCCATGGATCGGGTGGTCCTTAACATCTTTGAGCAATGTGACAGATTAACAAATGATAACCATGGGGTGGTCCTTAACATCTTTGAGGAATGTGACAGATTAACCATGGATCGGGTGGTCCTTAACATCTTTGAGGAATGTGACAGATTAACCAATGATCGGGTGGTCCTTAACGTCTTTGAGGAATGTGACAGATTAACCAAATCGGAGATTAACCATGGGATCGGGTGGTCCTTAACATCTTTGAGGAATGTGACAGATTAACCATGGATCGGTGGTCCTTAACGTCTTTGAGGAATGTGACAGATTAACCATTGATGGATCTTGGTCTCTGAGGATGACAGATTAACCATGGATCTGGTCTCTGTGATGCTAAAAGCGGCATAAAGCCATACTCACATACGCTTTTTTTCTCTAGATAGAAATACATGCATCTGTGAATCTGTGGGTTTCGGTCAATTGTATGACATCGTGTCTGTTTATATGTGGTGACGATGCAAACGCCTTAACCACTAGGCTACCCCACCGCCCCAGCAAAAAGAAGTGGACAGCACCTTTAAGCCAAGTAGCAGATTCATTATAGTAGAATTAAGTAATGTGGTTGTCTTTAACTTTTTGTAGTGGTATATGTATTTCTGTTGAAGTTGGACCCGTGAAGATCCGGGTTAGAATTGGCCATCAGTAACCCATGCTTGTAAAGAGGCGACTAAAGGGATCGGGTGGTCAGGCTCGCTGGCTTGGTTGACACATGTCATCGGTTCCCAATTGCACAGATCAATGTTCATGCTGTTGATCACTGGATTGTCTGGTCCAGACTCGATTATTTACAGATAATATAGCTGGAATATTGCTGAGTGCTGCATAAAACTAAACTCACTCACTCACTCACTCTGTTGAAGTTGAACAGCTGTTTATTTGCGGCAGTTGTTCTTTGTTTGATAATGTTTTATCAAAAAGTATTTCCTGCAAACTCAAATCACTTGATATCCCAATATCCCAAGTGGCTTCTACTTGAAGGTCAAGGCCAGTAAAGCTGCTTCAGACTATCAACTGTATTTGATAATGTTTTGATAATATTAAGAGATTTGTAATGCCATTATCACTCTTTAATCAGGGGTGGAAATAACCCATTGCCCAACGCCCAAGTCCAGTGTTTTTTTCTGTCAGGCAAGCAAATTTGTATATCACACTGTACCGGTGTCCAGTTGACTTTCAATGTTAATTTTGTTGACGGTATAGTGGAAAAATCAACAAGAAAACAGTTGCCGGTATAGTGGAAAAATTATCAGGGCAAGTGATTTTACATGTGCCACTGTACCGGAGTACACTAGCAATTTTAAAGTTATTTCCATCCCTGTTTAATGGAAATTTTGTAAATGTACAAACACTATAGTGTATTTTATGTTAAATGTTTTTTTCACTCATGACTATGCATCTCTACGTACAAGAAGGGGCGACGGGGTAGCCTAGTGGTTACAGCGTTCGCTCGTCACTCAGAAGACCCGGTTCGATTCCCCACATGGGTACAATGTGTAAAGCCCATTTCTGGTGTCACCAACCGTGATATTGATATTACTGGAATAGTGGAATAAAACTAAACTCACTCACTCACTCAGCATGCAAGAATTAGGTTTGGTGATGGCATGGTGTTCACGCAGTAAATGGACAGTCATTGTAGCCTGACAGCATCCATGCTCATACCATCAACCACTGGTTGATCTGGACCAGACATAGTTACAGTCTGCAGTGATATGTCTATGACAAACTGACCGCCTCCGTGGTGTAGTACCGTGAGAGCGGAATGCCGAGGTTCAATCCTGACTCGTCATACCAAAAGGCGTTGAAAATATGGTACTTGTTGGTCCCTGCCTGGCGCTTTGGCATTAATGGGTACAACAAGGACTGGTCGGCTCGGAGTCAGTATAATGTGTGAGAGGGTATTCATGCTTCACTGGCGGCATGGTATCTCAGTGGGCTAGCACTATAAAACCAGCTTCAGTCTGGGCTAGTATAAGCAGCTGGACATACACATACACACATGCATGCACGTCATCATATGAGCCGAAATATTCTCCAAGCCACGACGTTAAACCCAATTTCACCTCACCTCATCTATGACAAACTGGGTGGCTTTGCTGTGAATGATTAACAGGATGAAAATAGTGACACTGAAATTTTGTTTTCTCACAAAACTACCTATGTATTTTCTTCGAACCAACCCCTCTGCCAGGTTTTCACCCATACACTATCCAGTATGATAAATAAATACTGGTGGAACAAGTGTCTACTTTGAAAGCGGAAGGTCTTTGTTTCATACGCCTGGTCATGTCAAACCAAAATATATTGATGACACTTATTGTTACCCAGCCTGACACTAAAACGTTTTTTGTTCATCCAAATGGTGTTTTCACTCATGCCAAGCCTGGATCTGCCCACTCTAATGTGTATAAAAAATTACGCCTTGAAACAGGCTAAACCTGCCCACTAGCCAGGCTTCACCTGACTGTCTGATAATGAGTCTGGCAGATGGACGGATAAGGCAAGTTACATATATCCCCTCTCTCAATAAACATGGACCCTTTCAAGGGTTATTCTTGGTTCAAATTCTACAGGGCCAGATATGTCTTCTTTGCATCTCGTCTGCTTTGACCTGAAGGTAGGGAGCAGGTCTCTTGGCTAGATAACCAGTGTGGTAGTATACAACATTGTTACACATTATTTAGGTAACGCTGAACTTTGTTGGAAAGTATTAGACTTGGCTGGAGAGAAATTGATGGCTTTTGATTTTCCTTTGTCTGTGTCTTGCTTGTAATGCATGTGCCCAAATCCCTGACAATGCATGTGACAAATCACACTATGACAGTGTATGTGCCCCATAATGCCCTGAGTGTATGTGCCCAATGCCCTAGTGTATGCCCCATACATGCCCGGACTATGTGCCCAATCACACCCTGACAGTGTATGTGTCCCATATGCCCTGAGTGTATGTGCCCCATAATGCCCGGACTATGTATGTACCTAATCGCACCCTGACAAAAGTGTGTGTGTCTCATAATGCCCTGAGTGTATGTGCCCCATAATGCCCGGACTCATGTATGTACCCAATCGCACCCTGACAAGTGTATGTGTCCCATAATGCCCTGAGTGTATGTGCCCCATAATGCCCGGACTATGTATGTACCCAATCGCGACCTGACAAGTGTGTGTGTCCCATAATGCCCTGAGTGTATGTGCCCAATCATGCCCTGACTATGTACCCAATCGCTGACCCTGACAATGTGTGTGTGTCCCATAATGCCCTGAGTGTATGTGCCCAATCATGCCCTGACTATGTACCTAATCGCACCCTGACAAGTGTATGTGTCCCATAATGCCCTGTGCCCAATCATGCCCGGGACTATGTACCCAATCGCACCCTGACAAGTGTGTGTCCCATAATGCCCTGAGTGTATGTGCCCAATCATGCCCGGACTATGTACCCAGAAAGCACCTTGACAAGTGTATGTGTCCTATAATGCCCTGAGTGTATGTGCCCAATCATGCCCGGACTAGAATATGTACCCAATCGCACTTCTGACAATGGCGGTTATGTGCCCAATCATGCCCGGACATCAATCGGGTACAATGTATGTGTCCCATAATGCCCTGACCTATGTATATTCGCATCTCTGACAGAATATTGCCCAATCATGCCCTGGTATGTAGAATGCACCAACCTCACTCAATAGAAGAACCCCTTCCCCACATGGGACTCTTCCAGATGGATATTTGAATATTGCTAAAACGGAAATTGCATCTTTAAATCTTCTTTTACCACAGTGACTTGATGAATTATATCCACCTCGTTCACAGGTACAGGTAATACTCCAGACAGAAATATGGCAGCCAGCCGCCTTACACGATCTCATGGTCTCAATCAAACATGGACGTGACTTTGTGGCTGTTGGAGTACAGACAACCATTTATTCACAATATGGCTTGTGTTTGACATGGGATTTCACCACCTGTTCATTGTAGAACAAGGAAGGTGTTCAAAACAGCCTCCAGTGCATGTACACATGATATTGTCCAGCTGTACACCAGTACTTGCAGATGGGAAACATGGATTGATGAAGTCATTTCCTGAAGGATGCGAAATATTAAAAATGTGATGGAAAGTCTCATTACTCAACCAAGCCTACACTCATATACTGTTTCAAACTGGTTTCTGTTGAATGGGTGGTTAAATAACTTTGGCCTTGGAATAGTTGTCACGTCATTACATAATCAATCTATTTTACTTATTTCAACATGTATATCAGAAAAAAATCAAATGTGCCTTGTCGGGAAATGAGTACAGGATAGAAATGTATAAAATGACCATTTTTACATAAACACATACTTTTAGCAGTGCATATTTATTTTGTTAGTGGGGGCGGTGGGGTAGTCTAGTAGTTAAAGTGTTCTCTCATCATGCTGAACACCCAGGTTTGATTCACCATGTGGGTACAATATGTGAAGCCCATTTCTGGTGTCCCCACCGTGATTGTGCTGGAATATTGCTAGAAGTGGCATAAAACTAAACTCACTCACTCACTGTTTTCTTTGTCTAAAAAGTGTAATTCTATCACTGTTCCCTTGTTATTGCATGCAGTATGGATTGTTTACTGGGCCGCCTTTTTTTCAAAAGCAGATTTCAGTGAATCACAAAGTGTTATAGGTTGTACAGTGATGTGAGGTGCTGCAATTTTTTACACAGAGTTGCATCCCTTGTCTGTGCCAGGATCTGCTGCTGATTGATCACACCCTAAAGCTGCTCCTTGTTGTGCATGTCAGTTTTACCAAGGTGAACTCTTTAACAACATCCATAGGATTTTCACCCCACATAATTCAGACACATTGTGTTGTAACTGTTGATCACTGGATTGTCTGGTCCAGACTTGATTGTTTACTGATCGCCGCCATATAGCTGGAATGTTGCAGAGTGTGGCTTTAAACAACAATCAAGAAGAGAGTTTTTATGGATGCCAACTTCTTATTATGGGGAGCACAACGTTTCAGAGTATATCCTTACTCCTTACTCAGTTGATATTCTCATAAGATATACTCTGAAATGTTGTGTTCCTCCTAATAAAGAAGATGACATCTATAAAAACTCTCTTCCTCATGTGTATCACTTCTATTTGCACCCATGAAGGCCTTGGTTGGAATGAGCCTTCAGTAACCCATGCTTAACAGGATTGGGTGGTCAGGCTCGCTGACATAGTTGACACATGTCATCGATGCTCATGCTGTTGATCACTGGATTGTGTGGTCCAGACTTCGATTATATACAGACCGCCGCCATAAAGCTGGATTATTGCTAAGTTTGGCGTAAAATTAAACACTCACTCACTCACTCACTCACTCACTCACTCACTCACTCACTCACTCACTCACTACTCACTTACTCACTCACTTAATCACTCAATCACTCACTCACTCACTCAATCACTCACTCCTATATGCCATTCCAAGACCTGAAACAACAATCAGTCAGTCTATCATGTGTTGTAACTGGACCGTTAATGTGTGGATATGCACTAGGTCAGACAGACGACACAAATGAATATACGCCTGCCTTGAACACCAATGTCAAAATCACTTATACCTTATATTTGACATCAAGTGATATTAAAACAAAAGCCATTGTCATACAAAAAAAATAGACGACCTGTTGTTCATGTAAGGATTTATGGTATACCTTCAAAGCAGCATTAAACCAACTGCATTAAGTTATGTTGACTACTGGCTGGACTGGCATAAGTCTCGCAGGGGCGGTAGGGTAGCCTAGTGGTTAAAGCATTCGCTCGTCACGCCAAAGACTCAGGTTCGATTCCCCACATAGGTACAATGTGTGAAGCCCATTTCTGGTGCCCCCTCTGCGATAATGCTGGAACATTGCTAAAAGCGGCGTAAAGCCATACTCAGTCACTGCACAAGTCTCTTAGGTAATAATTAATCGTTGCAATGATAACGTCTAAAAAAAACCAAATTACTCCTCTAACAGACTGGCTTCCTGACCACTTATCTAGACTTGCTTCTTTAAAGGATAGAATTACTATACATCCATGGACTTAGCCTTCAGTACAGCCTTGGAGCAAGAATATCTACTGGCCAATACTTATTTTTGGAACTTTCTAATCAAAACTCCCAGTTGGGTATTAATGTCTAGCCAGGATAAGATGTTTACTTAAATGACTCTCTGTTATTCAGAAAGATAGTTTTACTGCTTGTGTTAGTATGTGATATGTGTTTCTTGCACTTTGACATTACTGTTCACCTGCAATGTTTATCGTGAACGGGAAATGGAGCAGTGCGACTTGGGTGGAGGAAAGTCAAACACTCAACTATGGTATAAATATTTAATGATAATCTTGATATACAAAAGAAAATAGTAAACTGTTGTTGTTTTTTGCCAGGAGATGTTTTTGTCCCACAGGAAAAGCATCACTGGTTTGAAGGAGATATTTTGTTATTGAAAATGTCGCTACGAGCAGAGCATGGGTTCACAGTGGTTTGTTATTGCATTGACTTTTGGAAGTTTATGCAGCAAATAGCTGTGAAATTGTCATGGCATTTGAAAGAATCCATTATATATATGTTATTCTCCATGCTGGGGTGTGCCGAATTCGAAGGTCTTGGATATGTACTCAAAAAAAGTCACAGACCACCATATTCTTTCCTATAACTTCCTTGGCTTACAGATTAACAGATCCAGCCTTTGATGTTTACATTTCGCAACTTTTCAATTCTTGAGTATGTTCTTTTTTCAGTGATTTTAAAAAGCCTGACTCAGAAGTTCTTTGATCAGTGTTACAACATTCAAGGCTTACTAGACCCGTGAAGATCCGGGGTAGAATAGGTCTTCAGCAACCCATGTGCTTGCCATAAAAGGCGACTACGCTTGTCATAAGAGGCGACTAACGGGATCGGGTGGTCTGTTTCGCTGACTTGGTTGACACATGTCATCGGTTCCCAATTGCGCAGATCAATGCTTATGCTGTTGATCACTGTATTGTCTGGTCCAGACTCGATTGTTTACAGACCGCTGCCATATAGCTGGGATATTGCTGAGTGCGACGTAAAACTAAACTCACTCACTCACTCACTCAAGGCTCACTAAAGCTTCCAAAAAGTTTTATGGTCGATGTGTATAGGACATTTCAAAATTTGTCGCATCAGTGACAAAAGTGATGTCCAATGCAATTCACTTCTTTGACTTGTACTATATGTTTCAGTTTTGTTGTTATGACATAACATTAACAAGACATGATGGGTTTGATGTTAAATTGTTAGTTCAGGAATTACCTGAAAATGACTGGCAAATGTCTACCCACTAATTAAATAGTTGGCCACAGACACCCAAGATAACTTCCTGAATTACTGGGGTTGCACTAGGCTAATGCTTAGTCCCTGAATATATATATAATTTTGATAGTAACAAATAAACCTATTAAATTAAATAGGAGCCCCAGGGAGACCAGAGATTCCTGAATCTGGAGAAATCTAGACTTGCTTCATTTAGAACTTTAGCATTGCAGGGAGGGCTAGGCTGTAGGGAAAATAATATGGTTCAGGGACTGTGAGACAGACTAGGGTTGCACTCCCTTGTGTCTGGTTGCCTTAAACTCTTGTATAAGTTCACAGTTAAATGTGTAAATGTGTCACACAGGGAAGAAACGTCCTTCATCTGATGTGATGGGTTGAGTTAACTTTGTGCATAATAGGAATGTTCTTGAATTTAGGAAAAATAGCAAATTAGCGTACTTTATCCCCATTTCTTTTGTTGCCTGGAGACTGAACGTGTCTGTCACTCTGTCGTCAGTCCTAATGACAACAGTGTTTGGGTGTCAGGTTTCCATTTGTACGGAGGAAACAAATGTGTCACACTTTTTACCCATGAAGAAGAATCTTGAGAAATATTTGACAAATGGCTGACTTTGCTCTGTTGAATTTTTTGTACATTCTCAGCATGGTGTGTTTTGTGATTGACAGGGCTTGTCTGCATGTCAAACCTCATGATTAACTCGAGTACTTGAACATAGTTGAAAATAAGACAGCACGTGGCCATTTTAAGTTCATATATGTGCTTTTTATCTTTAAGGTTGTAAGTTAAGATAATTGCTTCATCATATAGGAAAATGCTGACTTGACAATTTTCTCTGTTACAGACTCACTGGGACTAGAACTTGGACCTGGGAATCAGTGATAGAGAGCCTATATGTTCAGTGAAGGTAAGCTGCTTATCATTGTCACAAGCAGTGTAGGAACCCGTACAATTATTTCAAATGAAATGATCCTCAGCATGTTTTTTAAAACATATTTCAGGAGTTGTGCCAAATTATTTTCCAATATTGAAATTCAACTATTACCTTGTGAATACTTAACTGTTATTTTTGGCTAGGTACATAATGAGATTCCAATTATATCGCTACTTGGCTAAATAACCTTGAGTGGTGAATTGAAGTTTTACTTAGGTAAGTACATTATAAGTATGTCTTTATTTACCTAAGTCCATAATGAGTGGTGAATTACATCTTTTCTTAACTAAGTTCATTATGAGTGGTGAATTACATCTTTTCTTTGCTAACATCATTATGAGTGGTGAATTACATCTTTTCTTAGCTAAGTTCATTATGAGTGGTGAATTACATCTTTCCTCAGCTAAGGTCATTTTGAGTGGTGAATTATATCTTACTTACCTAAGTTAATTATGAGAGGTGAATTACATTGTTTCTTAGTCAAGTTCATCATGAGTGGTGAATTACATCTTTTCTTAGCTAACTTCATTAGAAATAGTGAATTACATCTTTTCTTAGCTAAATTCATTATGAGTGGTGAATTATGTCTTTATAAGGCCTAATTACATAATTCTTTACTTGGGTAAACAGTAATTACAAGTGGCAAACAATTAATGGATGCAAGATCTCAAGTAGAATGGTTTCAAATATCAATGGAGATCACAAATACTGCAGCTACGAACTCAAAGGATATACACGACATGTCTGATCTGAAGTGTTAGGGTCAAAGTAATGTGCCCATATCTGATAAACATTTCAACTTTTCTTTTCACAGTGGTGCTGGCTTATTCAGGTTAGCTGGTACAATGTGCAAGCATGTTTACCTTATGGCATTATATGTGTTGTTGTGTAAGGAAACTGCTGTGCCAAGTTGATCTGTTGGCCAGTTGTTCATCCCTGATTGATGGGATATTTCATGTAATTGTGTCAAGAGTTGGCAGTCTCTATGGAAATTCAAGTGCAAACAGGTTCATTTTTCTCACTAACGATGATACCCTGAGATAATGGCTGACAAATGGAGCAGTTGTCAGTTAGATATCACAGGAAACAAGGTCAAGGTTGCCTGGAGTGTGCTGCCCTGTGAGATAGCTGTACAGATTATCTGGCCTGAGTTTCTTCTGATATCAAATATATCCACAGATATCGATAAAAGTATAAAACACAGGTCAATAAAAGCATAAAACACTGAGGCTTGCAGAGGAGTTTTTTAAACTTTTATGGAAGAGTGTTGATTTGTTTGATAGGAAGAGACACAAAGGTGATATTTTACTTTACATCTGAAATCATTCATCCTTCTTTATGTATTTGTAAACAGGTACAGCCTGTGTCTTGAGTGTAAAAAGTTAAGGTAACCAGATTTCGTGGCAGGATGAACTGTGATGTCATTTGATTCTGATGTCACTGATGATGTCACAATGGTAGGCAAAGCATTGTGATGCTTATTCACTGCAATGATATATCCAACTTGAGATGATATAGAAGTAATGTACACAGAGGTGTTATTGGTTTTATTTAAATAACGATTATCTATTATTATGTAGGTAGTATTTTCCCTGTACCACGATTGGTCAAAATACTGTCACGTGATTGTCTACAAAACACAATATTGACTTGAATTTTCTGATAAATTACGATATTGACTTGGGTTACTAAAAATAGACAAGGAATCCCATAGGAAGGGGCTTCCCCTGCTTTTCAGCCAATCAGATCACTCGGATAGATGGCACAGTGTGTGCATTAAAAGTTTATGTTAAAACCCGTTTCTCTTTCATTATATAATAAAACAATTATAGACTCTTGTAGAGGTCAATATCGGTTTTTATTGACCTGAGAAAAACAATATCAACCATGGAGGCTTGGTCAATGTTGTTTTACTCAGGTCCATAAAAAACGATATCGACCTCTACAAGAGTCTATAATTGTATATTATCATACATGCAGTGTCGTAACCTCATGGTTAAAGCATTAGCGCGTGATGTTTAAACCTTATTTCCCTTGTGTTAGCTGATGGCAGACATGCGTGTAGGATAGGTTGTTGGTTGTCTGCAGGTCTTTGTGGTGTTGTGACCAGAATGATGAGCTTCATAAATCTCCAGTGGATGACATTGATGGCACACCATCCTATGAAACATGTCACATTGGCCTTCAATGAGTAATTAATGTTCATTATGGTGTAGTGGCAGACGTCAAATCAAAGGTTTTTATGGCGACATAATTTATCACTGCCATTGCTTCCATCATATATTGATATACTGTATCTCATCACAGTGTTTTGAACATACTTTTTGTGTATTAATATGTATTGCACAAAAGAAGTTGAAAAACACCCAATTCTTTCTTATTACTGTAGGTAATCTGGTATTGCATTCAAGATTCACTACTGTACACATGACCGTAGATAACATAATCAGATAGATCAGACAAGCTCTTAAATTGTCCCATAAAATTAGTATCAAAATGGTATGTTTGGTACATAAGCTTCGTTCATTTTCTCGTCCGGACAGTCTCAGGAAATAGTTTCAGCAAATTCATATTTAATTACGCAAGTTAATCCTGTTGTTACTGTATCTTGTAATACAACATGTTTTTTGCAACTTGCGTAATGAATTGTTAGTTCTAAACTCGTTTTGTGATGAATATGTATGTTTTAAACATGCAGTATGTCTGTAATTCTGTAAGCACTATTGTTTGTAAATTCATTTCTTTAATTCATTCAGTTTCAAACATGCTCGGACATATTTAATAGTAATGTTGGCCCGGCAGTACCTCCGCCACTGATGTACGGTTTATAAAACACAATTTCCATTTGTATGTATTGCATACAAGACTTATTCCTGAAGTCTTTGAACAAAACTGTAGAACACAATCTTCAGTCTACATGATTGAAAGCTGTTTCAAATGGTTTGAGAGAATACCACAAGACACTATTGTTAACAGTGTAGTCAGTCAGTAACTTCAGCCTCCATCTGACAATGTGAGCTAGGTAATGGTTCCTCCCAACTGTTGCCTATGGTCCACAGGGTAGTCTAGTGGTTAAAGCGTTCGCTCACCGTGACAAAGGGAGTGATTCCCCTCATCGGTACAATGTGTGAAGCCCATTTCTGATGTTCCACTGTGATATTAGTGGAATTTTGTAATGATCAGTGTAAAACCCATCTCATTCACTCTGAGCTACTGTCGTTATTCAACCTAAATCATATCTAAACGGGGCACTATTTAATCATATCTAAATGCTGAAAACCCAGGTTTGATTCCCCACATGTACAACGTGTGAAGCCCATTTCTTGTGTTCCCGGGCGCGTTATTGCTGAAGTATTGCTAAAAACGGCATAAAACCATACTCACTCCCATATCTAAACCTTAATCAGACCACAAAGTGATCTCACTAATGCTTGTTAAAACTAGGCTCTCCTGAATTGGTGCAAGCCATAGTCAGTCCAGAAGGTGATCTCAAATGTGATTTGGTTGCAAAGTGGTCTTGGATCTGGTCAATCCCAAATGTGATCTTGACCTTCTCAATCCCTCCACAACCAGTGAAAATCCGGGTTAGAATTGATCTTCAGCAACCCAAGCTTCGTAAGAGGTGATTTATGGGATTGGGTGGTTAGTCTCGTTGACGTGGTTGAGGCCTGCCATCGCATCCCAAATGTGACTCATCCCAACAAAAGTACAATAATGTACAGGGCCCTTATTCTCGAAGCGTTCGTAGCCCTACGAACTTCTTAAGCCCATTCTTAACACATTGGCTCACGATCAAAGTTAAGAATTCTTAGGGCTCTGTAAGCGTTTGAGAATACTTAGGTATACTAAGAAAGTGTAATCCCAAATATAACATGTTTCTAAACCACTTTCTAAATGGCATTGTGTAATCATCGTATCCCAACTGCGAAGATTGATGCTCATGCTGTTGATCATTTGATTGTCTGGCCTAGACTTGATTATTTGCATATATAGCTGGAATATTGCTGCGTGCAGCATTGAACAACAAACAAATAATCGGTCCATATTAAATGGAATATTCAGCCTCAATCATTCCACATATTCAAAAATATGATTTCAACCTAAATCAGTTCTCAAAGTGATGTCGCCCGGGTTTGTCCAAAATGAGATCTCGGCCACAGTCAGTCAAAACTGTGAACTTTGTGCTCAGTGTCTGTGTAATACTGTCTGAAAGTCTGTCTGGGCCAAAGGCTATAGGTTGCAGACAAGTCAATAGTTAAGGACTCGTCTTTGATACACTGATTTCATCACATATATGCCTCAAGAGACGTTTTTCCAGCGTTTTACGACCATGGATTAAGATGACGACTGTTACTACTGCTTAGTTGATGTCAGTGTAGGCCACAGTTGACTTGGAAGGTCAGCTGACTCAATCAGGGTTTCTGAGTGAGTGAGCAAGTATGGTTTTACAACGTTTTATAGCAATATTCCAGGAATATCACTGTGGGGGACACCAGAAATGGGCTTCACACATTGTACCCGTGTCTTTGGTGTGACAAGCGAATGTTTTAACCACTAGGCTTCCCCACCCCCCTTTGGTTTCTGAATCATTGATCAACCAATCCAAGTTTCACAAATGTGGGGGGCGGCGGGGTAGCCTTGTGGTTAAAGCGTTCGCTCATCACGCCGAAGACCTGGGTTCGATTCCCCACATGGGTACAATGTGTGAAGCCCATTTCTGGTGTCACCCGCCTGCGATATTGCTGGAATATTGCTAAAAGCGGCGTAAAACTAAACTCACTCACTCACTCACTCACAAACGTGGAGTAGTAAGGACAGTCTTTTCACACCCTATGAACCTCGGATTTGTCTGGTCCATGCTGAAATATCAAAGGATGTGATAATATATGTAATTTTCTTGATGTACTCTATTTACTCATTACTCAAGTGTGTCGATGTCATAGAATGAGTGAGTGAGTGAGTGAATTCAGTCTAATGCTGCTTTAAACTGTTGTCCAACAACATCATAATAGGGGACACGAGAAATGGGCTTCACACATGGTATGAAGGGGAACGAGTAAGTGAGTGAGTGAGTGAGTGAGTTAAGATTTAAAGTCACATCGGCCATATTTCAGCCATATTGTGACTATGAAGGGGAACAAACCTTCATCTCAATGAACAAATGCTTCAACCATGTGACTACTAAACTGTCTCCTCAAGTAGCACGATATCTGTCAGCATCCTTGTCATATGTTTAGTAGTATAATTAAGATCCATGTTATGTATCCGTAATATCCCCAATAAAACACACTCAATAATGTGTGTCTGTGAAACCCTTGATACCTATAACTTGAACCTTTCACACCCAGAACTTGCATGTCAGCAGCTTGTCGTGGGAAACCTTCATGAAATAAGCAGTTGTTGAATTTGACATCTTGAAGGAAAATGGAATAGCCTGGTAGCAAGTCTAGTTTGTTCCCCATAAACAGCAGAACTCTTATTACGTAAGACGTAAACTCTATCTTCACCTCTTCAGGTTGCGACCTACATGAGGATGAGTTGCTATGGGATAACGCTGATGTACTCATGTTCCCATGGCTTAACAATGGCATCTCAAATGTATCAATGTTTATAGTCTTGGAAGCTAAGTGGGTCAGGACCTGAGGCCGGAGAGTGGGGAATCTTTAAAGACTAAATCTGCAGCCTGGGTTTTCCCACACGTTCAGCCATGTTTTGATGGTACGTCTGCCGTGTTACACCATGGAGCGTATGATGTAATAATTAACGGTGCGTGTGGAGGTGAAAACCGTGACCTCCCATGGGGGAAGGAAATATGGCTGATCTCCCCTAAGGCCTTCCGAGACAATCTATCAGCTTTTACAAGGATGATTTTTCCTGTGGAAAATGTCAAAGCCGTTGTTACTTCACATGAGCAATTGAAGCCTTGGACGGAATCCAATTTCCAAATTTTAACCATTCGCCATCCTTGGCTTACTGCCGCATAGGCTGATGTTGCATAACCAGCTTGCTTGTTCATTTTCGCTTGTTGATATAAGAGGTGCGTGTGTTTTGAATTAAGCTGAGAAACAAAAAGACTGATGGCGTTTTTGTTTCTTCCGAAAGATGATTTGGGCTGACAGTTCCTGTGAAAGGTTGCTACTGATTAATGCAGCATTTTCTTGATCAAAGGCAATATTCGTTGTAAGTTTGGATTTGTGCAGCCTAGTTGAAAGTTTTCAATGGGTTTCGTCTCTTTGATGAGTCTAGCATCATTAATGATACAGGTTTCATGAGGCTAATAAATAGTTCTGATAATGATTATGTAGTTTCATGGTTCTCATCAAGTAGTTGTCGTTATGGTGCTTCCAAATTCAACATCTTGAGTTGATTTAAAGCTCACTGACTGTCTTCAATGACTCGTGGATAGTGGGTCTGCCAAGAAGAGATTTGAAGGTAAGTGGTTCAATGCTTGCTGCATCATACTCAAAGATGTTTAAAAAATGGTACTTGTTGTTACCTAGCCTGGCACTAAGCAACAAAAACAAAAGTAAAAAAAAATAAAATAGGTGAATAAAACGTGGACTGGTTGTTTCAGAGTCTCTGTGTTGGTGGGGAATCTGTTTCATCTGGGGTCTCAGTGGGTGAGCACAACATGCAGTCCCCCCTACTCCTTTATCTTGTAAACATTGGAAGAGATTAACTTGACTGATCTGTATGTTGGCAGTAGACTGTAATGATACTGGAATTATCAGCAGTTCTCAGGTGTAGTCAGTCAGACAAGCACTCTGGATCCGGAGTTACCTCCCTTTGAGACACAACTTGAAAGTTGTTGCCCTTGCTTGGTGTATATTCCTCTGATAAAGATAGCCTTTCATCAACATGTCATGGACAGATATCTAAGTAAAATAATGGAGACTATTTCCCATTGTCTGTGGCTCATTGTAAATTGATTGATGCTGTAACCATACAACTGAAACATTGTTTTGGCACAATTTGGATTATAATTCAACTTAGTATGCAACACGAGTTCTGATTGGTCAATGCTATAAATTTTCGATAGTATAATCAGCATATACAGTCGCAATTTGAAAACCTATTCACCAAAACCTTTGAATGTATCCCTACACTAATGGGGTTACGCTGTTTTTCAGGGCATTGTTATTTGCAGAAGCCCTAGGTCAATTAACTCCCCTATCCCACTAAAATGGATGGAATTTGTGTGAAAAAAGACAAAACAGTATCATAAATCTAATTGTAAATTGAAACAACTTACTCGCAACGGGCTGTTGACCCAACACTGTTAGATCATGAAACAAGATTTATGATGTCATTATGGAGTGTGACGTCATTTGACAACAGAACAGATAGTGGCCCGTAGTTGACGAATCACTGGGCCATTATCATTTGCAGCGGCCCGCTCATTTCTGATAACTAGAGGGCGTTTCATGATAATTCTGTCCATTTTAGCTATAACACTATAATTTATTCATCATTGTCATTCATACGCGTCGGCGATATAACGAAATGTGCGGCTATATAACCACCAGTATACATCCCCAATTCGTCAAACACAGTACAGTTATCCCCTAAAGATAAGTTGGTTCTTTGATTTGCTGTTTTCCGCCACACTCAGCAATATTCCAGCCATATGGCGGCAGTCTGTAAATAATCAAGTCTGGACCAGACAGTCCAGTGATAAACATCATGGCATCGATCTACGCTGTTGGGATACAATGGCATGTGTCAGCCAAGTCACTTTTGTAGCCATGCACACAGTCATACAGGTAACATCTAGACCATATTTACAAGGGGACTGCAACAACCAAATTATTGTCGTTAAGATTCTGAACATAGTGACGTCTATTTATGGTGCTGAAATGTACAAAAATTTGTATTAAATTTTTTTTAATCAATTTGGCTTTAATTATTATGAGTTTGTTGAACAGTTGAAATACAAGAACTCGTCATGATTATGTGAGGGGTGGCGCGGTAGCCTAGTGGTTAAAGCATTCACTCTGAAGACAGGGGTTCAATTCCCCACATGGGTACAATGTGTGAAGCCTATTTCTGGTGTCCCCTGCCGTGATATTGCTGGAATATTGTTAAAAATGACACAACACTAATTCACTCTCTCGCCCATGATTATGTTTGGTACGGTGTTATATACAGTGCTTTTAATCTTTGATAATGTCACAATTACGACAAACTCTTCCATCTAAAGGTACTGAAGGTGTGGAGGGCCTTCCTAATTCCAGGCTTAGTTTGTGGTCACTTGGACGTAGTTTAGCAAAAAGAACACAATATTTTGACACGATGGTTTTTACTGATTGATGGAAGTGCATCAAAATCTTTGACTTGGCAGACTATCAAACAGGTCTTTTTTATGAACATCAATCAACCTTGCCAGGACTGCCTTTTTATCAGGTCTAGGCACCCTCTAAAGTTCCTGCTGCAGCCTCTCATGTCTGGTGGTTTTACAAATGCATAAAAAATATAGGTTGACAGTGGTTCATGATGGGTGGTTGGAGTGAAAGATGTTTGGAAAGATGTTTGGAAGAGTCTCATCACTAATGGCTGATGGTTACTAATGCACTGATAAATGCTGGCTCTCTAACTGAGCACTCACCCATCTGACCTTGGTTCTGGATGTAGTTGCTGCTGCTGCTGCTGCTGCTGTTGCTGCTGTTGCTGCAGCACAGAGACGTGTTCCTCTTTGCCCAACAAACATTGACCTTTGCTCATTTTATCAACCAATGGTTTGTCTCAGCTAGATTTTAACCTGTCTGAAGCAAATTTATTATTAATAGACCTTCCGTCCCACATCCATCTGTAACTTGCTGCCGATGGTGCATATGTAACTTGGGTAATGAACCGAATAAAAACTGATAGAATCCAGTTGCCTTAATGTGTAATTGAGCTGTTTATAGCACAGCTGAAGGCTCCTGCTCTTGAGGGACAAAGTTATGGCACTGTCCCTAGACTGTTTCATTGGTTGATTAAATGTCCGTGTTAATCCATTAAAAATATGATGTGTTTCCAATTACATGGCTTTTGATATCAGTGAGGTTTGACAAGAACTTCACTTGGTAACATCATGTTGAGTTGACAGTGACCTAACATAGCGAGGGATTAGTTTCAAATGCTGAAGGAGAAAAGTAAAGGAACATGGTGCATAATTACCAATTTGTGTTGGGATAAGAACAGACACAGAGTGAACTAGTGCAATGCAAATATATGATCTGTTCACAACATTGCTAAACCATTTCAGCTGCATGAAAGTCTCGTCAGACATGATTCCGGTTGTGTGACTGGAACCAAATAAAAATGGCATAGAACCATACTCACTCTCTCACTCACTTCAAGGGTTATGAAAAAACCCCACGTAATCTGAGGTTGAATGAAACAAATTAAATCAACATTTGATGCTGATTTTCACATCAGTTTGATACAAAAACTGGTTAATTTCCATGCATCCAATGCATCCCACATGAATAACTCCAACATCAGTCCCACAGGAATTGTTAGGCATATCATGAAACCCCCAAAGATTGTCCAAGTCAGAAATGGTCGTCAGCTATTCATCCTTGCAAGAAGCAAATGCTGTTAGGTTGAATATTGAGGAGTGTGGTGTTAAACAACAAACTGAAAATGGGAATCTTATGTACATCAATAAACACTTAAATCTGAACAAGTGCTATATTCTTCAGGTTGGAATGTCTTAGCCAGTCTCACAGTCATTGAACCATATTATTTTTCCTCCAACCAGGCCTTTATGTAATGCAAAAGCTCTAAATGAAGCAAGTCTATATTTTCCTCACCAAATCTCCCATTTCACCAATGCTCCATTCAATTTACAAAGAGTTGTTTTATGTTTTCAGAGACTAAGCATTAATCTGCATATTAGGCCAATAAAAAAAAATGTTGTGGTTCCGATTACACCTCTTTCAAATTAAAGGTAGGTAGGTAGGATTTTTTGGGGGTACATTTTTAGATGTAAAGTACAAACTAATAACACATTTATCAATGTATTATTGTTTACTCAATCAAGGTTTCAGCCATCATGTCGACTTTCTCTATCAGAATGACTGATGTCCATCGGTGCCTGGAAAAAAACAATGGTATCTAAAAGCTTATTTCATCTATACCACTTAAAAAAATTAGGGTCGGCACCAGAATGCAAGGGGGGCGGTGGGGTAGTCTAGTGGTTAAAGCGTTGGCCCGTCATGCCGAAAACCCGGGTTCGAATCCCCGAATGGGTACAATGAGTGAATCCCATTTCTGGTGTCTCCCGCCGTGATATTGCTGGAATATTGCTAAAAGCGGCTTAAAACCAAACTCAGTCAGTCAGTCAGTCAGAATTCAAGGGTCGGTCGGGTAATCGGAACCAAAACATTCTTTTTTTTAGGCCTTAGTGTGTGATGATAACTGTTGATAATGACTGACCATGTTCCCGAACCCTGTATCCTGGACCATGTACTCTGTGGATGCTATTGAGCACTACACCACTTAGTCCATCTCACAGTCCCTGAACCACATTATCTTCCTTCCACCTAGACTAACGCTTAGTCTCTGAATACATATAGTTGTGATAGTAACAAACAAACCCATTTAAATTGAAAATGAGCCCCAGGGACACCAGAGATTCAGAACTTAAGGAAATCTAGACTTGCTTCACTAAGAGCTTTAGCATTGCAGAGAGGGCTAGGCAGTAGGGAAAATACTGTGGTTCAGGGACTGTGAGATAGACTACCTTCCACCTAGCCCTTTCTGCAATGCTAAAGCCCTGAATGAAGCAAGTCTAGATTTCCTCAGATTCAATCTACCAACTCACTGGAGCTCCTATTCAGTTTGAAAGGAATTGTTTGTTTGAACCAAAAATATATAAATTGAGAAACTAAATGTTGGTCTCTACACCACTGTGCAGCTCAGCTGATGGGGTCTACAAAGGAGAGCCAAGTGACCTGGTGCTAGGCCAGCTTCTATCATCACACTGCCCTCTAAGTGACAGTGCTGGGGTGTCGTGCAGGGATTCATCCTTCTGTTACTGAGTACCGTATTTTCTTTAATATGCGCACACAAGCATAATGCGCAGCCCCCTGTAGAGCAGTCATTATTCTGGATAAAAGTGATTTCGACTATTATGTGTAGAAGAAAATCTACATCATATCCCTTTGGTGAACTCTGACATAAATGTACACATATTAACAAACTTGGTTGAAAACATTTGAAATGAACATTGAAATAATGGTCAATTTTGCTTAAAACAAAACTCACTCACTAACCTAAAGAATGTATTTATATTGACATTGCTTGTTTGCTATGGGGTTAAAGAATGCCACATCGTCCACATATACAGTGATAGTGAGCGAGTTTAGTTGTACGCCGCTTTTAGCAATATTCCAGCAATATCATGACAGGGGACACCAGAAATGGGCTTCACACATTGTACCCATGTGGATAATCGAACCTGGGTCTTTGACATGATGAGTGAAAGCTTGAACCACTTTTACCCTATCACCGCTCCACATCAATCAATCAATCAAATATTTATTGTGCAAACGTTCCATACAGAAACAGTGACAATATTCTATAAACTACATAAACAAGATATATAATGAATCACATGTATATGATGAGCAACAAAACATATAATAATACAGATGTGTATAATAATAATAATAATGGCCTAGGACAATCAGATCTTCTATATTTGTTTAAAGTTGTACATATGGTAGCAAATAATTTCTATACTATTTGGATCAATATTTCTAAGAAAGAGGTTAAATTTTTCAGTGGAAGTAAGTCTGAGAAAGTTATTAATTTTAGAAGAAAGGGAGTTAAATATGGACTTTCTTGCATCTGAATATTTAGTGCAACACATGAAATGGTGTTGTTCATCCTCAAGGACAGAGCATTTATCACACAGACGTTCCTCCAAAGGTGTAGGTGGTCTTGTTCTCCTACCCAGTTCAATTCTTTAATACAGAATATGTCTTACTTATTGGGCTCATCTTGTCTGTCTTCCAGATCCTGGAGAATAAATTGAATTTGATAAAATTGAGTCAAACTCTAAGTCTAGAATTATTTGTCAAGCCAAGATTGTCCTGGCTCAGTTTGGAATTTGTTTTGTAGATAAATATATTTTTTAGATTTTTAAGTAAAATAGCTCTATTTCTGGGATCAATGTCAGGATAGTTTTTGACTGATACTGTAAGAGGTCCCATCTCAAATTGCCTGACAGCTCTAGGTGATGCGGGATGTCCAATTTACGACTGCTGTCAGAATCATGACTACTTTGTGTGTTTCTATCGCACCTACCCTGGCTGAGGTCAGGCTAGTCTCACCTGCCACTATTCATTAAGACATCTCAATATCCTTCTCATATCACTTTCTGCTCTCTACTTGAAGCTGACACACTCTGGTGTAATTGGAATACTGTTCAAAGCTGCATGAAACAAAACTCATTCACAGGTCCGTTATATTCCCTGTCCTCTGTCCATTACTGTTTCAGGAGCAGAAAAACTTTTGAATATTGCTTGATGGAATGTGCTCTATCAATAAGTCTGTTGATGAACCGGTGCCTTTTGATGCTTTTGTATTTATTTCATGTTTGTAGAATAGAATAGAATGGAAGATCTGAGTTAGAATATTGATCTTCAGTAACCCATGCTTGTTGTAAGAGACGACTAACAGAATCGGGTAGTCGGGCTCTCTGACTTGGTTGACACATGTCATTGGTTCCCAATTGTGTAGATCGATGTTCATGCTGTTGATCACTTGATTATTTACAGACCGCCATTGCCATATAGCTGGAATATTGCTGAGTGCAGCGTAAAACTAAACTCACTCACTCCTGGAAGAATGGGCAGTGGGGTAGCCTAGTGGTTAAAGCGTTGGCTCGTCACGCTGAAGACCTGGGTTCAAATCCCCACATGGGTACAATATGTGAAGCCAATTTCTGATGTCCCCCACCATGATATTGCTTGAATATTGCTAAACTCACTCACTCACTCACTCACTTCTGGAGGTGTATTATTGGGGAAATATGAATGGAGCCAGTTCCCGAGAATGAGGAGGATATTGTGTCCTTGAGATGCGGATGTTGCCACTTATATATCAGTATCTGCGCACTGCCAGTGGGACTCGATGTAAACATGTGTCCTGCCACACAGTCTACATGACATACATCATCACAAATACCATGTCGTGGCAAGGGTTACAGTGTTGACTGGTGAGACAGGGGCAGCGTTTACAACCAGCATAATACAGTTGGTTGGCTTCAGTCTGTCCCCTTGTCTGCTTGTGATCTAATTATTGTGTTGTAAGTAGATGATGATAGAGTCGTCTTCTTTAATCAATCCCCAATTGGTATTCCGGGGTAGGTTGGTGCAAAGGTTCTCTAGATGAATATTCCTGGCATCCAGTGGTATTTTACTTATGGAATCAGGTTGGAAAAGATATTCAGCCATATAGAGTACTTTTCACACAAAAATGGCGGAAATATCCCTATATATAGGATATATTTTATATATGCCGAATATTACATGATCTAAAAAGGTTGGTTAGGTATTAGATTGATGCTTTGTCTCTGAAAATATGTGGTTTTGATAGAAACAAGCTACTGTATTTAAACTGAAAAGGAGTGAGTGAGCGAGTTTAGTTTTATCGCGCACTCAGCAATATTCCAGCTATATGATGGCGGTCTGTAAATAATCCAGTCTGGACCAGACAATTCAGTGATCAACAGCATGAGCATCGATCTGCGCAGTTGGGAACCGATGACATGTGTCAACCAAGCCAGAGAGCCTGACCACCCGATCCTGTTAGTCGCCTCTTACGACAAGCATGGGTTACTGAAGGTACATTCTTACCCGGACCTTCACGTGTAAACTGAAAAGGAGTCCCTTTGAAGTGAACACATGAAAAATATTGTCTCAATAATGACTATAGCATTACAGTTAGTGCTGGATGGAAAGGAAATGTATATAGTTTAGAGACTGAGAGACTAAACTAGAATGGTATTGGTGTGTACAATATGTAGCTATGCTGGTTCATTTTCTCAGTAATCATTTATGTTACTTGAGTTTTTATATCCGTTCAACCTATTGGTTTGTCCAGACTAGATTTACAAACCTACAGGCATATGTAGCTATGCTCTAACCTTGCTGAATATTTAAACTGTTGTTCAGAGTTGGTTTGTCAGACTAGATTCAATGGTGCCAGGCATCGTTCTGCTTATTCATAAGTAGGATGTTGAGAATTGACCTCATCAATGGTTCCAGGATCTGCTATTCATTAGTCTTCTCAAAACCACTTCCTTGAGTTTCAGTTTTAGAATTTGGAGAGTTAGATAAGGACAAACTTTATGGATGAACAATTTCTTTATTCAGGTGATGCGACATTTTGATACAGGTTGTATTGTTGTCAAGCAGGTATTCTCAAAACCAATCAATGGAGGACATCTACTTTGGGCTGTATTTCTATATTCAGCCAACAAACCTACAGCCATAATATGGTTCTAACATGGCTGAATAATGTAAACCTGTTCGGTGTTGTTTCCCTCAATGGTGCCAGGATCTGCTATTCATAAGTAGGATCATGGGAACTGACCTCATCGTGACCATGTAGTCTTCTCAAAACCATGTTTTTGAGTTGCATTTTTAGAAGTTGGAGAGTCAGATAAGACGAACTTTATAACTTCTTTATTCAGGTGATGCGACGTTTCGATACAGGTTCTTGTATTGTTGTCAAGTAGTATTCTCAAAACCAATCAATGGCGCATATGTTATATTTGGGAATACACTTTCTTAGTAAAGTACAGATTCTAGTACCTTTGTTGGGTTGAATCCCAATCAATGGGGGACATCTACTTTTGAGCTGTATTTCTATATTTAGCCAACATGTGAAACTTCACTTGAAAAGAATATTCTGCTCAACTAACTCACCCATCAGCATTTGGCCAACTGATGATGTGTTTGTGCCAAGGTGACCCTGCCTAACTGCAATTGTTTCGATGTCTTTCAATGTGATATTGGCATTGATTCTGTTGTGTTGGTACAAGTGCGTTGCTGAATGCGAGTCTGTGAACAGCAGCATCTGCTTGCATGCTATACCAGATTGATGTATTGCTGCTAAGCTATCAACATGTCCTTTCCCGATAAAGAGCAGGAGTTTCTTTACATTTAATACCAGAATCTCATCCAAGGAATTCTTATTTTTTTATTGATGTGAGTTCTCTTTCATGACAACAGAAGTATCGTAACTTTAACATTTCAGTGTCAGCTTTAGAGTGCTTTTTGTACATCATCGTGATGTTATTTTGTTGAGATATTGTCCATCTGACACAAAATTGAAATGAAACAATTTCTTGCATTGACTGGTGAGGAAAAGAGCGCATGAGAGTGAGGATCGTTAGTGGTACAGTGTACTCTATATTGGACTCCACCCCAGATAGGATAGTTGGAAGGCATGCAAGGTTAATCTATATACTTAATGCATTCTGCTTGAACATCAGGTGGAATGTATATGCTCATGGAGGTATGGAGTGATATTCAGTGGTAGATGTGATTTCACGTCTGGATCCTTCATAGATCAATCTGGAAGGTGAGTTGAAGATGTTTAAATCTTGAAAAATATTCATTGTGGGATGAAATAATCACTACAACAGTTCATGCGTAACTTGAAATGGTAGTTCATTAAAATTGTTTTTGAATTTTGGTTTATGACGAGTACTGGGAGTTATCTGCCCTTTGGTATTTTGGTATCTGGTTAATTTTGTTTGTGTCATGAGGTATTAAGACGTTGGTTAAACCATCCATGTACAAGATGTTGACAAGTAAGTTGAGGATGGCTGATGTTGGCAGATGTATCTTTGTGTGTATGGTGATGGAAAGTAAGAGATCATAAACTGTCAGAGTTGTGTCCCTTTGGTGTACCAGAACCTGGAAACCTTCATCCAAGCTTGGTTTTAACCAAAGCGGTATATGTCCAATGCATGCATTGATTTGGTCTTTCTTCCGACATTGATCAACACATCATTATATACCTGGTATATGCTTGGCACACTGTGGGGTGAAGGGGTAGCCTAGTGGTTAAAGCATCTGCTCGTCACGCTGAAACCCTGGTTCGATTCTCCACATGGGTACAATGTGTGAAGCCCATTTCTGGTGTCCCCTGCCATGATATTGCTGGAATATTGCTAAAAGCGGCATAAAACCATGCTCACTCACTCACTGATTAGCTCTGAAAAGTCATCATAAAGAATATAAAAAGTTGTTATAAATAAACCAGAGCTTATATTTTCGAAGCTCTCTTAGAGCTAAGATAGTCGTAAGTGCCATACATTAACATTAACTTACGACTATCTTAGCGCTAAGAGAGCTTCGAAAATCTAGGTCCAGGTCTTATATTCATTTTTGTCCAACTTCTAAATCCCTTTCAAGAACTTTAAAGGTCACATGCAACGTAAAACACAACTTTGCAGATTCTGATACCTTTCGGTAATGACTTACCGAAACAAAGCGTCAAAAATGCAAATTCAACTTATAAAGTTGAAAAATAACGCGATGAAAAAAAACGCGCGAAATCGGAGTTCAAACGTTTCACTAATTTTCCCCAGACTTTTCTGGGGAATAAGGGTTTCAACAGTTGGGCTGCGCTCAAAAGCACGTGCGCAGTGAAATAGGTTCGCACAACTTGGAAGCGGGTTGTCTGGTGAATACTCGGTGAAGGCTTTGGTGTGAGCTATTTTCATAATGTTTTGTTGATATCTCACAGGCGCGAGCTTTTTATATGTTATGACAGTAAATAAACTGTTTATATGATTTCATTTGTCTATTTCACCACACGTTCTTCTTACCGAGTCACTTTCTCAGTTCGATACTTAAAAGCAATGTCATTATTTAGCGTTGACACAATTTCTAACTGTGATATAGATATGTCGCTGTCACAGACAAAATTCAATGTCTTGTTTTATTGACACCTGTGTGTCTGCCTGCCTGTCTGCTAATGACAATATTCAATACACAACTGCGATCACTGACCACATGCAATTTGAACTTAACACCAATCAGGCTATACACAATAAACAAAACGCATTGATTTATGGCCCGAGTTCGGTCTCTGTCACATTATGTAATTACACAGACAGGCAGGTGTGATACTTGAACACATGACATGTTATGATGTCTGTTGATTGCAAAATGTTATACACAAAAAATGAGCATGTATTTACAAAACCCAACATCTCTATATATACACACACAATGAGCCGTGAAGGAGGCATCTGCTAATGAACCAGCCGTTACACTTGAGTGCACACCCACCCGCTCTGACTGGGTTCGGTATCCGGCTGCTTCGTTTCGAGGGAGGTAAACCCAAGTACAAAATATTGCACTTTTGATTTGCGATTATACGCTTATAATTTTGTTTATTTGTTTTTTTCATAATCAGCAATGCATATTATATGTCATGAAGAAGTGATAATTGTGTTTTAATTATGTTTGATTTTTTGGTTGCATGTGACCTTTAAGGAAATAGTACACATAAAAATCTTCATGATCCACATGAGAAAGTTTTCTCCTAAAAATATATGCCTTTTGTTTCCGGTGGAATATATTTTAAGAAGGTATTTTATATTCTATTGGCTAATGTAGGTCCATGCTGACAGAGATTAACGTAACATGAGCGATAATATTTCATGTTCCCTTAGGATGACCGTTTTGCATCATTCAAGAAATATTCAATGGATTTGTGTCTGAGGAGTATTTTTAAAGGGTGAGAAACAACCCGAGAATCATGTTTTTCACTCTGAAATAGTTCAGTATTATCATTTGTTTACAAACGTTGCCATGGTAGTGATTATTTAATCGTTTTTGTCATTCACATGACACTGTAATGGCTTTTATGTGTCTGTTTCCTGTTATTACTGTGTTCATTTTGAAAAAACAACTGTGACCAGATCAGGTATGTCAAGGTTCTGTAGACGCGGGTGTATTATTATCATAAACAGCATCATTTAAGCTGAACATCATACTCAAACACTACGAATCCAATATCCTAACTATCAAACCGTCCATTTACTAATTGCTCTCTGGTCCTCACGTCGATGGTAACAATCTCTTTGATGGTGAGTGTTTTTGGCATCAAGGTGACCAATTTCCGATATTGTATGTGCATTCTTATAAAGTATTGACCTAAATTTGGTCAAGCATTGTCATCGGTTTCCTCCGTATTTCCCCAGCCCTTTGTGGTTGTGATTTGGAGCATTTATCTTGGTGTCACCGAGACCAAATTGACGTTTAATTACGGTCCTGAAAATTCTCTCTTTATGTCCTGTCTGACAGGCACTTACACTGCAGTCCCGGAGCAATGGCTTCCAGTTCCACATGGACCAGCTTCTCGTTGATCTGTCTCACAACAATGTACTAGTAATTTAGGACATTGTTGCTCTCAGCTGCTTCAGGGCTACTTGATTGGAGCGCAGGTGTTCCTGCAGGTGCCCTTGCTACTCATCCGTCATGGAACTCCGTCTCAAGTACAGAAATACTCCTAAAGATAATGCAGTTGGAACCCAGAAGCATTTTAAGTTTGAAGAATGTTTTTGGCCATTTTTTTATGCTTCTAAGAACAGTAAGGTCGTTATGGTTCTAGAAGTTGAAATGTTCAACCCCAATGTCATGTACTTTCCAAATTACTTGAGCTTTCTGTAACAGTGGGGCGGTGGGGGTACCCTAGTAGTTAAAGGCATGTCATGCCGGAGGTATGGGTTTGATTCCCCACATGGGGACAATGTGTGAAGCCCATTTCTACTGTTCCCCGCTGTGATATTTCTGGAACACTGCTAAAAGCGGCGTAAAACTAAACTCACTCACTGTAACAGCCCTGGCTTGTTTCAGCATGGTCTTCTGCGGCCAACGCTCTTCATAAGCGGCGACACATTTGGTGGGGTTATCAGCTCACTGACTGGTTGATGCATCTCATACAATCCTAACCCTGCAGATCGATGCTCATAATGCCAATCACTAGATTTTCTGGTCCAGATTTGATTATTCACAGACTCCTTTCATAAAGCTGGAATATTGATGGGTGTGGCATTAAACAAACAAATCCATTCTTCAAATGGATTATGTGCTTGTATCCAGTTCTTGGTATTCCTGTTTGAAATACTGGAATATTGGTAAAAGCTGAATATTGTGATGTAATTTTTCAGCGCAGATGCTTGTTAATTAATTTCAGTTTGAAATACGAATTCTTTAGTTATCATTCTTTAATGTATATTTTTTTAAGAACAAACATGTTTTTGTGTTCCAGTGTCATTGTCAAACTCTATCCCTTCAGGTGATATATTGGTCATACAGCCCAAGGTGAGTGAGTGAGTTTAGTTTTATGCCGCACTCAGCAATATTCCATCTATATGGTGGCGGTCTGTAAATAATCGAGTCTGGACCAGACAATCCAGTGATCAACAGCATGAGCATTGATCTACGCAATTGGGAACCGATGACATGTGTCAACCAAGTCAGTGAGCCTGACCATCAGATCCCGTTAGTTGCCTCTTACGACAAGCATGGGTTACTGAAGATCA
Source organism: Haliotis rubra (assembly GCF_003918875.1). Classification (NCBI taxonomy): domain Eukaryota; kingdom Metazoa; phylum Mollusca; class Gastropoda; order Lepetellida; family Haliotidae; genus Haliotis; species Haliotis rubra. Next base: position 405,093 of record NW_025765037.1, read on the forward strand.
ATTCTAACCCGGATCTTCCCTGGTCATACATCCCAAAGGGTTTCGGTGATATCACAGTAGATGTAATTGTATGAAAAGGTGGAGTCGTGAGATGTGTAAAGATAGAACTGGGATGTGAATTCTGTTTGAATCAACATTTAGTGGATCTTTAAAATCATTTATCAATCAGTAGATATATGCAAAATGTATATGGTATGTACAGTAGTTATACCAGGGAATTCTGTCTGTCTGTCCGGAGACATTTTTGTTCAACAATTAGCTTGAAAATTATAGTTGGGATAGTTTTCAAATTTGGGGATCACCTTTGTGTAAAGGAGAGATGCAGCACAAATTTTATTATCCCCCGCCACGCTAAACGCTCCGTCCCTCCGTCTGTACATAGGAATTGGAATATCTTAAGAACCGTTGACTGGATTCTTATCATATATGGTACCTAGGTTCATCACAGTGAAAGAAAAGTCCCAGTCAGGTTTGTTGACCTTGACCTTCATTTTAAGGTCACAAGGGGACTTTAACGTTTTACCCTTATCAGCGAGATATCTCAAGAACCGTTCTCTGGATTTTCTTCATATTCAAAACCAAGCTTTATCTAGGGAAGGCGCAGGGCCAAGTCGATTTTGGTGACCTTCACTGAATTTTCAAGGTCATGGCGACACTTTAAGGATTTCAGTATGTTAACCGGCATGTTAAGCTTGTTAGCGAGATATCTCAAGAACCGTTAGCTGGATTTTCTATATATTCAGCAACAAGCTTTATCTAGGGAAGGCGCAGGGCCCAGTCGATTTTGGTGACTTTCACCTAATTTTCAAGGTCATGGCGACACTTTGAAAATTTTGGCATGTTAAGCTTCATGTTAAGCTTGTCAGCGAGATACCTCAAGAACCATTCCCTGGACTTTCTTCATATTTGACATCCGGCTTCATCTAGGGAATGTGCAAGGTCCAGTCGATTTTGGTGACCTTCACGTAAATTTCAAGGTTACAGTGACACTTTGAAGATTTCAGCATGTTAAACTGCATGTTAAGATAGTCAGCGAAATATCTCATGAACAGTTCACTGGATTTTCTTCATAGTCTTTCAAGACTTCCCTTGAATGTTTTTCAATAAGCAATTTCTTTATTACTATTTTTGCGTATTTCATACATTAAGACATTTATGTCAAGGTCAAAGTGAGTCTTGAAAATATTTGTGCGTTTGAACAACTACAGATCAAGATATCAAGGGTGGTTGACGGGTCATGTTTTTGTTGATATTTAACTTCATCTTTAATCACGACCTTCACTTTCATTACTTTTTAATTTTGATTTGATAAGTTGCAGCGGGGGATTATGTCACCTTAGTGACAATGTTTGTTTATGATAATTCAATTTTTCAAGTTTGTTGATGCCCCTCCATATCTAGAGGAGAGTTGCAGAGTAAGTTATATTTTGATATTTTTAATTTGTCGAGAATTGTCACAAATTACATCTCTTTAACTTGTGGAAAAAGTCCCACATCAAATTTCTTCAACCAATAACTTTACAGTCATTTAGTGGATTGTTTTCAGATCTGGGTAATAGCTTCTGTCTTAATAAGAAAGGTGCAATGCCAAGTTTGATAGATATCTTGTATTTTTGTCAGGAATAATCATTATTATATATGTTGTTCAGCTGAAGTTGGGTGTCAGAGCTGGGGGTATTAGTGAGCCTTCTTCACATGTTTTGGCTTATTCCAGATTCTGTTTCCCTCTGTTCTGTTTTTGTGTAGCTAAATCAGTTTGACTTGATCACTGACATTTAGCTTACATAAAGTAGTAGCAATGTCCTTCAGTTGAATAGACAACAAGAGGACAATTTGTTTGGTATGTAAAAAAAGAGAGTTAACAGCAGACAGACATGGTAATGAGATGTTCGCCATGCTTGGAGACTGCATTACCTTAGGACAAGAACACCTGCTGTGAGGGAAGGGTATGGCAGTAAATCAAGGAATGGTTTTGAATGTCAAGTTACTTGCTAAGCATATTTTGTTGACATTCTAAGTTCAGAACCTCCCAAAAGGAGTCTTTTGCTTGTTAGCTGGAAGAAACATAGCTGACTGTTTTGGCAATCTCTGTTCAGATGCATTATGGTGTGTCATTATGTATACTTGCAATAATGGAGTCTTAGAAATGCTCTCTACATAGACCTTTACTACAAGTCTGGCACACTATCTTGCGAGTAGATTCAGTGTTCTGGACCAGTTGACATGCTTCTTGTCTGGCTATGTCTGTTTCTTTTCTTGTTCCATGAGCCTGTCTTGCTCCAAATAGGGCAAATGCATACAAACTAATCAAACGGTCTGTTTGGTGTAAAGGAGGCTTGTTTCAAGCCATAACTTGTTGATGCTGTTGATTTGGCTTTTATGCTACTCGAAAAAGGTCCATTATTGTTAATCTGTTACTCCATGGCAGATTAAATGTTGCAATTGGAGAACCGTGTGGTCTTTCATTATTTTTAGTAGTGTATTTCAAAGTCCTTGTGCAGGAAATGATATGATCTGAATCATGACATATTCCTCAAGAAAATCCTTAGTTCTTAAGTTTATAGTTCTGTTCTCACTTTTTGAAATTTACTGGTTTGAAATTTCACGTTTTTGTTCCTTGCATCAAAGCATGTGTTGCTCTTGAAAAATATGTAAACAAGATCTGTCTGGACACGTTATCATAAATCATTATTGCTCAGAAGAAACGGCAGCGTAAAGTCACAGTCTCTTAACTTGCAAGACACAACATTATGTTTTTACTCTGTGTCTGATGACATATCAGACAAGAAAATATCAAAATACCAAAAAGTTAAAAAACAAAGAAAGCATCAAAGATCTTGAGAAGCTGAAAAAATGTTGTGTTTTTTTTCATGAATGTGTTTTGAAATCATGAAGTGGAGGAAACAGAAATGTGTGAATAAGATGCTTTGGTGTCATGAACGTGCATTCGGATGTGTGTCAAGGCAAACATGGGCAGCAATGGTCTGGGAAATCATCTCCAGCTGAAAACAAGAGGAGTACCGATAATCATTGGGTCAGTGGGCAAGTCTTGTTCATATCATCATGTAGCCAGATGATTTAAGACAATCATGCTTCAGGTTTCTGTTGAAAACTCCCTTTTAAGATATCAATGGATGGTCAGTGAAATGTATGTATTTTGATACTGTTGCATCCATTCTAATAAGTTGAGGTGGTTTTGTTGCGGAACGGGGGACTATGTATTCAGCGTCGTCTGTCCATCCGTCCGTCCGTACGTATGTACGTAGGTCCCAATTCTTGTTAACGCGATATCTCATGAACTGTTGTACCCAATGTCTTCAAGTTTGGTGACAGCCTACATTGGGGGATTACGCAGACACCAGTTTATTTGAGTGACCTTGACCTTATCTTCAAGGTCACCATGACACTTTGACCGCTTTTCTCGTAAAATATTGCACCCAATGTTTTCAATTATGTTGACAAGCTACATTTCAGGCATCTTTTATGTGACCAAAAAATAAAAAGTAGTAAATATAGATATTCCATTCTTTAGCGGCGGGGGACATTGCCATATCAGTGGCAAACACTTGTTGAATTTTGAATTGAGGACAAATATTTATCAATGAAAGTGTTCATATGCAGTGAAATGTGGGAAACCAAACTCACTCACTCATGAAGCCAGAGGATTTTAAACAGTTATGCTTCAGGTTTGTGTTAAGAACTCCCTGTCAAGATATTGATGGATGGTCAGCGAAATGCACATCTTTTGATACTGTTGTATCCATTCTGATATGGTGAGTGGTGATCTTGTTTTCAAATTTGGAATTGATGAAAAATAATACTTTTTTGTAACTGATCAGTATGCAGAGTAATTTCCTTTTCTTAAACCTGTGACAGAAGTCTTGCTCAGTACTTTGATGTATTTGACTGTTGTCAGCCATTGACATTGTTGTGTTTCTATTGTGTGCAGGTGTAAGAGTTCCTTGGGGATGGTAGGATAGCCTTGTGGTTAAAGCATTAGCTGGTCATACTGATGACCTAGTTTGATTCCCCACATAGATAACATGTGTGAAGTCCATTTCTGGTGTCCACTGCCACGATATTGCAGGAATATTGCTAAAATCAGCGTCAAAAACAAAGTGTCCCTCACTCAAAGTTACTGACAGTGGATTTTAACAATCAGTCTTTGAGGTTTGAAAATGTTCTCTGGGCCCAACACCCAAGTCTGTCACACACCCTGAACAAATATATCCAATGAAGCCCTTGCAAGTTTAATACTTCTAATACTTGGCAAGTCAAGATTACTGCAGTTTCAGAAAAATGTCCAGGCTTCCTTTAAAGGTCACATGCAACCAAAAAATCAAACATAATTAAAACACAATTATCACTTCTTCATGACATATAATATGCATTGCTGATTATGAAAAAAACAAATAAACAAAATTATAAGCGTATAATCGCAAATCAAAAGTGCAATATTTTGTACTTGGGTTTACCTCCCTCGAAACGAAGCAGCCGGATACCGAACCCAGTCAGAGCGGGTGGGTGTGCACTCAAGTGTAACGGCTGGTTCATTAGCAGATGCCGCCTTCACGGCTCATTGTGTGTGTATATATAGAGATGTTGGGTTTTGTAAATACATGCTCATTTTTTGTGTATAACATTTTGCAATCAACAGACATCATAACATGTCATGTGTTCAAGTATCACACCTGCCTGTCTGTGTAATTACATAATGTGACAGAGACCTAACTCGGGCCATAAATCAATGCTTTTGTTTATGGTGTATAGCCTGATTGGTGTTAAGTTCAAATTGCATGTGGTCAGTGATCGCAGTTGTGTATTGAATATTGTCATTAGCAGACAGGCAGGCAGACACACAGGTGTCAATAAAACAAGACATTGAGTTTTGTCTGTGACAGCGACATATCTATATCACAGTTAGAAATTGTGTCAACGCTAAATAATGACATTGCTTTTAAGCATCGAACTGAGAAAGTGACTCGTAAGAAGAACGTGGTGGTGAAATAGACAAATGAAATTATATAAACAGTTTATTTACTGTCATAACATATAAAAGCTCGCGCCTGTGAGATATCAACAAAACATTATGAAAATAGCTCACACCAAAGCCTTCACCGAGTATTCACCAGACAGCCCGCCTAAGTTGCGCGTGAACCCTATTTCACTGCGCATACGCTATGAGCGCAGCCCAGCTGTTGAAACCCGTGATTCCCCAGAAAAGTCTGGGGAAAATTAGTGAAACGTTTGAACTCCGATTTCGCGTGTTTTTTTTCATCGCGTTATTTTTCAACTTTATAAGTTGAATTTGCATTTTTGACGCTTTGTTTCGGTAAGTCCATAGCGAAAGGTATCAGAATCTGCAAAGTTGTGTTTTACGTTGCATGTGACCTTTAATTATATTTTCTTAAGATAATCTAAGAACTTTAAATACAGATTATGTTTATTTAAGAGACAACTTGTTAATCTACCTGTACCAAAGTACAAACTACTTTAAAAACTAGATAGGTGTTCAGATTTATGACTACTTCTTGTTAACCATCGGGAAAGTGTTCTGAAGTCTTGCTGTAGGTGCAACAGATTGACCCTGCTTGCAGATGAAGACTCTTCCATCTCCCACAGATGGAGGCTGTTTCATGAGCCTTGAAATGAAGGGCTGCAGCTCTTAATATTTCTATCTTTCAGGAATTGATGAATGAAAGATTCTCTGGCAGCAATATTTCATCTTACTGATGGGTTTAGTTTGCAAGTTGTTTTGCCATGATGCCGATGGTGCTTAAATCTGCACACCGTCTTTTTGAAAGCGCAATACCAAGTGGTTTGTTGTTTAATGCTGCACTCAGCAATATTCGAGCTATATGGCAGCTGTAAGGGTGTCCTTGGTTTAGAAATGATCGGTTTGCTTGTACCACATAGAGGCATACATGGCAGATATTGCATTGTCGTGAGTTTTGTGAATGGCATAGAGTTCCCTAATTGAAGCATTGTTCTAAGACATGCTTCTGTTTGAGCTGGAGAGCAGTTTGGTCATTGATGACTTTTAGACTATGTAGCTCAGCTTGTGCATGGAAAAGGTTAGTCAATTACAGGTACTTAAAGTTGACTTTGATTTTATGTGTGTCTCAGAAGTAATGGCTAAAGCATGCTTCATCCAAGACTTCTTATAGAGCGGAGTGCAGTTGCTGTTTAAGTCATTAGATGGTCTCACAATGATGTGTGGCTTTAGTCCTTTTGTGCTTCAATCATTGTACCCTGTTTTGTTGATATATACTACTCAAGAGAAGTTTGGAACATTTGATTTTTCAATATGGTTATAATTCATTTGTTTGGTTGGTATTGCGAAACACAGCCTTCCAATTGTGGGTGATATTTAACTTGTTTTGAGTCTGTACATATATAATTAGTCACCTTGGTCTAAGCCTAGTGCTAACATCATATTTTGTTCAAGTCATTCAGATTTTGTTATTTATGTTCTTTGTGAAAACGTTATATGGCATTAGAAAAACATTATCTTGCTTTTTAAGAGCTTCAGAGTTTAAACTGTAAAATATATTCAACTTTGTGGATTGCAACAAAGTTCTTCAATAGAACCTTCATTCTTACAGATTGGAAAACATTGTGAATATTTGCTTCTTTCAAATTTGTTAATATTTTTGCCTTCATTAGTCAGAATGTTGTTAAGTCTCTGTTTATGTTGACACTTTAGACTGTTGGTTGCATATCCAGGTTGGGTAGCCTAGTGGTTAAAGCGTTAGCTCGTCACGCTGAAGACACTGGTTCGATTCCCCACATGGGTACAATGTGTGAAGCCCATTTCTGGTGTCCCCTGCCATGATATTGCTTGAATATTGCTAAAAGCAGCGTAAAACTAAACTCATTCACTCAGATATCCAGGTGAGCTACAAGGCCTTGGCATCACTTTTATCTTTAAATCACAGAATGGATTTCACTGGGGAATTTCCTTCAACTCCAAGACCATCTCATTTCTTGAGTTGCTCTGTCTCAAAGTGATTAAATTCAGAAAAGGTTGATTTGATTGTTGGGATCATTGTATGATCTTGATCTGTTTGTTATTCAATCCTTGGGTTACAAGGATAATTCTTTAAACTTCTGAAATGAAAATCCTCCAATTTATCAGACACCAGCTAAAATATCCAGCTGATTTGTCTTAAGAATGGCTCAAATCAGAGAAGCCTGATTCGATTAGGTTAATTGCATATTCTCAAAGAGATTCGTATTCGTCCATTGGGTTACAAGGAAGGCTATTTCAGGTTCTGTTTGAATTCTTTTCGTTTCCAAGACCAGATATTTCTCACAGTTTCTCTTCCGAGGTCTGGATAGTGCAGGTTCCATGTTTATTTAATTGTAGCTTTAAATCACTGTATTATCCTCCAGGCGTTCAACCTGTGGTTGAATTAGTACCATTGTACAAGGAGGTGCACTCTCTTGGTTGAATGTTATTGATAGAAGCTCTAACTCTCTTTGACTTTGTGTGGGATAGGATTCGCTGATGTGATTACTCTTTCATACAGTTGTGTTACTGTTAAGTGTTCATTATTCAGCTGTAGGAATGGCACACTGCACTTCCTATGGTGTGACCTGTTCGATGCTCGTAACTCACCGTAGCCCCTGTAGTGTGGATGTTATGGGCTATATATCATAGAAATAGGACACAGATTCACTGTTTCACCATTACAGGGCCAGGCGTAGTGGGGCTGAACATACTTTGATGTTAATGAATACTGAATTATATGTCATTGATGGCCTAGTCTAAAAAATGATCAGTCTGCTGATGTAGTGATCATTTTATTGACTTCAACCTTATGTTTGATGTGGTTTGATGTATAGTAGCCAAAAGAAATTAATGTACACTCGGTGCTTTCATTTCTGTGGTTTCTATGCCCTGGAGTTAAAGAACACCCCAGTCTGTTGTATATCTATACTTCATCTGTTCTGGCATCACAGTTAAATTCATAATATGACAGAATCGGATCTTTTTGCTTCTTACAAGTAAGTAGTATAATGTCAGTTATGAGTAATTTCAAGCTGAAGACAGTTTAATGTGCTTACGTTTTCATCAATTCTGAGTGACATTTTTGTGTGCTGATAATTTAAGCCTTGAAAATTTGACCTCGTCATCAAAGTACCTCCTATTTCATCTTGGCAGTTTTATGTATTGATAATTTTAGCCTTGAAAAGTTGACAGTTAAGAAGGTCCAACTCAAGGTCAGTTGATGCTGATCCCACTCATGATGACCAACCATTTTGCCATAAAGTCTGTGAATGGTTGTAGGAAAGCAGCCTTAAATGTTTATGCACACATTCCAGTGTTCTCTTTCCGACAACTTTCACCACATAAACATATGGAATTCTGTCTGAGCTTGTCTGTCACTCATGGGCAGGGCACCAGTCTAAACACAGGAGATGTTTCTTTAACTGCCAAGATGAAATAGGAGGCATTTTGATGATGTTTTAGTTTCTTTATTCGTTTTCGCTTAAAACCTGATATTTATGAGAAACTAAACAGTCTTTGTGTTTTGCAGTATATGAAGGATCATTGATGGATATATGAATTACTGCCTTTATGTCATGGCTGCTAATGAGATTTCTACATTTTATTCAAGCTGCAGAGTTGAAACCTGATGAGTAAAGAACATGTTATGAGTTTTTAGGAAAACATTATCTTAAGATTGGTGTCTTGTTACCTCATCTTGCATGGATTTTTTAAGTAGATTTTGTGATTTGTCATTTCCATCAATAGTGTGTTTGTTTGACTTACTTCTGACTGAGACCCGTGAAGATCTGGGTTAGAATAATCTTCAGTAACCCATGCTTGTTGTAAGAGGCAACTAACGGGATCGGGTGGTCAGGACTCGCTGACTTGGTTGACACGTCATCGTATCCCAATTGTGTAGATCGATGCTCATTATGTTGATCACTGGATTATCTGGTCCAGACTCAATTATTTACAGACCGCCATATAGCTGGAATATTGCTGAGTGCAGCTGTGAAACTAAACTCACTCACTATTTCTGCCTGGGATGCCTTAATTGCTCCAGAGTTCAAACAAAATTTGTAATATTGGAGTGAATTGTCAAAAAGTACAGAAAGAAACTCATTTGATCCTGCTGACACTGGTCATGATAAGATGTGTCTGACTGAGTTAGCCAGGCCTGTAAATGGACCTGGGCCAGTGTTCCATGACCTTGTAGATGCCTTGCACTTGGCGGGTAGGAAGCCTGTATTTGAAATGTGTAGTTCTGGTTTAAAGAAAGGTAAATTGAATTGTCTGTAAGCTGAGCAGGATAATGTCGTTCACAGCAGTGCATACACATGTTGTTCCTCTTAACACCGGAGCTTGCTGGGCGCTGACAGACAGCATTGCCTCATCCTCGGTCCGTCTGAATTGGCTTCAGCATGCCAATGGGAGATGGACTGCAGTGCATCATGGGATAGCAGCTCATCGCGTAATGGATTTACCACTATTCTCATCACACATATCGGTCCTTATACATCTAACTTGATGCTTCTTACAAGAGTCCTGAGTAATAGGCATGTTTTTTCAAGTCCCAATTTACAGATTTCTTGACGACTCTCCGCAGAGTACTGCATGTAGTCATGCGTTGATATGGGGATTACTTCTCACTGATAATGACCGGAGTCCATTCCACAAAGCGATCTTAACGCTATGATGATCCTAAGCCAATGTTAAAGCATTGGAGTTACCGTCACTTTATCGTAAGATCTCTTTGTGTAGTGGAGCCCCGTCACTGTTTGTGAATGTGTTGAGACTGGGAATGAATATTAGCTTAAAAATGTCAAGCACTCCATACTTGCGTTTGTGTTGTCGCGTTATGCATTAGGAAATCTTCCACCTGGTATTAGTGATGTTAGAATGCGGAGATACAGGATGGAAATGTGACAGTGATATGATGCACTGGTTTACAGGGATGTACACTGATGCTTGAGTTGCTGAAAGAACATCCTTATGATCTCAACAGAACTGTCATGGTAGGATGTGACTGAAAAGGAGATGTATTATATGTTGTCAGATGAACCTCTCTGAACCTCCGAGTAAAGTGATCGATACAGAGTGTTGCTGAATGGTTCGTGCTGTTACTGAGGCCAAACAAACCATAATTTGTTTCTGAATTTGAAGCTGGTTAATATTTACCAAAGTAGAGAACTCCATCGCATCACCGTAAACAATAAAATTTATTCCCCGGGAGGTAAATATAGCTCATGACATCACTTCCACTATCTTATATGGCAACAATGATATGCAGACGACCTAGTTCAGATGGAGTGGGAATTGTCCTATACGAAAAGTAAATACTATAGCAGGTACTTGATGGATGGGGGTCAGACAGTTTCCAAAAGATTCCAGAGTTTAATGTTAATATTTCTGCTGGATAATACTTACGAAGATTCGATACATCCTGCTGGTTTCCAAAAAGTAAACAAGCGACTGACGTCTGGCTGTCAATTTACATATGCAAATCACCGCTAGGAGGCGTGTCTCGCACGGGAAACCAGAAATACCATTTGCCACGATACCATGAATGCCACATTACAACGAGGTCTGAGTATAAATGCCTAAGATCTGCATCGCTTCGGGATTTCCTCCTACTGTTTGACAAAGGAAAGTATACGCCATGTTTGATGGTGGCAAGAACACGCAACAAACAAGTAATGGGTAGTTGATGTTAGTGACACAGTTGTTTTTGATCTTTGTACTGTTTCAGAGACTTTTTGTCTGCCTTGCAACCTTTTCATCCCTTTTGCAATTTTTGGGTGTCCAACTTTAAAGTATTAACTTTGTGTTGCCGAGCAGTTTATGTAATGTAAATGTATAAGAAATATTGTTCAAGTGGTTTAAACCACCTCATTCACTCCAGTAATACTCCTGGACTTTACACATTAGATTGCCAGTCTGACCAAGCTTTCTGTGATCTGGTGGTGACTCTCATTGCCCACAGTACCTTCAGCCTCCACTTCAAACAGGGCGCTTGGTTCTTATTAAGGAGATGACGGGTTTTACCTAACCTTTAGAAGCCAGACAGCACTTTGTCTGCAGTTCCATCAGTCAAGACCTCTATTATCGCCAGATTAGCTCTCCGTCTTTTTATTGGTCCTCACCTGTATCATGTGGATGGGTTATGTAAAATCCCAGGTTTGACTGGTTTTGATTAATTGATTTTGCGACAGACAAATTTATTCATTGACAGAGGAACGTGAAATCTAATATCGCAGGTTATGGTAGACATGCCTTTCCATACTGGGCACTGGTGAGGGGATGCTGACTGATGTTGGAGTGTTGGAAGAGCATCTGATGGAATGATTTCCGGGTTGTTGTTTTTTCATATTTAATGGATGTTTTGGAATTTACAGTGTTTGTTTGTCAACATTGTACCTGCTCCTTGAGACTGCCTCTGTGGTCTAGCAGATAGAGTGTATGCCCATAGATTCGGAGGTTGATGGTTCAATCCTTCCCACTCCATACCAAAAGATGTTTATAGATGGGACTGGTTATCCTGCTGGGCAGGCGTGGTGAGGTAGCCTAGTAGTTAATACGCTTGCTCGTCACGCTGATCACCTGTGTTCGATTCCTCACATGGGTACAATGTGTGAAGCCCATTCCTGGTGTCCCCCGCTGTGATATTGCTGGAATATTGCTTAAAGGCGTCATTAAACTAAACTCAATCACAATTATATTGTGCAAAGACTGCAACGGTGCATCAACGGTGACTATCTACCTTGATGCTATTTTTTTTGCGTTACAAGCTTCTGTATTGGTCGGCAACGTAAACCCATACTCATGGGCAGGAAGGGAATCAACCCAGGACCTACTTGCTTGGAGTCAATGGACTGTGTCATTGTCAGGGATGAGAATTATCCACGGATTTGATCGCGCTGGGGTCGTTGGATCTGACATGAGGAGCTACGGCACCCAACACACCTGTCTTATTATCCCGCGCAACAACAAAGTTGTGGGGGATACAGAAACGAGTTCCGTCTGTGCGTCCATCCGTGCATCCATCCGTGCATCCGTCACACTTTGTCCAAAGCATATCTCCTAAACTATTGGTGATATCTTAACCAAACTTGGTACACATATCAACCATTATCCCTAGATGTGCCTTTTAGGGGTTAGACCCAGATGGGAATTTTATTTTTTACGGTTTCCATGGAAACATGACTTAGGCTGTAACTATGAGGATGTCATCTTGTCTGGATCAGATCTCCCAAACTATACATGCTAGCTTCATCAGATTTGATACACATATCAAGCATGATCCCTAGATGTGCCTTTTGGGGGTTAGACCCTGATATGAATTGTAGTTTTTGCTGTTTCCATGGAAACATGACTTAGGCTGTGACTATGAGGATGTCATCTTGTTGCATTTTCCATGGCAACAAGTTAGGCTTCAACTGAATTTGGTGGTAGTGCTCCTTTCTGGAGCAGATCTTAAAACCTTTCAGTATTCTCCTTCCACTTTGTTGTATACACTCCAACACATAGACATAATCATAATTGGTAGACATATTCATAAAGAGTATTTTGCCATTGTGGGGGATATTGATGACTTTGTCTTCTTGTTTTCCTGGTTTTTTTACTCATACCCATTCCATTCATATTAGTATTGTATAATTCTTGAACACCTATTTGTTTTGGACACATTGACGTAGTATTTAGATTTTGAAAGTTAAAACATGGCTAGAACTCTCTTTAGTTCAGAGTTCGTCACTGTAGCTACTAGACTTAGTGTTTTTGATAATTTCCTGAACAAAATTAAAATATTGATATGAAATTGCAAAAAAGTGAATGAAGCACCCATAATATGTTAAATCTCTTGCTAATAAGAAAACAGCATCCTGAATATTCAGTTCAAGCTTGTAATTGTGTAAATATCTATCAGATATTTTTCCTTTTGATATTTGATTTTGTGTGAAATTATGACCAACTGGAATATTGTAGTGAGTGAGTGAGTGAATTTAGCTCTACACCACTTTTAGCACTATTCCAGCAATATCACAGTGAGGGACACTAGAATTGTACCCATGTGGGGAATCGAGTGTAGGTCTTCGACGTGATGAGCAAACTCTTTTACAACTAGGCTCTCCCACCGCCCCTGGAATATTGTAAATCTTTCAGGAATCAGGAAAATTTAAGGTGAGCTGCAGTACCTATGCTTTCAAGGTTACAGACAGGTTTTCAACATAGCCTTGGTATCAGTAAAACCTCAGTGGAGAACATTTTATTTCTGTTTTGAGAGAAAACTCAGCGTTAAGACTGAGTAGCATTCCCAATCTTTGATAATTTATTGCTTTGTGCAAACAAGCCATGGTAACATAGTGTGGTTTTAGGATAGTAATGATTCATCATTAATTTTGTGCAAGTGATAACATGTAAAGTGATACAAGTCGTACCATGAAGCCATTTATTAATGACATAAAATTATATCAGGTATGTGGGTAAATCATTAAAACTTATAAAAATTGCAGATAGGATTGCAGAATGGAGAGTATCAGTTGCTTGATCTAAACATCCAAATCCTCATCTATTATAGGTGTAAGGATTCTGAACATGTGACATCACTAAAATTCCTGGAAATCGAAAGCCTTAGTACCCATGGGCCCCCTTGTTTATGCATTCGACAATCAAAACCTAACATCAAAGTTCCTATCAATACAGCTAAAGCTTCTCATCATGTGTAACTATATGACAAATGGAACATTCCTGGAAATCCGAGGTCACTCTGGGACCCCATGCCATAACCCCCAGAAATAGATACTGCGAAACCTCTGTAGTTAGAAGTCAGGCCCAAGTAAATCTCAGTTGTCTTCCCAAGATGTGTCTTAAATGATGGACTGATTGAGATTCATATAAAGAATTAGTTGTCATTAATGTATGCTGACTCAAGTACTTCTGGTCACAAGCTGGGGTCTGTGTCATTGGCGTTGATGGCATTGATTGTGCTCATGCTATTGACCATTGGTTAGAATGACTTAGTGGGCGTGGCCTAGTGGTTAAAGCGTTTGCTTGTCACAAAGACACAGGTTTGATTCGCCACATGGGTACAATGTGTGAAGCCCAATTCTGGTGTCCCTTGCTGTAATATTGCTGCAATATGGCAAAAAGTGGCGTAAAACCATACTCGCATCACATCGCATCGCATCACATCGCGTCACATTGCATCTCATAGAATGACCCAGACTTGCTTATTGACAGGCTACATTGATGTGGTTGGTCTGTTCTTGACTAGGACAAGAACACTATCACTCCACTCTCATACACTGAAGGTTTCGTCGAGGCAGAGACGGGTAAATTTACGATGGCTCTCTCTACATGTTCCGCGATAGAAGGAATGTTTTATGAAATAGTGGCAATATAATTATAGCTTATCAAGCCTCATTGATTACATTTATTGACCCTCACGTCATAGTTGGTGTTAATTCTGGAACAGAAACCAATAAATCCTGAAAGATGTAGATGAACAGTTGTAGAAAAACTCTCTAGGGGGGCATAATTGAATGAAAGACGTTTTTACAACCTGCAAAGTGATTATACTTATTTAAAAATGGATATCTAAAAATGTGTGAAATGAAGAAACACTAAGGCCCCAGTCCCTTGTAATTGTGTTGATGTCAAGGAAGGAAATCAATGCAAGCCTACTTAGCTTGTTAAATATGGCAATTATCAAGACGTGAATTGCCAATTTGTGTCTTCAAGAGAAAAAAAGAATCCTGCTGGCTCTGATTTTTTTTATGAAGAAATCTCTTCGAGTCATGCGTTACGACGTGCAAATCTTTTTAATTTCCCAGTTTTTAAGCCGCCAGTCCAGTTGCTCTGTGAAGGTTATCTAACATGATTTCTTGAGATGTTCCTGCAGATTCAGGTTTTGACAACATCGAGAGATCTTTGAGAAAAATACAGGACTTGGAAATTCAGCCCTTTTGTAGGTGTGATTGACAGTAGCAAGTCTTGACAGTGTTGAATCTTATTTTCCTGGCGCCAAACAAAACTTTTTAACAAAGTTCTTTTCATTGCAGCATGTTTCGTAACCTTCAGAGGTTGAATCAATAACTAACTTTTTGATTATAATGCTTCCTAAAATGCATGTATTTAAGCCAAAGGTCACTGCTTTACAAAAAATATTGAAATGCCCAAAGACCTGCAACACATTGTTATATATTAAGATTTTATCTGATTAGGATGGACGGAATGAATTCAACATTTTGTCTCATGATGATGATTGGTTTGTATTCAATATTCTCTGATTACAATGGGAGAAAGTAATTCAAGGTTTTCATGATTACAATGGAAGAAAGTAATTCAAGGTTTTCATGATTACAATGGAAGAAATTAATTCAAGGTTTTCATGATTACAATGGAAGAAATGAATTCAAGGTTTTCATGATTACAATGGAAGAAATTAATTCAAGGTTTTCATGATTACAATGGAAGAAATTAATTCAAGGTTTTCATGATTACAATGGAAGAAATTAATTCAAGGTTTTCATGATTACAATGGGAGAAAGTAATTCAAGGTTGTCATGATTACAATGGAAGAAAGTAATTCAATTCAAGGTTTTCATGATTACAATGGAAGAAATTAATTCAAGGTTTTCATGATTACAATGGAAGAAATTAATTCAAGGTTTTCATGATTACAATGGAAGAAATTAATTTCATATTTTGTCAGGATTACAATGGAAGAAATTAAATCAAGGGTTTCATGATTACAGTGGAAGAAATTAATTCAGGGTTTCCCTGATTACAATGGAAGAAAGTAATTCAAGGTTTTCATGATTACAATGGAAGAAATTAATTCAAGGTTTTCATGATTACAATGGAAGAAATTAATTCACGATTTCCCTGATTACAATGGAAAAACTTAATTCAAGATGTCCCTGATTATGATTCAATATTCTCTGATTACAGTGTGGAATCAATTCATATTAGATAATTACAGTGGAAGAAATGAACTACAGTGGATGATCACAACTGCACGAACTGAATTCAAGATTTGATCACAATGGAAGATTTGAATTTAAGAAATCGGATAGCAATGAAGGTTTGCAACAAGGTTTCCCTGGATGGATAAATGAATTTAATATTATTTACTCTGTGATAGCAATGATATGCAGCTTTATACAACATTCTTGAACATCAGCTGACAATGGTGATTTATGGTCAATATGTCTGGATAAGATCGGGTAGAATAGGTCTTCAGCAATTTTGCCATAAAAGGCAATATCTTGTCGTTGTTTACGGGATCGGCTGTGATATAGATGTCACATGTCATCGGGTTCCCAATTGCGCAGATTGATGCTTTATGCTGTTGAACATTCTTGAACATCAGCTGACAATGGTGATTTGTTGGTCAATATGTCTGTTCATAATGATACAGCATTTGATGGACATTACTGGTGTTTGCCATCCTACCTGTCATGTTGGACAATTGCTCTTTGCGGTTTACTTTGCGTTGGTTAGGTGAAATTCTTTGAACATTATGTTGAGAATCATGGCACTTACATTGTGACATGCATGCACATGTGTGTGTGTGTCTATTTCTACTGGGATGGACATATCCTGACGTTTATGTAGCCAACTTAGTATAACATGGATACCACACTCAGAGGGATGATGGGGTAGCCTAGTGGTTAAAGTGTTGGCTCATCATGCCTAAGGCCCAGGTTTGATTCCCCACATGGTGGTGATAGTGCTGGAATATTGCTAAAAGTGGCATAAAACCATACTCACTGACCATGCTCACACTGTCATTCACAATGTACTGTTTTGAAACTGATCCATGCTTGTTTTATCCCCTTAGTGCCAAACACCAGACAGGGTAGCCAAGCACCAGACAGGGTAGCCAAACACCAGGCAGGGTAGCCAAGCACCAGACAGGGTAGCCAAACACCAGGCAGGGTAGACTAACAACTTATCTCTGAAATGAACCGATTTTGCAGGGAAAAAAGTTCATAGCAGAAAACTAAAATATAATTTAAAGGAGCCCTGAGACTTTCTTCATTTTCAGTTGTGGGAATCTAGTCTTGCCACATTTTCTAGACTTGCCATATTTTCTAGACTTGCGTGGGCTTTCTTGGATATATTTGCTTCAGGGTCTGTATGACTGACTACAGGCAGGGTAACGTGTATCAACTTTTAACGTCTTTTTGTACGACAGCGAGGGGATCGAACGACTGATATCCTGTTCTCTGGGAAGGTGCTTTATCCACTACACCATTGTGGTGGTATTATTCCCAGTGCTGAACAAGTAGTGTTGCTGACAAAGACATTTACATAAAGCACTGTTAATTGGGAGGGAGAACGGTTTAAAATGATAATAAAATCACTGTACATGGTGTCAAGAATTTGTTAGGGCATTGGTTCAGCCATCTAAAGTGCTTAAACTCACTGCGCAGTGTTACGTCTTTTAGGCATGTCACAGCCCTGAGATCTGGGTTTTCTACGATTATGATCACTATTTTGTCAACACTGTCACTAATCGTTAAGCAAATGGCAATTAAGCTGAGAACAAAAACTACTGGAAATAGGACTGTTGATATAAGTCACAAAGGTGCCGAAGTTTTTATTCTGACGTGTGCTCTTAAGTTAGATTGCCAAGTCTGATGTTGGTTACATTACGAATGTTTTGTGCATTCAGAAAAAGGAAATCACGCAGCAAAGGGATGTTATTATCTGGTGTTAGTAGTGGAGGCTTGGAAAAATCAAGTGATTTTCATGGAGGCAATAATTTCTGGGAAACTAGAACTGTTTTTGTAAGTTTGAAAAGTCGGCTACCTATGTAGCATTTTAAGTATGCCGTATTTACTGGTTTATGGTGTGCACTGAACTACAATGTGAACCCACATTTTGGGGCAGGGAGTAAATTGCTATTTCACGTAGGGGCAGTGGGGTAACTTAGTGGATAAAGTGTTCGCTAATCACACCAAAGACCTGGGTTCGATTCCCCACATGGGTACAATGTGTGTGAAGCCCATTTCTGGTGTCCTCATCCATGATGTCGATGGAATATTGCTAAAAGCTGAATTAACTCAATCACTGATTCAACGTATACAAGTCACTCAAAAACTTCTTAGCATTGATTCATCTGAACGAACTGGTGTTAACTTAATCAATGAAATCAGGAATTATGAATATAATGTCACTAGGAATGGTTTCCAATTTCATAGGATTTTCATGTTATGCTTGGCATTGTATTATTTTGTGTGCAGAGATTGAGATTATTAGTAAGTCAGATATTTAGAACACTAACTTGATGACATCAGTTCAGATTTTTTGAAAACTGTATATGGGGTTACATGTTCACAGTAATATGGGGAAATACGGTACTGACAACTGAAAGATTTATGATTGTCCTGCAACATGCCACCAATTACAGTTTTCTTTGCAGTAAGCCCTCAAAACCATTTAGTAGAGAATTTTACTATTTTGGCCGACAAAACCTCCCATGCTGATATATTTACAGTGTACAGTATAACATATGATCCATCAGCAAGACTTGCATCACAGGTGAACTGGCCGTCTGCTTGGTAGGGGAAGTATGAATGTCAAGGACAGTTGGAGAAGTTCAGGATTTATCATGATCTGCTCAGTGGGATATTCACTCCCACGTCTGAAGCAATTTTGTATAATTTCTCTGTTGGAGAATACAGTATCAGCCAGTTATGTTATGACAGTGTTATAGCTAACGTTATTGCCTTTGCAGAAGTCAGTTGCATTTTCCTGATAACAGGACCAATAAACAGGAGGCTTTTATGTTCAGTTTTATACTTGTGCTTTAAAGGAATATTTAAATACCCCTAAATTTAAGAAAATAAAAAATCCCAATTTTGAACAAAAAAACTCTTTTTCTGAATTTGGGTGCCGATGATATGTAATCCTTGATAAATCTTTGAAGGTTCCATAATCTCTAGATCATGAAGGAACATTTAGCTCACCAGGATGACACTCTGAGACTATCACACTATCACAATCTCATTGTGCTTCCATCCTTCTGTTCCCCACATGGGTAAAATGTGTGAAGCCCATTTCAGGTGTCCCCTGCCATGATATTGCTGGAATATTGCTAAAAGCGGTGTAAAGCTGAACTCACTTTACTCACTCCATCCTTCTGTTAAATATTTATTGGTATAAAAAGAAAAGAAATCTAATTCAAGGAAATGCGAAATGTCAACAAGAAGGAATAACAGCCTCAGTTCTCAGCCAAAACAGATTCTGTTGCGTTGATGAAGCAAAAACAGTGCTGAATGTTCAGGAAACTGTAACATTAGTATGCTGAACAGCAACACTAAGACATTCTGATTTGCTCATGCCAGTGAAAGTCCTAATATCATGAAGACTTTTTCGTGTGGTGGGCGGAACACCTCCTCCACCCCCACCCTCAAACTCGTGCTTGCGGACAGGGTTCTAGTTTTCCCAGTCAGGATTTGCTTCATGGTACAAAACCAAACCATCAACTCTTCTTCTTAAAATCTTTAACCACAGGAAACAGTTGGATATAATTCTTCCTGATTGTTCGAAGTCTGTAGCATTTCAGTACCTTGTTAAAATTGTGTTAAGATTATTCTGAGATGGACGTTGGACACATGTCATGTAGACAGTGTTCATTTTCAAACAGTGTGGCAATTTTGGTTCCACTTTACTCTTCATTGCTCTTGTCTATTGCCACTTTTTCCCTAATTTTAGTATTTCCCTCACAGGATGTGCAGAGATCATCTGTAAATTGTGTCTGATGACTTGAACAGGCCACGTAAATACCATATGCGATGTTCATCTTGCAACAATACAGGCAATTTCTTTGTCATGGTGTCATGGCTAGTATTGCAAGTACTTGGAAGAGTGTATTTGTCTCAATTAGAAGTGTGAAGGTGGACAAATGTCAACGGTCAATACCGGCCCCCTTTGATCATGGATAGTCAGTAGAGGAAGTCATCACATCATTGATCCCGTCGCGTCTGCCGCCACGGACGATGCTGTCAACCTAACATGCATAATCTTGTAGGATGGTAAGTGATGCCGACTCGTATTGCCCAGAGAGGATGATATTGCTGAGGCATCAGTTGGTAGTAAAATAACTCATGTTTTTTGGATTTTGGTAGGACCAGTTTGATGTGGCGATGCTTCCTTTACTTGTCTCCTGGCATATGAGAATGATTGTCATGTTTACGTCAAAGCTCAAAATGTTGTTTACAATGTTGTTCACAATGTTGTTGGTCCATCAGCATTTCCCATTTGCTCCATGACCAGACAAAATGGTTAATTGGGTTATTTTGGGGCATTCCAGTCGACTCAAAGGCTGTAATTTACAGGTTTCCAGGATTTAAAAAATCAAGTCCAAAGTTCTAAAAATGGAATTCCAAAATAGAAATAGACATGAGAAATGTTTAACATTTCATACTCATAGGCGGAACCCTCTGAATCCCCCCCTCCTCCAACCCCCATGGATCTGCCAATGGTACTCAACCATCAGAGTCAAGAAACTGTGCATGCTTCCAAATTCGTAAAATAGGTTGGGAATTCCCTAAATGAAACAAATTATATGGCATTTGTTTTAGAAATTTACATTTCACTATTGTGTAATAGCTATGTTGTTTTGTGTAAGTGTACTATAGGATACTTATGTCTTGACGCAGTGTGAGTGAGTGAGACAGGTCTCAAATGTATACCCCTTTGGTGCAACCTGCTAGCATGGGAATGCTGTTGGCCAACCCAGAAACATCCAGGCAAACTGGCTTTGGACCCCACTATCAGAGATTTCTGGCATTCACATGAATGAAACTACAAAGCAAATAGTAGTACATAACACAATTGGGTTGCATAAGTCAGGTCATTGGATCATTCAAGTTTTTTACTTTTAAATGCTGTTTTACTTACATAATATAACATCCAAACTCGAAAACACATCTCACATTATCAAATTGTATCCATAGAATTTTAGATTAAGTACATAAAATATGCCTGTTCATAAAATAGATGACAGAATTTTTCAGTTTCTAAAAGAACAAATGAGATAAATTCATTGTATCGTGAAAATTGTGTCTGACACGTTGTGAAAAACAGCTAAATGACCAGACTGGAGCACCATAAATGGTAAATTATCCATACACAGAAACTCCATCTGCAGCAGCCTGACAGGTGAGATATCCCATGTCAGACCGGTATAGATTTACCATTGTCTGGTCGCCACCAACTTCACACGACTTCCTGATGGCCATAACCAAAGGATATGGGGTAGCCTTTGTCTTGTGAGATGTGGACAAGTGGAAGGAGGTCTCTTTTCCTCGACTTCCATCTTTCATCCCGATCCTGTACATATGAAGTAGTATTTGTGATAATGTTTCAGGCTTGGTTTGATAGGGGCCATCGTTTGATCATGTAGGCATCCTTGTTGACTCAAGTAAACCTTGCTGGAATTAGTTTTGTGTCTTGTAGGATCAAAGAAATATGTCTGGTTGTTATTAAGATGGCTGCAAACCTTCCTATCGAAACGGGAGAGCAGCTTTCAGTTATTGAAATGTCAGATTATTCCTGGAGGAGAGTTAATAAGCACCGTGAAACACTCTCAAGTTTTGTAAGGACAGCTCATAAGTTGAGCCTGCTACCCAGCTTCAGCTGGGACTTGGGATTGTCATTAAAAGATCAGACTGTGTAATATGTATTGCTTTTTTAACATTTTAAAATAATTCTGTAGATCTGTTGAACTAATCAAAGTTCATCTTGTATCTTTCAACAGGAGGGTGCTCTTCATTATTTTAACAAGTGTATGTTTATAATTTGCCTGAACTGCTCCCTGGAGTTCCTCACTATCATCCAGTTTAGTGGATCGGTGTACTCTCAGATTCCACTCTCAGCTCATTTGGTAGCATACAACCCAAGCTTCCAGCAAGGTGCTATAAGGTTAACAATCACATTTCCTTCTCAACCTTCCAAGTACCCATTAACTGCTTGGTGAACAATAGCATGTTTCGAACAATCACTTGCCTTGAGAGATATAACATGCTCCATGACACTGATTTTGTGTCCGCCAAGAATGAAGCCCAAGAACTCTCAGGAATAAAACTGCCAAACAGGACTTCCCAAACCCAAGTGGCTTTACTCTATCTAGTTTGTGACCTTTGTGCAGTGTAGAAGACCACGTATCAACGGAAAGGTGAGGTGAGGTGAAATTGGGTTTAACGTCGTGCTTGAGAATATTTCGCTCATATGACGACGTGCATGCATGTGTATGTGTATGTGCGGCTGCTTGTACTAGCCCAGACTGAAGCTGGTTTTATAGTGCTAGCCCACTGAGATACCATGCCGCAGTGAAGCATGAATACCCCACTCAGACACATTATACTGACTCCGAGCCAACCAGTCCTTCTTGTACCCATTAATGCCGACCGCCAAGCAGGGACCAACAAGTACCATATTTTAACGTCTTTTGGTATGACACGGTCGGGGATCGAACCCATGACCTTCCGCTCTCTGGGCGGGCACTCTAACCACTACACCACGGAGGTGGTCCCAACGGAAAGGATGTAACATTGTACATGTGAGTGAGTGAGTGAGGTTTTATGCTGCTTTTAGCAATATTCCAGCAATATGTCGGGGGACACCAGAAATGGGCTTCACACATTGTACCCATGTGGGGAATCAAACCCGGGTCTATGGCATGATGAGTGACTGCTGAAATACCACCCCACTGCCCCTCTTGTATATGATGTCCATCATGATAGACTTTGTGGGTAGAAGATATGTTCCATTAATTACTAGAGAAACTCATCGTACAGTTTCTTGCTTTCACTTGTATTGTTCTTGAAAGGCTCCTCTTGAAATTTTATGAAAAAAATATATATATTTTTGTGATTTAATATGTTTTTGTTTCTAATTTTTGTAAGTGTTAATCACTTTAATTTCTTTGAGGTTCACATCAAGTATTTTTTCTCTGCGCATTTAACACAAGCACTGCCATTTGGTAGAAAATTGAAATCCAATTTCTTTGGATAAAAGGGTTTTGCAACATTCCTACATAACAAATCAGGTTACTTTCTTCAGATCAAATACAACAGAACTTTTACTTACCATCTGCCATTCCTTGGAGACTTGTATTCCTCCTCTGTGGAATACAATCAAACATTCCTCAAACATGATAAACTGTCATTTCGTGAAAAAATATTTGCATCTTCATCAAAGGCAAATCCTTTAGAGAATCACCCTTATCATGGTACAGCAGTTCATTATTGATAACAAGTCGTCCGCAAGTAGCATTATGCATGGGTCATCTGCATGGTCTGTTTTCAGCATCATTCGGTCATAATGACAAATAGTATACGTAATTACCCCTGGGATATATATTATATCTCTCCGGTTACTATGCAGCCAAACAAGGCAATATGTAAATTATTATTTCCTTCAGGTCGTGCTCTTCCATTTCTAGAAGTCCTAATCAACTATCGGAAATCGTGTCTTATCTGTCCCAAGGGACTTTCGTGTTTAATCATTAACTGCCTTGAAGTTCTTTCAAGGGTTGTGTGGAGAAAGTTGCGCTGCATTATTAAATCAGTGTTAAGTACAGTGTAAACAATGTGCTTAGGAACAAAGCCTAAACACTGTCGGATCACATGGTTTCAAAATGGTTGTAAACTGCACAGAATGGTGCTGTGATAGTTCTGCAGAAATAACAGTTGAGATTGACTTCTGTTGGGTTTGACACATGTTGAGTTTGACCTGTTTGGGGTTTGACCTGTGTTGGGTTTGACTCCAATTTGGTTCGACCTGTATTGGGTTTGACCTGTTTGGGGTTTGACCTGTGTTGGGTTTGACCCCAGTTTGGTTGGACTCGTGTTGGGTTTGACCTGTTTGAGGATGTCCTGTGTTGGGTTTGATTCCAATTTGGTTCGACCTGTGTTAGGTTTGACTCCAGTTTGGTTGGACCTGTGTAGGGTTTGGTGCAGATTTAAACAGTGTTTCCTGTATCACGGCATTTCAGCAGAGATGGAAACAAATCCCAAAGTTTTGACATTTATCATTTTGCTGAGCAAGGTAAGTTGCTGACAAACCTTGAAACAATCTGGGTAAGCAAGCGTTGGAACAAGCAGCAGCTCTTCCTGAAAACTTCAGCTCGAGCTTTTCCAATCCATCATACATCTGACCCTCTGGAGCTGCAGTGTTCAGGACACTCTTCAACCCAACCTGTCAGTCTACATCTTCTCTCACCATCCCATTGGTGGAACTCACAGTCATGGATGTGCTGTTAACAGGTTGACAGGATGAGCCCGGGTGACATGGATGATACTGGCAAGTCTGAACTTCCAATCCATGTCTCGGGGACAGAACTCTGTATGGCTAATAAAGGGACCTTTGTTGCCTGGGACTCTTTTAGAACCTTTTAGAATAAAACATGATTCGGTAGTCAATTTATCTGCCAAGATGCCATTGTTGTCAAAGAACATTGTCTAGGAGCATTGTCTGAAATTTATTACATTCTTGTGGCTAGATCCGTTACACAGTGCTGTCTCAAGTAGGGATTAAGGCACTCTCACTTTGAAAACCTGCATTACTGTCAGAGTCTTGGTACAGTTGTGAACCGAATTTGGCACTAAATAAATGAATTATGTAACAGACAAACATATACTCCTTTTATGAATGTTTCAGTTTTTATCATCTTTTACTGTGAAGGACATGATCAATCGATGCCAGACTGATATTACATATTGTATCTTTACCCTGCCTCCGGTCATTGAGAGAATCAATACTTGAATAAAAAACACTCTTGAATATCCTTTCAAATTGCTTGAGAGATATATCAATGGTCCCAGTGATAGGTTTGTCTCGTATTCTACCCTACAGTCAGACTAGCTACCAAGAGATAAATGGTGCCTTTGACAGTAATGTTTGGTCGGTGTAAAGCCTGCTTTCTTGTCTGCAGGACTTGAGTGCACTCTTTATTCCTTGTCTTTATGATAAAATGTACTTTACGGTCAGTGATTATGTACTGTATTATCATTATAAACATTATTATTGTGACAGTCATGTGGTTAATTGAAAAAGTGAGTGAGTGAGTTTAGTTTTATGTCGCTTTTAGCAATATTCCAGCAGTATCATGTCGGGACATACCAGAAATGGGCTTCACACATTGTACCCATGTGGGGAATCGAACCCCGGTCTCTGACGTGCCGAGCAAACGCTTTAACCACTAGGCTAACCCACTGTCACAAGTGACGAAGGGGTGAGTGGGTTAGTTATACAGATTCCCACCTAAATGTTTTGGTGAATGCTCTAACCACTGGGCTTATCCACCACCTGGATGTGAAATGTCAGGGTCACGTCTAACTTTTGACGTAAGTTATATTGTGTCAAAGCAAAAGGATATAGGTTTGGTGTACGGTGATGTCAGCACCATGTTGTTGACGTCCATGGTGGTGTTTGACTGGAAGTGTGTAGCTGCTTCTGCAGTCTGTCCAAGAAAATGATGAGTTTCTCACAAGAGTGTGCTCCAAGCACTGATGACTTCAAACACGTCACTTGATCCATATAATAACATCATCATGTTCTTGCATCATTGTTAAAGGAAACTTGTGTCCCATAGGTGCTGTAAATTGTTTTTCAGAGTTTATCCCTTATTTTTATATGGAATTCAATGTGTCCAAATTAAATTTTTTTCTCTGAATATCAGAATAACCAAGTAAGTATTGTTCACAGCGGTCATGACTGAGATATTGTTCAGAGCCATTATAACTGAAATATTGTTTGGAGCGGTCATGACTGAAATATTTTTCGGAGCGGTATTATACCCAGCTCACTCACTCGCTGACAAAAACCCAGAATTACTCTCAGACTCAAGATCAACTCACTGACTGTGTTTATTCTGTTGAAGGACCTTTAATAATGTTTTTGCAACTGATGTTCAGATATCCGTTACAAGCCTGACCCATGTACGTTGATGTGAACTGCTGCATGTTAGGACCAGCTGGCTTCTTGGTTGTCTAGTGCATGTAGATATAAACACATACCGCCCACTGCCTCATCAGCGATGACTGTCGTAAACTCCCCTTGCAAGGAACTCAGTGCTGGATATAATTAAATTCATGACTAAAAAACTGCCCGCCAGGATGTGTCATTACACATGCAATGGTACTCTGGTAATTCTGATGTACAAGGCAGGGGTCATGTATTTGAATCTGTGGAACTGTGGACTCTGTAATTCCTCCTAGTGCTTGCCAGCCTTTGTCTATGTTAACATGACCATACACTCCAGATCCTGAACCAGAAGGGGTGCAGGGATGGGAAATATCCTCCTCCTCCCGCTTTTCTTTTTGAATCTCTCAGATGATTTTATGTCAAAAAGAGTTTATTGATGTGCATATGGTGGACATATGGGACTCATGGCAGCTAGTTTAAAACCAACTCACTCACTTCATCTCCTTAAAGCCAGTTTGACCTGTGAAGATCCCTGTTAGAATTGGCCTTCAGCAACCCTTGTTTGTCGTAAGAGGCGACTAATGGGATCAGGTGGTCAGGCTCACTGACTTGGTTGACACATGTCATCATATCCCAATTGTGAAGAATGATGTCCTTGATGTCAGTCAGAGGATTATGTGGTTCAAACTCAATTATTTACAGACTAATGGTTGTCCTCCTGAGAGGGTACATAAGCCCCAAAACATTCAAAGTCAATTTAAACTTACCAGGATTTTAAACGTAGTATTCTTGTTATTTTATTTTGGCTAACATTTTGTACAATCGCCAACGGATGAAGGGATGTTGTAAATCCAACTAGGGTCCATGCAGGTAGCAAAGGTACTGTAAGTCCCCATGGTCCCTTGTATGGTGAACTACCTTCAGTTGTTGGTGATCTATAGCCTATTTTTATATTATGTTGTCCTCTATAGTTAAAATGTTTTAGATTTAATTACTAGTTTTACATTTATATATGTGATATTCTAGTTGTTTTACTGTCCTTCGTTGACAGGATTTTATACTCTACCTTTAATTATTGTTAATATATATGTTGTTTTAGTCACGATATGGCTGAAATATTGCCATACTCACTACATACTAATGGCTGGATTACTGCTGAGTGTGGCGTTGAATAACAAATAAAAAACAATTGATGCTTCTTCTATGGTGGAGGTGACATATGCTCATTTCAGGTAATAATGAGTTAATGAGTTAGGTTTAATGCCACTGAAAACAACGTTATGTTGGAAACCCACTTACATGAAACCGTGAGCCCAGAAAACGCAGTTTGAGTGAGCCCCAAATCACAGGTGCATACCCTAGGGACGCAACTCTGCAAAGTAAATTAAAAAAAGTAATATTAGTTGTGAACTAAGATTTCACACAGCCTCAGGTACTTCCTTGATATATCGGATCTTGATTCAGTCATAACCAACTTTTTCTAATTACAAACTTCGTCCGAACCAGTTCCATCATCAAATGACAGATCACAGAACAAGGGAAATAACCATCTTGATTCATGAGATCAAACATTTTGAATTTGTAAAAGTCCTGTATGTCCCGTCAGGGATAATTGATTTCCAGCAGTTTAAAAGTTAAGATTGCAACCACCGAGCACTTATGTTATCTCACATTCAGATGCAGTGTATCAGAAACTGAAGCTTTTCCTGTAATGGCTTGTAACGGATGATTATGACAACAGAATATTTTGAATCGATGAAAAAGCATGATTGCGTTGTATATTACCTGAACTCGTATTAATCCCATTTTTTTGCTTTGATGTGATTCTGTATGTAAGATAGGGATTCCATTAGGCAATCCTTTAATTTCTCGCCTCCCACAGACTCCAAGTCATCGATATCACCTATGACAATAATCATTACGGTCAGATTTTCGTGGTGAATGGATACCATTTATCAGGGACAGGAGATGAGAGATTGGTTCTCCCCTGTTGGAGCCTACAGATTAAACTGTGTAGAAACAATTTCTTTCCTGCCGGGGCCAT
The DNA here is from genome assembly GCF_003918875.1 of Haliotis rubra. Classification (NCBI taxonomy): domain Eukaryota; kingdom Metazoa; phylum Mollusca; class Gastropoda; order Lepetellida; family Haliotidae; genus Haliotis; species Haliotis rubra. The sequence continues at coordinate 433,073 of NW_025765037.1, forward strand.
TGACAGAGATATATGGCAGCAGGAGAGGAATGGTTGGGTGGGGAGTAATATCCATCGATCGCCTTGTTACCCAGCTACCATCCACTTGGACCCCAATTACCGATAATAGTTGGATAAGTGCTCGATTTTGAACTCATGCGCTTCTTGCAATGTTTTTCGTTAAGTGGAAATACCACTTTGGGGAGTGAACAGATCAATGGGCATATCCAGGTGGTATGTACAAGGTCACTGAAATGTGTCCTCAACAACAATTGCTAGTCGTAAGAGGTGACTAGATAGGAACCTGTGGGGAGTATGGTTTAGATATTGTCCCTTGATGAATTGGATGTCAGATTCAGTGACTTGGTCGATGGTTTGTCATTACAGTGAGTGAGTGAGTTCAGTTTTATGCCACTTTTAGCAATATTCCAGCAATATTATGGCGGGTGACACGAGAAATGGGCTTCACACATTATACCCATGTGGGGAATCGAACCCGGTCTTTCACGGTGCAAGCAAACACTTTAACCACTAGGCTCCCCTACCTACCTCTAAGGCAGGGATTGTTACTCAGAATATCAATCACTAGACTTTATGGTCCAGGCTTGCGTCATACAGCAGGAATATTGCTGAGTGTAGCATTAAACAGTCGATGGTTTGTCATTACAGTGAGTGAGTTCAGTTTTATGCCACTTTTAGCAATATTCCAGCAATATTATGGCGGGTGACACGAGAAATGGGCTTCACACATTATACCCATGTGGGGAATCGAACCCGGTCTTTCACGTGGCAAGCAAACCCTTTATTCACTAGGCTCCCCTACCTACCTCTAAGGCATGGATAGTTACTCACAATATCAATCACTAGACTTTATGGTCCAGGGCCCCGTTTCACAAAGCTCTCGTAAGCCTAAGATCTCGTAACTTTTCTCGTAGCAATCGTACCTCCTATACTGTAACATTGACTTACGATAGTCGTAGCACTACGAGAGCTTTGTGAAACGGGGCCCAGGCTGGCATCATATAGCAGGAATATTGCTGAGTGTAGCATTAAACAGCAAACAAACACATTTGATACCATTTGCAGACTGATAGTAAGATAAGAAATGTTTTCATAACTACGTGATGGATCTGACCTTCATTGTTATGTTTGTTTGTTTGTTTGTTCTTCAACATCATACTCAGCTATAGTCCAGTTATATGATAGCGGTCTGTAAATAATTGAGTCTGGACTACACAGTCCAGTGATCAACAGCATGAGCATCGATTCTAAAAATTGGGATATGATGACATGTGTCAACCAAGTCAGCGAGCCTGACCACCAGATCCCATTAGTTACCTCTTACGAAAAGCATGGATTACTGAAGATCAGTTCTAACCCGGATCTTCACGGTTGCTTTGTTATTAAACAGTGGAGTAGAAATGGCTGTAAAACTTCAGTATCATGTTGATAGCAAGGATATGTTTGGTCAAATATTCAGTCTCTTGTATGGTATTAAAACCGAACAAAAACTACTTTGACACTAAAGAACTCTAGGAACTCGCTAGCTAGCTAGTTGTACCTGTATTCACTGCAGTTATAGTAGATTATATAGAGACTAGCTCTGACCAATGAGCAATATGAGAAATGTGATTCAAGTAAATCAAAACCCTATTTTCCTGTCTGGAAACTTACTTTTTATTATTTCAATCAAGCAGTATATTATTGCCTGGAACACAGTGAGACCACGTCAAATTTTATGCGAGTCACAAATTACAATGGCAAGGCCTCAATCAAAGATGAGTTGCTGATCATAAAGCACAGTGCTCTCCCTACAGTAAATCTATTTTTGACATTGGCAACAATTTTATGAATATTTTACCATGATATGATTTTCTAATATTTTCTGTTTTGGAAGGGAATGGTCATGATTTGAATTTGATTTAGCATTGTTGCATTCATTTGTATTTCCTGAATCTTGAAATATGTTTGATTATATTTCGACCTGTTTGTTTCTTCTTCAGATTTTGGATGACAGAAGATACATCATAGATTATGTAAGTACGCTGATATTTTTGATCGGTTATCCTTTCAAGTCAATCTTCACAGTTTCTCTCAAGGAACTCAAGGGGCAGTGATGTAGCTTCGTGGTTAAAGTGTTCGCTCATCACGCCGAAGACCCAGGTTCGATTCCCCACATGGGTACGATGTGTGAAGCCCATTTCTGGCATCCCCTGCCGCAATATTGCTGGAATAGTGCTAAAAGTACTGTGTAAAACCATACTCACTCGCTCATTCACTCACTCACTCACTTTCAAGTCAATATTTTCACAGTTTCTCTCAAGGAGCTCAAGGGAAGGTGGGGTAGCCTCATGGTTAAGTGGGGTAGCCTGGTGGTTAAAGTGTTTGCTCATCATGCCGAAGACGCGGGTTCGATTCCCCACATGGGTACAATGTGTGGTGTCCCCGGCTGTGATATTGCTGGAATGTTGCTTAAAGCGTGGCGTAAAACCATACTCACTCACTCACTCACTTTCAAGTCAATCTTTTCACAGTTTCTGTCATCTCTGAGCTCAAGGAGAGCACATGGTTTACCAGAATATCCAATACAGGAAGCACCGGAATACAACCGTCTATGTTTGGAATCTGGGCCACAATAAGTACTGATACTTGTCCTGAGAGGTGACTGATGGGGACTGAGTGATTAAAGTAGCTACTTTGTATGTCATTCATTGCAGCCTGATGGGTTGCCACTGCTTCGTCACGATTATAAATGGCTTTTTTCTTGTGGCTGGAATATCACACGACCTTCTGAATTAAACAGCGTTCGTTCACTGAAGAATGATGTGGGCGGTGGGGCTGGATGGGAGTTGAAGTTCATCAAAGACCTGTGAATTATTCTCAATATTGGTAAAATATGTGAGCCTATTTCTGAAGTGACCTGCTGTGATATTGATGGACTCACTCACCCACTCACTCACTCACTCACAGTCTAGTGATCACTAACATTGCATGTACTTCCTCAGTTCTGGACTGTTTGGGGCCAGTTGAGTTGGTGTTTGCTCATCATGCTGAAGACCTGAGTTTGGTTGCCCACATGGTTACAATGTGTGAAGCGAATTTCTGGGTCGCTCTAACATATTATTGCTGGATTATTGCTGAAAATGATGTAATACCTCACTCACTCACTCACTCACTCACTCACTCACTCACTCACTCACTCACTCACTCACTCACTCACTCTTGACTGTTTAGGGACCAAGTGTTGAATATTCATGCACATTCATACATGTGGTATAAAATATCTCAGTATCCCTATTAGAACTTGAGTAGTATATGATGCATGCATGATACAAAGACCATCAATGGACTCTGTGATGATGTTAATATCTTGCTATTGATCTATTTGTCATGGAAATGTAGTACAAGTATTACCCCCAGTGTAAGGTCCTTCTAGAAGTTAAATGTTTTCCCACTCACTTGCAACCATCAATGAATTCTGTGATGATGTTATATATCTTACTATTGATGTATTTGTTTATGGAATTTACTGCATCAAGTTTTACCCTTATTGTCAGGTCCTTCAAGATGTTAAATGCTTTCTCACTCCAATCAGTTCCAGCTTTTCCAATAATAATTTTCTAATAGATGTTATCAGATTTAATCTGTTGAGGCAATACATCTTGCATTGTAAACTCTGACTTGAAAGAATATTGAAACGGGCAGTGACAACAATCGGCAAGCAGATATTGACGGAGGCCAAGCTTCTGAAAAGCAAATTTGTCTCTCTTTTTCTGAGGTGCATCAATAACTACGAAAAAAAGCATTACGTCTGAAGAGAGCAATCAGTAGCTGCTAAGTGTGTCAGTAACGCTACATCACTGTTGACTAATTCCTCTCATCATTGGATCACCAGTGATCGGCAAATCGGGATTGGCTAAAGGAACAGCCTTGTGCCTCTGCGGCCTCGTTGGACTAATAGGAAGGCAGTTTTTCAAGCAGTTCAAGTTTGTCAGTTTGCGGAGTTGAGAGCAGCATTGAAATGCTGCATCTCTCCTTACGCTTCAGTTAACGACGAATGTGGTGTTAGCGAATTGACATTTGTGCTGGCTTTGGAAAATGACAGAATAATTCTTGTGATCTTCGGGTCTAATGTTTCACTTTAAATGTGCTGCTTGACATAATTGCTCTTTTCAATTAGAAAAATGGCAGACCCATCATGAAAAACATGTCTAGATGTCGCATTTGAGGCAAAATGGAATCTGAAATGGGCTCTTCAGTGGAGGAGAGGACCAAATTGTGTTTGATGTAGATGTGGAATATCTATCATGGTTTGCATAATGTCGCTTGCTTCAGTTTATGGAATTCATCTGCAAGTACAGGCCAGGTTTTCTAAGACATTTGTGAGCGTGGTTGGTCAAGTGATCTAAGGTCTGCAGGTTGCTTTAGGTTCGAATCCTGGTTAGTCAACACCTTATTCATGCTTGTGGGTTTCACCAAAGTGGTTAGCGCATGAGACCTGCATCAGGGCAGACTTTCCTTCTAGTCTGAGCTGATGCCCTGATATAACCATTATAATTCAGTGAGGCCTGGAACACAACTCACTCACTCACTCACTCACTCACTCACTCACTCACTCACTCACTCACTCACTCACTCACTCACTCACTAGACATTATGGCTGTGATCAAAGTATCAATTGAGTGTGTGTGTTCATAGACCTTCAGTAACCCATGCTTGTCGTAAGAGGTGACTAACGGGATCAGGTAGTAAGGCTCAACAAGTCTTCTGTTGAACACTAGATTGTCTGGTCCAGACTTGATTATTTACAGACCTCCACCATATAGCTGGAATATTGCTGAGTGTGGCATAAAACTAAACTCTTTCACCCATAGAGATTTCTAGATTGTTACCAGTATGATGTGCTCTACTGTCTCCAAACTACTGCTTAACCATTTTCTGTTCAGGAATACAGTATCATGTCTGAGGATTGATGGTGGAGATTTTGTGAGTGCTTCCAGCTGAGGTGATTGAGCACATTGATGGCTTATCGGCAGCTAGCTAATTTCATCTGCCAGTCCTTAGAGAATATATTCAAAAATGAGTCCAATTTAGAATGATTTGGCAGGTGAAGCCCATGAAATTATATAGTGTTCTAGGTTCCATTTGATTTATTTTGTACATAAGTATGAATGAATGACCTAAATTATTGTTTGAAAGTGGATATTAGTACAAATTGCCTGAAACGACTGTTGAGGTTGAATTATGGAGATATTAGGAGTGCTTCCAGTAGTGGTTATGTTGCACATCGATAGCTAACTGAAACAGACTTCCCAAGTGATCTGGGTAGCCTAGTGGTTAAAGCATCCGCTCGTCATGCTGAAAACCCGAGTTCGATTCCCCACATGGGTACAATGTGTGAAGTCCATTTCTGGTGTCCCCCGCCGTGATATTGCTGGAATATTGCTAAAAGTGGTGTAAAACCACTCACTCACTCACTCACTCACTCACTCCCAAGTGATCTCGATGTTTACGCTGACAGGCTATTACACATTCTAGGTATACTCTTTTCGAACATGATTACACCATAGTTTCTGTCACATACGATGAGAAGGTTATTGTTTACAGTGTCATATCCTTTTGCTTAGAAGGTAAGAAGATTAGAAGTCTCATGGGTCTAAACTGTCCTACATCAGTCACCTTCGGATATAAGGAAGTCTGATAATGTCAGAACTTGGGCTTAAATTAAACCAGTCCTAAATCTGGATCAGTGGCAATTATGATATAAAGTCTCTTACTTTTGTAATTATCTCTCTTGGTGATGGTTGCCAGTAGTATGATCAGACATCAACACCCAGACATTAGCAGTGTTCATGGATTTGGTAATGAGTGAGTGAGTGAGTTTGCTTTTACGCCGCCGCTTTTAGCAATATTCCAGCAACATCACTGCGGGGGACACCAGAAATGGGCTTCACACATTGTACCCTTGTGGGGATTCGAACCCGGGTCTCCAGTGTGACGAGCGGACGCTTTAACCACTAGGCTACCCCACCACCCCGATTTGGTAATGTGTTCTTCAAGAAGAATATAGCGGTCTCCAGTAAACTTTGGTTATAACAAACAAGAAGTGACCCGTAATTTTTAAGAAAGGATAACAATTAGTCCTTTATCACTGGATTGTCTAGTCTTTGACATTAAGAATTAATTAATTGTCGAGAAACGTACGCCATTGTTATCAGTATCTTCAGAGTTGAAGATTATACATCTCTCGATGTTTCATGCCGCCATGTTATAAAACTCTGAGAATAACGGCTAGTTCTTTGTAATCTTGTCCTGAAGGTTGGTGCCAACTTTACTGCTTTGATGTGCACTACATAAAGAGGTAGGTTACAGCCAATGCCATGATGAACTAATATTATTACAAGATAACCAAGTATCCATGACTTTCAAATGACAGGAATGAAACTTTGTTAATTTCTGTTAACTCAAATTACATAAACAAATGATTTACTGACAAGGAGAGTTGAAGAATCAAGACTTATTAGATACAGCATGATGTAAGTATGTATGTTGTTTATTAGATAAGCTTTAAAAAATTGCTTTGCTGTCAAGAAAGAAAGCAGCTGAATCTGGATTTAATTTTGTAGGCGACATAGAATACCTTAGAGGGATGTCTACAGCCTGGCTATTGAATAGCTTGATATATTTATTTCCGAGTTAATTACGTTGACTTTTTGCTCTGTGCACATTTTCATTTAAAGACCTCAGTGCCGGTGTGTGCTGTTTGTTTCGGTCGCGGGAATGAAAGATTCTGTGGTGAGGATTGTGTTGGGAGGCTGCAGCTGATAATGTGAAACAGTTGTCCATGGTTGTCTCCTGGTTGGAAAGAACGTATCTTTGATGTCCTATAAATAAGGTAGACATTGGTTTTTGTTCTTGATTCATTGTTATGGCGTCACTGATAACACGAAAAAATTGGTTCTGTGGTTTTATCATCCCTGGATGAAAAAGAGTTACCTTGAGCTAAACACGATTTAAAAATCACATGTGACAAGATTATTTTCTCGCAGATCTGATGAACAGTTATTTTTAGGAGTACGTGTTTACATTTCAGTCAAGATTTTGTCTTATGGGTGCTTCAGTTTGCTGTGCAGAGTAGTATCCCTTTTCTGTACCAGGATCTGCTGTTCATATGTTTGGATCCCAGGTTCATCCTGATTATGATCAGTGAGTGATTGAGTGAGTTTAGTTTTATGCCGCTTTTAGCAATATTTTAGCAACATCACAGCAGGGGACACCAGAAATCGGCTTCACACAGTGTACCCATGTCGGAAATCGAAGAATTATGATCTGCATGTGATTAGAGACAATTTGGGACCTTTATGCATCCAACATAGGACTGTGGATACCAAATGGTTAAAGTTTGCATGTCAATTCAAAGGTAACAGCCCCTATCCCACACTGATGCAATGTTTGGCGATCATTTCTGGTGTCCCATTATCATGGTTTATTCAATATTATTATCCCCCACCGCACGCTTAAGCGAGGCGGGGGATATAGTATTAGGCTCCGTCTGTCCGTACGTATGAATTGGAATATCTTAAGAACCGTTCTGTACATTCTTTTCATATTTGGTACCTAGGTTTTATCACAGTATAAGATAGGTCCAAGTCAGGTTTGGTGACCTTGACCTTCATTTCAAGGTCACAAGGGACTGTCACGTTTTACAAAGCTTCAATACAAAGCTTTATCTAGGGAAGGTGCAGGGCCCAGTCGATTTTGGTGACCTTCACATAATTTTCAAGGTCATGGCAACACTTTGAAGATTTCAGCATGTAAACCTGCATGTTAAAGGTCACATGCAACGTAAAACACAACTTTGCAGATTCTGATACCTTTCGGTATGGACTTGCCGAAACAAATCGTCAAAAATGCAAATTCAACTTATAAAGTTGAAAAATAACGCGATGAAAAAAAAGCGCGAAATCGAAGTTCAAACGTTTCACTAATTTTCCCCCGACTTTTCTGGGGAAAACGGGTTTCAACAGCTGGGCTGCGCTCATAGCACGTGCGCAGTGAAATAGGTTCGCGCAGCTTGGAAGCGGGTTGTCGGGTGAATACTCGGTGAAGGCTTTGGTGTGAGCTATTTGTCTAATGTTTTGTTGATATCTCACAGGCGCAAGCTTTTTATATGATATGACAGTAAATTAACTGTTTATATAATTTCATTTGTCTATTTCACCACACGTTCTTCTTACCGAGTCACTTTCTCAGTTCGATACTTAAAAGCAATGTCATTATTTAGCGTTGTACAGAATTTCTAACTGTGATATAGATATGTCGTCACAGACAAAACTCAATGTCTTGTTTTATTGACACCTGTGTGTCTGCCTGCCTGTCTGACAATATTCAATACACAGCTGCTATCACTGACCACATGCAATTTGAACTTAACACCAATCAGGCTATACACCATAAACAAAATGCATTGATTTATGGCCCGAGTTCGGTCTCTGTCACATTATGTAATTACACAGACAGGCAGGTGTGATACTTGAACACATGACATGTTATGATGTCTGTTGATTGCAAAATGTTATACACAAAAAATGAGCATGTATTTACAAAACCCAACATCTCTATATATACACACACAATGAGCCGTGGGAAGGCATCTGCAAATGAACCAGCCGTTACACTTGAGTGCACACCCACCCGCTCTGACTGGGTTCGGTATCCCGGCTGCTTCGTTTCTTGGGAAGTAAACCGAAGTACACAATTTTGCACTTTTGATTTGCGATTGTACGCTTATAATTTTGTTTATATGTTTTTTCATTACCAGCAATGTATATTATATGTCATGAATAAGTGATAATTGTGTTTTAATTATGTTTGATTTTTTGGTTGCATGTGACCTTTAAGCTATCTCAAGAACCGTTCACTGGATTGTCTTCATATTTGAAACCAAGCTTTATCTAGGGAAGGTGCAGGGCCCAGTCAATTTTGGTGACCTTCACTTAATTTACAAGGTCACAGAGACACTTTGAAGATTTCAGCATATTAACCTGCAGGTTATGCTTGTCAGCGAGATACCTCAAGAACCATTCACTGGAGTGTCTTCATATTTGACACCAAGCTTCATCCAGGGAAGGCGCAGGGCCCAGTCGATTTTGGTGACCTTCACTTAATTTTCAAGGTCACAGCGACACTTTGAAGATTTCAGCATGTTAACCTGAACTGTCAGCAAGATATTTCAAGAACGGTTCACTGGATTTCATACACTATGACATTCATGTCAAGGTCAAAGTCAGTCTTGAAAATATGTGTGTGTTTGAACACCTAAAGAGCAAGATATCAAGAGAGGTTGACTGGTCATGTTTTTGTTGACATTTAACTTAAACTTTCATTACTTTATAAGTTTGATTTGATAGTTTGCGGCTGGGGATTATGTCACCTTAGTGACAATGCTTGTTAAATTCATTAGAAGACTTTACCTCCTCGAAGCATTCATGTCATGAGACAATGACATGTGACATAAGACACAAGGCACTCAATTCTTTAGTTCCAGTCTTTTGGAAATAATTATGATTTCTGTCAACTAAATAAGCTCATTATTGATTTTAACTGTTAACAGTTCATATCTTGACTTAGGTTTCCTGAAAGCTGAATTGTCAGAGTAGGATATCAAAATCAGTGAAATCGGAGTTTAGATGTAGTTATGAGATGGAAAAGTTTCCCATTAATCAACCAGTGAGAACGATTTGTTTCACTGATGACTGACCTTATGTCATTTTACTCTGGGGGTGGTGGGGTAGCCTACTTGTTAAAGTGTTCGCTCATTACGCCAAAGACCCGGGTTCGATTCCCATTTGCTGAAATGTTGCTAAAAGCGTTGTAAAACTAAACCTACTCATGTATGATGGCTGCCAGTAGTATCAGTATCATTTCAAGCTCATTTATATGTGAAACACTCTTACACATTTTACAGATATTCTCAAAATAAACTTAAATGTAAAACATTATAATTCCTGCAAATACCTTAACTCTATTGCATCATCACCATAATTCCAGTACTTGCTATTATCTCGTCAAAAACTTCAGATTTGCAGTCCTCATCACGATCCACTTTCCATGATTGGTTGTACAATTAATAGTATCCTGCATCTCTTGATATTTGCTTGTGAAGAAGGCTGGAAAACCTCACTTCATGTATATGTGAAATACTCTTACTGACACACTTCAAGATTTTAAAAATCATCTTAAACATAGAATATTATTTCGTGACTCCAACCTCTGAGAAGCTCTGTAAAAAAGCAGAATCTTATGTTTTGAACATTGTTAAAAAAAACACATTCTTGTCAGTAAGTATTTTCGTTTGAAGAGTCATGATTCCATTTGCACTTGATGCCATGTCATCTCAAGTCTGCATGTGGTATGTTTCTTAGTCTTGAGGGAAATATTATTATTTACTACTGAAGCATATTACTTTTCCATATTACTTGTGAAGCATATTACTTGTATCTTTGATGAACGCTGATGTAATGAAGATAAAACTGTAGCTCTCTGATGCTCCAATATTATAATAATTGCTGGCAGAAAATCTTTGGTTGGACTTCAGCTGGCAAATGGAGAGTGTGTGATTGAAGTCCTGATCAAAGCTGTGTTCAAGACGTCTCTTCCACTGACAGAATTTGTTCTCGGTTGCCATGATTACCTAGCTCTGCTTCTCTGATGCCAGTTGGAAATGTTGTTGGCTCTGTAGAAGAAATAAGCTGAATTACGATTATCAGATTATTTAGAAATATGTTGCAAGGCATGAATTTAAGAGGGTTTCTCGGGAGAAAGGACATCTGATATCAGCATCAGGCTCACCTGGCATCGAAAAATGCAGTGTTAAAACATGTAAAGTATCAAATAATTGCCTGCTTGCTGGCTTGCTTGTTTGCTCACTCGCTCATCTCACAAACCCGACTCACCAGCTCGCTCACCTACTCACTCATCCATCCACTCAGGTTACCATGGTAACTAAGACAGTGGACATGTCTTAAAGTAATGCATATATCAACTCATCGGGCTGTGTGGATGATACGAATCTCCCTTCCAATCACTGAGTAGTATAACTTTGGTTTAACTGCATCATTTGAACAATGTGGTTTAACTGCATCTACAATGTATCCTGTGTTCTACTTCTCATCCAATAGTGGAGTCAGTATTTCACAACTCCGTAGTGTTGTTGGTATTTCTTTCAGTCTTGTAACTGGGGCGGTGGGGTAGTCTAGTGGTTAAAGCGTTCGCTTGTCACGCCAAAGACATGGGTTCGATTCCCCACATGGGTACAATGTGTAAAGCCCATTTCTGGTGTCCCCCGCCGTGATATTGCTGGAACATTGTTAAAAGCGGCATAAAACTAAACTCACTCACTCACTGAGTCTTGTAACCCAGTGAACCAACATCAAGCTGTAGAAGTTGACAGAGGCAACCCTACATTAGCATTGCTAATGGTTCTAGTACATTTTTAGTGATGCTTATTCTTCTCTATCCTTCCATGTCAGGATCTCATCAGCCACTTGTAAGCTTGTATTGCAGTCCTCTTTAAATTCCTTCCTTGACATTGAAAACCTGCACCTTCCTTGACATTGAAAACTTCCGACAGAGTAAGTCGCTAAATAAACTCCTCTGTTCATCATTTACATGAAGTTTGACAGTTTCAGAAGTTTCACCAGCTCATTACAAGATCATTGGTTTTATAGAATTTTCTCAGCTGGAAGAAACTTTGGATTGGCATGGGGTGTCTAAATCGTTTATAATTTGTAATTGCCATTTGGTGGTAAAAAATACTTTGGGGAAATTTGATAATGTCCCATCTGTTAGTAATCTCTAGTCAGTGAGAATAGTGAATCTAGACAGTATTACAGAGTTCACTTGCTCTGTCGTTTTGGTGAGTTGTCCCTGCTGGGGACTTGGACACACCTTTCTGGATTTACACAGTGTGGACATCAGGGTTGTATGTCTATACCCTCCGTGAGCCAAACCTGTACTTGAGTGTATCACAAGGTTAGACTGCTGTATTGTGAGGTGCAAAGGTGTAGTAGTATCGTGGTGGATTTGTATTGTAATCAGGGTATAGTAGTTTTGTTTGTGTGTTGATGTGTTGATATACAAAACCTGCAACCCCATTAGAACAACGTCTCTGTGAAATGTGCAGTGTCTTAGACGATGAGCAACACCATATAATATCATGTACCAAGTATAACAAAGAAAGGGAATCACTTATACACACAATGCTTTATTATGACCAAGAATTTACTACACTCTCAAAAAAAAGAACAATTCCTAATAATTTTCACGAACAGAAGTCCTGAATTAATTTCCAAAATATGTCACCATCTTTACAACTTTAAATGAATTTTATATCTTACCATAGTCTCCTCATGTATTATTTCCATGTCATTATACCTCATGTTTTCTAAAGATTGTTATAATGTACATCATTTATGTGTGAAATGTATCTATATTTCTTGTACCTACTGTGTAAATATTTGTAGCTTATAGAATATTGCCACTGTTTCTTCATGGAATGCTATGCAATAAATATCTGATCTTATCTTATCTTATCCTACGTTCAGCAATATTCCAGCTTTATGGCAGTGGTCTGCAAATGACCAAAGTTGCACCAGACAATTCAGTGATTGAAATCATACATCAGTCTACGCAACTGGGATACGATTACATGTATGAACCATGTCAGTGAGCCTGACCACCCATTCCCGTTAGTTGCCTCGTGGGTTGCTCAAGACCAGTTCTAACCCAGATCTTCACGTGTCTACCTGTTTAAATTTATTGAAGTGTAGTAGCTCTTTGGTACAGTGGTTTGCCTGTTCCAGACTTGGGTTCATGTGTCTGTTCCTCCATTTTATGAAGACTACACCGAAAATTCTATTCCTACTCTAAGATTTATGACACAATGCTGATGGCTTCTGCAAGTAACGAAATCCATCTTTCACATCATTAATGTATAGTGTTTGTTTTGTCTGTAATATTAAAAAAAAAAACTTACACCGTTTGTGCAGGGAAGCTCCTTTGGGGCCAAGTTTGGCTCTTTATTGTTTTAAATGTTATTATCTTAGACAGGAGTCATGTCCAACCTTGGCACCATTAGCGCTTGGTGTTGTTTGATCTTCAGTGGTTATTGGCCCATTACCATCATCACATGACTTGAGTTATGTCACAATTCACACCTTATCTGAAACAACAAACACAGCAGCCCTCTCCTTCTCTTATTCTCGCAGATAACAGTAAGTTAATATTTCCGAAGCATGCAAGCTCTCATCGGCAAAAGTAAAATAAACAAGGGAAATGGCAGAACTGGGTATTTCTTACATTTTTTTACATCATTTCCCAAGAACGGTTCTTCACCTTTGTGAATGAGAAAAAAAGCCATTTACTGAATTCTGTTTGGACCAAATTTATGTCAGTAATTGCTGGCGCCATACTTACCTATCGTGATGGGGAACGCAATCATCACGTCTTACCTGTACTTTTCTTGGAGCTGATTGTTTTCAAAGGAACTCCCAAGCATTGAGCTGCTAAAATGAGGGGGAAAAGTAAAGTTTAGACAGAGGAGAAAGTTTGTTCAACTTACTATGTAAAAATATTCCCACTGTCACTGTTTTTGTCTTGATGTTTTAATCATTTCTGTTCCCTCGGATTTGGTTTATTGTCCCCCGACACAGCGCGGAACAGGGGACTATGTATTCAGCGGCGTCCATACGCACGTATTCTTGTTAATGCGATATCTCATGAACTGTTGTACCCAATGTTTTCAAATTTGGTGACTGCCTACATTTGGGGTTTACCCAGACACCTGTTTATTTGGGTGACCTTGACCTTTTCTTCAAGGTCACCACGACACTTTTCAAACTTATTTAAATGCGGTATCTCATAAAACATTGCACTCAATTATGTTGACAGCCTACATTGGGTGATTAAGCTGACACCAGTCATTTCAGGCATCTTTTATGTGACCCAAAAATAAAAAGTAGTAAATATAGATATTCCATTCTTTAGCGGCGGGGGACATTGCCATATCAGTGGCAAACACTTGCGTTGTATGATTTTAATGGTTTTGTTGATTTTGTTTAGCATTATATTGAAATGTAGATTTGAAATTTAATTGACAGTTCTTTTGTTGTCCTGACTAAATGGATGATCACACCAACGTACAGAAAGCCAAATGTCCTCACATTGAGCTGTATGTTGTGGAAGTTGCCTTCAAATTAGATCAAACAACAGAGGTTTTCAACATTTATAATATTTGTGTCATGTCAGTACAACACTCCCAGTGAGTTTTGTGTTGTAAGTTCCAATAATACTCAGTGCGGTAGCCCAGTGGTTAAAGTGTTCGCTCGTCACGCCAAAGACCAAGGTTTGATTACCTGTATGGGTACAATGTGTGAAGCCAATTTCTGATGTCCCTGTCGTGACATTGTTGGAATATTACTAAAATTGGCATAAGAACTCGTTCACTCACTCACTCACTCACTCACTCACTCACTCACTCACTCACTCACTCACTCACTCACTCACTCACTCACTGATATCTCTTTACTGTTTCATGTTTCCTTGGTGTCACTTATGTGTTGCTGTTGTAGAATTTGTCTTAAGTAACCTATGCTTGTCGAAGAAGGGTCCAGATAGATTAGTCTGGACCTTAGTCTGGACTTGGTGACTGGACATCTTTTGTTATAGCCCACTGGTGTGGATCACTGCTGACAATATCAGTCACTGGATTGTCTGGCCCAGACGTGATTATTTACAAACTGACATGTGTCTATAGCTGGAATATTGCCCAGTGTGGCTTTATTAACAAAGAACTTTTATATTCAGATGAACCTTGGCACAACAACCAGTGTTTAATGCAACAGAGATAAAATATTGTCTGATGTCTCCTTTACATTATGAAATGGTGCCATTAATGTCAGAAAACATTTCGTTAATTCATTTGCGTTTAAATGAACCTTGGAACAAATGTTGTTTCAATGCTGAATGTGAAATAGTGTCTGATTTTAAACTGTGAACGTACAACTTGTACATCTGAAAATTTGATTGTGTGAGAAGCGAGCCAAGGTCGGTGATTGCTTGTTTCATCATCGTGCAATCACAGACAGATTAAATCTATTTGGCATTTCTGATTGCCTGCAACACAGTTGAAGTCATTACCTTTCATGCACTGAGCCAGCAAGGAAGGTACACATGATGCATGCCATACATACAGAGGTGGGAAAGGGTAACACACAACAGTGCCGTGGACCACAGATTACTGAAGGGCAAGAAAGTGATGTGCATCTTTTGGGAAGATGCCACACAAGGTTTTGGGATTCCAGGAATGGTGTCAGAATAGGTGAAAGTCTTGTGGCAGGAACGACAG
The DNA here is from genome assembly GCF_003918875.1 of Haliotis rubra. Lineage (NCBI taxonomy): Eukaryota > Metazoa > Mollusca > Gastropoda > Lepetellida > Haliotidae > Haliotis > Haliotis rubra. Next base: position 448,458 of record NW_025765037.1, read on the forward strand.
TAGCAGATGTTATAGCACTACTTACCTTCATAGTGAGGCTGTCGAGGGATGGGCTACCCTGGGTTGATGTTAAAGTCTTTTGGCAGGAGTGATAGTAGCAGATGTTATAGCACTACTTACCTTGTAGTGAGGCTGTCGAGGGATGGGCTACCCTGGGTTGATGTCAAGTTTTGTGGCAGGAGTGATAGTAGCAGATGTTATAGCACTACTTACCTTGTAGTGAGGCTGTCGAGGGATGGGCTACCCTGGGTTGATGTCAAGTTTTGTGGCAGGAGTGATAGTAGCAGATGTTATAGCACTACTTACCTTGTAGTGAGGCTGTCGAGGGATGGGCTACCCTGGGTTGATGTCAAGTTTTGTGGCAGGAGTGATAGTAGCAGATGTTATAGCACTACTTACCTTCATAGTGAGGCTGTCGAGGGATGGGCTACCCTGGGTTGATGTCAAGTTTTGTGGCAGGAGTGATAGTAGCAGATGTTATAGCACTACTTACCTTCATAGTGAGGCTGTTGAGGGATGGGCTACCCTGGGTTGATGTTAAGTTTTGTGGCAGGAGTGATAGTAGCAGATGTTATAGCACTACTTACCTTCATAGTGAGGCTGTCGAGGGATGGGCTACCCTGGGTTGATGTCAAGTTTTGTGGCAGGAATGATAGTAGCAGATGTTATAGCACTGCTTACCTTCATAGTGAGGCTGTTGAGGGATGGGCTACCCTGGGTTGATGTCAAGTTTTGTGGCAGGAGTGATAGTAGCAGATGTTATAGCACTACTTACCTTCATAGTGAGGCTGTCGAGGGATGGGCTACCCTGGGTTGATGTCAAGTTTTGTGGCAGGAATGATAGTAGCAGATGTTATAGCACTGCTTACCTTCGTAGTGAGGCTGTTGAGGGATGGGCTACCCTGGGTTGATGTTAACATCGTGTGGCAGGAGTGATAGTAGCAGATGTTATAGCACTACTTACCTTCATAGTGAGGCTGTCGAGGGATGGGCTACCCTGGGTTGATGTCAAGGTTTGTGGCAGGAATGATAGTAGCAGATGTTATAGCACTGCTTACCTTAGTAGTGAGGCTTCAATCCTTAACCATTGAACTGCCTCCATGGTGTAGTGGTTAGAGCGTCCGCCCGAGGGTACAACAAGGAAGCCGGAAGGTCATGGTATATCAGTGGGCGGGTTACAAAGCAACCGATCACCCGACTGCGTCATACCAAAAGACGTTAAAATATGGTACTTGTTGGTCCCTGACTGACGCTCGGCATTAATGGGTACAACAAGGACTGGTCGGCTCGGAGTAAGTATAATGTGTCTGAGTGGTGTATTCATGCTTCACTGCGGCATGGTATCTCAGTGGGCTAGCACTTATATAATAAAACCAGCTTCAGTCTGGGCTAGTACAAGCAGCCGCACATACACATACACACGCATGCAAGTCGTCATATGAGCTAAATATTCTCAAGCATGACGTTAAACCCAATTTCACCTCACCTCACCTTAACCATTGAATGTTTCACTACAGCAGGGGTAGCATAGTGGTTAAAGATCCAGGTTCGATTCCTCACATGGGCACAATGTGTAAAACCCATTTCTGGGGTCCCCCGGCATGGTATTGCTGGAATATTGCTAAAAGTGGCGTACAACAACTCACTCACTCACGCACTCACTCATTACAGCAGACTGCAATACTTACTCACTCACCCACCACCTCACCAACCCACCTTCCCACTCACTCACCCACCACCTCACCAACCCACCCTCTCACTTACTCACTCACCCACCACCTCACCAACCCACCCTCCCACTTACTCACTAACCAACTCAGCAACCCATTCACTCAACCACCTCACCCACCCACTCACTCACACACGTAAGCTGTTGACCTAAGCTTACAGCTTCTAATAAATTAGCAGGGTAATCCAGGGTTGAACAACCTGATTAACGCCTACATTCCTACCCACTGGCATTTGAACAGATATGAGCAGTCTGGTATCTCTTCCAAAACCAGCCTCCGTATTGGGTCGGGGCAGCAAAGTTGCTTTGTGGCAACAGCCTCTGATAATGTTATCCCATAGGTACATACCTGCACAGCGCCTTTTGTCAGTTCTTTGTAAAGATAGACCATGACCCGTCTGTTTCATTATCTGTACATGAATAACATTAGATTCCTTGCTTCAGCAAGTTCTAAAATTTGCCCATGTTGTGGGGAATCAGAAGTAGAACATGGCCTTCAACTCCATTACTCTGCTACAAGAGCTGACCCATGTGGGGATCAGGTGGACATGGCGCTAAAAACGTCCGCCTACCTTTTCTGTGAGGCTCTCCAAGGAGGGGAACACCACAAATTGTTGTGGGGTGTTATGACAGTTAGTAGAAGGAGAAAGAAGGATTATAATAAAACTGCCTTCTTTCTTTGGTTGGCTCTCAAAGGAGGGTTATAATTAAACCTTTTCTTTTGAGCTGGCCATTGGTCTAATCAGACGTTAAGTTTGCTGAAATCTCATTCATTTCTGCTCATTTCCAATTTAAATGAGTCCCTTGTACCTTGGTTTTGTTTATTCCATGTGTGATCACATACAGGCTTTCCGTGTGTTTCTGGAATATTGCTGACTACAGCATTTACCAATATTCATCCACTTCTTGGGGTTAGGTAGGCTTGTTGTTAAAGTGTCCACTCGTCATGCCGCATACCTGGGTCTGATTCCCAAAATGGTTACAGTTTGTCAAACCCATTTCTTGTGTCCCCTGCCATGATATTTCTGAAAGAGGCTTAAAACCCAGCTCACTCACTGACTTGTTCCTATGTCCCCAAAGGAACACCATATAGAATGTGTCCTTGGCAAACTCTACTGGTTGTAAACTGACTAAATGGTCAGGCTCGATGAGTAGTGTTGCTGATGTGACATCACACCTTAGTATGTGGATCATATTAATCACTGGATTGTCTGGTTCAGATCCCAACTGGACTTCAGCAACCCATGCAGGCACAGAAGCATTCAAGGTCACGAGTGGATTGATGTATGTTATCGTATTTCAGAGATCAAGATCGTTGTTCGTTATATCAATCACTGGATTGTCTGGTTCTGATTTGTTACACTCTGCTGTCTAAGAGTGGTATTATCAACACATGCACACTGATCGCTATGTATCACAAGGGCTGCTAACTACACCATTAGCTTCCTTCATTCATTCAGTCAACTGGTTGACTGCGAGGCATTGGAAGAGCTGTTCTTTGATATGGATGTTTGAGCATGTCCTAGACAAGCCACTTGCAGTAAGCTGAAATTGATGTAAAAAGGAAAACTCAGGGGAATCTGGCGATATTGGAAATGTCTTATGTGAGGGAGCTTCACGAGCCACAGCTGGTAGTAGTGAAGGAAGACTTTTGCTTGAAACTAATATTGATTCAACTAAAAACTTCAATATTGACCCAATACTTTTGAAATGCTTCGTAAACACACATTTTAGAACTATCTGGAAGTTTTAGTTTTTCGTAAATTCCATTACGAGGTAAATTGCGACTATCATTTCCTGTGGAGGAAAGATGTATGGTGCTGGTGACAGCCCAATGCCTGATGCAATCATTTCAAGGAAGTTGCTTCCAAGTGATGGAAACTTTGTCCCAAACACTAAGCTGGGTACCTTCTATGTAAACAAGGCAGCTCCGATTTCCACCGTGTCGAAACTCACGAATTATATTACTGTTGCTGCTGCTGTAACAACCCTCCAACAAAGTACTAGCACTTCACAGAATAAATATTTGGTTTATCTTGTAGCTGAAGAGATTGAGAAATATTTGAAATAGCTGTTCAGTGTGGTTTTCCACGCTGCTTTTTGTAAAGAATCAGAATGTCACAGCAGACGACACTACAGATGGCTCTAATAACACGATATTGGCTGTAAGGGTAGCATAATCGTTGTTAATAACTTCCTTATATTTGCATTGCATTTTAGCGATTATTACAGTTGATTGGGCATTAAAAGCCATATGATGTGCAAGTTGTTGTGAAAAATATGACATCATCCATGTCATCACAAATTGATTGCGTAATGTCATATGAATGATACGTCTGCCTTCAGTGGAGTTTCCCGATAGAGTTAGCATTTCAAACATTTTTACTTCATTTTGTCATTGAAAATGTCAGCGAGGAATATATCGAATAACCAGCTTGAAAGTGGGAATTATAGATTATCTGTCCCCTGTGAATGAATGCTGCAAGATCGTTGCCTTAGGCTAGGATTCACACCATTCAGTCTGGACTCGTAGCTTATTGGTTGTTCTCTGACTCTGTCCTTGTGTTGAATCAAACTGGATGTTCCATGTGCTGAGTCAGTGCTTTGTCCAATCATTGAGGAGTGGGTTTTTTGTATTATAGATGAGAACACCCTTTTGTCTTCTAATGTAAAATTAAGGACATTACAAAAGTACATGATTTCAAATCCTGATGCATTAGAAGTTGGATACACTTTGAGAATTGTCTGAGGAAAATATAACCAATAAAATTAGTGGTGGATAATTGTGACATGTCATGAATTCTTACGTGATTTTGGAATGTTTTGCTTCAAGATTGATGTGAACATGCTGTTGTCATGATAGTCAGCCATAACCCATCACATACTCCACTCCAGATTAACACTGAGGGACTTAATAGATTTGGTATATGGTGACTTGGCGACTTGATGACTTGGTTAGTTAAATGTCATCATACCATGTCAGAGTCATTGCTTCCAACATCTGTAACTGCATCTGTTGTCCAGATTTGATTATATACAGGCTGTCTTCATGAAATTCTTCAAAGGCATTTAGAAGTTGGCGTAGTAATACGAGACAAATCTTATGGATAACAACTTGCTTGATTTATTTTTCACAACATTTCTGGGCTAGTTCTTGCCCCTTCGTCAGGTGGATAATAACTAGCCCAGAAACGTGAAAAATAAATCAACAAGTTGTCTTGTATGTCTTCATGAAGCTGGAATCTTCCTTAGTGTCACAAAAGAAGCTACTGTCCACCATTACAATAGTCTTACACTATTATGCAAAGGAAAACCCAGGGCCCAGATTTTCGAAGCTCTCTTAGCGCTAAGATAGTCGTAAGTGCCATACATTAACATTAACTTATGAATATCTTAGCGCTAAGAGAGCTTAGAAAATGTAGGCCCTGGATGATAATGAATTATGCTACTTTATGGATAACAGCTTCTTGTTTATTGCATAGAGTGGCATTTGTACATGCTGCTGATAGAATTTGTCTTCAGCAACTCAAGTTAGACTTATGAGGGGAGTAACGGGATCGGATGGTCAGATACAAGCAGACTCAACTGTTAAGATCTATGCTCATGATGTCAGTCACTGATTGACTGGTCCAGATGTGGGAGACTGTTGTCAGATAGCAGGAATAATGTTAAATACAGTATTAAACAGTAAAACTGTACACACTGAGAGGAGTGAGTGAGTGAATTTTGTTTTATGCCGCTGTTATCAATATTCCAGCAATATCACATCAGGGGACACCAAAAATGGGCTTCACACTTTGTACTCATGCGTGGAATTGAACCGGGGTCTTCAATGTGACAAGCGAATGGTTTAACCACTAGGCTACCCAACCCCCCCACGCTCAAAGGAAGCAATCATTTAATTGTTACAAGATACTATGTCCATTATCAATGAAGCAAAGCTAGACCTCACACAAGAAACTGTCAAATATTTTTTGTCAAAAATACACGAAATCTAACTAACAAACATTAGTGTTATTCAGTACTCCAAAACACAAACAGCAAATTAAGAATTCATGAAAATTGGTTTGATCATTCGTCTTGACAACTGCAGCATCCATCAAACAGACAAACTCAGTTAAGCTAACGTCCATTCTTAACTTCGGTTCATGTTACGACCGGTAAACAATTTCCAACCTAGTGGTTTTTCTAAGTAAGTTTCTCCACTAAGGCGTTACCAGTAATATCTTTCATAATTTGAATGGTCCCCAATTGTGATGAGGTGTTTAGTATTCTGTGGACGATGTTGGGTCAAATAGCTTCATCTGGGTATGTATTCATCACACAGGGGAGAAACGGGATGTCAATTACCTGGCCATTGCTCCCATGTTGATAGCTGCCTATGGCTGGGCTGGAGTCGTATTCTGTGCATAATTAGTTTCTATCGAGGAAAGTTTCTTCTGCCAAGTCTTGGGAGACTTATTGAGATTGGTCTATATCATGTTAGCTTCACAAGTGGAATTGTGTCTGTCACGTGCCCTGCATTTTGATCGAGTCATACGATTTGCTTATTGGAATTAAGTGAATGGCACTGATTTATCGAGGTAATTCATTAGAGTTTTGGAGTGCTTGATACAAACTGTATTGGCGGGTTGATGGGCCGGTGTTGAAGGTGTGTGTTAACTTAGTAGAAGGATTCGTGCATGATTTGGGTATAATTTGGCAAGATTGCTATTACTTTTACTGACGAAAGGTAATCATTTCATTACTGTAAGAATACCCCTTCCTTATCACTGATTGGCACATTACCACCACACATTGAAACAAATAAATTTTGACGTGTTGATTTAGGGAACAGGTGATTGAAAACAATTATCATAAGTAGAGGTGTATAAATTTAATTTTTATAAATCGGCTTAAAAGTATCATGATATATACTGATTCAGTCATTCTGATCATTGGTCCAATGGACATGACGTCCAGTGTTGTATCAGAAGGTCCATGGTTTGAATCCCACCTAAGCACTCGGAAGTGTAATGCCCTCTGCATTGATGCTCAACATGAGGCTGAGCATTTTATGTTGAATTAGAAAAAGATGACTGTTTGTTGTTTAATGATTAAATAGACACTTTGAAAACTCACTGGGGTGAGGCTGGAAGTGTGGATGCTTACAAGTTCAGTAGGTACATTTTGATTGGTTGGTGATCTCCAGATGTTGTTGATAAAGCTATGGTTTAGGGTACTTCCTGATGAGTGAGTGAGTCTAGTTTTATGCTGCACTCAGCAATATCCCAGCTATATGGTGGCGGTCTGTAAATAATCAAGTCAGGACCAGACAATCCAGTGATCAACAGCATGAGCATCCATCTACACAATCGTGATGACGACGACATGATGAGATATGATACCCTGAATGGCCAATCAAATAGGCGATATGCATATTATACTTGTTGGATTCTAGGATTAAGGCCTGGATGCTGCAAAATAGATTCACATATTACAGTCTGGGTATGCATGAAGTTTCTCACTGTTCCCAGTTTTTCCACATTTTTCTATCATATCTGATTTACAATGATTGGATTATATGCATCCAATGTTAAACTTGTACACTTTAGACTCTTTTACAACCAGAGCACTCTACTCTCACTGGAACTTTCTCAAACTTTGCAGCGCTCCATGGTAAATTACTTTTCCCCCACTCTGCCTGATCCATACTTCTGCACCACAACCTGTATCCCAAGTGTCAACATGTTAATTTGTCATGGTAATTGCTCTTTGATCTAATTCCTGCCTTTATTGACACTACTGAATTAGGGAAAAAATTGACTGAACTTTCAATGTGGCTCCTGCCATGGTGATGTTTGATCCATTCAGTGTCTGTTAGCAGGAACACGCATTCGCCATCAGGGCTTTCATCACTGTCCAAGGTTCCCTGTGACCTTCTGTGCTGCTGTGCCTTCAGGAATGGGGTCCCATTGCAGTGGACAAAAAAATCCTATAATTGCCTAGAAATTGGAGGTGACCATATCCCATCAAGATTGATCTGCTTTTTAGTAGTCATTGTATAAAGAAGTTGGACTGGAATTTGTTTGATAGGCTCTTGGTTGGTTTGGATGGATCATCTTTCATAACACTTAAAAAGTTCATTTAAAGTTTATTGGAATATTTTTTCTCTGAAATTTTATTTTGGTGTGATCAATATTTGAATGTTGGGTGGATGTTTTCTTTTAATAGAACTTTTAAAAGGGAATAAGTTTTGAATGTTGATGATAAGGTCATTTAAAGTTTCGGAAGTTGCTGTGATTGGATTTCACTGTTGTGTGTCTCATGGTTAGAATGTGAATAATTAACACTCCTTTAATTTCCATAGGCATCACTATTTCACTACAGCTTCAGAAATGGGACACGGTTGTCATGTATTTTTAAGGCAATGCTGGTTGTACACCAAAGCAGTCTCAATTAAGGAGCAATGGTGGCCTCGTGGTCAAAGATTCAGAGTTATCTGCTCTTGGATCTGCTTACATGGATTTGGAGTTATGCTCTGATTGTGATTACAGACAAGGAGGAGGATCAGATGGATTCTCGTCCTGACCTGGGTGTTGTTGTACAAAACACCCTTAGAGCTATGACAGCTGTAAGTTTCTGTTAAGGTATGGGAGTTATTATAACCTTAGCCCTTAGCTGGCTTTGTACAATGGCACCCTGGAAAGATGTCTTACATCTTCAGGCCTCTTGATCCATGTTACAAATAGTGTCTGAACTTGTGTCAACATGATTGGTGCTGAAACACATATTTTGGAATGCCGATAAGTGGCTTATTTCCATTGAGATTAGGTACTAAATGTTGGACGGATGTTTGTTGATAGAATGTCGGCTCCATGAGTTCAAGGTCAGCAACTCTGTTCTCCCATGATATACCAAAAGATGTTAATATGTAGTACTTTTTGATTCTCTCTGTCTAGCACTTTGGTCCAAGTGAGTTCAACCAGCCCTTGCTTTTGAGTGTCAGCAAGGTGGTGAACATGTTCGATCAGCATCTATTTGCATAAATGAACAAGATGATATTTTTCAGTATTGAATGTCCGATGTTTTTGTTCTTAAGTTAAAAGGAAAGTGGTGTTTTCACAGCACAATGATGCGGATGAGTCATGATTTAGTGTCAGAACTGGTTTATCTCTTGTGTCGATAATAAAACTTCATGGGAAACAGTGTGAGAGAGAAAAAGTGTCAACATATTGGACAGTCCAAGCCAAACACAGGCTTCTTCATTTGTTTGGGCCTGGCCATAATTGTTAGCATGTTTGAATCCCAGACTCTTTCTCATTCTCTCTTTCTCTAACCATCCCCCCCCCCAAAAAATGTTTCAATCTTCGCACCATACCTATGCTTGTTCACTCACTCATTCACTGTGATATTGTTATGCATTTATGTATCATTTGAGCCTTAAGAGCATTTCTCTGTTCCCAGATTGGTGCTGAATCCATTTTAATGAAATATATGAATGCAGGATACTGCGACAAGTTCCCAGGTTAATTGCTCTTGTTTTGAAATTTGGATTAAAAAATGCCTCCTTAGCAATAATGAAATCCACTTTAAGACTTTTTGTTCATTAGTGATAAAGTGTTTATGATAATTTTGTGCACTTTGGAAATGCTCAGCTGCAATTGGCGGCACAAATTAATGTTCCAAACATGTCACAATTACATTTGAGCCTTGCCTTTGATATTTGACAACTAGTGCATTATTGTATTATCTGAAGAAAACCATTTGGTTATCACCTAGTCAGTCAAGAATGGATGTCAAAATTGGCTTCCAACAGAATTGCAAATCGCTTTCTCCTGTGCTGAATTTAAATTCATGAAACAAGTTACAGGCGCCTGTGAAATCACCAAGAAGAAGAGTAAAATGGAATAAGCAGATAAATCTCTCATCAAATATGATATATGTCTTTCTGCTTTGATGACGTTAAAATGTTCGAGGAAATGAGCATGATCGAGATCATCATGAGAATACCATTCTTCCTGTAGTGGAGCTTCCCAGTAGGCACTTGGTGCAGTGTTGCAGGGGAGCTCAACACACAGACATCCATGGTGTCGTACAGGACGTGATTCAGAACTTACTCCACCTTATGAAGATTAAGTATTCAGTGAAAGCTATATCCAGCCTGTGAGCCATCAATACTGCTTTATGTATTAGTTGATAAAGAAATAATATCGGATTCAATGAAAGGGCGATGATGTTTATGTGATCGTGACTTGTAGCATCAGATAACCATGGTAACTCTCCAATCTACATGTTATGACACAAACATGAATGTTAACATGGGGTGTGTCAAAAGTTCCAAAATCATCTCCATACAATTTCTGCTTGTGGGAGAATCACAGTCTATCCTTGTTTTTGTGGAAGGAATTTTTAAAATTTGTTTTCAATGATTTGATGAAGTGTGTCTACCTATGAATCTTCTTGATAGGAATACTCCTCATAACATAATTCTCATTTCACAAAAGTCTAGTAAATTCAGCTCTTGCCTTTTCTATTTTTCTTCCAATTAACAATTAAACACATTTGCGGTGTTTCGTACAACAATGATGTCATTGCTTGCTTGTAGTCTTTCTTGTTACTGTTGGAGTTGGATGGGTGGACATGTCAAACGCTCTGCAATTTATTGGGTTACATCCCCTGGCTGTGCCAGGATCAAGTTTATGGTTCTATGTTTGTCAACACCATGTCCATACTGGGTCATGCTTCCAAGTTGTTTATATCTCTATCTGTTCAGACAATAGTTATGGGATAGATGAGACAGTTGTCAAAGGTGATGCAATTCACACGGCAGAGTTGGGCAATCCACAAACCTTTTATCGTAGCTTCTTTGAGTGGCATTTTAAAAGTTTAGAAGTACAATAGAGACAAACTTTATGGATAATAACTTCTTTATTTCATCAGTGCAGCGTTTTGATATAGATTATTGTACTGTGGTCAAGCAGGAATTCAAGAATCTGTATCGAAATGTCACACTCCTAATTCTTGCTTGACAACAGTGCAAGAATCTGTATTGAAACGTCGCACTCCTAATTCTTGCTTGACAACATTGCAAGAATCTGTATTGAAACGTCGCACTCCTAATTCGTGCTTGACAACAGTGCAAGAATCTGTATCGAAACGTCGCACTCCTAATTCTTGCTTGACAACAGTGCAAGAATCTGTATTGAAACGTCGCACTCCTAATTCTTGCTTGACAACTGTGCAAGAATCTGTATAGAAACGTTGCACTCCTAATTCTTGCTTGACAACAGTGCAAGAATCTGTATTGAAACGTCTCACTCATGAAATAAAGAAGTTGTTACATCCATGTTTTCCATTCTGTTATTTTATCTTAGGTTCAGATTCCTGTTCATTTTCATTTTCTAGGGTTTGTTGGTTTCGTAGCCTCATACCTGTACTTGAGTTTACTACACTGGTAAACGTCTGAGACCTGCATCACTAGGACCTCTTTTTCCACCTCAGGCTGACACTGTGTCTTAATACTGTCCAAACTGACAGACACTCACTCACTCACTCACTCACTCACTCACTCACTCACTCACTCACTCACTCACTCACTCACTCACTCACTCACTCACTCACTCACTCACTCACTAATTCTCTACTCCCACATTAAGCTGTCATGTCTGGCTATGACTAGGAGACACTTGTTATTGGATATTTGGTTGGTTGGGTTCTTTTGGATGACTACATCTGTGAAAAAATAGCTTCACTTGGAGCAAAATTAATACTGCTTTCCTCCTGATTGCTTATCCTCCGCCTTCAGTGCCTTGGGGGTATTTTTCAGGGGTTCCGCCTTGGCGGGATGTTATTGATGTGATTATTACATGAAGTGAGCCATACTGTAGCCTATTCTGATATCCCTATGATGAATAACACGATCTGATGAAGACGACAGATATTAATGATCCATTAATGGTTAATTTGTCAGGGAGGTTTTACATTGCGTCCTGATGTGTCAGTACCCCCCAATGCAATCTTTATCTCGCTTGTTATGTTTTTCCCTTTTCTGTTAATTTAGACTATGAGAATTTGATCGAAAAAAACAACAACTGTCATTTGTCAAGCAATAAAAATTTCTTTGAAGCTGTTTTGTGAAGGTATTTGATTTTGTAATGCAAAATGTATCACAGACGGGTTCTCATTTCAACAAGAATGAAGAATGTAAAGTTTATTATTTGTAAAAAAATGTCTCATTTTGACGGTTTTATTGATTTTTCTAGATCAAGAACATGAATGAGCAACATTCAGGAACTTGACAGAAATGTCTCAGTTTTATTCCTGGAAGACAGTCATGAAATATCTTTTTGTACTGCATTGTGTGAAAAAGAGAAAGGTTACCCATTTGTTAGAGTGGCTATTTGCTTCCATAAACTTGTAAATCAAATTCTGAGATTTCTCTTTAAGTTTTCAACATGCCACTGGTTTGGATCAGACGAGCTAGAATTAAGGTAGAAAAATCCAATTTTGATGTGAAAACGTAATTTCCTTCTTTGGCTTTCCTCTGGGAAATTAACTTTCGGAAACGTTCCGGTGCTAGTGTAGTCTTTGTTGTGGTTTTGTCGTGGTTGAAGTGTTCAGCACAACTGGTTGATGGATCCTATGAACGGCCCTGTCACTTGTTGCTTTTCATTTCTGAGTTGTCAGTTATTAATGGGAAAATTTAAGAAAACAAATGTATAATTGCTACTTGATATCCTGTGCACAGGTGAGCAGGAAATTCCTGACAAGCTTGGGTGTTTCCTTGCTAAAACATACAAGTTGGTTCTGGGTTCATTCAAAACAAGTTCAGAAAGCACACTTTGTTCTCACTGGGTTGAGTTGTAATTTTGTGAATGTGTTTGTTTTTATTATTGTTCTCTATCCCACTAATTATTGGGACTGGTTTTGACAATGGCTGAAGAGTTTAGATATAACTGACTGACTGACTGAGTTTAGTTTTACGCCGCTTTTAGCAATATTCCAGCAATATCATGGCAGGGGACAACAGAAATGGGCATAACACATTGTGCCCATGTAGGGAATCAAACCCGGGTCTTCGGCGTGACGAGCCAACGCTTTAACCACTAGGCTAGCCCACCGCCCCGTTTAGATATAACACAGAAACTAAATCTCACTTATACCCCGACACACTCACAGAGTGACAAGTGAGTGAGTTTAGTTTCATGCTGCACTCAGCAAAATTCCAGCTATATGGCTGCGGTCTGTAAATAATCAAGTCTGGACCAGACAATCCAGTGATCAACGGCATGAGCACCAATCTAGGCAATTGGAATACGATAACATGTGTCAACCAAGTCAGTGAGCCTTACCACCCGGTCCCGTTAGTCCGGTCTACGACAAGCATGGGTTACTGAAGATCAATTCTAACCCGGATCTAGGTTAGGATGACAAGGGTTCCTCATGGTCCACTAGCGTTCGATGTATGAAACTCAAATCATTTTTACTCCTTTTTTTATATATTGCTGGGTTATTGCTAAAATCAGCATACAACTAGCTTACTGGACCCCTGCTGGACCCCCTGCTGGACCTCCCAGTGCTTCTACTGAGACTATGTAACCTTTTTTTCTATAAGTGTAACTACTGGTAATTGTTACTATTCAGTGCAAGCTGATCAAAGTGGTTTCATTCATCTGAAATGTAAAATAAAAGCGACCCTGCCCATCATTAAGGTACACTGTGATTCCAAGGACAGACGAATAGACATCAAAGGGGCCTAATTGACCTCTTGTAATTACTTAAGGGTAAATTAGAGAGTTACTGTCAAAGGAAGTAATTTACTGATGAAATGCGATACTTGTGTGTGCCAGGGTTGTATTCTGAGCTGGGTACTCTGTGTATGTGATCTTAAATCTCTGTTCTTCATCAAGCCATAAAACTTGGGTGTGCGACAAAAGATAACCTCCGAGTTCAGTGTTGTAACAAGCTTCACTGTTAATTAGGAGAGGTTTCGTATAGATTTAAAGCTCCGTATCAAAAAAGAAAGGAGTCTATTTGATTGTGATTCATTACAATAAAGTAAGCTGGCCTGTTGTCCTTGTCACAGGTTGTAATTAAGTTGAAGGTTTGGGAGAAGAAGAGATTGAGATTTTATTGGTACATTCTATTCCAGTCACTGAGTGCAATTTGCTCAGTTCGCTTGTGAAGACTTGTATTGGTAATGATTGGGTTAAACAATATCCACATACCTTAAGCGCAGATAACAACTGTCCATGTATATTATATACTCTACTTATATTACTCTTCTTTTCATAGGTATAATGTGATTCCATTTAAATATATTCTTAAAATGTTATGAGAATCGAGATATAAATATACCTTTCAAAAGTGTAATTGTTTTCATGGGTCTAAGTGGTTTAAGTTCTCCTGTTGTGACATGGGTTTGATTCTCAAAATGGATACGGTGGCGTTGTGGTAGCCTAGTGGTTAAGGCGTTTGCTCATCACGCAGAAGACCCAGGTTTGATTCCCGACATGGGTACAGTGTGTGAAGCCCATTTCTGGTGTCCCCCGCTGTGATATTGCTGGAATATTGCTAAACGCAGCATAAAACCATACTCACTCACTCACTCAAAATAGATACAATGTGTGAAGCCTGTTGATGACATGGTGTTTTTTTACTTGTTTTGTGTAGTATATTTGCTTATTGTTAAGGAAAATATTGCTTGATAATATGATTTATTGCTCATCTCAATCTGTTTATTCGAGCCACTTCATGATGCGGCAATTATCTAAGGTCAAGAATTCAATTCGTTGATCTACATACAAATATCAATATATGTACATTAGTGTGAGTTTTATTGATGTGAAACACGGACTGGTAACAGACACTAGTGTTGGAAATTGGTTAAAATCTCATAATTGATGATTGGTTTATTACAACCGATCAATCATCAAAAAAATTGGCTAAGCGTCATTAATGAAATTTGTTAATGCACATAAAAATAAGGAAAATACATGTAGTTCTTTTTTTTTTTGTGCAAATTTCACATCTTTAATGGATGACTAGTATGTCAGGAACATAAATTTCTTGGAGTCTTTAAGATAAATTCAATCATGACTTGAAACGAGCTTGTAGTGATAATGAAATGTAACAGACAAAACCAACCTTGTGAAAAATATTGTTTATGAAAACAAGTGTTGCAGAATTGTTTGTGTTCGATTATGAGAAAACATGATCGATTGCTTGGTCGTTTAGCCACTGCAACCAATCTTCGATTATTTCAATTAATCGGACCACCACTAACAGACACTTAACAACAACCAGCTTATGCATATTTTCAGTTATTTCTCAGCTTGCTATTAAAAGCCTAAAGTTCACAGTTTTCTCAAATTCATGTTTGTGCCCTACAGTCTTCTATCTATGAAATCTAAAACAAATGTTGTTCTTCACCTGCGAAAAGAAAGGATACTGTGAATTAAAAGTGGTGTTTGGGATAAAAATTACATCACATTCATAGTACAAGGATATGATACTGTGTTTTTATATCTCTGTTGAGCCAAATGCAAGACCCCTTATCTGTGGTTGAGTGAATGAGTTAAAATTAAAATTATTCCTCTCGTCAGCATTTCAGCCACACAGTCTCTTTTATGGGATGTTAGAATTCGTTTGAAAGTGGTGAGAGTCAGATGAGAATGGGACATGTTGTTTATTGAAAGGAGTTGAGAGAGATGTGTTAGAGGCTATATTATGGGGCATCAATGGATGGAAATGGGCTATTAGATGTGTCATAACAGGTCCTGTTCCCATTGACCACAGATCAGAGACCGGTAGAGGGGATACTGTGCTGGATTCTGTTGATCGAAGATGCTCACTTGCAGAGGAGGGTTCATTAAGGTTTAGATTTCATATTTGCCAAGCGTCACCACACTCTGTCTCAAGTTATAGAGGGATTTACTGAGGAAGCTGAACAAAAGGGAGCTAAATGTCTGTCAGTTGTTGGACCTTGATCGAGAGGCATGTTCATTATATTGTTCGAAGCACTTTGAGGGCAGTGTTTGTTCTTGTAAATTAGGTTCATTGGGAAATGCTTTGGTTTGTTGTCTTTGTCAAAGATTCCATTATGTTTGTATAGCTTGCAAGCTGTCATTAAAATGTCTATTTTCCGATTTATAAATTCATTGGAAAACGTTTCAGTTTGTTGTCTGACAAAGATTCCATGATGTTTGTATGGCTTGCAGCTGTCATTAAATGCCTGTTTTCTAGTTTTTTACCGAAGGAATTCCCTTAGATGTCTTTGGTATATTAAGCCAGAAGACCTCCAAGACATGTCCATACATGAAAAGTTGTGTTTTCTTTCTGTTTAATATGAGTGACATTTCTTAAAATTGCTAGAGTTTCCTTTCAAATATTGAAGTACAATCGATTTGAACAAAGTTATCAGCATGCTTTGATGTATTCCGTGACTGTTTTGTGGAATTTCGTCACTATATTGACCTTGGACAAATATTGGGTTAGGTCTGATTGATGTGTGGTCATCTTTAGCCTCATCTTGAATGGATAAGAAAGTGTGTGATTGATAATACGCACATTCATCATCCTGAAATGTCAGTTTAGAGCAGGTTATTGGGTTGGATTTGACTTGAACATCGATAAGTTGTGTAATCTCCATCATACTGGTTGCTTTCATGTGTGATCATGGCATTGTTTCACGGATGCCTTTGAGAATGAGTTTGTTGATGTCGCAACTGAATTAAGCCTTTGCTGTCAGTTTGACTTTGGACCGCCTCCGTGGTGTAGTGGTTAGAGCGTCCGCCGAGAGCGGAAGGTCGCGGGTTCGATCCCCGGCCGCGTCATACCAAAAGACGTTTAAGTATGGTACTTGTTGGTCCCTGCCTGGCGTTCGGCATTAATGGGTACAACAAGGACTGGTCTGGTCGGCTCGGAGTCAGTATAATGTGTCTGAGTGGAGTATTCATGCTTCACTGCGGCATGGTATCTCAGTGGGCCAGCACTATAAAACCAGCTTCAGTCTGGGCTAGTACAAGCAGCCGCACATACACATACACACGCATGCACGTCGTCACATGAGCAAAATATTCTCAAGCACAACGTTAAACCCAATTCCACCACCACCACCAGTTTGACTTTAAAGGAGGACACCTCACTTTTCTGCAGCTCCACATTAGTTTTAGTTTGAGAGTAATAAGTATAATGATACATTTATCTCTAGGGGCGGTGGGGTAGCCTAGTGGTTAAAGTGTTCGCTTGTCATACTGAAGCCCCAGGTTTGATTCCTGACATAGGTACAATGTGTGAAGCCCATTTCTGGTTTCCCCCGCTGTGATATTGCTGGAATATTGCTAAACGCAGCATAAAACCATACTCACTCACTCACTCAAAATAGATACAATGTGTGAAGCCTGTTGATGACATGGTGTTTTTTTACTTGTTTTGTGTAGTATATTTGCTTATTGTTAAGGAAAATATTGCTTGATAATATGATTTATTGCTCATCTCAATCTGTTTATTCGAGCCACTTCATGATGCGGCAATTATCTAAGGTCAAGAATTCAATGCGTTGATCTACATACAAATATCAATATATGTACATTAGTGTGAGTTTTATTGATGTGTACTCACTAGTAACCACAACAAGCTGACATGTTATCAAGTAACTAGAACTAGAACTAGAATCAGCATGGAAAATAACCAGCACAAATGTTGTAGTTTAAACTTTGTCAAGTCTATCAGAACACTAGTTTGTCTCCTGAAATCATATGCCACATCTTGCCCAATCGGTGCCAGTTCACATCATGTGTCAGACTAACTCATTCCCTTACCCACTGATGTCAGTTTCATATGTATTGAGCATGACCCTTGCTGTTGTCAAATCTCATCTTTGACTTAAACACAAACCATTCAGAACATTCTGTCTCATACTTTGATATCTCTCATTGCATTCCCTGTCGTCCATTCCCCATCTCTAAACTTAATCAAGGAAGTGACTACACTAAAATGATGTTCTGTTAGCGGTAATCATGAGCCATACACTAGACACCAGGAACCTTATCAAGTTATGATGTGTTATTACTTCGATGCAGCTTCTACACTGGGCAATTAAATGGCTGGCAAAATGTAAATTCATCCATACCAGAGGGACCACTGGCAGCACCACGGTCAGACTAAATACAAAACTGTCTACCAACCTTTAAATCCTGACTGGCATCTTCTGATTTAATTGCCGTTCGATAATGATTTCATTTCCAAACCAGGCCTTGCTGATAGATTCATTATTATGACTCAGAATGAGATGTCAGTTTATTTATTCAATATCGTTAAAAGGGTGTAAGTATGGATCAGATTACATGGATATGTATGAGACTATCTCTGTTATATGTTGTTTTTCGGTCATGATTGCTTCAGTATTGGATATACTTGAGATATTTTGCCAAGTTTGCCACAGAGAGAAGTTGATGGGTGACTGTTCTGCAGCTTGCTTCTTAAAAGTTTTCTAGGGCTTGGATCCTGCTCCACATTGAGTGAGTGAGTTTAGTTTTATGCCACACTCAGCAATATTCCAGCTATATGGTGGCGGTCTGTAAATAATAGAGTCTGGACCAGACAATCCAGTGATCAGCAGCATGAGCATCGATCTATGGAATTGGGATACGATGACATGTGTTAACCAAGTCAGCGAGCCTGACCACCTGATCCCGTTAGTCGCCTCTTACGACAAGCATGGGTTACTGGATATCAATTCAAACCCGGATCTTTTTGGGTCTGCTCGACATTGAAACAAGCGTAACACTTGTGGTATCTTCTTGGGCTTGCGACTTACTCAGGAGGAAATGGGTGCCTGGTAGTATGAGATAGTAATGTGACTATTTACTTCTGGCACGTCATGGTCAGTATCCTCCCTGAGGAACTGAGAATGAAAAAGGTGCACACCATTGATGTTAATTGTTACTACCTTGCCTGGTGCTCTGAATTATGGGGATAAAACAAGCACTATTTATTTAATATTATAGGATATTTACATAGCGCACATGTCCACACAAGGTGCTGAATAAGAGTCTATGTCTATATTGATTAAAAATGTTCAGCTGTGGAAAGGTAATTCTGTGGTTAATCGCTATAAAACCAGATGAGTCAGGACTAGGAAAGGCAGCCATACAAACATGCATGTTGCAGGGGCAGAATCTTTAGCTTTATGAACTTCCTCTTTCACTTTAGTTCAGTCGTAACTGAACAGTATCAGGTTGCAGTGTACTGGCGGTCTTTCTTATCAAGTAGTAAAAGCAAACTGGCAAACAAACATTTGAAATTGTCCCTAAGATGGTGTACAAGCTTACTCTCCCTGTTTATGTTGCCAACAAAACCCTGCAGTACTTAAGTGAGTGAATTAATGTGTAATGTCATATCAGCAATATCGTAGCTGCATTACCTAAAATGACAATCATTGAAGATAAATGTGAAAGTCAAGAATTGAGTCAGGGCCTAGATTTTTGAAGCTCTCTTAGCGCTAAGATAGTCGTAAGTGCCATACATTAACATTAACTTATGACTATCTTAGAGCTAAGAGAGCTTCGAAAATCTAGGCCCTGTAGTTGATTCAGTGTTATATAACATCTTACAATGGGGTATGGGTGACCCGGAGTTTCCTCTCTTTGATGGATCAGGAACCTGTGGATTTGAATCCCAGTTCATCGTGATTAGGACAGTGATTAGGTTTCTAGGTTTTTAAAACATCATACGTGTGTGTAAGGCTTTCAGAAAAGCAGTATAACATCTAATTCCTGCATCACTTCAAGTTTTGCGAGAAACTTGCAAGAATATTAAAAGCAACATTAAACCCAAATCACACCTTTCAAGAGAAAATAAATTTTCAGCCAACAAAGGGAACAAGTACTTCAGATGAAAAATAAAAATCTCTTTATCCCAACTCTTGACTCCTATAGCTATAGGAGAACCAATGAATTTGTTATGGCCTTAGACTAAAATAAACATTCATTAAAGACAGAATGTGTGAAAAGATCATTAGAGCTCCGTACAACAACATACCTCATGTTATGGAAGGCTCGTGTCACTGTTTCAGGTCATGATACCTTCCTGTTTCTCACAACTGCTGAGCTAACACTGTGGGTAGAATTACGTTCATGGAAGGATAAAGCACCGCTGGGAACATTTGTTTTTGGGCATTTTCTTTGATTTTATTTTCGCAGTGAATCTAATCTGAGTAATTGCCAATCTTATATTCCACGATGTTCTTGAAGGACCTGTCGACTTGAACAGATGTTGGTGTTATGGTTGGATGAATACCCTAAAATGTGTGATCATTAGGGGCGGCGGGTTAGCCTAGTGGTTAAAGCGTTTGTTCATCACGCCGAAGGCCCGGGTTCGATTCCCCACATGGGTACAATATGTGAAGCGCATTTCTGGTGTCCCCCGCCGTGATATTGCTCGAATATTGCTAAAAACGGAGTAAAACCATACTCAGTCATTCAGTGTGGATCATTATAGTTGGTAATTACTCGTATTGTGTATATATGTTTATGATATGCTGTTTTGTCACTAGTCAATTGTGAGGTGTTTCTCTACTACACAACTCTTCACTTGTGGTTCCTTTGTCGGAGGTGCTGTGAGTTATGTCCCTTAGATGCAAAGTCTGTTTGAATCCCGGATTGGCCTGATCAATAATGTAACACTAATCATTAAAGCCTCGTCATGTTATCAGTGATATAGTTTACTGTGTCAACAAAGGCATATGATATCGATATATTGAGATTCACTATGAATGTCTTTTGATATCACATATATCAACACATGTCAATACAAAAACAAAACCTTTAAATTTGCAGTGGAGTTTTAAACATTTTTGGTTCAGAAGACATCATTGTCCAATTATTTCAATTTGTGGGGCGGTGTGGTAGCCTTGTGGTTAAAGTGTCACGCCGAAGGTCTAGGTTTGATTCCACACATGGGTACAATGTGTGAAGCAGATTACTGGTGTCCCTCGCCATGATATAACTGGAATATTGCTAAAAGCGGCGCGTAAAACCCAGCTCACTCACTCACTGTTACGATTTGTAACCAGTAATAAGAACTACCTTGAGAGTACAAAGTTATGCTATCCAGCTTCAGTAGCAGAGAGAGGAGTGATGTCATTTCATTGTGATTATGTCCACTGATTACATCACAAAGGTCTGCAAAGCATTGTGATGTCATTACATTACAGCCATATCTCCCAGGAGAGATTGCTTGATCCTGCCCAGGTGATGTCTCATGTGGAAATGAATTGGGGCTAATAACACTACATCAGCATAAACTGGGAATGCATAATTCCAATTTGTGAACTGTTACTGGCTGACATTAGTAGACTAATATTGAAAATACATAATTTTGATGGGAACAAGTAGCTTCATTAAGATTGAAAAGGAGCCCAAGTGAAATAAAATCCAGACTATATTATTTTAGGGCTTTTGCATTGCAGCTAGGGCAGGGTGGATGGGAAAATAATATGGTTCAGGGCTGTGACATTTACTACACAATGTTACTTATTTATACTGCTTCAGGTTAAAAATACCCATGAAGGTCCGGGTTAGAATATTGATCTTCAGTAACCCATGCTTGTCGTAAGAGGCGACTAACGGGATCGGGTGGTCAGGCTCGCTGACTTGGTTGACACATGTCATCAGTTCCCAACTGTGCAGATCGATGCTCATGCTGTTGATCACTGGATTGTCTGGTCCAGACTCGATTATTTACAGACTGCCGCCATATAGCTGGAATATTGCTGAGTGATGGCGTAAAACTAAACTCACTCGCTCACTCAGGTTACCAATAAGACTAGGTAAATGACTCCAGGTAAACAAAAGGACCCATGAAGATCTGCGTTAGAATTGGTCTTCAGCAACCCATACTTGTCGTAAGAGGCAACTAATGGGATTAGGTGGTCCGGCTTGCTGACTTGGTTGACACATGTCATCAGATCTCAAGTGTGTAGATCGATGCTCATGCTGTTGATCATTGGATTGTCTGGTCCTGGCTCGATTATTTACAGACAGATGCTATATAGATGGAATATTGCTGAGTGCGGTGTTAAGCAACAAACCAACCAACCAGAAAGAAGATATGGTTTTTTAGCAAGATGGGTCATCTGACATTTGCTTCAAACTTGGGTGAGGTGAGGTGAGGTGAAATTGGATTTAACGTCGTGCTTGAGAATATTTCGCTCATATGACGACATGCATGCGTGTGTATGTGTAGGTGTGGCTGCTTGTACTAGCCCAGACTGAAGCTGGTTTTGTAGTGCTAGCCCACTGAGATACCATGCCGCAGTGAAGCATGGATACCCCACTCAGACACATTATACTGACTCCGAGCCGACCAGTCCTTGTTGTACCCATTAATGCCGAGAGCCAGGCAGGGACCAACAAGTACCATATTTTGACGTCTTTTGGTATGACGCGGTCGGGGATCGAACCCGCGACCTTCCGCTCTCCGGGCGGACGCTCTAACCACTACACCACGGAGGCAGTCGCTTCAAACTTGGGATGACTGTCACATCCTAAGCATGTTTTCATACATCCATGTTATTTGAGCTGAACAGCTACATGTACTTTGTTTTGACTTTATTATTACTTGAATGAAATGAGTAATGCATGACATTGCAAACAGATGTTTGATAAAGAAGACCGGTTTAACCTTTGTCAACCACAAGTATATAATATTCAGGAAATGTGACACGGAAAGAATAAAATGAAGCTGAAATCCCAAAGTCAATCCTGCCTTTCTTTGAAACCACAGCTTCTTAATGCTACATTAAAATATACAGATGTTAAATTGTAACTCAAGATCAGTGCAAACGTGAATGTCGTGGAGTTTTTGTTGTGAGAAGAGAATTTGAAATAACTGATGTCAAACATGTGTTAGATCCGACGATTAAAGCAAAAAATACAAAACATCCATAAATTCAGCTGTATGTGACTGCTATTTATTTTAGTCCTTCAGAGTTTTTAATAGTGTAATTTGGGGAATTTATGCTACTAAAATTTTGATAAGTAGAAATTAAGTAATAATATATATCTGAAAACTGTTACCCCTTTAAAAAATCGAGTAGTTACCAAATCAACCTTATAGCAATTTGACTATCCTAATTGAGAAAAGATGTTGAAATATATTTAGTTAGAATGTAGATTTTTGTGTTTGTAGATAATTAATGATAGTCAATAGGATGTAGGTTATAGTTTGTGTGCCAGTATTTCCATCAATCTATGTGAAATATGCAAGCACTGATATTTGTTTAAAATATGTAATCAACTTCTACACCGTTTAAAGTCTTTGAAAGGCATTTAGTGATACACATTAAAGGTGAGAGTTTATGGATGTCATGACATCAGGAGAGGTGGGGTAGCCTAGTGGTTAAAGCATTCACTCGTCACGCCGAAGACCTGGGTTCGATTCTGCACATGGGTAAAATGTGTGAAGCCCATTTCTGGTGTCCCCCACCGTGCTATTGCCGGTCATGTGAAAGAATCGTGTTTGTTAATTTCATTTGTGTGGTATCTATAATATGTAAGATTACAGTGGCAAATGTTAAAAACATTTTTTTGATAATTGTGTAAATAGAAGCAACAAAACATGACTTGTCTCACTTTTCCACTATGTTTTGACTTGCATTGTGGTATGTACGGTAATATATCAGTTCCGACAAAAGAGTGTTTTGCCTCGATATTCTTATTGATCGGGACTTTCCTAACTATTTGCGTTTCCTGTTTATCAATCATTACACATTGCAGCAAGTGCAGTTTGAAGGGAGGACTGTGAATAATTAGATTATGTTGGGTGCAGTATTGGCAGGTGTCACTCTAGACATTTGGAGGATAGTGGCCATGAGTAATCTGACTGGATGCCAGGCTTGAAGCACCTGAACAGTGAGTGAGTGAGTTTAGTTTTATGCTGCACTCAGCAATATTCCAGCTATATGGCGGCAGTCTGTAAATAATCGAGTCTGGACCAGACAATCCAGTGATCAAGCAGCATGAGCATCGATCTGCACAGTTGGGAACTGATGACATGTGTCAACCCAGCCAGCGAGCCTGACCACCCGATCCTGTTAGTCGCCTCTTACGACAAGCATGGGTTACTGAAGGTTTATTCTACCCCGGACCTTCACGGGTCAGCACCTGAAGAAATAATGACATGAATAGGACATGGATGTGTCGGTGTGATACGTTGTTGGTGGACTGTGGATTCCAACATATGGTAGTGGAACTGAATTATTTGTGTAACATGATCTTCGGAGTTACGAGCAACACTGACTTTTTTCTTAATGTTTATGCGTAGAAAAATAGTTTTTAAATATGGAAAAGTTCAATCAGATATTCTATCAAAAAAAAGTATCCTTTTTTTGCATGGGTGATACACCATTCACTTTATTACCTGAGATTACTCAGAGTGATATATGTCTACAGTTGTGAACTTTTCAGACAAAATCTTATAGATTGTCAGTAGGTTGCAGGAGCAGTGGGGTAGCCTAATGGTTAAAGTGTGTGCTCATCATACCGAAGATCCCGGTTCAATTCTCCACATGGGTTCAATGTGAAGCCCATTTCTGGTGTCTCCCTGCTGTGGTATTGCTGGAATATTGCTAAAAGCGGCGTAAAACCATACTCACTCACTCAGTAGATTGCAGGTTTGCTTTTCCATCCTTAGAACCAGTTTGGAATATTACCTCTTTGAGGTTGTGCTCTGAATCTCAGACCTACAAAAACCCTTTGTGTTTTTATTCACCACTTGTTTACTCAAGTGCTCTAGGGCTTATTTGAATTCATATGTTTTGTACTGCCGGATATTCCCTGTGTTCTCCCTCATTGTACTACACAGGGTTGAGGTCCACCTTCCCTTGTCTAAGGTCTTCACATTCCTGCACAGATAAATCTTTTGTGCAGCCTGAAGTCACGTTTCAGGGAAAGGACATGGAGATGTGTCAGGATTGGATGCCAAGTGTTAATGGCATCTTATTGTGTCCCTTGAATCCCGGTATCATCTGCTCTGCAGCTTATTGTTGTACATCGTTTCAAGTAGCAGCACCTCAGTTATGGAACCCACTTCCTCAGAACATTAAAGAATCCCCCACCCTTGAGACATTCAAAACCAACCTAAAAACCTTTCTCTTTAGAAAGTTCTATCCTAACGAACTAACTCCTTCCGTGAACTTCTCATCTGTGACTATTGTAGCGCCTTGAGCATGCACCTCTGTGGATAGAACCCAGCACAATATAAATATACATTATTATCTATGTGGGTAAATATGATAACATTTTGTCCCGAGGGAAAGGAGCTAGTGTCTGAACGTAGATGTAGAGGGGAAGGGATGTGGATGGCCACGAGGCTCTGAGAGCTTGATATCAACTGATCTAACTTCTGTTCCGTCAGTTGTAAGGTTGTTTTGTGTGTACTTCAATATCAAACACTATTGCACTTCTGTAGGAATATTGATTAAATCTTTTTCTCCCCACCCTGATATTGCTTGAATATTGCTAAAAGCGACATAAAACTAGTCACTTACTCACTTTTAACTACAGGATTGGGGATATATGTTATATTTGGGTTTAAACTTTTTAGTAAGGGACAGATTCTAGTATTTTGGAGGGGCTGAGTACCATCGGGATTCGAACCTGTACTCTCAGGGTCAGACACCTGATTGCCAGCATATGAAGTCAGTGATCTAGTGTTGATCAGTACAATACCAAAATCAGTTTTATAACACATAATGTGTGTTTAAATGTTGAAAGTGTCCTGAATATTCAGAATTTCAACACAATTAGCATGGCTGCCATATTGAAAATGTCTTTGCCCAATGCACAGTTATTGCATATGGTATGATGATAAATTTTGGTTCCCAGTTTATGATGAACAGGGGCAGTGGCGTAGCCTAGTGGTTAAAGCGTTGGCTCGTCACGCTAAAGACCCGGGTTCGAATCCCCACATGGGTACAATGTGTGAAGCCCATTTCTGGTGTCCCCCGCCGTGATGTTGCTGGAATATTGCTAAAAGCGGCGTAAAACCAAACTGACTCACTCACTCATAATGAACATATTAATAAATGAAAGATGGTCAGGATCCATGAATGGCCCAAATTGTATTGAATTCAATGTTCAGAATGATCTAACAGCAATATACATATTAACTACATTTATAACCATTATGCTTAGAACTAACTAACTTTTATAAGAAACTGTTTTGTTTCCAGCCACTTGCTGTATATGAAAGTCAAGATGTGTATAATGAAGTATGGATATAATGAACCACTATAAGGGGTACCTTTGAATTTGTTATAACCATAGTTCATGATAATAATAATACAATCAACATTAAGGCAATGATAGTGTTATATTGTTACCATGGTCAATTCTTTGTTATCATGTCCAGGCCCATCATTACTCTTTCTTTGTAGGGGCGGTGGGGTAGCCTTGTGGTTAAGGTGTTCGCTTGTCACGCTGAAGACCCGGGTTCGATTCCCCAGATGGGCACAATATGTGAAGCTCATTTCTGATGTCCCCCGCTGTGATATTTCTGGAATATTGCTAAAAGCGGTGTTAAACTAAACTCACTCACTCACTCTTTCTTTGTACTTTATTGGCTTCTCGAGTTAATCCCACTGGCTTAGTCATGATCCTACGTTTGTATGTACCATACCGGCATGTGTAGCCATCACTTGTCAATCTTTGTCAAAACATTGATGCAATACTGATATCTCCATAACTTTGACCTTTAAGGGCTGTACTTAATCCGAGACATGTGATCAATGTTTTTCAACTTTATGGTGACCTTTTACACTGACAAATGAGAAATAATAGGAGTAGGTATTACTGACTGTTTTATTTTATGTGTAAATGTACAAGTTATGATATGGATTCAATGTACAAGTTATGATATGGATTCAATGTACAAGTTATGATATGGATTCAATGTACAAGTTATGATATGGATTCAATGTACAAGTTATGATATGGATTCAATGTACAAGTAATGATCACCAAGTGAGATATGCAAGTAATACTATGGATAAGTAATGATCACCAAGTGATGTGCAAGTAATACTAATAAAATGTACAAGTAATGATTATGAAGAGATGTAAACATAATGATCATGAATTGTACAATTTATGATCATGAGATGTATAACCAATGATCATGAATAAATGTACAAGTCATGCTAATGAAATATGCAAGTCATGATCATGAAATGTACCGGTATATGTAATGATCAGAAAGTGATGTACTAGTAATGATCATGTGATGTACAAGTAATGATCATGTGATGTACAAGTAATGATCATGTGATGTACAAGTAATGATCATGTGATGTACAAGTAATGATCATGTGATGTACAAGTAATGATCATGTGATGTACAAGTAATGATCATGTGATGTACAAGTAATGATCATGTGATGTACAAGTAATGATCATGTGATGATGTATGATCAAGTAATGATCATGTGATGTACAAGTAATGATCATGTGATGTACAAGTAATGATCATGTGATGTACAAGTAATGATCATGTGATGTACAAGTAATCATCATGTGATGTACAAGTAATGATCATGTGATGTACAAGTAATGATCATGTGATGTACAAGTAATGATCATGTGATGTACAAGTAATGATCATGTGATGTACAAGTAATGATCATGTGATGTACAAGTAATGATCATGTGATGTACAAGTAATGATCATGTGATGTACAAGTAATGATCATGTGATGTACAAGTAATGATCATGTGATGTACAAGTAATGATCATGTGATGTACAAGTAATGATCATGTGATGTACAAGTAATGATCATGTGATGTACAAGTAATGATCATGTGATGTACAAGTAATGATCATGAAATGTATAAGTAATGATTATGAATGAATGCAAATATAATGATTGTATTATATGGTCTGTGGTGCAAGTAATGATCATAATTATATGTACAAGTATTGATAATGAAATGTACAAGTATTGATAATGAAATGTACAAGTATTGATCGTGAATAGATGTAAACGTAATGATTATGAAGAGATGTACAACTAATGATCATGAATAAATGTCCAAGCAATGATCAAGCATTGTATCGTGTCACTTTGAACAAGTAGATACAAGACGTGAACTGGGCTCAATGGTGAATTATGTCGGTGAAAGCAGGGAGATGGAGTTGCTCTCTGAAGATTGCCTTATTGAATTGCTTGTTACAGAGGCTTTGGACAGATGAATTGCCAGTAATTACACCCTCTACACGACTAGGTTGTTTCCATCATTGAACCTGTAGAGGAGGGTGGTCTTGAGAGCTGCCATCCTCTATGCAGTCCCTATGATGTGCATTTGTAGGTTAGGATTGAAACTGGATGTCTTGTCAATTTGCTTTTTCCATATGTTGAATTTCAGTTCATTTCTACCACTTCCACAGGCTCCTTGACCTTATTTGACACAAAAACAACCACCACATTCAGGTCATCTAATACAGGGGCGGATACAGCTTTTTGATAAAGAGGGGGTGCACACTATTGAGAAAAGGAGGGGTGCACACTATTGAGAAAAGGAGGGGTGCACTATTGAGAAAAGGAGGGGTGCACACTATTGAGATGCACACTATTGAGAGGAGGGGTGCAAAGGAGCACACACTGAGAAAAGGAGGGGTACACTATTGAGAAAAGGAGGGGTGCACACTATTGAGAAAAGGAGGGGTGCACACTATTGAGAAAAGGAGGGGTGGAGGGGTGCACACTATTGAGAAAAGGAGGGTGACTAAGGAGGGGGTGCACACTATTGAGAAAGAAAAGGAGGGTGCACACCATTGAGAAAAAGGAGGGGTGAGAAAGGAGGGGTGCACACACACTATTGAGGGGTGCACACTAAAGGAGGGTGCACACAGGGTTTTTCAACCAAGTTTCAATGGTCATTTAATAAAATTTCAGGGCAGGGGACGACCCCCTATTGCACCCGAAGTTTCCCTCTGGATCCGCCTATGTAATATCCAGAGCAAATTAGACCCGTGAAGATCCGGGTTAGAATTGGTGGTCAGAAACCCATACTTGTCATGAGAGGCGACAAACGGGATCGGGTGGTCAAAATACTTGCGACTGAATGGATTGTCTGGTCACTGCTTGTGAGACATGCTAGCTTACCTTAAAAGTTACTAAACAAGGTTCTCTAATCTCAAAACCTGTTGCATTGCGGATATCAATTTTAGTTTTTCTTTCGATTGTTGTATTGATGTAGAGAGATGGTAGAATTTGTTTATGTTGATCAACTAAGAGAAGTGCATGAAAAACGCACATTTCAGAATCTTTAGCCCAACACAAATTTTGCAAGCCACAAGCTGGAAGGCATGCAGCTTTTTGCACCTTGTCTGGTCTGCACTTGATTGTTTGCAGGATGCAAATAAATATGTTATTAATAATAAGTTAATGGAGTTCAAGTTCCACGATTATAATATACACAATTATCATGGGAAGCCTGCCCCAATGAATCCAAGTCTCATAGATAATATGGAAAGAAAAATGAAATTTGTTTCCAAGCCTTGGTGTGGTAATTCAGTGTAGTGATTTATGGGAGTTGAGATGACGGAAAGTCAAGGATGTTTAGTGATATATGTGAGGTATGACAGTTGGGAGAGGTGAAGATGTATCGCTCCTACCCACCTCCTGTTAATGATGCATGGAAATAGTATGGAAAGTGTGGCGCCCTCATCACAGCTCTGGGAAAAATATGATTAGTTTGTTTATTATGGGGTCGGTTTTCTTTTCCGAAAATCATTTGATCTCACAGGTAGGGCCACATGTTTTAGATTCCAATTGCAACCAATATGGTTCTGGAATAAACAGGTTTACTGTAGCAATAATGTTTGTGGTAGTTACAAATGGTGTTGTCGAGAGTCAGCAGGTTTTCAGGAATGCTGGAACTGAATCGTCTGATGTTAAAGGAACCGAGGTAGCTGTATGTTGTGTAGATTTACAGAACCGAATGAAAACACTTCAGAAGGTATTGGGATCCCGCTTGCATGTACAGCATGTTTATAAACATTTTAGTGTGCTGTAATTATCTCTGTAAGCAAGTGTACCTTTAATGGTTGCTTTCAAGTTTCGAATCGATCTCGCGGTAATGTCTGCCGTTAAGCAGCAGGTTGGTGGCTTGATATTGGGCCATGTCTTACTAAAAGATGGTTCTTGTTGTTACCTTGCCTGAATCTTAGCATTAAGGGGATAGGGAAATCTTAGCATTAAGGGGATAGGGAAATCTTAGCATTAAGGGGAAATCTTAGCATTGAGGAGATAGGGAGATCTTAGCATTAAGGGGATAGGGAAATCTTAGCATTGAGGGGATAGGGGAAATCTTAGCATTAAGGAGATAGGGAAATCTTAGCATTAAGGGGATAGGGGAAATCTTAGCATTAAGGGGATAGGGGAAATAGCATTTAGCATTAATTGGGGATAGGGAAATCTTAGCATTAAGGGGATAGGGAAATCTTAGCATTAAGGGGATAGGGGAAATCTTAGCATTAAGGGGATAGGGGAAATCTTAGCATTAAGGGGATAGGGAAATCTTAGCATTAAGGGGATAGGGGAAATCTTAGCATTAAGGAGATAGGGAAATCTTAGCATTAAGGGGATAGGGGAAATCTTAGCATTAAGGGGATAGGGGAAATCTTAGCATTAAGGGGATAGGGGAAATCTTAGCATTGAGGGGATAGGGGAAATCTTAGCATTAAGGGGATAGGGGAAATCTTAGCATTAAGGGGATAGGGGAAATCTTAGCATTAAGGGGATAGGGGAAATCTTAGCAAAACTACACTCACTCACTCACTCAATTTCTAATGAGCAGGGACATTGATGATGTCTCAAAAATTCATTGCAGAAGAAGTTGTGGCACTCCTAATTCACTTTGCCGTAAGCAAAATGTGCTCTGTCGGAAAGCGGGAATTAATTGCGTTTCTGTTAAATATTTAATGCCAGGTCTTTAATGCTGTGACATGTTGCCTTTGATTTGTGGTTGTACCTCCTCACTGGGGGTAGCCTTGTGGTTAAAGTGTTTGCTTATCACACCGAAGTGAGTGAGTTAACCCTGCTTTTTTAAGCCATGTTCCAGCAATATGACAGCGGAAATGACACCGGAAATGTATCCATGCAGGGAATCAAGCCCGGGTCTTCGGCATGACGAGTGTCCGCTTTAACCACTACACTACCCCACCGTCCCTATCACACCAAAGACACTGGTTTGATTCCCCTCATAGGTACAGTGTGTGAAGCTAATTTCTGGTGTCCCCCACGATCATATTGCCCGAATATTGCTAAAATCAGCGCACTCCCAATGCACTTCAGTTTACGCTGTGATGTGTTCGCAGTACCAGCAAACAACCTCAATGATTGGTCACATTGTAAGTCACAGACACTCAGATTTGCAAACTATATATTATTCAGTTAATGTCTCTCTGCATTTATTCTTTACACAAGTACAGGGATCCATTGGTATTAATGTCGCTGTTATTGGATCAAAGAAGAGAAAGAAGAGCTGACACAGAAATGGTTTGACAGGCAGATAACCAGTTTTAGTTTCATCCAAGTCTTGATTTCATGTATATTAATGCATTATTCCACCCTGTACAAAATTGCTGTGAAGACAAGCAATTATTAAATTTTCTTCTGGGCCTGAAATTGTCCCCCAAGGTGTTATTGTCTTTCTACTGACTCTAAGAAGTGAGTTTGATTGGATATGACTATGCAAAGCTGTAAGCTTTGGGGCTGTAATTAGGTGATTCAGATTTGAATTGCATATGTTAGCAATACTTCCAACAAATACATTGGGAACACTAGGTTCTTCAGTGATCTAAGCTTATTGATAGAAATACTTGTGATAAGATGGTCATGATGGTGCTGAGGTCAAGGTTGATCCACTTACATTTTGTGCAAATAGATCCTCATGGTTAACATGGATACCTGTCTCACTCACAGTAAGCTGGACGACAAGTGTTTTATTTCCTTAATCCCGGCAGGGTAACAACTAGTGCCATCTTTTAATGTCTGGGATCAAACTTCTATACAGCAGCATCTTCCACTCACCTACCGTGACACCCATGAAGATCTGGGTTAGAATTGATCTTCAGTACCCCATGCTTGTCGTAAGAGGCGACTAACGAGATCGGGTGGTCAGGCTTGCTGACTGTCATCGTATCCCAATTGCCTAGATCGATGTTCATGCTGTTGATGCCTGGATTGTCTGGTCCAGATTCGATTATTTACAGACCGCCGCCAAATAGATGGAATATTGCTGAGTGTGGTGTAAAACTAATCTCACTCACTCACTCACCTACCTTGACCTGACAGTTATTTCAGTTTCATACTCAGGTGATTGGGTAAAGTTTTTTGTTTGTCACACTGACAACCTAGGTAATATTCCTTAATTTTACAAACAATTTTTGGGGGAGTAGCCGAGTGGTTAAAGCGTTCGCTCGTCATGCCAAAGACCCGGGTTTGATTCCCCACATGGGTACAATGTGTGAAGCCCATTTCTGGTGTCCCCCACTGTGATATTGGTGGAATATTGCTACAAGCGGCATCAAAACTAAACTCACTCACCCACAACAAACATTTTGAAGCCCGGTCCTGGTGTGCCTTAATGTGTATCTTCTTTGAAAAAAGAGATTTAGGTATGAAGGGGTGGTAATAAGGCTGTTGTGTACTGCAACACGATTCACTGCGCAGAGTTGTTTCCCTTTGGTGTGCCAGAATCCAGTCATCATAGATTTGCCCTGCCAAATTTGTGCTTGTAGTTTTGGTAAATGTCAATGACCCATACCACTTTCATCACCCACATTAAGTGATTATTGCATAGCGTCACCATTTTTCCCAGATCTCGATATAGCTGAAGTACATATCACAGAAGTGTTAAACCCTGTTGACTCCATGACTCAGACTAGCAAGGGTGTTTGCCCTTTACATCCACTCTTGACTGACAGACTCCAGCAGCAGCTGCACACTTGCAGTGCTTCAGCCAGGCTGTGTCACCATTTGTGCAGATTAATGGAAATTGACACTAAAAATAAACACTACTCCATATACACTGGTGCCTGTTTCAGTGATGTTACATTAGAAAACAGTTAATACTTTGAACAATAATATAGTCAGAAATCTTGACTAGATATTTTAAGAACATGTGGTTCTTGAAAACACTGAAACACAGTGCTTGAAATAATTTAAATAACTTTACTAAAATTATTGGTATTTGCTAGAAATGTGTTAAAACACTTGGCAATTGTCATCCATAACAACTATTACCATAGACATTCAATGTGTGACAATGTTTACTCTCTTAGAAAACAGTCCATGTGACAATGTTTACTCTCTACCATAGACATTCAATTTCAGAGCTCCATGTGACAATGTTTACTCTACCATACCATAGACATTGACAATGTTTTCACCATAGACATTCAGAGCTCCATGTGACAATGTTTACTCTCTACCATAGACATTCAATTTCAGAGGTCCATGTGACAATGTTTACTCTCTACCATAGACATTCAATTTCAGAGCTCCATGTGACAATGTTTACTCTCTACCATAGACATTCAATTTCAGAGCTCCATGTGACAATGTTTACTCTCTACCATAGACATTCAATTTCAGAGCTCCATGTGACAATGTTTACTCTCTACCATAGACATTCAATTCTATCTTGTTAACTAAAATAGTCCATCATAAAGGAGAACAAAAAGAAACCCAACCAAACATTGTTTGTAGATTGTTGTTAATCAGTTAATTAAAGACTAATTGATATGAAATATTTCATGCAGTTTTGCCTACCCCGGTATACTCTTTATGTATGTCTCACAGAGAATCGTGATGCCCCAAACTTTCAGGGAAGTGCTAGTTCCCTGATTGAATGAGGGAAAACCTAATCAGAGGCCCAGATAAGCTGCGTATCCGGGTAAAGTACGCATAGAAAATTTCCAATTATGCATTGAAAAAAATAATTGTTGCATACCAATTACGATTTTAAAATGTTAGATACGCTAAAAGTTTAAAACAAATGCGTACGGAATATATTTATAAAAATAGCTTGCGTAATGAAAAAGACATCGATTGCTATCAAGTTGTACTGTTAGTATAGGACAAGTGTTGTACTGTCAGTATAGGATGAGTGATTTTTTATGAAATCAATATATTTAAGTTGGTTTTGATTGGATATGACATAAGGCAGAACATACCTGCTTAGTAAACTTACTCAATGATGTAATATTTAGGTGAGTAAAATGACTGAAATATGCACATATTTGAAAGCAGTGGGTAACGGAAAAAGAAATACCCACTCAACATTCATAGTACCCACTCCAAAAAATTACAAGGGGTACAGTACCCACATGAGCTAAATCTTATCTGGAGCTCTGCCTAATATCTCAACTTAAATGGTTTGTTCAGAAGGTGCTGGTGACCTCCAAAGCTTACACTGTGTTCAAGTTCAGGGTCTTGTGGTTTTCAAGTTGAACTTCTGAAGAGATAGATATCTTCAATTTCAAGCTCAGCTATTTATGACAGGCATAAGGTTTCTCTTCAAATCTGGACGAGTCACAAAAAAGCATCACAGACAATATGACTGTCAGTGAGTAAATGAGAGAACCCTTTGCCCACACTATTAAACCGAGTTCAAATTTTTTTGGTCATGAGAAGATACAGTGATGTAATGTCCCTCACCAATTTAGCAGGCTATCACAACGAATATTGATTGATGGAGGAAAATCTTCACAACGTCCTTGTGAAAGTACCTCAAATATTTGATGCTTCCTGGAATGAGCCTTCAGCTGCGAGGGTATTTCATGGGACACTGCATTCTGATCCTCAATCCATATTACTCCCCGTTGGGCATTTTCCAGCCTGCAGTGCCGGTTTGCAATCAGGTGCAAAAAAGGACAGGAATGGTACCAAAAAATGTTATGTCTGCTCTCAATCGAGGGAAAAATGTTACAGAGGAAATCACAACTGGTTGGGATTATAAGTGGACATGCTTAGCGGAATGTGAAAATGAAAAAGACGGCTGATGCTCATGTTATGGATGAGTTGATGAAGGATTAAAATGTACATGAGATATTCAGCCCATTTTAGGTTTGTATCAGTGTTGAAAGCTCTTTAAAAATATCCATG
Source organism: Haliotis rubra (assembly GCF_003918875.1). Lineage (NCBI taxonomy): Eukaryota > Metazoa > Mollusca > Gastropoda > Lepetellida > Haliotidae > Haliotis > Haliotis rubra. The sequence continues at coordinate 483,342 of NW_025765037.1, forward strand.
CTGGATGAGCTTGGATCTGTCTGTAACTACACAAACTGGTGTTTTAACTTGCGAAGACCCACAGCTTCGGGTGGAAGTCTCAATGAAGGGTTAAGTTTGGGTTAAACAAATAGTCAAATGTCAGATATTTTTATCTGAACATAGTTATTACTGTGATGGGTTGATGGAAAATGTCTTATTTGAATGAAATGAAAAAAGGTTGTCAAGATTTTGACGAATCAGTGAAAAAAATATGGCACTGATTTTATGCGAAAAAAAATACTTTTTTTGACATGACATGAATACCTGTTTTAGTAGATCATAAACAACTCTTTCACAAATACTTCATTTGATTCAATGAATAATGAACTTTAGCAAACAGTGTTTTGCTATAGGAGGAAAATATTCAGATCTATCTCCAGCGAGTTGCTATAACCTTGATAATAAGGTCATATGGTTAAAGGCAGACAGATGTTATCTACCCAGACGAGTACTGATTAAATCCAGTTTTTAATAAAGGTGCATCTTCTCTTTCACTAGTAGTGATCACAAATTCTAAGTTAAGTATGTAATGATTAATTATATTAAGTGTCTTACCAAAGCTACAATAATGAACACCAAGAAATATATATTATGCAACACCGTGACTTTTATATTTCTGTTTCTCCATTGAGCATGGTATGTTTGGTATGAGAATGGTGGCTATTGAACAGGCATATCTCATTATCAGTGAGTTGAGCTTTACGCCACTTTTAGCAGTATTGCAGCAATATCATGGTGGGGGACATCAGAAATGGGCTTTACACATTGTACCCATGTTCAGAAATCGAACCCGGGTTTCCGGTGTGCCGAGCGAATGCTTTAACCACTAGGCTACCTGCCCGCCCCCTCTCATCATGAAGTTTGTAATATATTTTTGTCAGTTATTACACAGTTGTTGATTTTGAGTTTTACATTTACAGATACCCTTCAGTGTATGGATGCCTTGCCCCTCTCATAGAGACAGCAGTATCGTACAGGTATGGCAGTTTGTTTGTGTGGCTTTACTGGTATACACCTGTGATCAGGGTTCAATTTGATCATAAGCAATCCTTGCTGGTCATATAGGCTACTAAGGGGATCACTCTCAGCCTCGCTGGGTTGTTGATGCATGTCACTGGGTGTCCCAGTTGCGTAGATTGATGTTCATCAGTTCAGTCACTAGATTGTCTGGTCCTAACGTTGGTATTTACAGACCCCTGTCATAAAACTTTTGTGTACTTGTCAAAAATTACCGTTAGTGTGGTACGCATGAAGATTCGGGTTAGAATTGGTCTTCAGTAACCCATGCTTGTCGTAAGAGGCAACTAACGGAATCGGGTGGTCAGACTTGCTGACTTGGTTGACACATGTCATCGGTTCCCAATTGCCTAGACCGATGCTCATGCTGTTGATCACTGGATTGTCATGTCCAGACTCAATTATTTACACACTGTGGTGTGGTGTGAAGCAACAAACAAACAAAATTACCATCAGCACTTTGACTTGGTTGATATTTGACATCATACCTCAATGATTTAGATTGTTGCTCTTGCTTTAAGGCACTACTTCACCTGACTAATAAGAGGCTGCTATGTTAGAGCTGTTACAGAGAATTTAACAGTACACTGTAGTGATGTATACCAGAAACAAGAGGATTGGTTACAAAATATCTTGCATCTCATATCAGTATATAACACAACAGTGTATAACACAAAGTAACACTTATCATTCTGCTAGGGTGTGTTATTGTTTTAGTATATAACACAACAGTGTATAACACCAAGTAACACACATCATTCTGCTAGAGTGTGTTATTGTTTTAGTATATAACACAACAGTGTATAACACAAAGTAACACACATCATTCTGCTAGGGTGTGTTATTGTTTTAGTATATAACACAACAGTGTATAACACAAAGTAACTCACATCATTCTGCTAGGGTGTGTTATTGTTTTAGTATATAACACAACAGTGTATAACACAAAGTAACTCACATCATTCTGCTAGGGTGTGTTATTGTTTTAGTATATAACACAACAGTGTATAACACGAAGTAACTCACATCATTCTGCTAGGGTGTGTTATTTTAGTATATAACACAACAGTGTATAACACAAAGTAACTCACATCATTCTGCTAGGGTGTGTTATTGTTTTAGTATATAACACAACAGTGTATAACACAAAGTAACACATCATTCTGCTAGGGTGTGTTATTGTTTTAGTATATAACACAACAGTGTATAACACAAAGTAACTCACATCATTCTGCTAGGGTGTGTTATTGTTTTAGTATATAACACAACAGTGTATAACACAAAGTAACTCATCATTCTGCTAGGGTGTGTTATTGTTTTAGTATATAACACAACAGTGTATAACACAAAGTAACACACATCATTCTGCTAGGGTGTGTTATTGTTTTAGTATATAACACAACAGTGTATTGTAACACACATTTCTGCTAGGGTGTATATAACACAACAGTATATAACACAACAGTAACACAAAGTTACATCATTCTGCTAGGGTGTGTTATTGCTAGTATATAACACAACAGTGTGTTATTGCTAGGGTGTGTTATTGTTTTAGTATATAACACAACAGTATATAACACAAAGTATCACACATCATTCTGCTAGGGTGTGTTATTGTTTTAGTAGGTTCTATATTCTTCATAACAACATTGTATGTGCAACAAGCTGAGGCTGGTCAATTCAAATCAGAGGGACCAAAGTTTAACATGGATTTGCGTTTTCACAAATAAGGCGCATCACAAATCATGGTTTGAAAAAAACAACACCTTCTGAAAAAGACATGCCTATCCACTCAACCCACCTTGCAACTATCAACAGACACCTATCCAACATCCAGCTACCATCTCAGATGGGGGTATATGATATGCCAGTTGTGGACACTTCCTAATATGAAGAGACCCGGGAACAGTGAAGATCCGTGTCTTCAGCTACCCATGTTTGTCATAAGAGGTAATAAACGGGATCGGGTGGTCAGGCTCGCTGACTTGGTTGACACATGTCACTGTGTCCCAATTGCCTAGATCGATGCTCATACCATTGATCACTGGATTGTCACTCAAATATTTACAGACTGTCACCACAACAAACAGCAGCAACAATGCTAATATGAAGAACTGAACTGTTCACTGCAGATGAAAGACAGCTATTGGAACATAATTAATACTGTGATAATTAGTACCATGGGAATCATTGTGTTCCCGCAATATAAACCATGAAATGTTCAAAAACAATACACAGCTGTTTCTGGTTTGCTACCTGCCGTCATCAATAACTGTCATCAATAACCTGTAAATGATTGTTTACCTAGCCATTACAGTTAAGCAGTGTTTATAAGACTTGTTATTCCCTGCGGTTCCCTGAGATTAAGCCAATAGCTGTCATCTTGTTGAAGCCTGTTACAAGCTGTCATTCCTTACAGCCCTGTTTTCAACACCCATTGTTTCTTTGTTGTTTAATGCCGCACTCAGCAATATTCCATCTATATGGCAGCGGTCTGTAAATAATCCAGTCTGGATCAGACAATCCAGTGATTGATATAATGAGCATTGATCAACCAAGTCAGCGAGTCCAGATGTACAGATAAGCTGTGTATCTGCGTAAATTACGCAAATATTTGTGTGAAAACTCGATTCCTATTAAGCCTATTGCCAACAAGTACCCTTGAATTCTTGTAAATACTCAATAAATTTGACCTTACATGCGTACACACAAAAATGTTAAATCCTAGTTTGCGTATTGTAGCATTCAGCAAACCTAGAATTTGAAGTTAGCAGACCCATGCGCTACAGATGGAGGTTACTGAGGATAGATAGAATAACTGAGGTATTTTGTGAGGTTCTATTTCAGCACATGAATTTGGAACTTGCAGTCTATTTTATCTTTTCTCACATTACAGATCAAATATAAATAATGCACACGCAAAAATTTCACATGTAAACTTCATTCTATTTTCACAAATAATGGAAAATGGCAAAATACCCAATTGAGTTTGAGTGAGGTGGGTATAATTTATTTGGTTACTCAAAGGAAAATTAGGATACCCAATTGAGATGAACACAAGCGAGTACATAACTCAATGACCAAAAATGTTATCTGTAGCTCTGGAGTCTGACCACCTGATCCTCTTGTGACAAGCATGGGTTGCTGAAGGTCAATACTAACTCATTAATGGGTGAGTGAGTGAGTGAGTGAGTTTAGTTTTATGCCGCACAGTCATCTCATTGCTGGGTGAGGCGAGGCGGAGTAGGATTTAACTCATAGTGTAATGTGAAGCATATTTGGGTGCCTTCATATAGTTGTCTTATGTTGGTTATTTTCCAATGAAATACCACACTGAATGAAGGAGGCACCACTGAGACATTTTAAACAGACTTTGAGCTGGCAAGTCCTGGTTCTATTCCTTGCCAGGAAGGGAAATAACAAGTACCACGTTTGGTATAATTCGGGGATCAAACTACCACTGAAATTTCACTCTGCCTTTTAATCTGAGGAAATGAACTGGATGTCTGCGTACCTTGTAACAATTTTCAAATCCATAACAACCTTCCACTGTAATGAATGAGTTATTTTGATGAGAATTCCAGCCATATGAAGGCAGGTGGATCATTGAACCTGAGGCTTGCACCATGGGCTGGTGCTTGTTCCACTGTGCCAAGTCTCCAGAGACCTCGTTAGGATCCTACAATGTTTTGTGAAAGGAAATGTGTTGTCAGGTGTTAGTTGGTGAGATATCTTTGTTGGTATCCATCCAGTTGGGTTGTGTTCAATGCGTACTCCATGTCCGCTCATGTTAACACCACCTAATGTCAGGTTTTTACAAACAAAAGGTGTCAAATTATCAGTACATCCTTTAGTTTTCTTAAATCTTGATAGTTTTACAAAAAAATTAGTTGAAGGAAAACCAAGTTCTATGGAAACAACTTCTAAACTGCCTCTCAGAGAAAAAAATGAGTTATTTGTTCTAGTTTTAAATTATTCCAAAAAGTGAGAATTCCTTAGAGGATCTTATTTGTCATCCAACTGAAAACAGTGAACCCTGAGCCTGTCAGAGAGCATTGTTGAAAACAGTGAACCCTGAGCCTGTCAGAGAGCATTGTTGAAAACAGTGAACCCTGAGCCTGTCAGAGAGCATTGTTGAAAACAGTGAACCCTGAGCCTGTCAGAGAGCATTGTTGAAAACAGTGAACCCTGAGCCTGTCAGAGAGCATTGTTGAAAACAGTGAACCCTGAGCCTGTCAGAGAGCATTGTTGAAAACAGTGAACCTTTGAGCCTGTCAGAGAGCCTGAGCCTGTCAGAGAGCATTGTTGAAAACAGTGAACCCTGAGCCTGTCAGAGAGCCAGTGTGAGCCTGTCAGAGAGCATTGTTGAAAACAGTGAACCCTGAGCCTGTCAGAGAGCATTGTTGAAAACAGTGAACCTTGAGCCTGTCAGAGAGCATTGTTGAAAACAGTGAACCTTGAGCCTGTCAGAGAGCATTGTTGAAAACAGTGAACCTTGAGCCTGTCCTTGAGCCTGTCAGAGAGCATTGTTGAAACAGTTGAAGAGAGCATTGTTGAAAACAGTGAACCTTGAGCCTGTCAGAGAGCATTGTTGAAAACAGTGTGAACCTTGAGCCTGTCAGAGAGCATTGTTGAAAACAGTGAACCTTGAGCCTGTCAGAGAGCATTGTTGAAAACAGTGAACCTTGAGCCTGTCAGAGAGCATTGTTGAAAACAGTGAACCTTGAGCCTGTCAGAGAGCATTGTTGAAAACAGTGAACCTTGAGCCTGTCAGAGAGCATTGTTGAAAACAGTGAACCTTGAGCCTGTCAGAGAGCATTGTTGAAAACAGTGAACCTTGAGCCTGTCAGAGAGCATTGTTGAAAACAGTGAACCTTGAGCCTGTCAGAGAGCATTGTTGAAAAGATGATTTGTTGGGTTTGCAATCTGAACATCTCAAAGTGAAAGATGAATTTAGCATTGGAAGGTTTTTCACTCATTATGGGAGCTTCTTCTTGAAGGAAATTGTGAGATGGAGTTGTCCTCCTCTACTGCAAGGCAGATGAATGGAAGGTTAAAAGGTTTACAGATAGCTGTCAGAAGACATGTAGCGAAGTACGGTAGAAAACTACCATCAAATGATGCTGGGTTTGGCACTTCCAACAGGCATTTGTTTTTTTTATCCAAGGTTAGGTGTTTTATTTGTGGACTTATTGCAGTAATTTCAGCACACAAATGGCTTGAGACAGGAGTGATGTAAACATACGTTTTTTCCCCTCTGTGTGTCTTTACATGATGAGACTTGGCAATCTCTGCTCTGTGCCAGCGTGTAGGATATTGCTTGTTATAGATACAGATGGAGACGTTGAACGTATTTGAAGTCATTGTGGGATTGAATACTTGTGGAAAACAAGATTATCAGTGTTTTTTGTTTCATGATTATTAGGACAGTGATATACATGCTATTTCATGATTGCTAATGACATTTTGAGTGTGGAGTAAAGATTGAGTCCATAGGACATGCACAGTTGCAAATGTGTCCAGTTGGTACACCTGGGTAGATGGGTGGGTAGATGGGTGTCAGGGTGGGTAGATGGGTGTCATGGTGGGTAGATGGATGGATGGGGTGGGCAGATGGATGGATATATGAGTGTTATGATGGGAGATGTTATGGTGGGAGATGGATGGATGGGCAGATGGATGGATATAGATGGTTATGGTCATGGGGTGGGCAGATGGGTGTCAGGGTGGTCAGATGGATGGCAGATGGATGTCAGGATGGGCAGATGGGTGTCAGGGTGGGCAGATGGATGTGTGGACAGATGGGTGTCAGGGTGGGCAGATGGATGGATGGGTAGATGGGTGTCAGGGTGGGCAGATGGGTAGATGGGTGTCAGGGTTGGAAGATGGATGTCAGGGTGGGCAGATGGATGGATGGGTGTCAGGGTGGGCAGATGGGTGTCAGGGTGGGCTGGTGGATGGATGGATGGGTAGATGGGTGGCCAGATGGATGGATGGGTGGGCAGATGGGAGTCAGGGTGGGTAGATTGGTATCATGGTGGGTAGATGGGTGTCGTGGTGGGTGGATGGGTAGATGGGTGTCAGAGTGGGTAGGTGGATGTAATGGTTGGCAGATGGGTGTCAGGGTGGGTAGATGGATGAATGGGGTGGGCAGATGGATGGAAATATGAGTGTCATGGTGGGAGATGGATGGATGGGTAGATGGGTGTCAGTGTGGGTAGATGGGTGTCAGGGTGGGCAGATGGATGGATGGGTGGGCAGATGGATTTAATGGTGGGCAGATGGGTGTCAGGGTGGGCAGATGGGTGTCAGGGTGGGCAGATGGATGGGTGGGCAGATGGGTGTCAGGGTGGACAGATGGATGTCAGGTGGGCAGATGGATGGGTGGGTGGGCAGATGGATGGATGAGTAGATGGGTGTCAGGGTGGGAAGATGGATGTCAGGGTGGGCAGATGGATGGATGGGTGTCAGGGTGGGTAGATGGATGGATGGATGGATAGATGGGTGTCAGGGTGGGCAGATGGATGGGTGGGTGGGTAGATGGGTGTCAGGGTGGCCAGATGGATGGATGGGTAGATGGGAAGATGGACATGCTAATGGGTGGGGGCTGTGTGTGTGGAAGGAGGGTGGCAGATAGGGGTTGGGGTGGCTGTTATAGGATGTTGGGTGTTTTGTGCAGATAATGTACCCAGTTCCCAGCTAACAACAGGAATCCCATAACACAATGGCACTCAATGGAAACATTTATGAAGATTTTGGAAATATATTGTTTGGTGACTTTCTGTAATGAAGGACCATGTTTGGTTCCATTGCTTGATGTTTTAATATGCAGGGTCATCATCTGATCAAAACATTTATTAAAGTAAACAACAAATTCATAATTATGCAAGTTTTATTTGAAATGATCACTGACAACCTGATTGATTCTCAATATAATGTTCAGTTATAATTGAAAACCTTTTTAAAATAGTCTCGTTATTTCTATTCTGAAAGTGTGTCAAGAGGAAACCTTTTGACCTAACTTTATTATTGCATTGAATCCCAACAACTGAGGTCTGTCCTCAAGTAGAATTGTATAATGATGTCTTGACACTGGAATAGGCATCCATGAAGGAAATCTATTCTTGGTCTTGTTCTTGTGACAGAAGTAAAACATGAACATGTTCAAGAGCTCACAACATACCGAGTTTGTGTGTCACGCAGATTTTATGAAATCGTATTAGAAATGTATTGACTTTTATCTGTAAGAGAACGAGTTGTGGATAGCCTTTTGGATAGCGTTGACTTATTATATGGAACAAACTTTATGGATAACAACTTCTTTTATTTCATGAGTGTGATGTTTTGATCGATTCTTGTACCGTTGTCAAGCTGGAATCTGTATTCAAATGTCACATTCACAAAATACTAGAAGTTGTTATCCATAAAGTTTGTTCAATATTGCACTTACCAACTTCTAAAATGACGCTCAAAGATGTTGACTTATAGGGGTGAAACGGTACACTCTTACCAAGGTACGGTACGTATTGCGGTTCAAGGCTTTTGGTTCGGTCCGTTTTGGTTCAGTGTCAGATATTATAATGCCGAAAATTGACAAGGGCGAAACCTTATATTGTTTAATAACATGAAAACATAATAACCATAATCTTTGTTATTCTGAATGAACAAATCTTTTAATCTTTTATAATTAGATAGAAATGACGGTACGAAAACCAAAAATACTGCAAATTTGGGTTACATTACGGTATACCAAACCGAAGGCAAAATACAGCAGTTCTTCTAATACTGCAGTATACCATTTCGCCCCTATTGCAAATTGTTGAAAGCGTTGGTTTGATGCCCGTTTTGAGTCATGAAATAGCTGTAAGTACTGTCCAGCCCATCTTAATCACGTTACACTGAAGCTGGAAATGCAAATGAATGTTTTCATGGATATTTTATGTGCCACAGCAAATGTTCAATTATCTACAAAGAAGAATGAGATACATGCTTGGGCTTGTCCATCTGGATATAGTTGGGTGACTGTTTTTGTTTTAACCCACTATGAATATCTTTTGCATATATCAATGAGATCCAATTTTAAAACCTTCCATTAAAAATTATATTTTACAGAGTTATGGCCCTTGTTTTTGTATCTTGGTCCTCAGTGATTGCATGTATAGGACCAGCCCATTCTTATTGTGAGAGGTGACTTAGGGCATTGGCACAGGGTGGGGAATAGGTGTTGTGGACATTGTATGCCAACTGTGTACATAGATGCTCATGATGTTAATCACTGGATTGTCAGGTCTATCTGGATTATTTACAGATAGTCTTCCTACAGCTGGAATATTGCCAATATCAAACTAATTTGACTTTGAAAATGGCAAAGTGCCGATGTTGTACGAAGTGGGTATGTAAGAAACAGCCAACATCCTTAATGATTGGTACACTCTGACAAAATTGAAGATAAAATGCTTACCTAACGCCAGAAACTGGGTGTATAAATTAACACTTACCCGTAGGATATGCGGGAGCCTCATTTGGACTAATTCTGAGATAAGAATTTCTCCTTGAGAACAACCTAGGGATTAGATGAATGATACGCTATGTTCCAACAAAGTACTACTGACATGAAGTTAAAAAGATTTCACATTGCTGGTTCTTGGATCTTGATAGCAAGGTTATAAGTGACTGTGTGTTTCGGTTTGGTTTAGACTGAGACTATTTCTTCAGTAGTCCCATATCTTGTAAAGACAAGTGTTTTCCTAAACTATTTGGTAAATGAAGGTGTTTTGTTATGGACCTCAAGGAGGAGTTGATTGCTCAAATTGAACTCGGATGATCCAGTTGTCTTAGGTGGTGGTGTATTTGTGTACAGAGTTGTGTCCCTTGGGTTTACAAGAAACATGTGATGGTTTATCTTCCCAGTTTGCCATGATTATGTTTGTAGATTTGTCGCAATCAATGCCTTGCTCTCAGGTTTTTCACGAAAGAGGTAAACATTTGATACCTGCATCACTTCTGGATTTCCTCACACAATAAGGGGACAGTGGGGTAGCCTAGTGGTTAAAGTGTTCTCTCATCATATCGAAGACCTGGGTTTGATTCCCCATGGGTACAATGTGTGAAGCAAACCTGGTGCTCCCAGCTGATATTGCTGGAATATTGGAATACTGTTAAAATCAAGTCACTTACTCAAACTGATTAAGTCCTAAGAGTTGTCACATCAAGGTTAGAAATTATTTTTTTATGTACACCTTTTGGCAAAAGGGTGAAAATATGGTAGTAAGGAAGTTAAATCTTCCTAAATTTAACTATTCTTGGCCTAGCAAACTTAAAGTTATTTCAAACCCAAGCCTTGTTGTTTAGGCAATTGCTTACATGGGCACAATGTTTGAACCCCATACCTTGTCCCCCCTACGTGGTGTCCAATGATCTTAAAGAAAGAAAACCAATATCATTTACTCATTAAAGTTACACTTACAGTAATCTCTTACATTATGGTTGCACATGCTGGAAACAATCTTGAAAACCTATGTCCCTTCTAGATTTATCTAACCGTGAAGATACGGGGTTACTGATCTTCGGTAACCCTTGCTTGTCGTAAGAGGCAACTAATGGGATCGGGCAGTCAGCCTCGCTGACGGGTTAACACATGTCATCGTATCCCAATTGTGTAGATTGATGTTCATGCTATTGATCCCTGGATTGTCTGGTCCAGATCAGATTATTTACAGACCGCCGACATAAAGCTGGAATATTGCTGAGTAATTGCATAAAACTAAACTCACTCACTCACTCTTGATTTTGTTGTCTGTATCTGAATGTGTATGAATTTGTGAGCTGTTAAATAAAAGGTACTCTATTTCGTCCTTGAAGTTCTGTCACATGATCATGTATCTTATAGACAGTCAGGAATATCGTATAGACAAGGGGAAGTTCTTTTTGTTGGAGGAGATCATTGTGGAATTGAAACATGACCTGGCTGATGGCACTGGCAGATGAACCAGAATATCGAGAGTAATACTGAATACTTAAATTGCTGGTTGTAATTTGATTTATTGCACCTTTTGGCTTCCAACTTGCGGGAGACAAGTAGTAATTGCCAGTAAGTCAAGTTCGCCCTGAAGGACATCAGGTACTAGTTCTAATTTTGAACTAAATTGTATACATATTATTGTCTGGGTTAATTATCTTAGGAAACGGAAAACTGTCAGCACACCATGTGAGGGAGCTGATAAAGACATTGTACTGTAAGCCATGTTGTAGGTTGTGAAATCATGTCAGTGGGCACACATTCTGACAAGGCAGGGCTGAAAATCTGGTAATTTGTTAATTATACATCCTGACCCTTTTGAATATGTGCTTTATTGAGTGAGATGTAAAATAGCACAAACATTAGCTTGCCATAATTAAGCTACTGTTTTTGTAAATTATCTTATGGTAACCATGCTATGTTTCAGAAGATATTTGAGACAAGCAGTGTACAGATATTTAGAAAAGTTTTGTTTGGAGTATAGGGAAAGGTTAATTGTAGTATACCGCCTCCATAGTCTAGCTTACCATGAAGGTCTGGGTTAGAATTGATCTTCAGTAACCCATCCTTGTCGAAAGAGGCAACTTACAGGATCGGGGGGTCAGGCTTGCTGACTTGGTTGACACATGTCATTGTATCCCAATTGTGTAGATTGATGCTCATACTGTTTATCACTGGATTGTCTGGTCCTGACTCGTTTATTTACAGACCGCCGCCATATCGGTGGAATATTGCTGAGTGCAGCGTAAAACTAAACTCACTCATTCACTCACTCACCGACCGCCTCCGTGGTGTATTGGTTAGAGCGTCCGCCCGGAGAGCGGAAGGTCGCGGGTTCGATCCCTGACCGCGTCATACCAAAAGACGTTAAAATATGGTACTTGTTGGTCCCTGCCTGGCGCTCGGCATTAATGGGTACAGCCGCACATACACATACACACGCATGCACGTCGTCATATGAGCGAAATATTCTCAAGCACAACGTTAAACCCAATTTCACCCTCACCTCACCTCACCTCACTCACTCACCATAGCTGATAGAGCATCTGGACTTCCACTGGAAGTGGATGTTTCAGTCTGCCTTGCACCAAAAGACATTTGAAAATGGCACGTGTTGTTACCTTGCCTGACTCTTGGCATTAGAATTGTAGACAAATTTGGCCAATTCAGTTTCAATATAATTTGTTTGAATGGGTTATCCATGTTAAACTGTGGCTTGGTATGTCAGAGATCTTGCTAAATAAAGACAATTGTGAAAAAAAATGTCTGGACATGTACAAGCATACATTTGTGCATGTATTTATATAATCGAAGTGATCTTGTGAGTGAGTAAGGTTTTATGCCGCTATCAGCAATATTCCAGCAACATCACGGCGGGGGACTCCACTGAACGAGCCATTTGTCTAATTGTCAATAATTTATGGAAAATATGCCATTTCATTGATGTTTTTCAATATCAGAAGCTTGTGATTTCCACTTGTAAAATAATATCCCTTTTTTCTATGAAAGCAGTATTTCATCAGCAACAAAAGTAAATAATCAGTAAGTCAATGCAGACAGTTTGACTTCATTCCTAGTGTTTGGTTTTCCATGATGCCTAATTCCTCCTGTGTATCTGACACAAGAATTTCCTGAAATACTCATAAGTGTTTATACAACTCACAACAGATACAACTAATTCATTAACTCGGATAGTGAAGTAGTTTAGTTAGATGCTGCTTCTAGCAATATTCCAGCAATATCACAGCGGGGGACTCCAGAATTGGGCTTCACACATTGTACCCATGTAGGGAATTGAACCCGGGTCCTCGGCATTACAAACGGATGCTTTAACCTCTCGGATACCCCGCTGCCCCAGTGATCTTGAGCAAATTGTGCTGAGCATATTTACCTGCATCCAGTACATCTTTTGAAAAGAAAAATTTAGTTTTGACCACAGATATTTAGTTCATATATGAGAGCATTTCACTTGTGGTACAATAAATTTTATACTTGCAGAAATGTATAAACTTATCCAGTACTTGACACACCTGCAGCGTAAGACTAACACTTCTGAATCTATATAATTTTGATAGTAACAGATAAACCCATTTAAATGGAAAAGGTGCCCCAGGGAGACCAGAGATTCAGAACCTGTGAGAATCTAGACTTTTCATTTAGGGTTTTAGCATTGCAGGAAGGGCAAGGCAGTAGGGAAAATAGTTTGGTTCAGGGACTGTGAGACAGACTACTGTAGCCAAGGAAATGGGTTTTTTTAAGGGAAGTCCACAGGACGAGAGTTCACCTTATTTTACTGGCCATAAGAGTTTGAACCTAGTTCTACACACACTATGTGAATCTTCTGTCAACTTCATTTGGTTGCTGATTGGAAACATTGAGAACAGTTTTAGAATTAGATGCCACCAGTCATGAAGACCACCATCATTTTCCCTTGTCCTCAGCACAATGAAGTCAGGTGTCTACCTTGAATTTCGAAAACTGATTTGTCTTTTACACAAGTCATGGTACAGAAGAATTCTTCTGAGATCATGCAGTTGTGTGCTGTTTGGTATGTTTTTCTTGCACAAGAATTGTTAATTTTATTCAGCCATTTCTAAAGGTTACATGCATGAATGAATATGTCCGTGGTAATTTTCATCCTTTTTCTCAACATTCATTTGAAACTTGTTCCACAGAAGACATTGACAAATGAACCATGGTTAATAGGATCTCTCGTAACTCTTGGATCTGTCCTGTGATGATACAAGTGTATTCAGCAGTGCCCTGTCTTCTCGCATTGCTTTCAATGATGAAAAGAATCCCAGGTTTATTAAAGTTGCAGTGACTGTGATTGAGTTTTTAAAAGTTTTACACTTATCTCTCACAAAATCTTCAACCATCATGAAAAGAATATGACGTCTTTGATGACTAATGAATTATTGCTGCATAGCTGCCCTTTTTGAAGGCTTTGTTGTTACCTCTCCCATCCAAAGGAAGATATTCAAAAAGCCCACCTTATTACATTTACATGTTGTGAAGTAAATACATGTTAATATATGTCCCCTATCTGTCAGGGTATTAATGTAACTAATCTTTGTCTGACACATGATTTATAATGATAAATTGCTGCTGCACTGATTAGTCTCTAGAGCGCCATCTACCATGATCAGTCATAACTAAGAGGAGATAACTCCCAAGTAACTGGAGAACTTATCCATCATGTAAGAGTGTAATTCTAGTCTAGATTGACACGTGTCTCCAGGGAATAAAAGACACATGAATTTCCGGAGCTGATCCCTGATTTAAACATCAGGATTGCACTTCTCTTCAGACTTTGTGTCCTAAAGACTTGTCCTCATCAGTCTTGATTAGGAATTAACTTATTTCTTATATGAACAGAACATTACATCCCATTTTCACATTAAGCATATCCCCTTTGTTATATTTGGATGAATGATATGTTGAAATACATAGCTATGTTTTAGTCTAAGCTGATTAAATTCTTTTATGAAGCAATGACTTTTTTCTTTGTTAAAGGATTTTGATGTATTTCTAGTCTTAGTGGCCATATCAGATTAGTGATTGAGTGTTGGTTTTGCCATTGGATCAGGCTATGAGTTGACTTACATTTGTAACTCCCACAGGATGTTTGGAGTGGTACGGAATACAGAGAGGTTACTGTCCCTGATCTGCAGTTAGCTTATGGAAGTAAATTGATTAATGGAGCTGTTTCGTAAAAATCTGATGGGATTTTTTCTCTCCAAAATCTTATCAGCTTTAATATTCAAGTTTTTTTATTCCAACTTTGTGATGAAGACAGATAAATTCAGCATTTGTCTCTGTTTGTGATGTTGAAGTGATAGAGATTGGGATTGATACATGGTATCTTGTTGCTGTCTGAGGTACTGGTACATGCTGTCTAGTTTCTGTGTGAGGTACTGGTACATGCTGTCTTGTTTCTGTCTGAGGTACCAGTACATGCTGTCTAGTTTCTGTCTGAGGTACTGGTACATGCTGTCTAGTTTCTGTCTGAGGTACTGTACATGCTGTCTAGTGTCTGTCTGAGGTACCAGTACATGCTGTCTAGTTTCTGTCTGAGGTACTGGTACATGCTGTCTAGTTTCTGTCTGAGGTACTGGTACATGCTGTCTAGTTTCTGTCTGAGGTACTGGTACATGCTGTCTAGTTTCTGTCTGAGGTACTGGTACATGCCTTCTAGTTTCTGTCTGAGGTACCTGTACATGCTGTCTAGTTTCTGTCTGAGGTACTGGTACATGCTGTCTAGTTTCTGTCTGAGGTACTGGTACATGCTGTCTAGTTTCTGTCTGAGGTACTGGTACATGCTGTCTAGTTTCTGTCTATGCTGTCTAGTTTCTGTCTGAGGTACGTACATGCTGTCTAGTTTCTGTCTGAGGTACTGGTACATGCTGTCTAGTTTCTGTCTGAGTACCAGTACATGCTGTCAGTTTCTGTCTAGTACATGCTGTCTGTCTGAGGCTGTCTAGTTTCTGTCTGAGGTACCATGCATGTCTCTAGTTTCTGTCTGAGGTACTGGTACATGCTGTCTAGTTTCTGTCTGAGGAGGTACCTGAGGTAGTACATGCTGTCTAGTTTCTGTCTGAGGTACCAGTACATGCTGTCTAGTTTCTGTCTGAGGTGCTGTCTAGTTTCTGTCTGAGGTACCAGTACATGCTAGTTTGTCTAGTTTCTGTCTGAGGTACTGGTACATGCTGTCTAGTTTCTGTCTGAGGTACTGGTACATGCTGTCTAGTTTCTGTCTGAGGTACCAGTACATGCTGTCTAGTTCTGTCTGAGGTAGGTACCAGTATCTGTCTGTCTAGTTTCTGTCTGAGGTACTGGTACATGTCTAGTTTCTAGTTTCTGTCTGAGGTTCCTGAGTACATGCTGTCTAGTTTCTGTCTGAGGTACTGGTACATGCTGTCTAGTTTCTGTCTGAGGTCTTGTTTCTGTCTGGTACATGCTGTCTAGTTTCTGTCTGAGGTACTGGTACATGCTGTCTAGTTTCTGTCTGAGGTACTGGTACATGCTGTCTAGTTTCTGTCTGAGGTACCAGTACATGTTTCTGTCTAGTTTCTGTCTGAGGTACTGGTACATGCTGTCTAGTTTCTGTCTGGTAGCTGTCTTTCTGTCTGAGGTACTGTCTGAGGTACTGAGTACATGCCTTCTAGTTTCTGTCTGAGGTGTACATGCTGTCTAGTTTCTGTCTGAGGTACTGGTACATGCTGTCTAGTTTCTGTCTGAGGTACTGGTACTAGTACATGTCTAGTTTCTGTCTGAGGTACCTGAGTATATGCTGTCTAGTTTCTGTCTGAGGTACTGGTACATGCTGTCTGTAGTTTCTGTCTGAGGTACTGGTACATGCTGTCTAGTTTCTGTCTGAGGTACTGGTACATGCTGTCTAGTTTCTGTCTGTACAGGTACTGGTACATGCTGTCTAGTTTCTGTCTGAGGGTATGCCTAGTTTCTGCTGTCTAGTTTCTGTCTGAGGTACTGAGGGTACATGCTGTCTAGTTGTCTGTCTGAGGTACTGGTACATGCTGTCTAGTTTCTGTCTGAGGTACTGTCTGAGGTACATGCTGTCTAGTTTCTGTCTGAGTCTGGGTGTCTGTACATGCTGTCTAGTTTCTGTCTGTCTGAGGTCTACTGAGGTACATGCTGTCTAGTTTCTGTCTGAGGTTCTATGGTGCTGTCTAGTTTCTGTCTGAGGTACTGGTACTGAGAAATTGGTACATGCTGTCTAGTTTCTGTCTGAGGTACTGGTACATGCTGTCTGTACATGCTGTCTAGTTTCTGTCTGTCTAGTTTCTGTCTGAGGTACTGGTATATGCTGTCTAGTTTCTGTCTGAGGTACCAGTACATGCTGTCTAGTTTCTGTCTGAGGTACTGGTACATGCTGTCTAGTTTCTGTCTGAGGTACTGGTACATGCTGTCTAGTTTCTGTCTGAGGTACAGTACATGCTGTCTAGTTTCTGTCTGAGGTACTGGTACATGCTGTCTAGTTTCTGTCTGAGGTACTGGTACATGCTGTCTAGTTTCTGTCTGAGGTACCAGTATATGCTGTCTAGTTTCTGTCTGAGGTACTGATACATGCTGTCTAGTTTCTGTCTGAGGTACTGGTAGATGCTGTCTAGTTTCTGTCTGAGGTACTGGTACATGCTGTCTAGTTTCTGTCTGAGGTACTGGTACATGCTGTCTAGTTTCTGTCTGAGGTACTGGTACATGCTGTCTAGTTTCTGTCTGAGGTACCAGTATATGCTGTCTAGTTTCTGTCTGAGGTACTGGTACATGCTGTCTAGTTTCTGTCTGAGGTACCGGTACATGCTGTCTAGTTTCTGTCTGAGGTACTGGTACATGCTGTCTAGTTTCTGTCTGAGGTACTGGTACATGCTGTCTAGTTTCTGTCTGAGGTACCAGTATATGTTGTCTAGTTTCTGTCTGAGGTACTGGTACATGCTGTCTAGTTTCTGTCTGAGGTACTGGTACATGCTGTCTAGTTTCTGTCTGAGGTACTGTACATGCCGTCTAGTTTCTGTCTGAGGTACCAGTACATGCTGTCTAGTTTCTGTCTGAGGTACTGGTGCATGCTGTCTAGTTTCTGTCTGAGGTACCAGTATATGTTGTCTAGTTTCTGTCTGAGGTACTGGTACATGCTGTCTAGTTTCTGTCTGAGTTACTGGTAGTTTCTGTCTTTTTCAAACTGTGATACAAGCTCTCTAGTTTCTGAATCAGATAGCATTCCCACTCACAGAACTGTCTGCGAAGAGCCAGGTAGGAATTGATCGTCAGTAGCCCTTGCTTGTAGTCAGAGGCGACTGACAGAATCAGATTGTTCATGCATGTCATTATATCACAACTGCATATATTAATGCTCATTATATTACTCTCTGGATTTTCTGACTTGATTATTTACAAACTGCGATCATATATATTTGGAATGTTATCAGTGCTGGGTTAAATGACAAACAAACTAATAAAGCATTGGATTTATTGAGAGGAATGAAGGTTTAAATTCCAAATGTCCTTAGTGAAATGACTTCTCTTTGATCTCAATTAAGTGAAATTGGCTTGGTAATTGTAATTATCAGATCAAACAAACCAGTAATAAATATTTGATTTCTTTCTAGGCTACAGTGTTATTGGTTTACAGCTTTCAATTCAATCCATTTTGGGTTGTCGAGATATATGGTAATTGTGAGTTTGAATGTTTAATGTGAAAACAGTCATTAATTTAGATTTGGATTGTTCTTAGACTAATGTGTAGTCATACTAACATCCAAATGACAAGGGTCTTTCCTTAAACATGCAATGGCATGTGTTGTTTAAGCAGTAAACCAGTGTGATAAAATTGCCCAAAGATGTGATAAATATGCAAATGAAGTCCCCAAGCAGGAAGTACTGTCAAGGTCCATGGAGATGCAATGCCTGCTTTCTCATGATTAGTCAATTCCATTCCTAATATATTTAGATAGGTGTTTCCTAATGTGCCACCTTGTTTCTGTACACATGGCTACAAGCCTTTCGGCAGTGTATAATTCTGGCAGTTTACTTTAACAGTGCATTCATATGCAGTTTCTAAAGGTACTTTACGAGTGCAATGACTTCTTTATTATTATCAATTGACACAGTATGACACAATAAACCAAGTCACCAAGCTGGACCGTCCATTCCATGTGGTCACCTTTCATGACTAACAGAGGCTGCTCCTGGTCTGATATGAGACCTTGAAACAAATACATCTAGTACAGCCTATTTATAATTGTAACATGTCAAGTCTAGATTTGTGCAGCTTCAGTTTGTTTTATGAATATAATGGGGGATTTTTTCTGCGAAATATGTTGATTTCAGAGACTAGATGTTAGTGAAAGGTTGTTCTGTACCTGCCCTAACCTGGTATCCCTGTAGGGTTCTCATTTGTCATATGACTAGAATGTGGCTGCAAAATAGATATATAAAGGTAAAATAATATCAAAACTAATGTACAAGATGAGTATATGGATGGCAACTTCTTCTTTATTGTATAAAACAACGTTTCTATTCTTCTTCTTCTTCAATCATCTGAAGAAGGGGCAAGAAGTAGCCCAGAAATGTTGTGTTATACAGTAAAGAAAAAGTTGCCATCCATATACTCATCTTAAATATTCACCAACTTCTAAGTGCAAGAATCAAAACTAATGTAGTTGCTGCAATTTCATTTGAAAAGATTCCATGTATCACATTGCTTTAACACAACTCTAAGCTATTAGTAGCTGTGTAATAGTGTGGCAACCTGGTGCAGGTTTAAATGTTTCCAGTTTGGTGAAACCTTTGAGCTTGGTTGTGGTGACAAATCTAGAAACATAATGAGTGTGAATTTTGGATTTCAGTCCTGGTCACAGGTTTCTGGCACACCTAAGGGATGTAACCCTGTAAGGCAAAGTGTGACGCCTCAGATTACCTGACCCTCATGCCTGCAGGAATGATAGACCAGTGTCAGATTACATGAAAATGAAATATTACCATATGCTGTTCAAGTCTCACAATAACCACTTGGCATGTTGAAGTTCATTGCTGTTTACATTCTAAAAAAGAACAATAATAAACTTTCGTTTACAATATCCATTGCCCTTCTCGTCCACTATGTGTACATAGCAGAGTTAATATGTTAAGTTATTTGTTTTATTAATATACAATAAATGAAATCCCATATGTTGTTGAAAATATTACCTTGATATGTCACGTCAGGAAACAGACAATTCCGTTCTTACAAATGTCAGTTTTGTCAGGTTACCCAATGCAATAAATATATTATTTGACAATAAAAGCCATATAATCCCTATCCATCAAAGATTATGTGTGCTTGCCCACCTGATCAAGTGATAAATATGTTTGTCAGTCAGCAAGCTGTCAGAGGGGAGTAACAGAATGGATGGAGTGAATCGTAGACTTTACTACATAATGATTGGGATGACATATAGCTCTCAAAGCAGGCACCCAACTACAAGTGCCTGTGGACAAAAGGTCACAAACACACTTGTAGTTTAAATGTCAGCGCATGGATGTATTTATGATGTTTGAATGTTAAACTGTATGTTGAACCAACATGTCCACGAGGCTTATCAACATGGGTCAAACATTCAACAATCAAGCTGGATTCGGTTGTGAGCCTCTTGACTACCTGTAAATCAAAGAGAAGTAGCTCTAGGCGATGTAGATGTGTATCAGTCTTTGGAGAAACTAAATGGCCTCCTTGTTTTTAATGTGTTTTGTTAATGTGGGTCAGACCCATTGATTTCATCTGTTGTTTTACCACTTAGAGTTAAAAGGTTTTTGTTCATCAAGAATTGTTCTGTATATCAGTGTATGAAATAAGCCCAACACCCAGCCAGACATCTGGGCTGATAACTTCAAAAACTTAACAGCCCAGAAGAGATTTAACCAGTCCTTCTTAAATACTAAATAGACAGTGCCAGTGGACACGTTATCTTATTATTATTTTTTTCAACCATCCATTGGGCTGGCTAGCTGTAAAATTAGACCGTCCGGATGAAATCTAGCCCGTCTTGGCGGTCAGACGGGCCTTATTTCATACACTATGTATATATGTATTATATGTACAGGTGTGAACTTCTGTTGATGCACACAGAGAAGGGAGCCCGACCACCCAGTATTAGTGGAAGCACTGACTTCCTCATGTGTTTCACAACTGCGTTCTGATTTGCTTGAGAACTTCCTGCACTTGGTACCCAGAACTTCGATACCCAGAACTCCATTGGTTGGGAATCTGGATAAGTATCTGCACCTACTCTTCTACCATTGGGGTCTTGAGAACTTCCTGCACTTACTCCAGTGACTTTGGGAATCTGGTTAGCTTGAGAACTTCCTGCACTTGGTACCCAGAACACCATTGGTTGGGAATCTTGAGAAGTATCTGCACCTACTCCACTACCATTGGGGTCTTGAGAACTTCCTGCACTTGATACCCAGAACTCCATTGGTTGGGAATCTTGAGAAGTATCTCCACCTACTCCTCTACCATTGGGGTCTTGAGAACTTCCTGCACTTGGTACCCAGAACTCGATACCAAGAACTCCAATGGTTGGGAATCTTGAGAAGTATCTGCACCTACTCCTCTACCATTGGGGTCTTGAGAACTTCCTGCACTTGGTACCCAGAACTCCATTGGTTGGGAATCTTGAGAAGTATCTCCACCTACTCCTCTACCATTGGGGTCTTGAGAACTTCCTGCACTTGGTACCCAGAACTTGGGATACTGCCTGAACTCCAATGGTTGGGAATCTTGAGAAGTATCTCCACCTACTCCTCTACCATTGGGGTCTTGAGAACTTCCTGCACTTGGTACCCAGAACTTGATACCCTGAACTCCAATGATTTGGAATCTTGAGAAGTATCTGCACCTACTCTTCTACCATTGGGGTCTTGAGAACTTCCTGCACTTACTCCAGTGCCTTTGGGAATCTGGTTAGCTTGGGAACTTTCTGCACTTGGTACCCAGAACACCATTGGTTGGGAATCTTGAGAAGTATCTGCACCTACTCCACTACCATTGGGGTCTTGAAAACTCCTTGGGAATCCATTGGTTGGGAATCTTGAGAAACTTCTGCACTTGGTACCCAGAACACCATTGGTTGGGAATCTTGAGAAGTATCTGCACCTACTCCACTACCATTGGGGTCTTGAAAACTTTCTGCACTTGGTACCCAGAACACCATTGGTTGGGAATCTTGAAAAGTATCTCCACCTACTCCTCTACCATTGGGGTCTTGAGAACTTCCTGCACTTGGTACCCTGAACTCAATACCCTGAACTCCAATGATTTGGAATCTTGAGAAGTATCTATACCTACACCTCTATCGTTTGGGTCTTGAGAACTTCCTGAACTTGATTCCCTACTGTTGGAGTTCTGGGTATCTTGAGAAGTATCTGCACCTACTTCACTACCTTTTTGGTCTGTGTGACTTTTTTTCACTACCATTAATACCTGTGAATATCTGGGTTAGAATTGGTATTAGCAACCCATGCTTCTCATAAGTGTGAATTCATGGGATTGAGTGGTCAGACTAGCTGACTTGGTTGATGTATGTCATTGTGACCCAATTATGTAGAACGATATAATGTCAATCACTGGAATGTCTGGTCCAGACTCAATTATTTACAAACCAACTTTCAACAGCTTGAATATTGTGGAGTGTGGGCTTAAACAAAAAAACAAACAAGACACTGTCCATGGGGCTCCAGGAAGCTCTGGAACTTTCTTAACTTATTTCACTTCTAAACCACACAGACAAAGCCATACAAACCATGTACAAGGCTACTCTAAACTAGACTAAGTCGAGGATAAAGAATAACTCCAGATTTCCAGAGTGAATCATTTAATGTTTGTATGTGATATTAGATTTACTCTCACAAGTAATTGGTTCCACTGAAACTTCTTCAAAGGAACATTGATGTATGTTAAAGGAAACATAATGGAAAATATATAAAATTGATAAATTCAATAAAGACACAAGATTAGTATCACGATGCATGCCATCTACCTTCTTTAGTGAGCCTTTAGTGTACAGTGGTTTGTGTCTTTGAAGTCCCAACTTCTTCAGCATCTAATTGGTGCAATGTTTGAAGCGGCCATTCTTGGTAGCCATTTGCCATTTTGAGTTGATAGAACCTGCAATATTTCCCTACATATCCCATGTTATTTAACCAGGTCAGCACCTGATGCTTGTGGGGTGGTGATGATTAATGGTTTTAGTGTTTGCTCATCACAACAAAGACCTGAGTTTGATTCTCGAGGGTACCATGTGTGAAGCCCTTTTCTTGTGTCCTCCCTCTGTGATGTTGATGGAATATTGCTGAAAGTGGCATAAAATCCAAGTTACTCAGTCACTTCCCTTGTGATTGTGGAACTGAAACGTGTCACCTGGATATGATAAGCAGACATTGTGAATCCATGCTCACATGCACCAACATCAGTGAGTCTGATCACATACATGGTCTCAATGACTTAAACACGCGCGCGGCACGCACGCACGGACGCACTCTCACTCACTCAGATGCATATTAGAATGGTTTTCAGCATCCAATGCTTGTCACAAGAGCAACTAATGAGATTCGATTTTTGGGCTCGTGAACCTGATTGATGCACGTTAGGATATCCTGTTTGGGTAGATTGATGCTCATGATGTCAGCCACTGGTTTGGGTCCAGACTTTAGATGTTGCCATCTTATATCTGAGATATTGATGAGTGTGGCATTAAACAAACACTCACTTACTCACTCATTCACTCACTCATTCATTCATTCACTCACTCACTCACTCACTCATTCACAGTTAATTTTGCAAGCTAACATTCTTGATGCACGCTTACTCATTAATCTACTCACTCATTCTTGGTGCTACATGTAGTTGCAACTGTTAGAAAAAAAGCTTTACAACACTTCAAAAGTCCTTTTCAAAGTTCAAAATACAAAACCATTTCATTTTCCTTGGGCAGACCTTTAATTGTGTAACCTGACAATTAAACTATTTCAAAAAGAAATTTCGTAACCGTGAGCAAAGCCTGATATTGATTAATTGGATTTTTCATGTGACAGAGAAAGAGTTTATGGGGTCCAATAAGGCCAATGGCTGACCAAGGATGGTCAGATTAATAGCTGTACTGGTTTGGGTTTGAACTTGAGACATGAAAGAGTAATGACAGGGTGAAACAGAGGCAGTACATTAAGGCCTGATAAAGATTGGAGAAAATAATCTGTGTGCTGAGTACACATTGTATGAAGGGTATCGACCCATCATTATGTCGCCACGTCTTTATGCAAGTTGAAAAATGGAAATGTCCTTCACTCTGTTGGCTTTTTGTAATGGTGGGTTGATATGCTAATGGCATGTGCAAATCTTGATTTCCGTTTTTGTTTTACTTGAAAGTTTCTGAAAAGTCGAACTGTTCATGTTTTAACGAAATAGTTTGAGCTGAAGTTTGCATCGATTTTGTGAAGCCAATATTAAGTGATTTGAATTTGGGAAATTTTGAAGGTGATTGTTTGAGCAAATTTGAACACCTCTATTTAGAATCTTAGGATGATGATGTGGTTTTATGGACACATCTTCATGTATCTTCAAAGTTTATGGTTTTAATTAGTTCAATCAATGACGGTTGATTGAAAATCTGCTGTTGCACCTTCAAGTTTTGTCGTACTTTCTGCTTTATTCTCAATAAGACCCAGATGACATCTTTCTGCACAGTGGCATTGGGGTAGCCTAGTGGTTAAAGTGTTTGCTCGTCATGCCGAAGGCCAGGTTTGATTCCCCGCGATGACTACAGTGTGTGAAGCCCATTTATGGTGTCCCCGTCCAGATATTGCTGGAATATTGCTAAAAGCAGCGTAAAACATACTCACTCACTCACTCACTCACTCACTCACTCACTCACTCACTCACTCACTCACTCACTCACTCACTCACTCACTCACTCACTCACTCACTCACTCACTCACTCTTGCTGCACATGTTAGAATTCTCTCAGCAGGTAAACTCACCTTAACATCTCTACTCTGTGGGTACCATATCTGAGCTCAGAACTGATACCCAACTTGGTAACTGTCTCCGATTTGATCCTTTCTACATCAGCTCCCTTCCTACCTGTGCTCATAATCAGCACCCAAATTGGTAAACATCTTAGACTGGAATATTTTATGCTCCCCTTCTGCATTAAACTGACAAATTATGACAAGATTAAAATGATTCTTGTTCCAAGTCATCTTGAGTGAGTGAGTGAGTTTAGTTTTACGCCACTTTTAGCAATATTCCAGCAAAATCACGGCGGGGGACACCAGAAATGGGAATTCACACATTGTACCCATGTGGGGAATCGAACCCGGATCTTCGGCATGAGGCGAACGCCTTAACCACTAGGCTACCCCACCATCCCCCGAGTCATCTTGAACCAAACTCGCAATCAGATTCTGTACAACATTAGAATCTGTGCTGGAACTTATGCAGCTCATCCACATTTTCTTCAACACTGATGAGAAGTTCATTCAGCTTCATCAATGAACAAATATATCAGTCCCTTGTTAATAAATACTGGACAAAAAATGTCCAGGCCAGAAATTGTGCGTAAAATGTGTGTGGAAACAATAATGGAAAATGAAAGTATGCGTGATAAATGTGATATCAGATCTTAATGTACATGATGGACAAGGGAAATGGTTTCCTATTGTTAACGCTGTCATACCCTGCTGGTCAATATCCGCCATCACTGTCTACGGCTTTGTCAGTGCGAATTGACACATGTAATTACCGCTTGGTTGAAACAGCTGAAGAAAGAAGCAGTACATTTGCTGTCATTACTGCAAGAGAATCAGGTTATGGTTCCCACTAGCGCTGTCGCTAGATAAAAGGCAGTGACCGAACTCCACTATACATGGCTTTTTTACAGGGCCTTGTGAAAACTGGAGTCCAGATGAGTCACCACGTAGTTCGTACATGGTCATTTTCTTCATTTTTAGGGTTTTCTATACTTAGCTGAGTTTTGTTATTCTATTTTTATTCTGTGAAAGTTGTTTGGTCAAATTTGATTTTTAAAACTTGTAGATTTGTTTTATTTAAAATGAATAGCTGTCAGTGTTTACATATACGGACAAACTTTATAGATGAACAACTTTATTCAGGTGATGCGACATTTCGATACAGATTCTTGTATCATTGTCAGGTAAATAATGCCACACAAATAATGCAACACAAATAATGCCACTCAAAGAAGATGTCAATGTTTCTTTTTAAACTTTAAGTCCTTAGTCTGAGTATTTGAGTTAGTGTGGTGGTGGGGTAGCCTAGTGGTTAAAGCGTTTGCTCAACACGCTGAAGATCCAGGTTCAAATCTCCACATGGGTACAATGTGTGAAGCCCATTTCTGGTGTTCCCTCTTTCCCCCTTCCTCATTCAAACCCACCACCCCAATGATGTTGGTGGAGTATTGCTAGAAGCAGCATCTAACTAAACTACTTCACTATCCGAGTTAATGAATTAGTTGTATTTGTTGTGAGTTGTATAAACATTTCAGGAAATTCTTGTTGTTAGATACACAGGAGGAATTAGGCTTCATGGAAAACCAAACACTAAGATTGAAGTCAAACTGTCTGCATTGACTTACTGATTATTTACTTTTGTTGCTGATGAAATACTGCTTTCATAGAAAAAAGAGATTCTATTTTACAAGTGGAAATCACTAGCATCTGATATTGAAAAACATCAATAAAATGGCATATTTTCCTTAAATTATTGACAATTAGACAAATGGCTCGTTCGGTGATTCTTTATGGGATTATTGCAGACTGTTTACTCCAACAGTTTCAGAAAGGAAAATTGAAAGAAGTAGCTCTTTAGCACTTATCAGGGTAATCTGATATAGCAGTTCTAAATATTGATACAAACTGGGTAAACCCCCTCCTCTTGACCTTTACCACTGGTTATTTGATCAATGTTGTTCTTTACCATAGCGGGAAGAATCTTTAGAAACGTTTGACTTGACTTAACCATGATGTATACTGGAGACGTATGCCGTTGCCACTGCCTCTTTATCTGGGTGTTAGCCTCACCTATTGTTTTTTAAGAAAATTTCTGAACATGATAAGGAGGGTAGGGGAACTTTCTAGAAAACTGATCTACAGTGATAAGATTTAGTGCATAGGCGATGTTGAAACTGTGAGATTTTAGATCTTGTCTCATGTTTGTGTAAAACAAAATTTCCTGCAATTACCCTATGTCTATTACATCACTGCCATATATCCTGTATTTTAGCTGTTATCATGCTATAAAATGTTCAGCTTTTGTACAGACGTCCCCTTCACTTTTAACTATTCATCAATAGTTGTTCAGGTAATAGTATCCTGCTGCATCAACATATAGTTTGATATGAAACATACTGATGTATTATGTGTGTTCGCTAGACAGATACAGTGCTGCAGTGTTGTAATAGTTGTCAGATTGTTGTTATGCTTTTAGTCATCCTTAAGGCCAGACCAATTATATTTTTTGCTTTATGGATTTTTGTCCTCAGAAAACCTGAAGGCGGGAGGGAAAAAATAATATAAAAAATCACCAGTCAAAGCAAAAACCCACATGAGTTTATCAAAGACATTGTCTTTCAAGTTCACGCTCGCTGAGGTGCTCAAAGCACTGATTTCGAAAACACAAATATTGTTAGATAATTCAGTTTAAAGTCTCTGAGAACAGATACCGGTGTTTTAGTGTCCAACAAACTGCCGTGTGTAGTTGAAGTCTCGCTCGAGTATATCTTAACATTAGAATTTTATTTTTCGAGCGGAGAAAGTTGTTGTTTTTTTATTCTTGAAAAATACGACCGGCAGATCCGTAAAACAAGAAAAAAACACAGGCTGGCCTAACATGATATTTGTAAGTTGTAGTATTAAAACTTCCTTGCTAACTTGAGTCATTCCTCACTCCCAAAACGCATTTTTCTTTCATCTGACTGACTTCTACTTAAACGACAACAGTCATGACATTATTATTTACTACAAATTTCCCCTAAAGTATCCTTAAAATATAGCCTCAAAAATAATTTCATGACAGCTGACATTTATTGGTCATGTTTTATTCGGAATGGATCAATATGGTAGATAAAACCAGAAGTATTGGGTCTTATTTCGACAGTTTCATTATAAGATATATTCATCACCCGTCAGTCAGGATGGTCTATTGCACGTATTCCCCATCGTTATAACATATGGATGTCTTTGAAGTGAAGTATGAAGGCGTGTACATCATCGGGTCTGTCACATGTCATTACCACTGACCAACCATGTCCGTCCGGGACTCGTGGCTGAGGTGTACAACCATGCCGTGTTAATCATGATAATGTCAGGTGAGTGTTTGTCCAATGTCAATGATCCATCTGGCAATCCAGGACAGTCTACCATAACTGGAGAATATAGGTCCTAGTTATAGGTTTAGTGCTAGCATGTAGTTACCTGGTGCTCGACTGAAGTTTAGGCATTAATCAAAGTGCAATGGGTGTTAATTAGGTTGTATCTTGTCAGATTTAGGGGTGAATCTGTTTTAGGGGTTCTTCCGGTGGCCACAAATTATAGAAGGAGGATAGGGTAGACTTGTGGTTAAAGCATCCATTCAAGCATCAAGAGTGGTGAAGAACCCAAGTTAATACTCCCAGTTACAAATATATGCATTAAGGTTAACAAGATGTAAAATGAAGTATTTGGAAGAGGATATCTGCAGTTGTCCCCAGTATTCTATGCTTATTGTTTCAATTCAGGTACATGAGAATCAAGTGGTAATGATTGATTGATTGAGTTTAGTTTACGCCGCACTTGGCAGTATTCCAGCTATATGGTGGCGGTCTGTAAATAATCGAGTCTTGACCAGATAGTCCAGTGATCAACAGCATGAGCATTGATGTACACAATTGGGATATGATGACATGTGTCAACAAAGTCAGCGAGCCTGACCACCCGATCCCGTTAGTCGCCTCTTATGACAAGCATGGGTTACTGAAGATCAATTTTCTAATACGGACCTTCGCGGGTAAATCCTGTGTAGACACTGTAGAGGAATGATATACAATTAGTGTGTGATGAATCAGTGGTTGCAATCTGGCAGAATTGGGATTATATAATATCTTCAGTAAACTGGTCAGGAAGCAAAAGTGTCTGTTGAAACAGTGGACAGTTGGTGAGGAAGAATATCATGATGAACTTTGGACAAAAGACGAAGTTGTGAGATTGAAAGAATTTTTCACCCAATTTGTTTTTGTGGAAAAATTTATAGGAATGAAATGTTCTGACATATTTGACACGGTATCTATAGACACTGCAGTGATGGAGTGGTACGCTGCGATTACAAGTCCCGGACTTGACAGAAAGGTAGCAAAGTGTTCTTCCATCTCTGGCGATTTCCGTCTCACTCCGACAGACTGTCGAGAGGAAATGTCCCACTCTTGTGCCAAGGCAACAGCATGTTAAGATCTCATTTAGCCCAGCTTGTGTTGCGCAAGTGTGTCCCCACGCTAATGGCATGTCCACCATAGCAGACAAGCTAACAGACAAGCTTGTTAAGGAACTGAAGCCTTGATTGATGCCTGTTGCTGTAAAAGAATTTTAGTAATATGGGCAGAGTGCACTCTCAGTGCTCAGGTCTTTGGCTTTAGGAACTGTTCTTGTCGCTCGGGAACTTTGATGTTCATGTTTGTGGTGCTTAAGATGGATAGCGGTTGTGTTATTTTGAAGAAACTTTCTGGAAGTGCAGGAACTTTTCTGTAGTTGGTTACAGGGGGGGAGTAGATCTTGGGCCAGATGGCAGCCATGGCCAGGTGTGTTGGAGTTGTTCAAGCACCACTTTGTTGGTCTGTAAACTCCACTCTGCTGATGTGTTAATATATCTGTCATTACCTGCAGGGTGGCCCAGTTGCCATAGTCATCTCAGTTTGCTGTGCAGAGTTGTATCCCTTTGTTACACGATAAACTTTTGTTCATTGGTTAGAAATTGAGATTCCCCTTCATTATGTTTTTTAAGTTTGTCAGCAGTATACTAGTGCACATGGATTTTACAGCCGAGTTATCTGATTTGGTATTAGTTGTTTTGTAAAGTGAGTGAGTATGGCTTTATGCCACTTTTAGCAATATTCCAGCAATATCCCAGCGGAACACCAGAAATGGGCTTCACGCATTGTACCCATGTGGGAAATCATACCCAATTCTTGGCCTGACAAGCGAAGGCTTTAAAGACCTATAATAAGGTGATATTAACTAAATGTTCTGCTGCAATGTTGACCATTCCAGTTTACAAAATATGTGTGTTGTAAGAACAATTTGGTCATGTACAGTGGGAACGTTAGACTAACAACTAGTCTCTGAAATGAACATATTTTACTGAAAAAAGTTCATAGTAAAAAAAAAATATCTAATGAAAAGGAGCCCTGAGACTTTCTTCATTTTCAGCTGAGGAAATCTAGACTTGCCACATTTTCTAGACTTGCGTGGGCTTTCTTGGATATATTTGCTTCAGGGTCTGTACGACAGACTATGGGAACGTATGCGTAAGCTGTAATGTTGTTGATATTTATTGTTCTTGTTCTATTAATAACTCATACATTAGTTCTTGAATTTTTCGAAAGCTTATAAAGTTGTGATAAAATCTGTTTTAACATGTATCAAGTTTGTCAAAATATATCATGATATTGTTAGTGGAGTAAAAATAATTGAGTTTAGGAAACTTATATATATAGCAGAACTTTTGTCTGTACTACATAATTACAACTGATTATTGTCCAGATAAGACTTAATTATATTTCTTCATCTTTGACCTTAGACCAATTAGTATTTCTTTTGAGCAGCACCATATGCCAGCTGTTTAATTACGATTGTGTTCACCATGCATGCATGAAGATGATACTGCAAATTGGCAGCAGCTTACTGCCACGCGTCAATCTTTCTGCCCAGTTGGAGGTTATTAGCATAAAATATATACACCAGCGGAGAAAATCTAACATGGAATGTTGATTGGCGACACCATGTTAACAAACAAGTCTGAAGTGTTGTTGGGTATTTTATGAGAGCACCCGTTATCCCAACCAAATCTTAATACGATAATGTCTCACGATCCTGGGACTAGGTACACATTGATAAGCTGACATGAGTTATCTCCCTTTCATTGCACTCTGTCAAAACAAAATAATGGTTTCCCAATATTGCAGATTGACGCGCAGCAATCAATCTGATGGAGACGTTTTTTGTTATAGACCTGCACCTTACCTACTTAATTTCCTCCATGCCTCCGTCGACAAACGCGTCTCACACTGAACTGCCTATTAACTCGGTAATACTGGGAGGGTATTAAACTCTGATCTCCACGGCTCATCTAGGCCTAAGGTTACAGTACTATTTGCTTAAGTTTGAAGGTAGAAGGCAGTTAATTATTTGGAAGTTTACTTTTCATGTATTTGGGTGTTTGTGCTCCTGCTTAAGCACAAGCCGATTGCATTCTCCATCCATCCTCCTGTGCTAATAGGAGAGAGCTTGGCTGTCTGCTTGGACCACATGTAAATATTGGTCTTGGCCCAGCCCCTCTGATTTTCACACATGTTCACCTCGTTTTTTCATTCAGGGAAAAACTGAGCCTTTCCTTTGCCTGTTTGTTGGAGCAGATTTTGTTGTTGGGAATATGGCACGGTCCTGAGCTGTATCAGCAAAAAGGGGAATGTGCAAACCAACCCTTTCATCTTGCATGGCATGTAAGGATTTCTTATTTTGAGACATTGGATGTTGAATGCGATGAAAATATTTAAATGATTATGATTTTGATAATGAAAATTGTGATATGGATGATAATGATATATAATAGAAATTGTGGGGGTGAAATGATGGTGTTGCTAAATGATGATGATGATGGTTTATGTAAGATTGAATAATGGTGATGATGATGATGATGATGATGATAGAGATGGTTAATGTGAGATTGAATAATGATGATGATGATGATAAAGATGGTTAATGTAAGATTGAATAATGACGATGATGATGGTTTATGTAAGTTTGAATAATGGTGGTGATGATGATGATGTTTATGTAAGATTGAATAATGATGATGATAGATGGTGATGATGATGATGATAGAGATGGTTAATGTGAGATTGAAGAATGGTGATGATGGTGGTGATGATTATGATGGTTTATGTAAGATTGAAGAATGGTGATGGTGATGATGATAATGATGATAGAGATGGTTAATGTTAGATTGAACAATGGTGGTGATGGTGATAATATTTTAGTGCATGTTGTTCGGTAAAGTTCTGAAGGGGTTGCATTTCATTGTAGGATTATCACAACTTTATGAGGTAATTTAAGCAGGTAATTTTCCTGTATATAGTCACATCAGTTTAAGTTGCGTGAAACATGAAAACTGAATTGACCATTTTGTGTTTGACTGTAAATAAACAAAAACTAAAAGCCTGGAGAGAATGTTTCAGCAGATTTGTGACATTGTCCTTTCTAGTCTTGTCCTTTAGCAGGACGTTTTGGAGGATCTGTATTTACCAGGTACAGGTCCATCTCAGTTCTGGTCCTGTGGTAGCCTAGGGCTGGCTGAGGCTACCACGACCCTAGTAGCTACATTAACCAATTACCTTTGAATAGCCACAGAGTGATCTGATTGTACCAGGCTTGTCTCCTTGCTGGTTTCACTTTAACCCTTTTGCTGCCATTGCTGGAAGTCTTGGAATACATAGTAGAAAAGTAGTCTGTAATATAGACCCTGAAAGAAATATGGCTGAAACTTCCATAGCAATATTAAATAGATAGGCAAGACAAATTTCTTCAGATTGAAAATTTGGAGTTTATCGGAATTTTTTTCTATTATGTATTGAAAGACAATTTGGCAAAACAAATCTTAGAATATTTCATTTCCAAGAATATTAGTCAAAAATGTATATTTGTGAACAAATAAAAAGGTATCTGTGTAATATTATTAACAAGGAATATCCTTGTGGTGAGGATATATGGATGTTATCCCTTTCCTTGTTTTCTGTGCTTTTGTAAGTTTGTCATTGATGATACAGGTTTTGTAGTCTCCATTTCATTTCACACTACAAATTTCTGTTGTTAGGATGGTTTGGTTTTCTTGACTTTTTATCACTCATCAGTTCTTTTTCCTTGAATAAATATGATTGATTTTTGTAAGGCTTTAAAACGTTAATATCATAAATATAATAACATTTGACTTGTATCCAATAGGACTGGGGCGGTTGGGTAGCCAAGTGGTTAAAGTGTTCGCTCGTCACGCCGAAGACCCGGGTTCGATTCACCACATGTGTACAATGTGTGCAGCCCATTTCTGGTGTCCCCCGCCGTGATATCGCTGGAATATTGCTAAAAGCTGCGTAAAACCAAACTCACTCACTCACTCCAATAGGACTGACTTACAGTGGGTATGTTTTGTAGGTTTAGCTAAATAAAACCTGGGACCTGAGCAAAACAGTAGTGTTAAACCATAACCTGTAGAGTAGTGTTAAGCACACCTGTTGTTAGAGAAGTGTTATTAGCTGACCTGTGCTACCTGAGAAGATCCAGGTCTTCAGCAACGCATGCTTGTCGTAAGAGGCGACTAGCAGGATTAGGTGGTCAGGCTTGCTGACTTGGTTGACTAGTCATCATATCCAAAGTGCATAATGCTCATGATGTCAATCACTGGATTGTCAGGTCCATACTTGATTATTTACAGACCGCCGTCATATAGCCAGAAATTGCTGCGTTGTGGCGTTAAACAATGAACAAAAAGAACTTACTTGAGCACCAGAGCAGTGTTAAACCCTAACCTGGTGTTATGTCTAGTGGAAGAGCAGTGTTAAACCCTAACTTGGTGTTAGGTCTAGTGGAAGAGCAGTGTTAAACCCTAACTTGGTGTTAAGTCTAGTGGAAGAGCAGTGTTAAACCCTAACCTGGTGTTAAGTCTAGCGCAGGAGCAGTGTTAAACCCTAACTTGGTGTTAGGTCTAGTGGAAGAGCAGGTTCTCAAGTGGAAGAGCAGTGTTAAGCCCTAACCCTAAAACTTGGTGTTAAGTGTTAAAACTAGCTTAGGAGCAGTGTTAAGCCCTAAAGTGTTAAGTCTAGTGGAAGAGCAGTGTTAAACCCTAACTTGGTGTTAAGTCTAGTGGAAGAGCAGTGTTAAACCCTAACCTGGTGTTAAAACTAGCGAGGAGCAGTGTTAAACCCTAACCTAGTGTTAAAACTAGCGAGGAGCAGTGTTAAGCCCTAACCTAGTGTTAAGTCTAGTGGAAGAGCAGTGTTAAGCCCTAACCTGGTGTTAAGTCTAGTGGAAGAGCAGTGTTAAACCCTAACTTGGTGTTAGGTCTAGTGGAAGAGCAGTGTTAAACCCTAACCTGGTGTTAAGTCTAGCAGAAGAGCAGAGTTATACCCTAACCTGGTGTTAAGTCTAGCAGAAGAGCAGTGTTAAACCCTAACCTGGTGTTAAGTCTAGTGGAAGAGCAGTGTTAAACCCTAACCTGGTGTTAAGTCTAGCAGAAGAGCAGTGTTAAACCCGAACCTGGTGTTAAGTCTAGTGGAAGAGCAGTGTTAAACCCTAACTTGGTGTTAAGTCTAGCGAGGACCAGTGTTAAACCCTAACATATAGTAATAACTCTAGCCCAAAGAGTGTTAAATCCTAATCCTCCCGGTTATTTTTCGGACAGGAAAAGTGATTTTGTCTAAAAGGTCAAGTAGTTGTTGTGAAAGTAGAATCTTTGTCATCCACAACCCTTGGCATTTTCAGGCATAATTATTACCAAGGATTAACTCCTGTACCTATTTTTGTCCGGAGAAGCAGCGTCTTTGGCCCATTCTGTCTGAAGAGCTGATTGAAGGACAGCAACGTCTGGTTGTCTGAGGAGACGGCGCGGTCTGGCTGCTTGTACACAGTTATGATCATAACAGGTTCTTAGATGCCAAAGAATTATGGTGTGGGTCAACTAATAATGCTGTAGTATTGATAATTCACGAGGAGATTTGTGGAAGGATTTTGTGGGTAATTATTACACATTCCCTTTTGTTGAAGTGTTTGATGGCAAACCGATATTTATAAGATACTATTTAGTTGCCAACTACCTGGTATGTTTCTACACACTTTCACCACAGGATTCTGATTCAGAATCTTGAGTTCATTGTGAGGAACCTTTGGATGGTTAAATTTAATTTCATGCTTTTAAAGTTCAGATTTTGTAGGCGGATATTTAATAATTTGATATTTTTTGTCTTGTCAGTCACTAAAAAAAATATGTTCAATATGAATCTCAGTTCTTTTTAAGATTGGCTTAATATGAAATATTTTATCATTTTTTACAATTTTGAAAAACAAAAAAGACCCAACAGTTTGGCTCCTTTTCAGTAGGAAAGTTGATATTGAAGAAGGGTTCATAATATGGTGTTCACAAAATTAGTGTGCACTACCTCTGTGTGATATTCACACACTGTGGTGTTCACAGTCCCTAGTCGGCACAGTCTCAGTGTGAAGGTCACACATTGTGGTGTCCACAGTCCCTAGTCGGCACAGTCTCAGTGTGACGAGGGCAGTGGGGTAGCCTAATGGTTAAAGTGTTTGCTTGTCACGCTGAAAACCCAGTTTCGATTCCCCATGTGGGTACATTGTGTGAAGCCCATTTCTGGTGTCCCCTGCCGTGATATTTCTGGAATATTGCTAAAAGCGACGTGAAACCGAACTCCTTCACACACTCACTCAATGTGAAGGTCACACACTGTGGTGTCCACAGTCCCTAGATAGCACAGTCTCAGTGTGAAGGTCACATACTGTAGTGGCATCATCCTAGTATATGACACATCTATGTAAAGGTCATGTTCTTGTGGTGTTCATCTCTTCTTGTCCTCTGTGTGAACATCACATTCTTGGGTTGACCAGCCAAGTGTCCACTACCTCTCTGTAAAGCGTACATATGCAACTATGCACTTCAAGAACTCACACATTTCTTCGTATTTCATGGGGCGGTGGGGTAGCCTAGTGGTTAAAGTGTTGGCTCGTCACGCCGAAGACCCGAGTTCGAATTCCCACATGGGCACAATGTGTGAAGCCCATTTCTGGTGTCCCCTGCCGTGATGTTGCTGGAATTTTGCTAAAAGCGGCGTAAAACCAAACTCTCAGTCAGTCAGTCAGTCAGTCAGTCGTATTTCATGAGTATTTTGTAATTGTGAACTGCAACTGGAGACAGTTACTAGTGGAATGAAAAGTTTGCACAATGATCTTACAAAAACTTAGAAAAGATATTATGCAAACATAGCAAATCATATCATGACAACACCGCGTTTGAGCATGTTTTTGATATGTTCGATGAAAGGTGAATAAACATTCATGACAGGACATAAAGTTCTTGTCACAAAATGCTTGTTGTACAAGCTGACATGATCTGAAACCTGTAGCTGCAGGGTTCCTGGGCCAGAGTTGACAGAAACATTGGTATTGTTATAAATACCGGAATATCCATAGGGAACACTGAAATTTGGGAAGAAGATTGCCGATGTGGTGTAAATTATTACAAACTAGGTCACTCATTTTTCTGTGACCGTTCATCAGGATCTTCATTCACTGTGTCTGTCCTGCTGTGCAAGATCTTTCCCAGAAAGTCCTGTGCAAGATATCCCAGAAAGTCCTGCTGTGCAAGATCTTTCCCAGAAAGTCCTGTGCAAGATATCCCAGAAAGTCCTGCTGTGCAAGATCTTTCCCAGAAAGTCCTGTGCAAGATATCCCAGAAAGTCCTGCTGTGCAAGATCTTTCCCAGAAAGTCCTGTGCAAGATATCCCAGAAAGTCCTGCTGTGCAAGATCTTTCCCAGAAAGTCCTGTGCAAGATATCCCAGAAAGTCCTGTGCAAGATATCCCAGAAAGTCATGCTGAGAAAGATCTTTCCCAGAAAGTCCTGTGCAAGATATCCCAGAAAGTCCTGCTGTGCAAGATCTTTCCCAGATATATCTGCTGTGCAAGATCTTTCCCAGAAAGTCCTGTGCAAGATATCCCAGAAAGTCCTGCTGGGAAAGATCTTTCCCAGATATATCTGCTGTGCAAGATCTTTCCCAGAAAGTTCTGCTGTGCAAGATCTTTCCCAGAAAGTCCTGCTGTGCAAGATCTTTCCCAGATATATCTGATGTGCAAGATCTTTCCCAGATATATCTGCTGTGCAAGATCTTTCCCAGAAAGTCCTGCTGTGCAAGATCTTTCCCAGATATATCTGCTGTGCAAGATCTTTCCCAGAAAGTCCTGCTGTGCAAGATCTTTCCCAGAAAGCCCTGCTATGCAAGATCTTTCCCAGAAAGTCCTGCTGTGTAAGATCTTTCCCAGAAAGTCCTTCTGTGCAAGATATCCCAGAAAGTCATGCTGTGCAAGATCTTTCCCAGAAAGTCATGCTGTGCAAGATCTTTTCCAGAAAGTCCTGCTGTGTAAGATCTTTCCCAGCCTCTTCTGCAAGGAGTCAGTCGGCATATTAGAGGAAACTGCTGTAGTGGAATGCATATGACATTTGGAATGATGACATTCTATTTGTTTATGCGTAACAAGAGTGTGGAAACCAATCCATTTTATCACCACGAGCTGTGACAAGCCATAATTGTCTCCCCTTGGGTCAGAGTGTGGTGTACAATTATCGTTAGAGGACAATGCGATCAAATATCCTTCAAATCCCTGTAGACTTGTCTGTACACATAATTATCCACGTTTTGTGGTTGATTCTGTGAAAGCGTGTGTAAGCTGGTTGTTAAAGTCCATTAATATTTGATCATGTTTGTGCAGAAGTGATACAGCACTCGCCCAGTTAAGTGACGATTGAACCTTTGCATGCGATCCATCTCAACAAGCTCCGTCCGACTCTGTGTCTCTTCTGGCATTCAGCTCCCACTTCGTATGGAAATAGATTCACACAATGTCCAACAAAGAACGTTATAATGACGACAGTTGGCATGGAAAAATACATGTCAGTTATTGGGCGCTTCGTGAAGGCAATTAGGTGATAGCACTAAAATTTAATCTGCTTCATCTTTGTGAAAGAATTAAGCTTTTACCATATAAGGGAATGAAAATTCTTTTTCTTTTCAAAGCATCATTTCAAAAGCTCTATAGTGTTCACAGTATTGTTGCTGCAAGGCATTGTGACGTCTTTAAGGACATGTCTATGCTACTCAACATTTGATAGGAATTCTTTCACTCTGTTAAACTTATTGGACTATAATTTTGATAATTGAAATGGGATTGACTTGTGGGAATTAGGGTGAAGTCCCAACATAGTTTAGTCTTAAACAAGGGATGAATGCTTGGATTTGGTGTCACCTTGATGTCATGATGCTCAGGGGCGGTGGGGTAGCCTAGTGGTTAAGGCGTTCGCTCGTCACGCCGAAGAAACGGGTTCGATTCCCCACATGGGTACAATGTGTTAAGCCCATTTCTAGTGTCCCCCGCCGTGATATTGCTGGAATATTGCTAAAAGTGGCGTAAAACCAAACTCACTCACTCACTCATGATGTCAATCACTA
Organism: Haliotis rubra; assembly: GCF_003918875.1. NCBI lineage: Eukaryota > Metazoa > Mollusca > Gastropoda > Lepetellida > Haliotidae > Haliotis > Haliotis rubra. Next base: position 521,440 of record NW_025765037.1, read on the forward strand.
GATTGTCCAATTTACATACTGCCATTGCCTAGCAGGAGTACTTGCATTAAACAAAAAACAAATGAACAAAATGTGAAGATGGTTCTTGATTGCTGTTTATAGGACGGTCATATGCTATCAGATACAATCGATTAATAGGATTATCTGCATCAAGATGTAAGTAACACATACATACAACTAACAAAAATTGACCACTGCAGATTACTTTTTCAAAATGACAGATTTATGTAAAAAAAATGGCTGTTCTTGAACTTTTTTGAGTTGTATGTCTAAATATTTTGCTGCTGGAGAAAAATGCTGAAAAAATACGAGGTCGAGACTCTGAAAGCATTAGTGAAGCTTCCTTCATATCTGTCCGTTTCTACATGATGTTACAATTACATATCCTAAAGCAGAATATAAGCAATTAGGAGACAACCACAGATGGCATCGTCTCAAAAACTTGCATGTTCAAACAGATTTCAGAAAGTGATATTACTTTGGTGTCATGCCAATATTTTTAAATTAAAGACGAGGTGCGTACTTATAATATTTTCAGCACACCCCGCCCAGAGGGGATTTAATATTCGGAAGATATTCGTCTGATGTTTGGCGTATAATTACTGGAAGACTATAGGAGGCGCTTAGGCCTGCCATATGGTGTTGTTGGTGTATGTGGTAGATAAAGGGGGTATGGAAGGGATATGAAGAGGGAAAGATGTCACAATATTTCCTGTCTGGAGGCTCATTGTGGTGCCAGAGATGGTAACATCCGCTTCAGGGCTTGTATATTTGGAGTGAGGGCTCACAATGGCCGAGGTTTCCTGGCTGTGATTAGAGTCTTCTTTTCCAGATCATTGTGACATGCTGTTGTTATCTGTGACGTTGTTATTGCCAGGGAGATAATGAGATGTGCTGGATGTACAGTGTTTTATCAAAAATAATTGAAATCTAGACTTGCTTTACTGAGTGTTTGGATATTTTGCAGGAATTTGCAAAAATGAACTTGGTGCAATATTAGCAGTTCATGATTCAGGATGGCACTCTGATATATTGTATATTACAATATGGCAGTTACACTTACCATTGATGTAAGAACTGCCAGGTAAGAAAGCAGCATAGACATGCATAAAATTGTTGCACATGATCATGTTTTTGAAAAGCAAGTTGTCTTCTCTGACAAACTCATGTTTTGATCCATTAAACACATTGATCTACACAACTGGGTTACAATGACTTACATCAACCAAGTCAGCGAGCCTGACCTTTCAAGACTGTTAACAGGCATGGGTTATAAAAGTGTAGTTCTTACTTGTATCTTCTTGGGACCAATTTGATGAGTACTATAAGAGTGAGTGAGTGAGTATGGTTTTATGCTGCTTTTATCAATATTTCACACATTGTACCCCTGTGGGGAATCGAACCTGGGTCTTTGGTGTGACCAGTGAACGCTTCAACCACTAAACCACCCCACTGCCCAAAATACTACAAGAGATACAGGTAGCTGTGAATGCCACTGAATTTTGTATATGTCCAGATTTGACTCTCTTGAAATTTTAGGGGCAGTGGGGTAGCCTAAAGCGTTGGCTCGTCACGCTGAAGACCCGGGTTCAATCCCCCACATGGGCACAATGTGTGAAGCCCATTTCTGTTGTACCCTGCCATGATATTGCTGGAATATTGCTAAAAGCGGCATAGAACCATACTCACTCACTTGAAATTTTATGTGATTTGGCATCTGGTCAATGAAAGCAATGTGACACCAGCTGGAATAATCAAAATGGCTGTCCTAGGTGTGTTATTGGATGTTGTTGTCATTTCAGCGAATCTGAATCAATGAGCCCTCCTGTGTGCCAATGGATGTCATGTGAAGTGAATCTCCCACTATCTGTGTCCTGTTGGTGTACCTAGATCACAAGCATTGAATCTGACAGGTATGTTCCTGATCCTACTTGTAGATGTTGTCGGCGTTATTTCCTGAAGCCCACTACCAGCAGCAAATGACACAGTCATTGTTACGGTGCATTGTCAATGCTGTGTACACTAATTCCTTGGGAATAATATGAATGTAGTCACTGGCTACCATTCAGGAGAATGCCTTCATGTTGCATTGGTTATAGCACCAAGGATGCCAAACTAGCACAATGTGGCACAATGATGGTGCCTACATCACTGTCACAAGCTCCATGCCTGGATGCCTGGATGTCAGCGTGTACACACCCACAGGGGGCCATGGGGTAGCCAAGTGGTTAAAGTGTCCACTCGTCACGCTGAAGACCCGGGTTCGATTCCCTACATGGGTACAATGTGTGAAGCCCATTTCTGGTGTCGCCAGCCATGATATTGATGGAATATTCCAAGCTAAAAGATGATAATCACACATTCACACACTCACTCACTCAAAGCACTCACTCACTCACACACCACCACACACCCACACCCACACCCACACCCACACCCACACCCACACCCACATCCACATCCACATCCACACCCACACCCACACCCACACCCACATCCACACCCATAATACTCATACAATCACACTCACAGCAGCACCCAAATATATGACCTTGACCTCATCATCCAGATTGCAAGGTCTTCTGATCTACGGGATCCGGCAAGATAAAGGTAAGTTTTGTACCAGCCAAGACCAGCAAGACCAGCAAGACCAGGGTGCCGTCCATCAGTGACACCCTGGCCAGTCAGAGCTCATGTTATCTTACCTCCCATCTCAAACACTTCTTCAGTAGGGGACCAGATGAGCTCCAACCAGATGAGATGTTAGTTCAACAACAGCTTTATATGACAAGTCAGATGTTCCTTCCAGTCACCAGCAGGTCCAGATGTCCTGGGGTTGTGCAAAACCCCTCTGCTCCTCACCCTCCATTTAGTCAGACATTATATGTGCCAGCCCATCATTTGTTCATCTTCTCTGACTTGGTGATGTTTGCTCCTTGCTTTTTTGAAAAACAAATTCATCCATCTTTTCAATTTTTGGGATGAGCAATGAGACTGACATCATCATTGAGATTAACTTTGGCACCAAAAATGCCAAACTAATCATACCAAATATGACACAATAATGTTACATTGTCTGGACATAGTGTCCATTAATTCAAAGCATCAGTAACGGTTTGTCAGGTCCAAGGTCCAGTATTTACAACCTGTTGTATTGTGATATGATGCTACTGACTCACTGACACCGCCTCCCTCAATGTCTTGTTTGTGTATGTTACTTGGGACAATGATGTCTGCCTTTTATGTCTGTCTCTCTAAAGCCGAGAATAAGTATAGCTGATAAACCTCACTCACACTCACTCACTCACTTGGGTTTTGGTGCATTTCTTTAAATCTGTTTGTTATGTTTTCTTAAATAAAAGAAATATGTCTTAAATTGCCTAATTCATACGAAGTGTACTCTGTTATCCATGGAATGACAGGCTTGACAGCTGACAGTGTGTTGAAGAGCAGAGTTCAATGTGGGCCAGCTGCATTTGTTTGGATAAAAAAGATCAACACTTTTTTTCTGGTTCCTTACTCTGGTATACAAAATATTTCTTTAAAAAGTCCTTACTTTTCCAAAATATGAGCCCAAGAAATACTTATTTTTGTGTGCAAGTATGAGAAGGTGAACACTTTAGTGATGAAGATTCCTTAACGGTTTCTTAGGTCAAGTTCACCTCAACACTTCCCACAACCAAATATAGCCAGCTGCCATCTAAAACACCTTTCAATCACCCACCCACTCACTCACTCACTCATTTACTCACACGCGAAAGCAAGGCCATTATATGGAGCATGCGCCTTTCACAAAGAAATAAACACATATGACAGATTATGATCATTTTGAGAGCCTCATTGTTTGCCACAGCTCAAAGTGTGATGAATCAGTGATGTTTTGTACATTTTGTGCACCACGGATAGCGAGATGACTTTGAATGTGAAATGGTGTATGGTGATTGCCTCGTGGGCTCACGGTGGACCTGATGACATCCCACAGGCTCAAACCAATTGATTTAGAGGCCATCGGAGAATGGTTCATTTGATTGGGCCTCATTCCCTTTTATTGGCAGGGGACATTACTTGTTTGGTCAGTGGATCTTGACCAAGATTGGTCTGCTTGCAGTAACCTTATCATGAGCAGTGGTCAAAACTCCCAGGAAATGGATGTGCGTCTAGTTGGTTAATGACATCACTAGACTTGTCAATCCCCCTAGCATGCTAGCAGACAGGAACGTGTGACCGCCATACGTTGAAGGTTTACCTGCTGCTTGGAGAGGGCATTGAATGTTGAATCTGCTGTTCTGTTGTGGATGAAGGTGTCTGGTTTATTGTGATACTGATCATATTAAGATGTGACTTTGAAGGATATTGTTATTTTGGCCAGATGGGTCAGAATCAGAATGAAAGCATTGATTTCTTGGTTGTGAAATGAGCTCTGAGCAGTTTAATATTACATCAGTTCATGTTTGTTCCTGATCTAACTTAATGAATCGCTTTTTATGAAATGTCACGAGTATCACGATGGTTTAATGTGACTTTTTCACATGTTTAATTTCCTGGCTTTTATTATTGATTTTACTTGATATTTTCATACATGTAACAGGGTTTTGATTTAAGGATTTAGAATATTCATTTGTGCAACCTGAAACTGTGAAATGCATCCTCATGTTTATCAACTTGCACCCATAGCATTTAATATTTTGCTGTTCAAAGAAAACAAAATGAAGAGGAACTGGCTTGGAGGAGTGCCTCTGATGAGAGTGATTGAATAACTGATGTTGTTCATGTCATGAAATTTTATAAAATTGATTAAGCTTCTGAGTCGCAGCATAATTACGTTATGAAAACCAAGTTCTGTGGATACTCAACTTCTTTATTACGAGAGTGCACTCATTGCTATCAAGAATTTGACTATCCATAGTATACAAAATTGACAAACTTTATAGATAACAACTTCTTTATTACGGGAGTGCAACGTTTCGATACAGATTCTTGTACCGTTGTCAAGCAGGAATGTACAGATTCTTGTACCGTTGTCAAGCAGGAATGTACGATGTTTTGATACAGATTCTTGTACCGTTGTCAAGCAGGAATGTACGATGTTTCGATACAGATTCTTGTACCGTTGTCAAGCAGGAATGTACGATGTTTCGATACAGATTCTTGTACCGTTGTCAAGCAGGAATGTACGATGTTTCGATACAGATTCTTGTACCGTTGTCAAGCAGGAATTTTATTCCTGCTTTACAACGGTACAAGAATCTGTATCGAAACGTCGCACTCTCGTAATAAAGAAGTTGTTATCCATAAAGTTTGTCAATTTTGTACTTCCCAGCTTCTAAAATGCCACTCAAAGAAGTAATTATGTTATGATGATGGGATAAATCATTAAGACCCAAACCCAAAATTATATATATTTTTGTATGGCGCAGCAGGGGCGGTGGGGTAGCCTAGTGGTTAAAGCGTTGACTCGTCACGCCGAAGACCCGGGTTCGAATCCCCACATGGGTACAATGTGTGAAGCCCATTTCTGGTGTCCCCCGCCGTGATATTGCTGGAATATTGCTAAAAGCGGCGTAAAACTAAACTCAGTCAGTCAGTATGGCGCAGCAGGTTCAACCTGTGTTTGTTTGTCTGGTGCAAAATGGTCATTAGCTAAGGTTGCACCGGGTGCAGGTGGGTTTCATATTGAGCCCTGATTTAAGGTTTTTAGTTTGGTCACTTGATCACTAAAATCACCTGGCATGGATTTTATGTTCATGCTATTGATCACTAGTTTGTCAGTTGCAGAGTTTATGTACAGGAGATGGCTTAGTCTGTCTAACAGTCCCTGAACCACATTATTTTCCCTACAACCTAGCCGTCCCTGCAGTGCTAAAGCCCTAAATGAAGTGGGCGGTGGGGTAGCCTCTTGGTTAAGGCGTTCACTCGTCATGCTGAAGAACCGGGTTTGATTCTCCACATGGGCACAATAATGTGTGAAGTTCATTTCTGGTGTCCCCCGCCATGATATTACTGTAATATTGCTAAAAGCGGCGTAAAATCAAACTCACTCACTCACTCTTTTTCAATTAAAATGGATTGATTTGTTACTTTCAAATTATATATATTAGTCTAGAGATGGGATACTGTCCGTAGGGATACTGGATATTTCCACACATAAGCTGCCCATCGGTTGGATTCGATGGTCAAGTTAGGTGGCTTGGGTGGTTGTTTGACATTATACTCTAGTGCTGTGGATAATAGCTTGGAATGTAGGTCACTGGATTGTCTGGTCTAGATTCCATTCTTTACTGACTGCCATCGCAAGCTAAAATACTTCCACATGTGGTAGGAAACAAACAATAACGTGTCTGGCGATTTGTTGAAACACTTGTGACAAGTACCTGCTGAGATTTTGCCTGTGTACGTGTATGGTTTACTTAATTCTTGGTAAAATATCTGTCTGTAATTGTATAAAATGATACCCAGTTACCGTTAATAAAAATCCCTCACAATTTCCAATCCAGCCATTGTTTCTTTAAGTACTTCTTGAATCCCAAACCATTAGAATCTGGTTATTTCTTCGTTCATTCAAATTCTAAAGATTCGTAATAATTGGATCCACAATCGGGTTTAATGTTTTTGACGAGTTTCTTGTTACTCTGCTTTTTTTTTTTGTCTCTGTTTGTAATCCCAGCTGTGAAATCCTCTCAGTTCAACGGCGTTAACAGCGTAACGCTGTGAGCCACATTACAGCAGGTCGTATCACCTGTGAGTGGAATACGACACATGCAAGTGCTATTGCATTAAACGCTCAGTGCGTAGTAATCACCCATATTTATCTGCTATAGAACAGCAGGACGGTCAATTACCTTTCAGCATTTATTTTGACAGATTCAATGACATATTGCCACAATATTACCCCACATTTATTGCACTCGAATGAAATTGCCCTAAAATGGGGGGATGAGAGGTTGGTACTGGAGAGGAATGATCTGTGAAGAGCACCCTCTGATCTCGTATAGTTATAACTCAGATGATATTTCATATTTTCTCCTCCCAATATCCAGCGCCAGCCATCAGACGGCGATGCTATGGTGAAATGCCGAGTTTATGTGCATTTATTGCTATTTGATTTCTATCAAATCTAAACCTGTTACCATAATTACTGGGGATTCAAGAAAATATGAGTAACGCTCAATGAAGGAAACGGTGCTGAGAACCGAATCAATAATCTCATTATTAAATGTCATCCCGCGTGATGCTGATTCTGAGATAGAGACATTTGATTGGTTGACAACAACAAGGAGGTTCTTGGACTTTTAACTGTAGTTCTGGTTTAGAGAAAAGGTCAAAGGTCATGGCATTATTGCAGTTCTAATGTAGGGTTGGACTCGGTAAACGATCATTTGATAATTACTTTGATGAAAACGCACGATTTATTGAATAAAGATTAGCATCTTGACGTCAGTGTAATCTGGGAACTCTCAGTTTAATATCAGTTTCATTAGTGGAAGATGGAGTGTATGACAGACCGGGAATAAAGGTGATTGAGATGTTTCTTTTACGAGATTTTATTTGGTTTTATCATGAATATATATCATCACTTAATTGCAAGGGATGGATTTGAAAAGTTTTACGAGATTCATTTCAATGTTAATATTGGTTTTATTTCTTGATAAAAATAGAAAGGGCTTAAAATGAATAACATCATAATACTTTTTAAGATTTAATGATGACTTTGGATCCAAGTATACACTTTGTATCATGTATTCAGGTAATAAATCTGTTTTTTAATGTTTAGTAAGTATGTAGGCTGAAATAGTGTAGACACTTTGATTTTCGACAGATTTTTCTCCATACTGTCCTTTAGCAAATAAAATTAAAATATTTTACATTAACCTTAAGATGTTATTGGTTAAAGAGAATTTATGTAATAGCTTAGCTTTTGATGAGGTAATTGTTATGACCAATCAAAGGGAGTGAACTCTTGAAGCCTTAGTTTCCCCTGGGTCTCAAACATTACTTGTACAGGTGTGGACGTCTTAGGTGGGAGATTTTATATAGATGTAGGGTTTCTGACAGTATGCTGTCTGTGTCAGTATAAGTTGTATGTTGCTTGTCAGGAGTGGGAACACATAAACAGTCTGATGGAATCATGAGTGGATGGCTTGGAACAGTCTCCTTCCTTATCTAACTGGCTGTGCTGTGCTGTGCTGTGCTGTGCTGTGCTGTGCTGTGCTGTGCTGTGCTATATAAGAAAAATAGTAACTTTTTTTAATACCTGCAGCCCTACTTTTTTCTATTTCCTTTCCTAGGTACTTGGGGGACAGTGGGGAAGCCTAGTGGTTAAATATAAACTAAACCACTAAATCCAACCTATGAACACACAATGCTGTTTTGAAAGTGGTCAAATGTAGCATGTTATATTTGGGACTATCCGGTGGTGGCTGAGTGGATTAGATGGCCGACTTAGTGTGCTGGCCTTTCAAGTGGGTGTGGGTTTGAATCCTGGATGAGACCCTACCTAACCAATGAACTAGAATCTGTACTTTACTGAAAAAGTGAAATCCAAAATATGACATGTGTTAAATCCAACCAACTGACCTGAATTTGGAGGGCCTAAATTTTACAAATAAAAATGGTTTATCTTAAAGGAAGTATTGAATACCTAATCTGAATAGAAAAACATACAAAGTATGAGATTCTTATATCTCTGCTAAAATGTGGTACATAAGTATATATCACATACAAGTATTACATGGGAACAATGAGCACTGTAAAACCTGGATACATAGTTTGTTAAATGTTATAACACAGTACTTCATCACTTTCACAGTGCCTTGTTGATTACTATACCTCCTATGCTTGTGTTATATTCAGCATATCAAAATTCTCAGAAGAATGATTAGCTGCTAATGTGACAAAAACCATACTTTGTTTCTTGTCTTCAATAATGAAGAATAACAAAGTTTGAGATGTTGTGGAAATGGTATACATTGTTTGTCGACATGCACCGGTGAAAGCTCCCACCTGCCTGGTATCTATAGCTGATAATACCAAGGGAGACAGTCGTAGTCCCGAGTTAGACACCGTCATCTCCCAGAGTGATGGAAGTTGAGACATGTGGAATTTGTATTTGTGAGGGGCGAGGATGAGTGCATTGTCTGACTGCAAGGGAATGCAGTAACTGATACTTTGAAGATCACACTTACATCAAGAAAACGGCCATTTTGTTTGCATGGGGCATGTCTTTGCCGGTTTGCTGGTAGTTTGTCATTCTGGTGTCTTTGGGGCTTTTTCTTCAGTTTTGTTTGACGATTAAACACTTGTCCAAGATATTTTTTATGGATTAAACTTCTTTTTAATTTCTCTCATAACGTTTCGAGACCATTCCAGGTGAACTGATGAAGGGGCCTGGAATGGTCTCGAAACGTTGTGAGAGAAATTAAAAAGAAGTTTAATCCATAAAAAATATCTTGGACATCAATGTACAACTTCTAAATGCCACTGAAAGACATGATTAAACACTTGTTTGTGTTTGTAATATGTTTAGATAAAAATGATGAGATATATTTTAGGTATGAATAACACAGTTGTGTAAGGAGTCACAAGTTACTGTATAGAGTTTCTTCCCTTTGTCATGCTAGGGTCCGGTCTTTGTGTTTTGGAATCAGATTAGTCCTGATTATTATACTTAGGATTTTGTTAGTTTTTATTCAATTCAAAGTTTCCTCCAAAATGAAATTGATATGTCTAAGTAGGTTTAAAACAAACTTACTAACTTAGAAATGAGGTATTTGTGTTACCTCAATATTTTCTTTACTTTTACAAGCTGGGATCAATTTGAATTAATTTGCATATTCAACTTCAAGACTGATCGTCAGTGATAATAAACATTGGTGACAAGAAATTTGATGTTGTTTATGGTACATTTCACAGTCAAAAGAGTCTTAATAGTTATCAGAGGAATTCTTAGAAAATATCCATTGGAGAAACACTCGCAAGAATCTTATATGTAATGACACTATTAAGATGCATTCAACACCAAATATTTCCAGCATGTAAGCTTTACATGTTTTACTAGACAGCCTCCATCAGACTTTATTGTCATTTGATACTAGATGCATGTACCCAGATTTGTCTAACCCTAATGTTGCTGGAATTAGCTAATTGCTGTAGATTCCATCTACAAGATATTATATATCTGTAGCCAGTATCATGCCTATGGATGTCACTGTGACAATTTTATACTGATGTTATTGGGTCATAATGCTTCCCATATGTGATTTGATCTTGGTAATAATAATAACTAATGTGTTATGCACCAAATCCACATTCTAAAACATTCACAGCACTATTTTATTACTCAATTAATGGATCAGTGTACATGTGACTTTCATTCCCTTCTTCCAGGGAAGTATACAACCCATGCTGATTGTGACATAGCTGACGTAATCTCTGAATTAAATCAAACCCATCTCACTTATGTTTCAATCGAGATGTACTCTTACCCAGTCAGCAGCCAGCAATACATACAATATTAGTTCCAGTGATCAAAGGACAACCGCGTCATGGTTCATCAGCAATACTATCTAAGATTTGAACCGGTGGAATCTGTGGCAGAACACATCATCTGGGAGCATCCATGGCTTCTCTAGGTGGCCGTCCACCGAACCATGGACTCATGCTTCATGTCATGTGTCATATGTAATATGGGTGTTGGTTGTGAACTTGATGTGCTAGGTGAGGCGCTTCATTCCAGAGAAAACATTCTTGTCATCTTACATCACCTTCTTTATTGTTATTTTTATTTCATTAGGTTTAATGTATGTAGTATGTTTTGTGAAAGAATGATGTTTTTGTTTGGGTGAGAAAACTAATGACTTTTTTATTTTTTATATTTTTATTTTTGTTAATTTTTTATTCTCGATAAGTAGTAAGTGTATGCAATTTATAAAAAGAGAATGGACACATAATGACACGTACTGGCTTGTTTATTGTCAGGTCATTGTTTTTACGTCACATGTTTCCGATGGCAGTGTTTACTTGCGCTGTAATGGGGCAGTTTGCATCGCACAGACATTGTAAATACTTAGATGATGGCATGTGTTTAAGATAAAGTTGTCTTTAATAAGTTAGTCACATGTTTTACAAATGTTCATATCCTAGTGGCTAAAGTGTTGGCTCGTTACCCACAAGACAAAGAGTTGGATGCTAAAGACCTTTGAACAGTTTGGCCAAATCTTTTTCCAGGTTAAATTAATATATGATTAGTAATGTGAACTATGTGAAAATATGTCATTCGCTCCACTTAGAACCATATTACAGAGATATAGGTTAATGAGCTTGGTCTCCTGTACCTAGTCTCACTGTAGCTTGTCAATGTAGTTGTCAGTGTTGTATCTGCCAAGTTGCTGACAATATGGCTGGTGCGTACATGCATGTGTGGATGACGCAAGAGATGTAAACATTGTTGTCATGCACCTGATTCAACAGTCCGCCCTGACAGATCCTCCAAGACAAGTATTTGTCACCATTCCCCCTCATTCCTGCATGCATACACTCATTATGTCACAGTTAGTTAGAAATGTGGATTGGGCTGAGCTTATAGCTTGACTGTACAGTATATTGGAGTGAGTGAGTTGAGTTTTACGACGCACTCAGCAATATTCCAGCTATATGACGGCGGTCTGTAAATAACCGATTCTGGACCAGACAATCCAGTGATCGACAGCATGAGCATCGATCTATGCAATTGAGAACCGATGACTTTTGTCAACCAAGTCAGCGAGCCTGACCACCCGATCCTGTTAGTCGTCTCGTACGACAAGCATGGGTTACTGAAGATCAATTCTAACCTGGATCTTCATGGGTAACGGTATATTGGAATATCCATTTCCACAAGCATGGAATCCTCTAGGCCCTGTTCTACAAAGCAATCTTAGCGAAGGGGATGACAATGTGGCCTAGAGGTTGAAGAATTTCATTATCACACCAAACACAGCAAAGACCTGTGAATTGTGTGAAACCCATTTTCTAATGTAATGTGATGGTGGTGAGGTCGTTGCTAGACTATATTCTCATAGCTAGGTACCATTTCCACAGAGTCCTCTAGGCCGTGTTCAGTAAAGGGTTGACCGTGTGGTCTGGAGCTTGAAACATTTCATTATCACACCAAACACACAGAAGACGGGTAAAATGTGTGAAGCCCAATTCCTGATGTTGCCTGCCGTGAAATGTCTAGTATAATACCTAATGATTTGTAAAACCTTACCAATTCTCTCAGTGATGGAAGAGAACCTTTGTCAACGTATGCGAGTTATGATCGTATTAGCTCTAAGGGGTGACCACGTGGTTTGGAGGTTGGAACATTTAATTGTCACACCAAACACAAAGAAGATGGGTAAAATGTGTGAAGCCAACGTCCCATGCGGTGAATGACTTCCCTGAAGGAGGATGAAAACAATCTGATTACTTGGTGTTAAAAAATATGACAATTAAGGAAACCAGGATCCCCTACTTTGTGTGTACAGTATGTTTCTAGAATAATCTCAACACATGCTGTATACAGAAGCTTTAATTATGAGACATGTTTTTGTTCAGATTCCTACATATTTTCACCAAGATATATTTATGAGATCAAGCTTTTTCCAGTGAAATACAACATCATAACGCTGCCGTTGACACTTCCATTCCCTATCCCAGGATGGGGTTACTTCCAAAATAACAAACTGACATGGCTAAAAAGGTTTTCTACTGTTTATCGTCTTATAAGAAAACTGGTGAAAAACATGCAAATTATCCAATTTCATTTGTATTATCATTAAACCATGTCAAGCTGTGACTTTATTATCTGCATCTTGAAACAATTATCATTTACTATTCGCATGGTATGTTTATGATCATTCATTATGACATATAAACATCGAACATGTAGTATTACGCTTTACATATGGCATACAATCTTCTTATATTCAATGGTTCCCAGCGGTTAGCCATGGTTAAAGATTCCTGTTGAAATTCTCGGGCACACATATATACTTTTCTCTCATAGGGGCCACTGTGGCCTTGTCATCTGAAGTGCTTATATTCGCAGAATGCAGACTTGCATCCCTTAGGTATCCCAGAAACCTTTATGGATTTAATCTTGGCTTGCTTTGATTGTTTTTAGGTTTGTGAACACCATACTCGTTCTTGTGGGTTTCACCAAAGTGGTAACGTCTGAGACTTCAGGCTTTCCTTCCATATTAAGCTGGCACTCACTCCAGACCCATGAAGATCCGGGGTAGAATAGGTCTTCAGCAACCCATGCTTGCCACAAAAGGCGACTATGCTTATATTATAACGGGATCGGATGGTCAGGCTCGCTGACTTGGTTGACACATGTTGTCGGTTGCCCATTGTGTAGAATGATGCTCATGCTGTTGATCACTGGATTGTCTGGTCCAGACTCGATTATTTACAGACCGCCACCATATAGCTGGAATATTGCTGAGTGCGGCGTAAAAGCTAAACTCACTCACTCACTCCATATTAAGCTGGCATATCACTATACGACTCCAGTATTGTATAAATCAATGTTAAACTATGATCATACTCAATCTTCCCACCAATAGGACTACTGCAAACAGTGAAACTTTTGAAATTTAAGCACCAACATATTTAATAGCCAATTGGGCATACAAATCACAGTCATCAATGTAGCTGTAATTTGATTGCAGAGTTGTGTCCCTTTGGTAAACCAGGCACCTATCATAGTGAGTTCAAATCCTGCTTTGTCCTGATTAGAGGTTTGTTCTAATTCTAGGTTTGTTAGCATCATATACATTTGTGGTTCTCCCCAAAGAGGTTAGCGCTTTAGCACTGCAGGGAGTGCTAGGCTGAAGGGAAAATAGTACGGTTCGAGACTGTGAGACAGACTACAAAGAGGTAAACATTTGAAACATGCATCACTTCAGAAGTTCTTCCCACATCAAGCAGAACTACCAAACTGACCCACTGACACATTCAGATATTATCCTTTCTGTGAATAATGATGACAGATGAAAAGATAATCATATAGGAATATGGATAAACATATATTCAAAATTAAAATAATCTATAAATTCATTAATTATTATGGCAAGTACTATGCATCAAAGTTGCATGCATCCTTTGTTTTTGTTTGTTGTGAAACACTGCAGTCAGCTATATATGGCAGTCTGTAAATGATCATGTCTACACCAGACAATCCAGTGATTGATGTCATGAGCATCAATCTATGCAATTGTTGGGACGGTGTGGTAGTCTAGTGGTTAAAGCGTTTGCTTGTCACGCTGAAAACACGGGTTCGAGTCCATTTCTGGTGTCCCTGTCATGATGTTGCCGGGCGGTGGGGTAGCCTAGTGGTTAAAGCGTTCGCTCATCCCGCCGAAGACCCGGGTTCGATTCCCCACACAGGCACAATGTGTTAAGCCCATTTCTGGTGTCATGATATAGCTGGAATATTGCTAAAGGTGGCGTAAACCAAACTCAGTCACCCTGGAATATTGCCCACCCACTAAACCATACCCACCCACCCACTCACTCATTCATTATGCAATTGGAATATGCATCTACCAAATCAGCGAGCCTGACCACCAAGCCCGTTATTGGGTTCTTTCGACCAGCTTTGGTTGCTGAAGACCAATTCTAACCTTCATCTTCATGGGCAAACTACATATCCATGACACTTGATCAGTCATAGTACTGGCTGTCTATTCCACTGGGAAACAGCTGAGATAAGAGTCCATGGGTTGCACAGTTTTCAGGATGAGCACTAAATATATAGACTGTTACGACCTTTACTTGCTCTGAAGTCTTGGTGTGGTGATACAGCTAAAACCTGTAGAACCCGCGAAGATCCGGGTTAGAATTGGTCTTCAGTAACCCATGCTTGTCGTATTGTTCCGACTGACGGGATTGGGTGGTCAGGCTCGCTGATTTTTAAATTTTTGTTATCACTTTATTTCATGATGTTATCACTGGAATGGTTACATACTTTATGCATTTGTCGTGGTGGTACATGTAGATATTATAAAACATAGGACATGGGATGATAAAATATGGTACTTATTATATGAATGCCTGGTGTTGTTGCAATTAATGGGTACATCAAGGTTATGGCAAGATGAGTAAAGGTCTGAAGAATTTATTCATGTTGCAGTCTTGAAAAGGTAGCACATTTGTCAAGCACTATAATACCAGTGTGTAGATCTTTTTAATACAGCAATGATTTGCATACACATACGCCATCGCATGCACAGCATCATAGGCATATGAAATATTCTCAAGCTCATGATGTTGATCACTGGATTGTCTGCTCCAGACTTGATTATTTACAGACCGACGCCATATAGCTGGAATATTACTGAGAGTGGTGTTAAACAACAACTATACAAACAAAACCTGTAGAAACATACTCATTACCTCACAGCTTCTTGTATAAAGACAATCTTACAGATTTTGACTGCAAGTTCAATAGTAATCACCATAATCTGAAAGTATGTACCTAAATCATCAATATCAGTTGAACACCTTTAGTTTTGATCATGAGATTGTTTTAATGATTCTCAGATCCTAATTAAGTTCTTTGATGTATGTCAGATTATAATTATTCAATTATAAGAATATTGCTGATCATTAGCAGAACTGCTTGGGTTGTTGTCTTTAATCAACACGGACATCAGCTGAAGTCATGTCAGTGAAGATCTATACATGCTGGATCATCGTGGATCATTGTGGACTAGGTCCTTCGCTAAGGCTTCAATTATTTGTGTGTAGTATTGAAGGGATATTGGAATATCCTGAGCCCTGTATCCTGAGGTGCAGCATTCTGCTGTTTCACTCCTCTCCAGTGAAGATGTTGCTAAAACACAAGTCCTTCTCACAGTCCCTGAACCACATTATTTTCAGGTCCGCACATCCCTTTCTGCAATGCTAAAGCCCTTAATGAAGTCTAGATTAGGCTGATTTGAGCTCCTTTTTGATTCACATTGAATAATTTCTTCAAGTTGGAATATACTGGGACCGCTAGCTGGGTTCCAGGTAGGTCCCCTGTCACGGGTCAGCTATGCCTTGGCAACACAGTGTACAGTCTACTATAAGCATGACATAACCAGAGGTACAGGTGTGTGCTGGGTTCCAGGCAGGTGCCCTGTCATGGGTCAGCTATGCCTTGGCAACACAGTGTACAGAGTCTACTATAAACATGACATAACCGGAGGTACAGGTGTGTGCTGGACACGGCAGGGGGTTGTCGGCGGCGGGTTCAGGAGCGGCTCGCGCTATGTACATCACGCTGGGATATGTCTGTCTGCTCTGTCAGTCTGCCATGTTTTCATAGATGTGTCCACATCTTGACAGCGTTGATGCAAATACTTCTGAAGGGTGGATTGGAACTTGTGTTGCTGGAATTTCTTTGATGCCAGGCACTATTATCTGTCGATTCACTATGATGTGCCAATACCGATCTACCACGATCTGCTAGTCGTCAGTCACCATGATCTGCTAGTCCAGTCATATGATTCTGCTAGTCATCAAAGTCACTCATTCATAGTCGCCAGTCACCAACTAGGCATCTGTAAGTGCTGGTTTACTCAAGATCATGGTCAGTCACTATGATCTGCTATTAGTCATCAGTCATCATGATCTGCTAGTGATCAGTCACCATGATCTGCTAGTCATCAGTCAATATGATCTGCTAGTCATGTCATCATGGATCTGCTAGTCATCTTGATTCACCATGATCTGCTGTCATCATGATAAGTGGTCACGCCTATAATCTGGGTCATCATGATCTGCTAGTCATCAGGCACTATGATTTCGCTAGTCATCAGTCACCTCTACATGATTCGCTGGTCATCAGTCACATTAACATCAGTCACCATTATTCGCTAGTCATCAGTCACTATTATTCGCTAGGTCAATATGATCTGCTAGTCATCATGGTCACCGCGTTAGTCATCGATTCAATTCATGATCTGCTAGCTATGCGTTAATGGTGGTGGTGGTCATCTGATTCAATGATGTGCTAGTCATCAGTCACCAAGCGATGTGCTAGTCATCAGTCACTCATTGCTCAGTCATCGTCACCACGATGCTGTCATCAGTCATCCACGTCACCATGATGTGCCTAGTCATCAGTCACCATGATCTGCTAGTCATCAGTCACCATGATGTGCTAGTCATCAGTCACCATGATATACCATACCAGTCACCATATATAGTCATCATGACTCGAGTCACTGTACCGTTATCGGTCATCAGTGATTCAGTCACCATGATGCTGCTAGTCAGTCATCAGTCACCATGATCTGCTGGTCATCAGTCACCATGATCTGTTGCTAGTCATCAGTCACCATGATCTGCTAGTCATCAGTCACCAGTCACCATGATCTGCTAGTCATCAGTCACCATGATCTGCTAGTCATCAGTCACCATGATCTGCTAGTCATCAGTCACCATGATCTGCTAGTCATTAGTCATCAGTCACCATGATCTGCTAGTCATCAGTCACCATGATCTGCTAGTCATCAGTCACCATGATCTGCTAGTCATCAGTCACCATGATCTGCTAGTCATCAGTCACCATGATCTGCTAGTCATCAGTCACCATGATCTGCTAGTCATCATGATCTGCTAGTCATCAGTCACCATGATCTGCTAGTCATCAGTCACCATGATCTGCTGGTCATCAGTCACCATGATCTGCTAGTCATCAGTCACCATGATGTGCTAGTCATCAGTCACCATGATCTGCTAGTCATCTGATTCACCATGATCTGCTTGTCATCTGATTCACCATGATATACTGGTCATCAGATTCACCATAATATGGTAAATGATATACTAGTCATCATATGCCAGTCATAAAATTCACAATGATACACAAGTCATCACAATCCCTATCATATACTTTCATCACACCCTCCCTCCGTCATATGCTTTCATCACGCCCTCCATCATATGCTTTCATCACACCCTCCATCATATGCTCATCGTAACATTCACCGTGATCTGCCACCGCCATACCAACCTCCTTGGTTCCACAGAAAGGGTTCGCATCTTTGACTGCATCACTTTGAGACTTTCCCTTTAAGCTGAAATTGATGTAATTGAAATACAATTAGTGTTGGCATTTTGCCTCAACTCAATCACTCATTTAATCCCACTCACACTTGTTGAGATTTTTGCTTTGTATTTAATGTAAAGATGGGTCTGAGAGTAATAACTTGAGCTGAATTTTGATAATGAAGGGTAGAATGATGTCAGTGTCGACAGTGGAAGTAATTGATTATAACACCAAAGGTTTAACATATATTAAAGTTGTGCTGGGTCACTTTGACATGTCAAAAGAGGATTGGAATTATATCTCTCACAATGTGCATAAATGTAACAGAAATTTCAATTTGACTTGAATCAGATCAATATTTTTGTTGCAAAAACTAATAAAAGGTAATTATTCATCTGTGTTTCTGGCACATTAAGAACTGTATCAGATCATGAATTGGATGTGTGACATTTGGATAAATGTATGCCTTTCCAATCAAAATGGCATGCATTTTTCATATGAACAAGATCCACGTGTTCTGCCACACTTCATTAGTTTTCAGAATTTTATGCTGGTTGTTGCTTTCCAGATGTTTTGTAGGGTAATGGTTTGAGTGAGTGAGTGAGTTTAGTTTCACGCCGCACTCAGCAATATCCCAGCTATATGTCGGCTGTCTGTAAATAATCGAGTCTGGCCCAGACAATCCAGTGATCAACAGCAAGAGATTGATCTGTGCATGGGAACCGATTAGTCATCCAATTGTTCTAATCCGTTAGTTGCCTCTTACGACAAGCATAGTCGCCTTTTATGGCAAGCACATGGGTTGCTTAAGACCTATTCTACCCCGGATCTTCACGGGTCGGTAATGGTTTGAAGTAATACAACACACAGAAGATGTGGAAGGGTCCTCTGAGATGTGGATGATCTGGGTTAGAATTGATCTTCAGGAACCCAGGCTTGTTGTAAGAGGCGACTAACGGGATCGGAGGGTCAGACTCGCTGACTTGGTTGACACATGTCATCGTGCCCCAATTTTGTATATTGATGCTCATGCTGTTGATCACTGGATTGTCTGGTAGAGACTCGATTATTTACAGACCATTTGCATCTAGCTGGAATATTGCTGAGTTCAGCTCAAAACTAAACTCACTCACTCACTCACTCACTCACTCACTCACTCACTCACTCACTCGTTCATTGGTTCCTCTATTGTGCATTGACTGACAGGTCTGTTTGGAAGAACCGTTCAACACAAACCAACGACTGTTCATGCCTGCCCCATCTGCTAGCGATTTCTCAATTTGTATAGATGCAAAACTATGCACTACACTCATCCGACCATGCAACCATTGGTGGAGTAGAGGTGTATGTATTTATCTTGGCTTATACATCTGTTGTGGAAGGAACCATAGATAGGATATGGAAATGATATGAAAGCAAACAAGGTTGAATAGGCCACATTTGGCCATCATAACTGTTATTTCTATTCTGATTACAATCATCTAGTGCAGAGTGTGCCACAAGAGAGCTTCATTTTATCATCATCCTAGTGGGGGCATGGGTGGCACAGTCAAGGCATTGGGAATATCCCTGAAGAGTTTTCTCTTCGGGCACATCAGGGGCTAGACTAGGTTAGTCTGAAAATGTTTAAGTCTGATATAATAAAACTAATCCATTTAAATTGAAAAGGAGCCTGTGAGCCCGAGGAACATCTAGACTTGCTTCATTCAGGGCTTCTGCTCTGTAGAAAAGGGCAGGTTGGTTGGGAAATGATATGGTTCTGGGACTGTGAGACATATAAATCAAGGACCTGTGATTGTTGGTGTCATCCTGATTATGTTTCTAGGTGTGTCACTCGTGAAGATCCGGGTTAGAATTGATCTTCAGTAACTCATGCTTGTCGTAGGAGGCGACTAACAGGATCGGGTGGACAGGCTCGCTGATTTGGTTGAAACATGTCATTGTATCACAATTGTATAGGTCAATGCTCATGTTGTTCATCACTGGATTGTCTGGTCCAGACATTACCGCTTATATATGGAATACTGCGGGGTAAAACTAAACCATATAGCTGGAATATTGCTCACTCACTCGGGGTACTCAAACTAACTCACTCACTCACTCACTCACTCACTCAATCTAGATTTGTCGGCACCATTCACCAGAGTGGGCCTTTCCTCCCACATCGAGCTGGTGTGTTATCTTATAGCTGGGCAGTGGGAGAGTCGAGTGGTTAAAGTGTTCACTCGTTATGCCAAGACCCGGGTTCGATTCCCCTCATGTGTGCAAAGTGTGAAGCCCATTTCTGGTGTCCCTTGCCATGATATTGCTGGAATATTGCCACAAGCAATGTAAAACCCAACTCACACATGCTCACTCGGGGTGGTGTGGTAGCCTAGTGGTTAAAGTGTTCGCTTGCCATGCTAAAGACCCCTGTTCAATTCCCAACATGGGTACAGTGTGTGAAGCCCATTTGTGGTGTCCCTTGCCATGATATATCTGGAATATTGCTAAAAGCGGCATAAAACTAGACTCACTCACTCCACTTGGTGTTATACCCAAATTCACACTCAATTCATACAAGTTAAACTTTGTGATTCAAATAACTTTAGTTTCTTGCTTATTATTATCAGATGTGTTGGGAGGGGAGTGATTGGATTCGTTTGTTCATAGCTAGTCTTTATTGAGGCAGTTGTACATTGATTGACCCAGGTAGAATTGTAGTTGTTGTATCAAGATTTTTGGCTGAATTCAACTTGCCTTAGTATCAGGCAGTATCAGTATCTTAGTACTGGTAGATTTTGAGAAACGTGTTCAGAGGGAGTCACTTTGAGCTATTCTTCAACACCAATCTAATGCTCCATGATCAACTGATATTTTCTTCAACGCAGCATTGAACCCAACTTACTCACTCACACAGAAAGTTTAGGAAAGTCTGGCATGTTTTAGCTGCTGTAATTATGAAACTCCCCAGAAATAGTCCAAGCAGAAATGCCATGCTGTCAAGAAACCTTTAAAAATGGCAGCCCCTGATTTAAGTTCAGTGACCTTGAAACAAGTGTGTCGTACAACTGTAGCTCATTACATAACCCAGTCCCAAGCTGGCTTCACCCCAGACATCAGTACCTCCTTGACCTTGTTGTTTGGCAGTGGCTGCGTAACTCATCTGTATGGTCCATTTAGATGTCCAGCGACATTAGTGTCCGGAGTGCCGTCCCAGACGGAGTGAATACCTGGCATATCTGCAATGACTCTGGATTTTAGTATTATCTCCTGTAATGAAAGCACAGACGCTTACCACGGGCACTTTACTGGATGCTCACATTAAACATGATTATGGTCAAGATGACCGCTTTTGGCTAGTGTGTGTCAGAGGGGAGGACAGCTTCCTCTTTTTGTGAACAAGTTTGATATCCATCCATCATTTCACGTCTATTTTGGTTTATAAAAATAATATGTGGGATAGTGGGGTTACTATTTAGTGTTGATGTTTTATATTTCACATCATTAGCAATATTGCAAATGATTGAGAATTTGGTGGAATATTTATCAGAAACATGAATATATGTGTTGATGTTTCATTGTTTCCTTTTCCCTTACTTCAGACATAGGGGCGGTGGGGTGGCTTAGTGGTTAATGCATTCGCTTGTCATGCTGAAAATCCGGGTTCGATTCCCCACATGGGTACAATGTGTGAAGCCCATTTCTGGTGTTCCCTGCCATGATATTGCTGGAATATTGCTAAAAGCGGTGTAAAACCCAACTCACTCACTCACTACTTCAGATATACAGATCAAGATTGCTGATGGTGAAGCTTCTGTATTTGGCGAGGACGATATTACTGCTGGCTATTCATGGTGAAGACGTTGCAACTTTTGGTTGAGAAGTAACACTGCCATTATTCCTCATGGAAGCAAAGTGTTGAACTCTGTCTGTGACATAAAGCCTCCTAGATCAGTAATATATTGGTTATTGATTGCGCATGTGCAGTAGTCAGAAGAGATGGAGGAGATTCAGGCGCCGATGGTTCTGAAGAGTCTTCTGGAAAACTCATACGCTCACATGCGTATACACCAACATATGCTTCTCTTCATGCTGGGAGATCCTACAGAATGTCAAAACAGTTGCCACCGTGACGTCACATGGAGACAGTTGTTTTCATTTTTGTCTCAGGAATGAAACCTTAAGATGGAAATTTGGTATTTTTTCCATCCAATTAGGTTATTAGTTGTTTTCCATCCGGTGTTAGTGGTAGCATGGAGGTGGAATGGCAGGCTTTTGTGACAGCTTGGTACTCCATGTGCAAATGCAATTATGGTTGTGTCGAGAAGTTTTTGGCCTTTAACGGGTCTGGGACATTGTAAGAGATGGCTGTTGAGTCTTGTGGTTTAATTTACCATGCCATTGGTAGTCAGCTGTTGCATGTCATAAAAATCGAAGAATCGGCACCGTGTGTAAAGTTGTACTTACGCAGCAAAGAACAGTGTTGTAGAAACAGGAGTTGCTGAATACAAGAATACATTATATTGAAAACTGGAACATGACAGACTGAGACAATAAAAGTGATGATTAAGCAAATTTCATCAGTTGTGTAGGTTAAGAATGATGACAATAGTTATTGGCAAATTCAGATACCTTTTTCTGCAAATGTCTTGTTTGAAGATGTAGAGGTCTACAGGGATTTCTCTAGCCTTAATAACCCCCATATCAAAGGGGAATCACCTCCTGATGAAAGTTGATTGAAAGAAGGTTTTAGGCATTGATAATGGAGTTTCATTCGCTAATCAACGACATTTTGTTTGTTTAACTATTTCTCGTCCTATGGGACAATGATGAGTTGTGGTGTTCACTTCTCAGCTGATGACAGAGAGAGCAGTTGTTCATACAGAAAGGAACATTTTAAAAATTCACCTTCAAGCATATTCTGCTTGACTGTGTGGACATATTGTCTGCAAGGGATTCACACTATGATGCAACAAATCTGACAGATCTGTTCTCCCGCGTGAGCGCTCATGTGATAGTGAACTACCTGAGGGAAGTTGATCTGTATCATAAATTGTAACTGTGTAATGTGACTAACAAATTGCCTGCCTTCAAATTTAGTGCTATGCCTTTTTCTGTTTTAAATGACAATGTAATGAATATATGTTTTTGAAATAAAACTCATTTTGACTCTGTACCTACAATGATTATTAATGCAGACTTGTTCTCATCACTATATGGCTGGAATAATTCCGATGTGACGTAAAGCCCAACTCATCTCAACTAATAATTTTTAAACAGCTATAGCAATATATAAATTTGGTGTCGAGGAAGAAGCTAATATCCTTGTATTTTATTACTTAATATTCACTTTTAAGGGTTTATTTCATGAGACATGATTCGGGAAGTGGACTTCATGGTATTGCAGCATTTCTTTCTGAGTTCATTTCTTCTTTAATTGTGCCATCAACTAGCCAACATCTTCAATGTGGAACCAGCAGGGGCAAAGTCTCCATCCTCTCAAGCATGTATTGTGGAATATCATGATAATTATATGATGTTCCTGGACTGAGTAACAGTGGTGGGTGCCCAGTTTGAAGTCGGCTGTTTCCAATTACTGGTCCATTGCTTGCTATTTACCCAGACCCATCTTCATCCAGGATGGTAGTGACTGCAGGCCTTGGCTTAGTCTGTCTCACAGTCCCTGAACCACACTATTTCCCTACTTGCCAAGCCCTCTCTGCAGTGCTAAAGCCCTAAATAAAGCAAGTCTAGATTTCCTCAGGTTCTGAATCTCTGGTCTCCCTGGGGCTCCTTTTCAATTTATATGGGCCTGTGTGTTACTATCAAAATTATATATATATTCAGAGACTAAGCATTAGTCTAGCCTTGGCTGTGAACTTCTCAACCCAGAACAATTTGCTTGCAGCCCTGGAAGGACTGTATATCAGTATTGTCTCTTCTTTGAGGTTACTCTGACAATGTTGTTGATGTGAAGGAATTGGAAGGTTAGAGTTTAGTAGGTTTAGTACCAAGTGGGGGATGGTATTTGTTGAAGCTCACTGTAAAATGTCTGCAGTCTAGTCTTGAATCTTGGTATGACAAGAATTTGTTTATCTATAAAATCATCTTTATCTTTGCTACCACTGTTGTGATGTTGTGTGATGCTTGTGGGTGAGAACAGTTTTTCAGTTACATCAGTTTCTTACTTTTCTGATAAGGAACCCTGATGGAGATGTTGCTTAGAATTTGTACCCAGCAAACTGGGCTCATGCTATCAATCACTTGTTTGTCTGGTCCAGACTCGATATCTAAAGCCTTCAGTCACATGATGTTCTTAAGTGTGACATTACAGCGAGTGAGTCTGGTTTTGCAATATTTCAGCAATATCACGACAGGGACACCGGACACGGGTTTCACGCATTGTGGAGAATCAACCCAGGTGTTTGTCATAAGGAGCAAATGCTTTAACCACAGGGCCACCTTACTGCCCTGAGTCATTAAACAACGAACCAACAGTCTGAATGATTATGGCAGTGTAAAATAGTATCAGTGAGTGAGTAAGTGAGTATGGTTTTATGCTGCTTTTAGCAATATTTCAGCAATATGACGGCGAGGGTCACCAGAAATGGGCTTCACATATTGTATCCTTGTGGGGAATGGAGCCCGGGTCTTCTGCATGACAAGCCAATGCTTTAACCACTAGGCTACCCCACTGCCCCTAATACATAATCAGCCAGGATTTATAATGTAACTACTTGATCTTCATTTTAGATGGTTGCTAGGGAACAATCCTGCTATGTGGTCCCCAGAGAACACAGTGTGTTATAGGGTGTAACATTTCACAGTTCACTCTATACCATGACTACTTCCTGTAATTTTAGGTAATGGAAAATATTTCTGTTCATCAAACAATTTTCCATTAATTATTGTCATAATGGGGTATATGGTTGCAATATGTGAGACAGAAAGGCTTCGCATAATTTTATGTAATGGAAAATATTTCTGCTCATCTAACTGTTTTCTGGTAATCAGTTTTATCATTTTTCGAGAATAGTCTCGTATCCACAGGTAAAATAAATGGCAATTTGCAAGTGACCTTGAAAAGAGGTTATGAATATGTCGAAGGTTAGTGTGTCAAGTATGTACAGATATGTAATAAATATTTGTAATTGCATGGAGGCGGAACAGATCTTCTCTTATGATTTAGAAGACAGAAATTCTTTACGATGATTTCGTTTCAAGGAACTGCTCATGTTTTCTTTGGCGGTTATTGAGTGATCAGAACGGTATGTGAAAGTGCTTTGAAAAAAGAAACCACATGAGGTCATACGAAAATTGAAATTGTTTCAAGCAGAAAGTGAAAGATTGTTATCTAAGCATGGTTTCCCTCCACTCTTTGTTGATGCTACAGAGGTGCAGATGAGTGGTCGACAGACAGATAACTTCTCCAGCAATCGGTGGGGAAATATCTGGAATCTGCTCCTTGAGGAGATGACTTTCAAATATGTTTCACTCATAATTAGAACATGATACATTCATTTCTCAATATGACTCTTCTGTCATGTCACTCTGACCTAGGGATAATAACTTACCTGGACTGGATACAAATTCAAATTGAATTACAGGAGCTTCGTAGAAATTTTGGCATAAGGTAGTGGTATGTTTGCTTTAATTTTTCATAAATTGTAATCCTGAGGATTATGTCTATCAGAGCAGGAAGAGAATGTTAGAGTAGCTTTCTCCTTGGGCGGGATGGTTTGTGCCCTGTTTGCTGGCTCTTGTATTACTAGAATCAGATCAAGCATTTGTGGAACAGACAAGGAAGAGTTGATACCTAAGGTACTGTGTGCCTGCTCTTGTAAATATACCTTTGCCATATATGCAGTTGTTTGTATGTTGAAGTTGTTTGGTGTCTTAAAAGGTTCAGAATTATTTTCAAAAACACAAATAGCTTTTGCTGTATTTTATATTAGCTCATGTGACTTGACTGAACTAGGCTCTTGTAAATACACGTACTTTCCATATATACAGTAGTTGAAGATGTTTTGAATCATAAATGGTTCAAAATTATTTAAAAAGTAAAAATAAAGACAAATTGTAGTATGTTAGCTCACCTGACTCACCTTGATTTGAACGTCTGACTTCCACTATCGTGGATCTTGAAGCTGCGAATATGTGCTGTTGGATGATAAGTTTGTCATGGCAATTTACTGACGGTTGATTGGTTGTTAATTAGTAGTAGTTTTGACATTTCTTAAACTACAAGGTTATTGTAGGTGGAACTTCACATGAATGATCCTAGGAATGGTGAACCGGTATCTATATTTTATTTTAAACTCAATCTTATTTTAAACATGGCTGCTATGGCAGCCATATATATGTAGTTCAGATACAACTGAACTGTTCTCATGAAAGTTAAAAATGGGAATTTTTCAAATCTTTTGTATCTTTTTATCAACATGACCCTTCAATAATGACACTGAGTATGTATAACAAAAGTGTTGAGAACTGTACAGACCTGTATAGACCCGTACAAATTGATTCTGTCTGCCTAATATAGCCGTGATATTTCCTAATAGTAGTGTAAAATGAAATGAAGCACTTCAGCAACTCATCAGATGTAAAGGAATTTCACAGACATATTTATCTATGTGTATGTACACAAAGAACCTTTCATTCATCAAATGTAGTAATGTTACACATGACTAGTTGTACAAATATATGTACGTAGTTTTCACTCATTAAATAAATATGCTACTCATGCACAACAGATTTACTATAGCAATGTGAAAGAATCGGGTGTTCTTCAGTTCTTTTTGAGAAGTATAAATTTTTCATAATTACCAGCTTGATAGAGAATGAATGGTGATATACACTCCACACGACCAAGTGAAAGTTGCCGATAAGTCTGTTGGCTTTCATTATCTCCTAATGGTAGATATATGTTCATGAAGAAATAACATATAGAACTCTGTAACTAGGAACAGGATTTTGGCTGTTACGTATCCATGCACATTGCCATCTTTGACAACTTTATTGTGTGTGTTAAGGAGAGTTATAGGATGAAGTGTAAGTAAGAGTTAAGCCAAATTAATCAAATGCCTTCAAATGTTTCGTTACCTTGGTGAAAGAGTGTTTTTGTTTATGACATTAACTTGCTGTGTTCATTACAGCTGTGTGGCACCTGTGTCTTTGTGTCTATTTG
Organism: Haliotis rubra; assembly: GCF_003918875.1. NCBI lineage: Eukaryota > Metazoa > Mollusca > Gastropoda > Lepetellida > Haliotidae > Haliotis > Haliotis rubra. The sequence continues at coordinate 548,670 of NW_025765037.1, forward strand.
AATGTGTCCTTTTTTATGCTGTGTTTTGTAGCTGTGTTGATGTGTCTTCATAAGGGGAATAGTGTTGTGCTGATATTTATGATGTGATTCTGTATCAGTTGGAAGGAGTGTGCTGTATAGGGGAGGAGGTAACAGGCTGTGAAGCAGAAGGGGAGGAGGGGGAGAAGGTCTGGCTGCAGTCAGGGAGCAGTAGAGACATGCCAAGGTTACGCCTAGTGCTGGATGGGGCAGGTACTACTGGGAGAGGAGGGGCTGTCGGGGGGGTCTGCATCGGGTGGGTAGACATAGATAAGGATCTTGGACAGGGGAGGTGCTTTAGAATAGGGTGGCCATAGGGATTGGACTGTTGAGAGCATGGGATTGCAATTGGGGAAGATGCTTTTGGATGGATTGGGATGGGGTAATAGCATTTAGTAGACACAGGTGAGATATGAGTAGTAGACACAGGTGAGATATGAGGAGTAGACACAGGTGAGATATGAGTAGTAGACACAAGGTGAGATGCAAGTAGTAGACACAAGGTGAGATATGAGTAGTAGACACAGGTGAGATATGAATAGTAGACACATGTGAGATATGACTGGTAGACACAAGGTGAGATATGAGATGCAAGTAGTAGACACAAGGTGAGATGTGAGTAGTAGACACAAGGTGAGATGCAAGTAGTAGACACAGGTGAGATATGAGTAGTAGACACAGGTGAGATATGAGACACAAGGTGAGATATGAGTAGTAGACACAAGGTGAGATATGAGTAGTAGACACAGGTGAGATATGAGTAGTAGACACAAGGTGAGATATGAGTAGTAGACAGAGTAGACAGGTGAGATACAAGGTGAGATATGAGTAGTAGACACAAGGTGAGATATGAAGACACAGGGTAGACACAAGGTGAGATATGAGTAGTAGACACAGGTGAGATATGAGTAGTAGACACAGGTGAGATGCAAGTAGTAGACACAGGTGAGATGCAAGTAGTAGACACAAGGTGAGATACGAGTAGTAGACACAGGTGAGATGCAAGTAGTAGACACAAGGTGAGATGCAAGTAGTAGACACAAGGTGGGATATGAGTAGTAGACACACAAGGTGAGATATGAGTAGTAGACAAAGGTGAGACAAGGTGAGATAGGTGAGATAATAGACACAAGGTGAGATGCAAGTAGTAGAGACACAGATGAGATATGAGTAGTAGACACAAGGTGAGATGCAAGTAGTAGACACAGGTGAGATGCAAGTAGTAGACACAAGGTGAGAGAGCAGTAGACACAAGGTGAGTAGTAGACACAGGTGAGATGCAAGTAGTAGACACAAAGGTGAGATGCAATGAGTAGTAGACACAAGGTGAGATATGAGTAGTAGACACAAGGTGAGATATGAGAAATAGACACAAGGTGAGATATGAGTAATAGACACAGGTGAGATATGAGTAGTAGACACAGGTGAGATACAAGTAGTAGACACAAGGTGAGATATGAGTAGTAGACAGGTGAGATGCAAGTAGTAGACACAGGTGAGATGCAAGTAGTAGACACAAGGTGAGATGCAAGTAGTAGACACAGGTGAGATGCAAGTAGTAGACACAAGGTGAGATGCAAGTAGTAGACACAAGGTGGGATGTGAGTAGTAGACACAGGTGAGATATGAGAAGTAGACACAAGGTGAGATATGAGTAGTAGACAGGTGAGATATGAGTAGTAGACACAGGTGAGATATGAAGTAGTAGACACAGAGATGCAGTAGTAGAAGTAGTGAGACACAAGACACAAGGTGTGAAATATGAGTAGATATAGACACAAGGTGAGATATGAGTAATAGACACAAGGTGAGATATGAGTAGTAGACACAGGTGAGATGCAATGAGTAGTAGACACAGGTGAGATGCAAGTAGTAGACACAAGGTGAGATATGAGAAATAGACACAAGGTGAGATATGAGTAGTAGACACAGGTGAGATATGAGTAGTAGACAAGGTGAGATATGAGTAGTAGACACAAGGTGAGATGCAAGTAGTAGACACAGGTGAGATGCAAGTAGTAGACACAAGGTGAGATATGAGTAGTAGACACAGGTGAGATATGAGTGAAATAGACACAAGGTGAGATATGAGTAGTAGACACAAGGTGAGATATGAGTAGTAGACACAGGTGAGATATGAGTAGTAGACACAAGGTGAGATATGAGTAGTAGACACAGGTGAGATATGAGTAGTAGACACAAGGTGAGATATGAGTAGTAGACACAAGGTGAGATATGAGTAGTAGACACAGGTGAGATATGTTGATGATATACAAAGTCTGCATACTAAACCTCATTAAAGAAAAACAGATCACTAATGTCATCCTAGTCGGTCTAATTAATGCATAAAAATGTGTTCATGGGAAATATTGCTATTATCCACACACGCAAGGTGATGGAGAACAGTATTTTCATAAGGTAGAGAGAAGATAAATGATAACTGCCAGTAGTTACTGTCAGTATGATAGAGTCATCACCTGTTACCAGTTATACATGCAACACATTTTCATGACTACCTTGTATGGCAGTGCCTGTACCATTGGCACTGATACTTGTATAATTCTCAGAAGCAGTTTGTACCAGGTTGGAATCTTGGAGATGGAAGATAAAATATTAACCTACTAAAATCGTCAGTCAGGGTTGTAACCAGACGTGTTATTTTTTCCATATGTTTCATCTTTTTGTTTGTGTGAAAAAAGATAATCATTAAAAAACAGCTGCTCTACTGCCAAAACTGTCAGATTTACACGAGCCCTAGAAACCCAGTGCCTCAGTTGTGTATCTGTGTAATAGGTTACGTGGAAAAACAGGGGCGGGTTAGCTCAGAGCCTGCTATTGCTTCTATACAAAATTGTTGTTCTGATAGCAGAAGCCAAAAAGAAACAGATGCCAAAAGAAGAAAAAATGTTGGAATATCTAAAAAAGGTTTTGGAATAAGTACTTTTTCAACAGGAGATATTCCCAGTTTATGTTTTGTGATGATGTTATTGTACTTAGGCTAGGCTAATGTGAAAATGTCTTTTACCTGCAGGGGGATGTTTTTGGTCTGGTGTGTTGAGTTTATTTGCTCTCTTGTGTTTCAGAGTCTTCATTAAAATATGAAAACATCATAGGTTACGAAAATGTATTGCAGAATAAGTCCAAACATCTTTCTGAAAGTTGATATCATGCACATTACTTCTTAAACCTGGAAAGTTTTTGCTGACCTTAGAGTGGGGTATTCATGCTTCACTGCGGCATGGTATCTCAGTGGGTTGGCACTATAAAACCAGCTTCAGTCTGGGCTAGTACAAGCAGCCGCACATACACATACACATGCATTCACGTCGTCATATGAGCGAAATATTCTCAAGCACGACGTTAAACCCAATTTCACCTCACCTTACTATCATACACCAACCTTCTGTTGTAAGGTAAGAGTATATGATCTGCTTTAAGAATCCCGAGCCCTCACTAACTGCTCCCATTACAAGACCCAGTTTACCAATATGGTATTATGGGGATGAAAGAGAGGTAGTGATATGGGCGGCCCCAGGAGAGGGGGATTCTCACTTGTGTCAGCACGCCTCAGCACTATCCTGTATCCCGCTTTCATCGGGCTGCCCCTCCCGCCAGCCAATCTCCACAGATCTGTTTGGTACCTGTAACAGTCGATGCTGCTAAAATCCTCCAACTTGGGGCTCCCTTGGCTCGGAACTCCATGGACTCATCTCCCACTAATGTATCCTCAGGTGACATGGGCTTCGCGTCAGCTTACATTCAGATCCTGGAAAAGCTGTGAATGATTTCAAACAGCACCCAGAGGATTACGTGGAGTCGTCGCTGTTAAGTTATGTTATAAAAAAAAACTGAAGTAGGAATTAAAGGGAATTGCGTTTGGTCATGGTTCCTTGATATGAGATACCGTTTTCAAGTTCTACCTGTTCCCCCTATATTTGATGGAGAATGCAAGACTCAAGTGCTAGAGTATGCCCATGACTATGTTGTGGGTTATCTGTGAGAATTAAATCAATGGGATGGAAAACTGATACAATCAGCGATAAATCAGTTCAGTGAAAAAGTTCTGACAAGATAAGTCAATGTTTAGTTCTCAAATGCAGCTATCAGTTTACTAACATGTGAGTTTTCTATACTCACTGAGTATGATATATTTTCATTAGGAATTAAGGCTATATGTAAGAACTTGAAAATGTTTTTGGTCCATGGTTAATTGTGTCAGATGTGATTTGAACCATTATCAAGAAAATATTGAAATCCCTTGTTCTAAAATGTATGACTAGGTGAGAAAATAGTATTTTGAGTTGGATTTTTAATAGCTTGTTCATGATTCAAAAGTAGTTCTAAGAATTCTAAGTCTCAACGAGTTGTATCCATATTGGACCAAATGCTGTATACTTGGTGTGATGAAGGAAGAGTGTAACGATAGGGCTACCTACGACCCCAGCAGTGGGTAATGCAAGGACCTATGTTGTGTAGCAGTATTTAGTCTCGTAGAGGATGAGAAGGTCAGCAGGAGGATTTAAGGGGAAGGAGGAGAAGATGAGGTATCATGAAGTAACAAGAGACCATGGAAATGTTAAGTGTCTGGATTCAGATTTGAAGGGCTCTTTTGATTACAATGATGTTTGGGGCGTGTCACCCAAGGAAAGCTCTTTGACGTCACTCTCATAGATAAAAGTGATTTGATGCCTTCAGTCCATGGCAGGGGTGCTGTCAGGGATTATGTTTGTACATGGGGAGAAGGTTGTATCTTTGTAACAGGAGCTTCGTTAAGACCTGTGGGCAATACAGGGTTCTAGTGGTCTCCAGATCTCATGTTTGTCTCCCTGTGGAGACACTGGGGAAAGAACCTATGCTTGACTCCCTATTGGTAAGACCGCCTCCGTGGTGTAGTGGTTAGAGCATCTGCCCGGAGAGCGGAAGGTCATGGGTTCGATCCCCGACCGCGTCATACCAAAAGATGTTAAAATATGGTACTTGTTGGTCCCTGCCTGGCGCTTGGCATTAATGGGTACAACAAGGACTGGTCGGCTCGGAGTTAGTATAATGTGTCTGAGTGGGGTATTCATGCTTCACTGCGGCATGGTATCTCAGTGGGCTAGCACTATAAAACCAGCTTCAGTCTGGGCTAGTACAAGCAGCCGCACATACACATACACACGCATGCACATTGTCATATGAGCGAAATATTCTCAAGCACGACGTTAAACCCAATTTCACCTCACCTCACCCTATTGGTAAACCAGGGCAATCCAGGGTCAAAGTGGAACCCAAAATCCATGAATGACTCCATGTGGGGATTCCAGGGTCAAAGTAGGACACTGGGGTAAGGAAAGGCTCCTAGAACCTATTATTCTCTACCTGTTGGGAAACCAGGGCTTTGTTAGGTCATAGTGGGCCTTCAGAACCTGTGCTTGACTCCCTATTGGGAAACCAGGGCAATCCAGGGTCAGTGTGGGACTCCAGAACCCATGAATGACTCGTGTGGGGATTCCAGAGTCAAAGTACGCCTTGACAACCCTGCTTGTCTTCCTGTGGGGACACAGGGGTAGGTACAGGCACTTACAAGCTATGCTTGACTCCCTGTTGGGAAACCAGGGCATTCTAGGGTCATATTTGGTCTACAGTAACCCATGCTTGTCATAAGAGGCGGAAACTAACAGGATCGGGTGGTCAGGCACGCTGACTTAGTTGACACATATCGTATTCCAATTATGTAGAACAATACTCATGATGTTGATCACTGGATTGTCTGGTCCAGACTCGATCATTTACAGACTGCCCCATATAGCTGGACTATTGCTGTGTGCAGCGTTAAACAACAAAAAACCCGACCAACTAACCGAATAATGCCTGTCTCCTAGGGTCAGAATTGACCCCGGAACACATGTTCTGGGGGTCTTCTGCCAGAGCAGTCAAACAAAATCAGGACTGTTTGTTATGCAAAGTATAATCTTAATGATGGAGATGCATCAATCCCTGAGGTGTCGATGATGCTTATGCTATCAGACACTAGTTTACCTGGCACAGACTGAACATGTACCATTGATATACTGCTGGAATTGTCCTGAAAACAATGGCACTGTCACATCAATTCCATAACACAGCAGAAAGGCGGATTTAGTAGACTTGTGTAAGTTTGTCCTTGACTCCTTGGGTGATATATCTTGCTTTTTCCTACATACATATGCAGGTAAACTTATACTGCCGTAGGAATTCGTTGACTTAAAAATCTTTCCTTGTGTTTCTAGAAGTGTCAACGCAAGTTTTAATGGATGTGCAATTATATGTGTTTCGTTGTTCTTTCTGATGAGGATGCAAAAACATATCTTGTCAAATAAATCTGCATTCCAAGCAGCTCTTGCACTGTTATACTTTTGCTCGGAACAAAGACACATTTTGTTGGCCAGATTTAAATGTCGTCATGCAGAAGATGGCAGGCGAGATACTTTCTTCAGACACACATTGCTGTATTTACATGCTGGGAGAGATGCCAGTGAAGTGACAGGGTGCAAATGAAACGTGTGGACATTTTAATGAATGACAGTACACTTTAATGACTTATTTGACATTTACATGTTACAGACTAAATGATAATCTACTAACTGTCACTTGAGGCAGTTTGTTGGACATGATCATGCTTTGGAAGAGATGACATAAAGGTGAAGGGATGCATATGAAATGTGTAGAAATATTGAGCAATGAAAGTACTGTTTGTTTGATGTTACAGATTGAGTGACAATCTACTGTCACTTGGCAGAGAGGGCATCAGGGGCCATTGATCATAGGTTTGAATCTTAGCGTGTTATCCTTGGTCTGCCTGTATCATACCCATGGGTTTCATCAAAGCAGTAGACATTATCCGGCATTGGATGGGCTATTCTCACAGAATTAGATTGAAATGTTGAGATGAAACTTTTAAAGCAGGGTGAAACCACAATTCATTTATTCAACCAATCTCTTACTTAATTTCTGACTGTCTCAGTTCCATAATCACACCCATGCTGTCAGTTACTCTCTTTCCTTCATATCAGATGCAGTGGGGTAGCCTAGTGGTTAAAGCGTTCGCTCCTCACGCTGAAGACCCGGGTTCGATTCCCCACATGGGTACAATGTGTGAAGCCCATTTCTGCAGTTTCCCCTGCAGTGATATTGCTGGATTATTGCTAAAAGCGGCGTAAACCCTTTGGCCTATAGATTGTTGTATGGAAAATAGTATTAACTATAAAACAGTGAAGCCGCAAGGCAGTCAAGGATGGGTTTGGTCTAAAGGTTGTTATTTGGAAAATAGTATTAACTATAAAACAGTGAAGCTGCAAGGCAGTCAAGGAAGGGTTTGGCCTAAAGATTGTTGCATGGAAAATAGTATTAACTGTGAAAAAGTGAAGCTGCAAGACAGACAAGGAATGGTTTTGCCTATAGAGTGTTGTATGGAAAATAGTATTAACTGTGAAACAGTGAATCTGGAAGACAGACAAGGAATGGTTTGGCCTATAGATTGTTATCACCTGACACACTGGTTCACATACTCCCAAAAGCTGCTAACAAGGGAGTGTCATTGATAGGCTGAGACAACAGTAGCTTTAGAGCTTTATGGTCCTATATATCACACCGGTAGTACCTATAATCACTCACCCAAGTGGCTTTGTATTGCCATGTAATAACACCACATAGCCTCTTATGTTGTCCAGATTAACACAAGTGTTGGTGTACAAGTATAGTTTAGGGAGTAATTGGACATTGGAGCGTGTGACCCTTTGTGTGCTCGGTCTTCTCGAGTAGTTCTCATTGACACATTATGCACTGGAGCTTTTCGACCCAAAGTACACCTGGCTGTACCTAAATCTTGCTGGATATACACAATTTCTGAATAGTTCCTTGTTTTAAAAGTTGAAAAATATATTTTCAGAAACATTTCATATTGTCTTACCAAAGACATGTTTTGCTGAAACTATTTGGTATTATCTGTATGCTGTAATTAATTGCAACTTATAGATTATCTTGTACTTTATTCGGATCAGTTGCAACCTTCCCCCTCACCCCAAGCATCCAATACTTCTTATAAGAGCCAACCATAATGTATATTGGGTGGTCACAATGTATGTATGACTTGGTTGCTATCCAAGAACTAGTTTGTCAGGCATGAAATGATAATTTACTGGTTGTGCTTCCAGGTTTGTGAGCACCGTAACTGTGCTCATGTGTCACCTCCCGTTTTAAATTACTCACGCACGCACTCACTCACTCACTCACTCACTCACTCACTCACTCACCCGTGAAGATCCAGGTTACAATTCATCTTCAGCACCCCTGCTTGTTGTAAGAGGCGACGAATGGGATCGGGTGGTCAGGCTCGCTGACTTGGTTGACACATGTCATCGTATCCCAGTTGCGTAGATCGATGCTCATGCTGTTGATCACTGGATTGTCTGGTTCAGACTTGCTTATTTACAGACCGCCTCCATATAGCTGGAATATTGCCGAGTGTGGCGTTAAACTAAACTCACTCACTCACTCACAGACTGGTGCACTGCTGACGAGAACCCTGAATTACTCACTCCCAGGTGTGAGAAGGAAGGCTCATTCCATGCAAGCTGTTCACGAACAGCCCTCAAGATCAAATGGTTATCTCACAAAACAGTGACCAGAGGCGGGATTTCGTGTAAAAGTGATCAAGTTTCTTTGTTTCCGATAAGAAAGTATCAGAACCGAGTCCTGATCTGTTCTGGTATACCGGGGGTGGAACACACTTTATAGCCAAGGGTTATCTGCAAGATGTTTTAACAGGCCTCATTGTTACTTGTGGTCAGCCACTATGGGAAGGTTTATCAGTGACCTCCCCTTGGTAACTCTCCACGGTGAAGTCAACGTTGTTATTGTAACCATCAGCTGATAGGGTTGAAGAAAGGTCATTGCCCCCATGGAGGAAACGCTTTCAAAGGCCACAATTATATTAATTATTGAACATGTATTAACTTGTAATATTGCTCAGTGAATATACTCTGTAACTTCCATCTTAGTTTGAAAGTGAAAAACATTTTAAGTGTTGATATGCTTAGTGATGTCCCCTCTTCAGTAGTTTAGTGTGAATTTCCAATGGTTAGAATGCATACCTAATGCATAGACCGCCCTTCCTATTACCAGGCAGATAAAACCATTCAGGGTTTGGACATATGTGTCTTTGGAAGGTTGAATATTGTAAAAACAGACCAGGAGACAGTGTCAGGCCCAGTTTCAGTCTTGTAACAAGCGTCTTGCATGAAACATTGTCTTCCTTTAGTTACGGAATTATTAACTGTATATTTGTAATGTATTGAAAAATCAATGTTTCTTCACAAAGTGGATGTCACCACAATGAATACCTACTGTCTGTATCACTTTGGACTTTCTCCTTAAGCTGGCATGTCAGGATATAACGAGAATACTGTCAATTGTAACCCAGATCTTCACGGGTTCTGCATCATTAACATATGTGTAATATGATGTGTATAAGATTAATAATTAGCATTTGCGTCATCTATTTCAATTAAACTGATTGCAGTAATAACTGTCAGTGTTTCGTAACATACTTATAGTGTATGAGCTGTTATTGCTGTGTGAAGCTCCTCAACAGTTCACAGTGAGGGCAGATTGGACAATACTGCACTTTCAGTTAAGAAAAAGTGCATCCACGTGCATGGAACGTATGCATCTAGCTTGCTGCGGAGCTGGATGTTTGCTTTACTGATACATTGTTATCTGGAGGAAGCTATAGAAGATGGCAATAATTACGACAGCATGGTGCTATTGCCTTGTGTAAATACTCAGTAAACAATAAAAACACCTTCAAGACGACAGTTACGTGTTTTGTAGATTAATACATAAGCGGAGGGATTAACGGGAAAAACACTGAAGACATCATCCGAATGTCTGAAGTATCTGTCCTTTCAGAGCCATTTTGTGTAAATTGATCTGGAGCTATGAGTTATATTCTGATTTTGCAGTGTCGTTATTTCCCACATCTGTCTTTTATTTCGAGCGTTTTCGTGATTTGTCGATCAAACTGGGGAAGTGTAAAAACGGATCAGGGTACTGAATACTCGGTTCCAAGTGGTACACAACACTGATTTTGGGCATGTCAGTGTTGTAAGATTATATCAGGTGTGATGAAATGGAAGAAATACATAGGCGGATCTGGAGGTGGGGCGCAGGGGTGCGCACCCCCCAAGTTTGTCCTTAAAGTATATTAAATGACCATTGAAACTGTCATGAAAATGGGTGTAAATGAACTGTGCACCCCCCTTTCTCAAAAAGCTGTATCTGCCCCTGAAATATGTATTTGACCAAGAGCATTATGATGTTAACATCTTCTTGTGCAGAGTTGAATGCTCCTTGTCTGGAGTTTAATAGGATATGTAGATCAGCTCGTGTGTTGTGTTTCAGTATCTGTCCAACTTGGGTTCTGAACCGGTTGCATTAGTCGATTTTCTGTTGCAATTCAGAGGTAATGTGAGGTCAAATGGGTTCAAGGTCACATTGAAGATTATTGCACTTACATAGTGATGTGTATCCACAGTAGTCTGCCTGTCTGTGTGTCGGGGCAGTGGGGTAGCCTCATGGTTAAAGTGTTCGCTCGTCACACTGAAGAGTGGGGTTCAATTCCCCACATGGGTCCAATGTGTGAAGCCCATTGCTGGTGTCCCCCGCTGTGATATTGCTGGAATATTGCTACAAGTGGCATAAAATTAAACTCACTCACTCACTCACTGTCTGTGTCTCTTGACTTGACTCAATGTTTGATGTTGTTTAAGGTCGCCTTCGCCATTTGGCATTTCGGCAGACTGTCTGTCTGTCTGGCTGTCTGACTGTCTGTCTGCTTCTACTAGTTTGGGCTCAGCTCTGTTTTAAGCTCTCTGGCATACCATGCAGTAGTTTTATGGCTACCCCACTCAGACACAGTACACTGACACCAAGCCAACTAGACTTTCTTCTATACCCATGGTGCCCAGCGCCAGGCAGGGGAGAAACAAGTACAATGCTGTACTCTCTTTTGTATGGGATCAGTCCAATGACCATCTCTTGTCCCAGCAGGGCAGTGGGGTTGCCTAGTAGTTAAAGTGTTCTCTCATCAAGACCCAGGTTCAATTCCCCACACGGGTACAGTGTGTGAAGCCCATTTCTAGTGTCCTCCACTATGATATTGGTGGAATAATGCTAAGAGTGGCATAAAAACTAAATTCACTCACTCTTGTTCGAGCAAACGTCCTGTCTACTAGACAATAGAGGTCAATCCAATGACCTGCTGTCCCAGCAGACGTTCTGACTACTAGACCACAGAGGCCAGTCCAATGACCTGCTGTCTCAGCAAACGTCCTGTCTACTAGACAATAGAGGTCAATCCAACGACCTGCTGTCCAAGCAGACGTTCTGACTACTAGACCACAGAGGCCAGTTCAATGACCTTCTGCTGTCTCAGCAGACGTTCTGTCTACTAAACCACAGTGGCAATCTCACAAATCAGAATTTCAATAAAATGCACACCTCAACCATCCATGAGAAGTATCAGCATTTACATGAACAGACAGGTTGTTAAACACCTGGCTAAATGTAACTACACTGAGATAAGCAGGTGCTCTTAGATGTGTCCCGTACACATATTACAGAGGAGTAGATTCATGTTCGTCTCTGAGTTTCTACAAAAGCTAAGTGGAAATACTCTTTCTTACAAACAAAAATATAACAAAATGAGAATGCATGTCTTCATGTCTGAATACCTTTTTCATAAGGTGAATATGTTTTGGGTTATACCCGTGAAGGTCCGGGTTAGAATATTGATCTACGGTAACCCATGCTTGTCGTAAGCGGCGTTGACTAACGGGATCGGGTCGTCAGGCTCGCTGACTTTGTTGACACATGTCATCAGTTCCCAATTGCGCAGATTGATGATCACGCTGTTGATCACTGGATTGTCTGGTCCAGACTCAAGTATTTACAGACCGCCGCCATATAGCTGGATCCCCACATGGGTGCAATATGTGAAGCCCATTTCTGGTGTCCCCCGCCATGATATTGCTGGGACATTGCTAAAAGTGGCGTGAAACCAAACTCACTCACTCACCATAGAGCTGGAATATTGCTGAGTGTGACTTAAAACTAAACTCACTCACTGTTTTTGGTTATATTTAATTAGGACTGAAAAGTTCCAGTAGTGTTTTACGATTCTTTTAAAAATCTAAGTTTCATTGAATTCGTGCAAGTTTAATGTTTTAAAATGTAATTATCAGGCAACAGAAGATACAACGTCACTCCCGCAAGTGATCATACTGCTGTTGTGGTTGTTCATTCCCAGCATCTCATGGCTGCTGATGCTCATCGTCAGTGATTGCCTGAGTGATACTCTGCTGCCTTGTCATCTTTTTCGGCGAAATCCAGTTTTATTCTCTTGCTTTAATTCTGTCAAATTAGACGGGATTGCCAACAGGAAATCTCTTTGTATTGCTTTTATCTTCTTTTGAATTTCCACATCAAATGTCAGCAGAAAACAATACAAAGGCACAATATGGTCACTTGCAAACTTGAACGTCATCATCTCAGATACGGTGGTTGAAGGCAACTGGTTTTCAGCGATGAAGATTAATGTTTTCGTTGACATTTGTTTTCGGTGTTTATAAGAAATATACCATGACATCAGGTAGTATTGAATAATATCTTCGGAGTTCACATGTGTTTTTAATGGCAGGATTATAGTTTGGGGAAACTTTAGAGAATGGTGAACAAGGGTTTGAGTGGACATTTTGAAGAATTGGGAAACGTTGATTGTGAGAACATCAAAAATATGAAATGTAGATGTAGTACCAATGCTTTGTGCTATTTAGAATAAAGAAGACCTGTTCAATGAAGAACATTACTGAAGAAGATTTTCTTCCAGAATGTGAAAACCATGGCTTTGCTTGTCCGTCTTGTGATTCCAGATAATAAATTGAAAGGAGAATCGAAGACAAATCGAGAATGGTGTTTTTGGCTAGTCCAGTTTGAGTCAGCTATGAAATTAAACTTTGTCAAATTACCCATTTAGATTTTATATTGTATTTTACAAATATATATATATGTTTTTAATAAGATAATAATAGTTTTAGGACCTTTTGTTCAATGTATATTGTGTTGGAATGTACTTTTTTATTTGGGTATCATACTGTGGTATTTCTGTATCAGGACAGAAAACTTTTCTTTTTTTTCAATCATGAATTGTAATTTATTTGTTAATTCTATTTGGTGGTTAAGTTTGTTACATGTAGATGTGGACGACTATTTCCAGCTGTGTGCATGGGAGTTGTTTCTATGACCTATTTCAGTCTGCGACACAAGACTTGGTTCTGTGCATGCTTCTTGTAAACGGATACACTATTTAAACTATACCTGCATGTATGCACACTCGACAGAGCTGGTGACCTGTCAAGGCAGCATGAGAGTCATTACTTTTTTATGTTACTTTGAAAAACAGTAACCTTGGGAAACTTATTCTTACTTGACTTTCTATGCAGCTTTCTCACATGTCCTTGTAGATGAATTTTATTTTTTGGTGAGAATGATGTCTTTCACGGATATTGGGAGACGAAAGTAGGGTTTCCAAGATCTGGCACACGTAACTTGAACCTCCCATCTCTGGAAAAGGTAATCATATTCAAAGATAGCATCGAAACTCCAGTATTATAAACCTCATATCACAGGACGGGATTCTTGTCCAAGAGATAGTATTCTTGGCATTGTGTCATTAGGAAGTGTGTTAACTTGTTCCCAACATTCTTGGTGATTTTCTGACAGAGCTGCTTGGCAGTGTTTTTGCCAGTGTTGAAAATGCCGTGTGACAGATGTTCAATGCAAACTGTTGCTATATGTGTACCTCCTTCTGGGAGGCACAACCATTCTGCTCAATATTAGCATGGAAACCTTGATAATAAAACAGTATAAAATAACATTCAATTTCATTCATATAACTGCGTTCATTTTTTTGTTTTTTTCATAATGGTGACCGTGTACAACAATTTCTGTTTCTCTCATTCAGCAAGTTTATATAACTGCCTCTAGTGTGTTGTCACTCATACCACTGTAAAAACAAAATGGGTACCAATGAAGATCTGGATTATGATTGGCCTCCATCAACCAATGTTAAAAGGTGTGGCGATTAGGATTGGACAAAAAGGCCAGGTGTTTTTTTATGCAAGTTATCATATCCCTGCCATTTAGATCGATGCTCATGCTGTCATTCACTGGTTTCTGGTCAACATTTACAGACAGTATTTGTTCGAAATACTATTTAAGCAGCCTGATGCTGAATTTGGTGTAATGCATTTATTCTGCAGCTTGGTTTCAATGTTTAGGCCAATTGTTTTACGGATATTTGTCCTCGGAAAACCTAAAGGCAGGAGGGGGAAAAAAATCACCAGTCAAAATAATATTCCTTTTAAATACTAAAAGTATTTGACTTTTGGCATTTTATGAAGTGTATATGGTTAAAAAAAACAATCTAAAAAAAAAAAAATTCTTGTAAGTTTACATTTTTGGCCAATAATAACATCAGATTTATAATTTTTTAAGCGGGGAAACTTAATTAATTTTTTTTTTCTTATTCTTGAAAATATACGACTATCAGATCTGTGAAACAAGAAATAAAATTGGTCTGGCCTTATTGGAACTCTTTGACTTCATGATATCTGTGGTTGTTTGTGACAAGTGCAGTGAACCATACATGACAGTTGTGATCACACTCATTTTACTAAAGAAAGAAATGTGTTTCAAGTTTTCAGCATTAATTTCATGATTTACAGTGCCTTTGCATGTGTTATGATGGATGGGGCTAGTTGTGATCACTTTTTCGTGAACCAGGTGTGAACACCTTGTATCATCACTGTTTGATATATTCGTGATCATAAAGTCGTCAGAATCATACAATCAACTCTGCTTTCAACACGGATTTCTTATGGATATGGCGAGGGTTTTGTCACTTACAGTAAAACCCCTTTAGAAGCATCAACTCATATCCTTAGCAAATTGTGAGCAGTATATTACACCTAGGTTCTGTAGACGGAAAATGTTAATAATGAGTGCAGGAGCATGTGTTAAAATATCATGTTTAATGTACCAATCTCAATTTCTGTGAGCGTACAAACTACCTCCAACGGAAGCTCGCATACAGCTCGCACTGTACAACCTTGCAGCTTACATAGCAGCTCCACTCATCTTTAGCGCCTCTCTTGCGAAAAGTGTCATCTCTGAGAACGCTTTGCTCAGCTGGAATGGTATCATAGTTCTGTAAGAAGTTGCATGTGTTCTATTTATGACAAATGAAGGCTCCCTTTCTAGTAGACAGACACTTAAGCCAGATAATGTAGTACTTTGTTGTAGAAGTGAGTTATGGTCAAGCTGGAAGTGCAGGATCCAGTTGAGTAGAGTAGGCTGGAACAAGGGTTCTAATTACCTCATAATCAAGTGTAACGAAATGAAACAGTGTGGTATGGGTCAGGCACGAACGTTTACCAACCAGATATAATTTCTTCAAAGATTTGCTTATTCTGCTTGTTGTCCTTTGAGACTGGTCTTTGACTAATACATAGTGACAGTAATTTTTTCAAGTTGTTCAAACAAAATTGTCTTATGTGTAACATAATTTGTATGATGTATAGCGTGCATATTGCATCTATAAAACCATTCCTGGGTGCCGTTGTACAAAACAACCTTAGCGCTAAGACTACCTTAAGTCTATGTTAAGGTATGGGAGTTACGGTCACCTTAGCGCTAAGACTACCTTAAGTCTATGTTAAGGTATGGGAGTTAAGCTAAGGTCACCTTAGCTTAAGCTAAGATAAGTCTATGTTAAGGTATGGGAACGGTCACCTTGCTAAGATGCCAAGAATGAAGCTATAGAAAAGGTTAATTTTGACCATTGGGTAGAAGATATTGCATTTTGTTTTAGTTTCAGATTCAACTGCCAATGTAATCATTGTATGAAAGCAAGCGTGGCAGTAATTGAAACTTATTGATTAGTCCTACATTTCTTTTAAATGTATACAAATTTTATTTTAAATGATTTACATATTTTGCAGAATATTTTTTCTGTTCATAGTGTTTTTATGGGACTCAATGTAATGGTCGATCGAGGTGACATGAATACATGTCAATATCGAGCTGTCGATGGTGAAATAACGAGGGCAGGATCAGACCAGTTGGTACATGTCATGTACATTTCCATTGCTCCCTTCAATTAATGTCGAATGATATGTCTGTATTGAAATAAACTGTAAAGTAGACCAAAATATGACCTAAACTGAAATTCATTGTTCCAAACCTGTGATGTCCCTAATCTTTGGCACATGTAATCCAACATGTGGTATGCATGGTGAAAATCAAATCAATTTCCTAAATTTTTACAGGTATTAGCAAGTGTTGTAGAAGAGGTGTTTGAGAATTTTTGAATGAAAATGGTGAAAGTTCAGCAAAACAAAGCTTAATTGGTGATTTAATAACACATGATCTAGACTTCTCTTGTCTTACTAAAAATAAAACCAGTGGTCTCTTTTCAGTATATTTTTGGGGAGATATGATGTGCCACATCACCACAAAATGGTGCCTTGCACTTGGATGCTTATGCAACAACACTTTAAAAAAAAAAAAAAATCTTTTTCATAATCATAACAATTTTATTGTGTGATTCGAACTATAAGGTAAGTATGCGTTTATCAATCACTATCCCATCATACTGGTATTCCGTGTTTGTGAACAGGTGCATATCATCCACCACCGGTGGCCTCTATCATAAACACATCCAAAGGCAAGTCAATTTTTTTTTAAAAGTTGTATATATAGTGGAATCACATTGTGTGGTCACAGTATAGACAAAGATATTAAATGGTAACAAATGTATCAGTTGATAATTAATTATTCTAACAGCAAGAAATTGCTTCAGTTTGCTTTAAAATCCAAAAATTAGTGTCAGTAGGATGGTACTGAAAATTACCATGAGACAATGAAACATAGTATCCTGTTAGGAAAGCGTGAAAAGCCAATCTGACTCTCATCAACTTTTTCAGTATTTATATATCTTAGTAATAATGTTTTCTATATAGGATGTATAAAACAAGCTCTTTTAAGTGTCATGCATCAGTTTTAGTTTTGTTTGGTTTTCTTTGATGGCTTCTCAAATGATTTTTAATGGTGACTCCTTAGATAAGAGTGTACAAAAAATTAAACAGTTGATGCCGTCTTTGTAAGCATGAATGGCATTATAAAAACAGCACTTATATTTGATAATTTGATATTATATTTAAGTTAAACATGTTATCATGTTTGTTTATGTAAAGCCTCCACACATACCGTTTGTGCATTATTGCCATATGGACTTGGCACTAGTAGTGCTACAAGCAGCGATCCCTTCGTAATGATGTAGTAGTAGTCCAACAGCCACGTGTAAACGAAGAAGTAACTCTCCCTCTTCACTGGAATACTTGCCATAATTAAACAGGTTTAACCATGAAATTAACAGGTAATGAAGGCAAAAAGGTCATATGTAACATTAATTCTTTATTCATGAAATTAAAAGGAAGCAGATTGTGAGCTCCTGGGTGTTGCTGGGGCTGTGTTGTGGTGTTGGATATGAGTTTAGGACTTGGTAACCTGTGTGGAGGTGAAACTGGAGCGTTTATGGCAATGTTTAAAGTTTGTGGTGTGTACTTTCAATGGCATGGTAATATTGACAAGGCTGAAGCTTTGGAGGAGGAGAATCCCTACATGAATAAACACTGGGATTGGAACCATGTGTAGACTCTGGGTCGGGAATTCTATTTGTATCATCACTGATTTCCAGGATGATGGTATCTTAGTGGAGAGTACAAGGGGAGCACCACACATAGACTTGCTGTTTGTGGGTGAGAGAGTGAGAGGAAGGGTTACAATAGTGGAGACTACAAGCGGAGTACTACACAGAATTGCTGTTTGTGGGTGAGAGAGTGAGTGAGAGGAAGGGTTACAATAGTGGAGACTACAAGCAGAGTACTACACAGACTTGCTGTTTGTGGGTGAGAGAGTGATAGGAAGGGTTACAATAGTGGAGTACAAGTTACAATAGTGGAGAGTACAAGGGGGTCACCACACATAGACTTGCTGTTTGTGGGTGAGAGAGTGAGAGGAAGGGTTACAATAGTGGAGACTACAAGCGGAGTACTACACAGACTTGCTGTTTGTGGGTGAGAGAGTGAGAGGAAGGGTTACAATAGTGGAGACTACAAGGAGTACTACACAGACTTGCTGTTTGTGGGTGAGAGAGTGAGAGGAAGGGTTACAATAGTGGAGACTACAAGGGGAGTACTACACAGACTTGCTGTTTGTGGGTGAGAGAGTGAGAGGAAGGGTTACAATAGTGGAGAGTACAAGGGGAGCACTACACAGACTTGCTGTTTGTGGGTGAGAGAGTGATAGGAAGGGTTACAATAGTGGAGACTACAAGAG
The DNA here is from genome assembly GCF_003918875.1 of Haliotis rubra. NCBI lineage: Eukaryota > Metazoa > Mollusca > Gastropoda > Lepetellida > Haliotidae > Haliotis > Haliotis rubra. The sequence continues at coordinate 567,165 of NW_025765037.1, forward strand.
GAGCACCACTACACAGACTTGCTGTTTGTGGGTGAGAGAGTGAGAGGAAGGGCATTTGTGTGAATCTATGTAATAAAAGTGAAGTATTTGTGAATCATGATCCAACAGTGATGATGTGAGGCCTTCTGTGAAAAGAGCACATCCCATTCAAACACATCAGCAAGTCAGTACCCACCTGAAGAAAACACGAGAATATTTGGTCAAAACTTGGCAGAATATGAGATTTGATCAGGCATCAAATTTTGAAATGTCTTACTCATGTGTAATAGTACTTTTTGAAAGTTTCAATGAAGATCATCGTTGACATTCTCCATGATATTGTCGGAATATCAGCAGCATATGGCCCTACTGTCTTCCCTCAGCTAATGGGCTTCATCACAGTGTGGGGATGTGGATGAGGTTGTCTGTGGTGGGTCTTCTGTTTACCCTGCTGTCATCCACTACTGTCATGTAAACCTTGATGAATGTGAAGGTTGACTTGAAGTCCTCTCTGTGCATCAGGATGCCGGCTGGTGGCCACCTGAAGGGTTACAATCCTATATACAGGGAAAATAATCAGGATCGTCATGGAAACCTGAGTTGTGATAAACAAACATCTTGTACCTGGAATTGGTCCATTAAGCTTTCTGAATGTAACTTATTTATTGTCTTTTCATCTCCACATTGCAGTATATGTTGGTTGCTAATGATATGTCATCTATTGCTGACATGGTTGGGATCCTTGTGATTGAGAGTTGCTGCACAGATAGTTGATGTCAACCTCACAGAAGCGCTTCGGGATTCATGTTCAACTGGGGTGGTGGGGTAGCCTAATGGTTAAAGCACTCACTCTTCACCCCGAAGACCCGGGTTTGATTCTCCACATGGGCACAATGTGTGAAGCCCATTTGTGGTGTCCCCACCGTGATATTGCTGGAATATTGCAAAAGCGGGGTAAAACCAAACTCACTCACTCATGTTCAACTGATAGCAGAGGTATTGCCAAGTATCCCTGCATACATCTCACGTGATAATAGACGTGGTTGACTGGTATTTAAAGTATGGATTAATCGCATTAGATATCACCATTTCATCAGTGGTCACCTATTGTCTGGTATAGAAGGAATGGTTCCATCACGTCAGTGGTCACCTATTGTCTGGTATAGAAGGAATGGTTCCATCACGTCAGAGGTCAACTATTGTCTGATATAGAAGGAATGGTTCCATCACATCAGAGGTCACCTGTTGTCTGGTATAGAAGGAATGGTTCCATCATTACAGATGTCACCTATTGTCTGGTATAGAAGGAATGGTTCCATCATTACAGATGTCACCTATTGTCTGGTATAGAAGGAATGGTTCCATCATTACAGATGTCAACTATTGTCTTGTATAGAAGGAATGGTTCCATCACATCAGAGGTCAACTATTGTCTGTTATAGAAGGAATGGTTCCATCATTACAGATGTCAACTATTGTCTGTTATAGAAGGAATGGTTCCATCATTACAGAAGTCAACTATTGTCTGGTATAGAAGGAATGGTTCCATCACATCAGAGGTCAACTATTGTCTGGTATAGAAGGAATGGTTCCATCATTACAGATGTCACCTATTGTCTGGTATAGAAGGAATGGTTCCATCACATCAGAGGTCAACTATTGTCTGGTATAGAAGGAATGGTTCCATCATTACAGATGTCACCTATTGTCTTGTATAGAAGGGATGGTTCCATCATTACAGATGTCACTTATTGTCTGGTATAGAAGGAATTGTTCCATCACATCAGAGGTCAACTATTGTCTGGTATAGAAGGGATGGTTCCATCATTACAGATGTCACCTATTGTCTTGTATAGAAGGGATGGTTCCATCATTACAGATGTCACCTATTGTCTGACATAGAAGGTATGGTTCAATCATGACAAAGGTCACCTATTGTCTGATATGGAAGGAATGGTTCCGTCACATCAGAGGTCACCTGTTGTCTGGTATAGAAGGGATGGTTCCATCATTACAGATGTCACCTATTGTCTGACATAGAAGGTATGGTACCATCATGACAAAGGCCACCTATTGTCTGATATGGAAGGAATGGTTCCGTCCCACCAGCGTTCACCTGTTGTTTGGTATAGAAGGAATGGTTCCATCATTACAGATGTCACCTATTGTCTGATATTCAAGGAATGGTCTTATCACATAAGAGAAGGAATGTGAGATCAGCAACAAATAGTCCACTATAGTCTAACATAGCTCCAAGTATTACACTATTGTCTTACATAGCTTGTACATGTATATCACAGGCGGTGGGGTATCTGAGTGGTTAAAGCATTCCCGCGTTACGCTGAAGACCCAGGTTTCGATTCCCCACATGGGTACAATGTGTGAAACCCATTTCTGGTGTCCCCCGCCATGATATTGCTAGAATATTGCTAAAAGCGGTGTAAACCTAAACTCACTCACTCACTCACATGTATAACACTGTATTCTTGTAACTATGTGTAGCTCTCATAAGATCTGTAGTCTGACACAGCTTCTTGTCTAACAATGTGGCTTGACAAAGGTTCATGTATAACACTGTATTCTGACATTGCTGCATGTATACCCAGTGTCTGGCATATCAACATGTGTGAGTCTGTAGGCTGTGCTTGAGCTGTGGGTTCCACAAGGAGATACCCTATCCCCTCAGACATGAGCCCCGCAGCCTGTCTGATAACTTACCAATTAGTCCAACAAACTTTCCTGATTACCTCCAAAGTCATCTTTTGTATGCAATGATAAGATAACAAGAAGCAATTACTTGTAAGATTAGATAACGCAGATTCCGTTTGTTGTTTTTCAGCTTGTGTTAGTTAATCAACAAGAATGAAGAACAGCTTGTGTCATTTAGTGTTGATGGGGAGAGAAAAAACCCAAAGACTAGTTGGTTGTTAGTATCAGATACCATGTGAAAGGTCACAAGTTATCACCATGTTGGTTTTAGATAGCCAGATATGATGCTTGCAAACCAGCTTGCCATTGTTCTTTTTTCAAAGAGTTTTTTTTCTGACTATTGAATATTTAAGCCCTAATTAAACCGAATATATTTGTTGCAAAAAATCATACATTTAATGCAAGAAAACTGATATGATAGAGGCAGCATTTTGATTTTCTGTGTTTCTCATTGTCCGACCAACCATCCTAATTTTATTGTCCCAAAAAAAAGAAAGAAAAAGAGCGGCTTTTTTTTATTCCAACACCCTGACTCGAACCTAGAACGTACCACCTAGTCATATAAAATGTTTATATTTTAATCAGTCCCTGCCACAAGTCCAAATAATGCAAAAAATTATAATAAGAATTACAATAGTGAGAATCAAGAACATTTTGTCTTTATTATTTTTGTTCTCCCAACCGACCGACCCATGTTCAGAATTTGGTGGCAACATGATACACATTAAAAAAAGATGATGCCCTTTGGACTGTACTTGATTGAAATTTGTTGTCCAAGACTGAAAGGTAGAGAACAGACTTACTTTGAATGTCCTTGAAGCTAAAACACTTAGGAGAATACCGTAGAGTATGTTCGTTCCAAACATATTTTACTGTATTATTACTTACAGATATAAGAAACTTTTTTCATTGGTCCCGACCACTTCATGTAAAATTTAGTTCAAATGTATACCACAAACAAAATAAACTAATATTAGGGTCCCTTTGAGTTCATTATAACTTTAGTTTATTGTAGTTTCGCAGTTTTATATACCCTCTACACGGGTGTTTTGTGTAAAGACAGATGTAACAAATGCAAATATTACAGATTGTCATGAACACTTTCAGTGTTAGAACTGTGCACAACATACAGATTGTCATGAAAACTTTCAGTGTTAGAACTGTGCTCAATATACAGATTGTCATGAACACTTTCAGTGTTAGAACTGTGCTCAACGTACAGATTGTTATGAACACTTTCAGTGTTAGAACTGTGCTCAATATACAGATTGTCATGAACACTTTCAGTGTTAGAACTGTGCACAACATATAGATTGTCATGAACACTTTCAGTGTTAGAACTGTGCACGACATACAGATTGTCATGAAAACTTTCAGGGTTAGAACTGTGCTCAATATACAGATTGGCATGAACACTTTCAGTGTTAGAACTGTGCTCAATATACAGATTGTCATGAAAACTTTCAGTGTTAGAACTGTGCTCAATATACAGATTGTCATGAAAACTTTCAGTGTTAGAACTGTGCTCAACATACAGATTGTCATGAACACTTTCAGTGTTAGAACTGTGCACAACATACAGATTGTCATGAAAACTTTCAGTGTTAGAACTGTGCTCAATATACAGATTGTCATGAAAACTTTCAGTGTTAGAACTGTGCTCAATATGCAGATTGTCATGAAGACTTTCAGTGTTAGAACTGTGCTCAATATACAGATTGTCATGAAAACTTTCAGGGTTAGAACTGCACAACAGACAGATTTTCATGAAAATTTTCAGGATTAAAACTGCACACAACATTTGCTACATGGTGGTCAGTTGGTCAGGGTTGCTTTATTGGTGGTATATGGTGAACAAAGACCGGCTCACATGGGTCGTCGGAGTGTGTGTCTTCATGCTCCATATCCATCAATAAACCACTTCACCCATCACAATCTACACCGACAACTTGCCTGTCTCCTACTTGCTTGCTGTAGTTACTTAAAACACTGTGCATCAACTGTATCACATTCATTGTCTAATTGTGCAGGTTTGCTTGCACCATACTGTGCTATCTGTGCTTTTCTCAAACACTGTCTGAGACCCGATGATATCATGTGTGTTCCAGTTTTTTCCACAGATTGAATTATTACAGTAGTTAAATGTGTGCAACAGATTCCTAGATTTCAAACTGAAATATTACGACATGTGTTGATTTAATCAATATCTTAATGTCACCCTGAGGGCTTCATGGGTAAAAATAAGTTTGTTTGTAATGATTTGTATGAATATATCGAATATAGCTTTATGAGTTGAAGACTAACATGGAAACAATTGTCTTGTGGTGCCAAGAGATTGAACAAGTTTAGTATCAGTAACATGCATTTGCTTTATGACTCATTTGCCAACTGTGGATTTACTAAGAAACCTGAATAAATAGTCCCCCACTTTTGAAGTTATGAAAACTCTTTGGTTTAATCACAAGCCCAATTATATCAAAGGTTGCATGTGAGTAACAATATCTCACTACACAGCTGATGGAACGTAAAGGGAGTGAATTCTGAAAAACGTCTCCAGTCATGTTATGAAAACAGCTTAAAAACCCATTACATGTATGGTCGTCTATCTTTTCTCGCCACACAATCACTAATTGACGTTTATGCACATGGTCTTAATTTCAGGGCTTTTCAATTTGCTAATGAGAAAATTACATGGAAAATACACATTGCCAAGCTTCCTTTGAACGCCATCCTGACATTATAATGTCCCATCGTTTTGATATTGTTCCGTCTTCTAATAGCGTATAAAGATTATGTTCAGCAACAGCTCTTCTGATTGGCCAGGGAGCTGATTACACGATTTTCCATTTAACCTTCTTTGTCCTGGTCATGTCTTAACTGTAGGAAGAGGTGCGGGACTGGTTTGAGGAGAATTGGGAGGTACAATCTGCTGCAAATTATGTTTGGTGTGGTAGCGGTAATGATGAGAAGTGGATAAAACTACCACCTCTTTCTGTTATTTGAGATAAAGCACGTCGTGGCAGTGTTCATGTTCGACACTTTCTTCCGCAGCAACAGGGGAAAAACAGTTTTACCATGAGTTACAGCCAGTACTGCATGCATGGTGCATCCAGGAAAGAATGTGGTATGTTATCCACAGAGAAATGGAGTGTGGTGGACACTTGTGTTTGGGGAGTAGAGAGCGTGAGTGAGTGAGTTTAGTTTTATGCCGGTTTTAGCAATATTTCAGCAATATTACAGCGGGGGACAGCAGAAATGGGCTTCACACAAGTGGGGAATTGAACCCAGGTCTTCAGTGTGACAAGCGAATGCTTTAACCACTAGGCTACTCCACTACCCCAGTGTAGTTAAGGTAATGTGTTGTACTTTGTATTCTTAGATACTACATGGGTGATTGAGCTTATACACTGGGATGGATGGACAGATGGATGGAGTGAGATGGATGGATGGATGAATCATGTGTGGCATTGATTTTTTTATTGATTTTTTTTATAGTTACCACTTCTGCACCTTGTTCATATTTTTTTGGTTTTATGGTGACATATTCATTGCTTTTATGCCAAGAACAATAGCATTACTAACTGCCAAAAAAATTCTGGGGAATAAATTTGTAGCCATATTGGGATTGTCAGACATATCTTGTGAATTTTCTAACCCCCAGAACGAGTCAGATTTCACGGCCAGTTGAGCTCTGGATTGTGGCTTATCTCTGGAAATCTTGACTCCTTCCCCTGTGGAGATACACATCTGTATCGCATGCTGCCTTGTATGTATCACACAGTTCCTTGTTAGCATCACTCAGATAGGGCTATACCACACGATAGGTGACTATACCACTCAGATAGAGGTGTATACCACAGTCAGGTGCCTTGTATCATACTGATAGGTGCCTGTACCTCGCAGATGTGTGTCTGTATCACACAAGACTGTTACCTGTATCACATAGTAGCTTGTCAATATCACATGGATAGATGTTTATATCACACAGATAGATGCATATATCACACAGACAGATGCTTGTATCACAAAAATAGGTGACCATATTACATAGCATCTTGTCAGTATCACACAGATAGATGCTTATATCACACAGATAGGTGCATATATCACACAGACAGAAGCTTGTATCACAGAAATAATTGACCATATTAAATAGCATCTTGTCAGTATCACACAGATAGATGCTTATATCACACAGATAGATGCTTATATCACACAGACAGATGCTTGTATCAAACAAATAGGTGCCCATATCACATAGCATCTTGTCAATATCACGCAGATAGATGCTTATATCACACAGACAGATGCTTGTATCACACAAATAGGTGCCCATATCACATAGCATCTTGTCAATATCACACAGATAGATGTTTATATCACACAGACAGATGCTTGTATCACACAAATAGGTGCCCATATCACATAGCAGCTTGTCCGTATCTCACAGTGATCTACAACACTACCTTTCGCTTTGTAAAAGACCATGAATCTGTGTAATTTGCATACTCTGGGGACACCAAATTCCTTGGCAGTGTTGTTAGTTACATTTTATACGTGAACATTGATTTACCATTACAAGATCTTGAACTGCCATCAGGTGGAAAATGTGGAGAAATTTGACAATGTGAATTTTTTTGACAAGGAAAGAATTAATAGCACCTCCTTCTTATTTAAACCTACCCCCCTAGCCGAAATATCTATATTTATTGTGCAGATACTCTGGTTAGAGTTTGAGAAGAGCTGCTCATTATGCTGATTCTTTTTCTGGAATCAGGATCGAAACAGTTGCGCATTTAAAAGCTTTTAACAGGAAACTCGCATTTATACAGATATCATAGCATGAGGCATACCATATTTGCCCTAATATGTGCTCTGCTCTAATAAGCACCCTCTGTCCAACTGTTCTATAAACCTGCTTGTAATATTTGTCAGCACCCTGTATTTGGACACAAATTTACATAACAGTCCATATTTTCTTTTGGAGATAGCAGGCTAATTTTTAAGGAAACATTTTGATCAGCTGACACTTCATCAATTTTCTTGACTCCGATTCAGATGAATACAGTAACAGCCTGATTACTGCGTTGTCTAAAACCAGACTATGCATGAGAAAGTTCATGAGTGTTACCCAGAAATTTTCTCTGAGGTAGTGTATTTATTTGTCAGATCCAGGTTAGAATCGGTCTTCAGTAACCCATGCTTGTCGTAAGAGGCCACTAACAGGATCGAGTGGTCAGACTCACTGACTTGGTTCACACATGTCATGGTATCCCAATTGCGTAGATCGATGCTCATGCTGTTGATCACTGGATTGACAGGTCAAGACTTTATTTACAAACCACTGCCATATAGCTGGAATATTGCTGAGTGCGGCATTAAACAGGTTAAACGGTTTGTTGACAGGTTTATGATATTGAAATGTTTCGAGCATGCCCATGTGTGGTTTGGAAATATGACCCTGTAGAGAGAGTCATCTTCTGATGATACTAGTAGTGTAGTGGTTGAAGTGTTTTCTCATCCCTCCAGGGTTCAATTCCCCACAATGGGCACACATTTCAGGTGTCTGTGCTCTGATATTGCTTGAATGTAGCTAGAGGTCGCATAAACCATACTTACTCACTCACTCACTCTTCTTGCCTTTATCTTGCTATCTCAGTTACTTCTTCATGGGATAGGGGCAGTGGGATAGCCTACTGGTTAAAGCGTTGGCTCGTCACGCCGAAGACCTGGGTTCGAATCCCCACATGGGTACAATGAGTGAAGCCCATTTCTGGTGTCCCCCGCCGAAGCCCATTTCTGGTGTCCCCCGCCGTGATATTGCTGGAATATTGCTAAAAGCGGCATAAAACCAAACTCAGTCAGTCAGTCTTCATGGGATAAATAACCGAAAACATTTTGAAAGCGAGGAAGTTATTACATGTTTACATCATCTTTATGACGATATTATATATAAATCATATGGTTCAACTTTGAGCATCTGAACAGTGAAACTGATGTTTAGTATGAAAAGTCTAATGTTCATCATTCTTCTATCAATTATGAGACTGCAATGCTTTTGACATGCTCACAGGTTTGATATCGTAATCTGAAATCATGTTCTGATGCGATTAGGGCAAGCGATGTTTGTAACTAGGGCGTTGACAACGTTGTCAGCATATTGATAGCCAGCTAGTCCGAGAAAACCAGCTCTAATCAGATTGACTTAATGGTACACGATATGATTTACCAGGCAGTATTAATTTGTGGGAATCAGAGAAACATCCCTTGACCGCAATTAATATGATATTAGACCATGTGATTACACGGCACTGTGTGTTGGAGTGGAATTAATGAAGATGCTGCAGACGTTCTCCACGGCGGTAACGTCCGAGCCCATCATCACTTTCTTCCCATATTTAGTTGACATGTATCTGAAGTACTGGTCAGAGTGGCGATAAACCAAATTCACTCATGTACATCACGCAGTTCAATTACAATGTCAGGGAGTTTATTTTTTACGCTACTTTTAGCAATTTTCCAGCAATATCATGGTGGTTGATGCCAGAAATGGGCTTCACACATTGTATCCATATGGGGAATCGAACCGGGTCTTCATTGTGATGAGCGAATGCTTTAACCGCTAGGCTACTCCACCACCTCTCAATTACAGTGTCAACTAGGAGGTTGGGAAACACATTCAAGGGAAACAGCTCTCTAACTTTGAAGGTATTGCAATATATGGATGGGTTTTTTCTTTGTGAATTCAAACTTTAGTTATTATGGACTTTAATTTTGCCTGGGGGCAATGGGGTAGCCTAGTGGGTAAAGCTCCTGAAGACCCGGGTTCGATTCCCTACATGGGTACAATGTGTGAAACCCATTCCTTGTGTCCCCCGCTTAATATCACTAAAAGCCACATAAAACCAAAATCACTCACTCACTCACAAATAATCAGCTCAACATACTGTTATTGTGTAATCACAACTGAATCTGTGTTTTGGGGCATGACAAGATGGTAATTTAACCTATTAGGCACACTATTTTTGGAATATTACTAAAAGCGGCGTAAAACCATACTCACTCACTAATCTTGACTTGTGTTCAGTGGTATTCTTGTAGCATTGAGTGAAGCAACGCCTAGTAAGGGATCGAAGAGTTAGAAACACGATATCATAACATAGGCTTTATAATATAGAGTTACATCCAAATGCACAAGTGTTTTTATTGTTGATTTGTGTACAAACATTGAATATTCTTTAAACTTAACTGTGATTAAATAGTTTAGAAACTTATAACCACCATTGAATAATTTAGAAAAATCTATCTACAATGAAATAATTATGTAAATGTCTAACTATCATTGAATAGTTCTTAACCATAACTATCATTGGATAGTTAATAAATGCTGTCCAATTGATGAGATTATTTGTTTTGCTGAAAATTATGTTAATGGTCACAATTTTTCAATGTGATTAAGAAATCCCTGCTCTGTTACATCTAAATAAATAAAAGTTTAAAAAAAAAAAAAATCCCTGCTGTTAGATGTTTGGTATATACTAGTAACCTGAAGACACATAATAGTACATGTTCGGTATATACTGGTAACCTGAAGACACATGATACTACTATCAGGGAAAAATGAGTTTGGCTGAACTCAGGATTGTATAATACTGAGGATTCCGTGAACATGTGACGTACCTCCTAGAGAGTCATAACCAGTAAACATAGGTAACTTGACAGCTTAGAACTCAGCCAACACCTCAGCCAACTCCTCATACACAAAAAAAACATCCCTGCTCATACCATGTGTTACGTACCATTGTAAGCGTCGCACAGAACAATGGTCACGACTCTCATAAAGAGGAACACAGATTTCTAGTTACACTTTGTGAAGGCTGCAGATCAACCACTGTGACTTTAGGTATCTAAAATGTTGCAATAGTTTTTATTTTTTTGCTAAATTATTGAAATGAAATGGTCAGTAAACTACAGTGGCTAGGGGAAAACCAAGTTTGTTATATCCATCAGTACATTATAAGTGAGTTCATTATAAACGTACTTGACTGTATAACAAATATACTCCCTAAAGTCTCTCTTTTTGAGGGGAGGTGGGGTAGCCTAGTGGTTAAAGCGTTTGCTTGTCACACCGAAGACCCAGGTTCGATTTTCCACGTTACAAGGTGTGAAGCCCATTTCTGGTGTCCCCGCCGTGATATTGCTGGAATATTGCTAAAAGCGGCATAGAACTAAACTCTCTCTCTGTCTTAATGATAACATGGTTGGGACTCTGGTTCAGATCAGGACCCGTTTCACAAAGCACTCTTAAGCATAAGATCTCGTAACCGTTCTCGTAGCATTCATACCTCCTTTGTATAGGTATGAATGCTACGAGAAACGTTATGAGATCTTTGTGAAGGGGACGCTGGACCTCAGCACCCTTTGCTTGGAATGAGATCCACAAGACAGACATACTGTGACCTGCTGTGACATGTGTCATGACATGACATGAGTCGTCCTGCCCCGAAGATGCGGAACACTGCTCATGATACATCAACTCGTTTGCCTGTTGTAGAGCAGTTACATTACTGGGAATGGATATAATGACAACATGCACTTACTGAGCAGACGTCAGTATTGTTCCATTTTTCTGAAAGCATTGTTCCACCTGTATCAAATCCAGCTGCTTGTTCTGCAGTTGCTCATCATCCTGTCCCCTGATTCCCAGTGTGCATAACTCCATCAGTACCCCTAACCACCATGGCATGAAATTCTAACCCTCACTCACAAAGAAAGCCCACTCACACCGACCATCAGCACGTCATGCCGGAGTGTTCAGCTTCATCAGATCTGTCAAAACCAGACCATCTTCTCTTCCTTTTCAATTTTCCATAGTTTTCAAACCTGGTGACCTGAAGACGTTTTCCAAATGTGTCCAAGGTGACCTTGTGGCACATTCTTCATGTAAGTGAAGTCATCGTGTTGGTGTTAATGTTCCAACCAGGATTAGACTGCTCATCATCTTCATATGTGTCAGATAACCAAGAGGGGTCATAGATCAGTTACCGCAAGGCCGATCAAGTGTAGGAAGACATGTAAAATAGGAAAGGAGCTTCTCAGTATGTAAGTAAGCCTTCTTAACCAACTTCTTACTGCCTGTCAGTAATCAGAGCAATTGCTGTAATGGGTTCTGAAAATCATGTTTGGTATGATGTTCTTCTGGGCTTGCCCGTAACAGGAACTGTTAGAAGTCTGAGCCTCTTTCTTTCTTAATAGGGTGGGTGGGTTGATATCTGACATGACTTACATGTTCTTACATGTATTTGAGCTGTGAAAGGTGATGAAATAAGATGATCCAACTCATTTATTCCCTCTGTCGTATGTTACTTTAAATTGCAGTGGAGGTGTGGAAAATGCAAGTTTTGATGACAACTCAATTTGTTACTGTGTTGCAAGATTCTAGAAAAATATTTCAGCCCTTATTTCATTATTCTGGTTGGGTCAGCGAGGATAAAATATTCTTAATGAATTATTTTTTTGTATGTTTTCATTTTCTCAGTATTTTGGTTTGGCAGATCCATTAAACAACATGAGAAAAGTAGATTTTGTTCTTTGCTTCTCTGGGGCGGTGGGGTAGCCTAGTGGTTAAAGCGTTCGCTCGTCCAGCCGATGACCCGGGTTCGATTCCCCACATGGGTACAATGTGTGAAGCCCATTTCTGGTGTCCCATGCCGCGATATTGCTGGAATATTGTTACAAGCGGCGTAAAACTAAACACACTTTGCTTCTCTTCAAAATAGGACTTTTACACAAGGTAGATGTGATGATGACAGGGAAAACACAAGTTATATACGGTATGATGTTCTTCTGTGCTTCTTCTGAAAGTAGGTTGTTAGGAAGTCTGTGAGGAAAAACAACAACCCTGGCCAAGGTAGGCAAGTATGTGATAACAATGTAAGATGAATAAATTGTATGTAGTATGATGTTCTTCTATGCTGTTCCCAAACGTTGGGCTTTAAGAAGTCTGTTAAAACATCAGCTCTGGCCAAGGTAGATGATGATGACGAGATGAGGAGATGAGATGTACTGAAAACTTCCGGGTAGAAGAGTCATTACAGATGACATAATGTTGAACAATGAGGTATTTCAACTTCTACTGGGAAACTGGTGTCATGGGCATCCATACATAGGACGGAAATGTTTATGGATAAAACACGACTGTGCACAGTGTGGATGTATGCTACTCAAAAGAATCTAAAAACGTCAAACCAAGATAATATCCAGTCTCAGTTATCCAACGAAATGATCCAGTTTGGCTTACGAGGTTAAGTGCATCCGTGAAGGTCTGGATTAGAATTGATCTTCAGTAACCCATGCTTGTCGTAAGAGGCGACTAAAGGGATCGGGTGGTCAGGCTTGCTGACTGGGTTGACACATATCATCGTATCCCAATTGTGTAGATCAATGTTCATGCTGTTGATCCCTGGATTGTCCGATCCAGACTCGATTATTTACAGACCGCCGCCATATAGCTGGAATATTGCTGAGTGTGGCATAACACTCAACCCACTCACTCACTTACAAGGCTAAATGGCATTGAAACTTATATGAATAAATCACAGCAAAACAGTCATGACAGCAGGTGTTTGTGGACATGGTGATCATTCCCAACCTGACGGATAGTTCTTGCACACACACGGTTTGTGTAGAAACATATGTTTCTTGCTGACAGTACACTTATCATCTTACTGTTTGTCGTGACATAGCAGAGTGACTGTAGTGATATGAAAGAATTGAGTGATCTTTAACTTCGTGTCATATATATGCAGGTATCTGCATTTGTCCATAATGCCAGGCTTGAGTAAAAAAGTGAAATCATTTACTAAAAAATGTCACAAACTCAGGGTTTTAAGGGAGGCGCAAATGTGCATCCAGTATGTAGGGAATGGAGGCGGGAAATAAAATCACTGCGTACCTCTGGTTTACACAATATTATTCATGGTACCCACAACACATCTGTGGACCTTGCTAAGTGTTTAGTTATTTCTTCCAGAGCATTTACGTGCATTATTTCATCCATCAGTCCACATGATCAATGATTCATTCCAGAAATTATCAAAACAGTCCTCTACACCGTTACTTTACAGGACCCTCATATTGTGTGTAAGGACACTTGAAAATAATAATTGGCGGCTCCTGAGACCTTCATGAATTATAGCGTAAACATTCACTCTGGATTATGGTTGCCTTTATTCTGTGGTTTCCACAGACACATACAGAAAATGAAATGAAAATTTTAACCCAAAGTCATAGCTGTCCCTAGTGGTATGCCTCACTCCTAACCGATAGAGTTACCTCCCTTTGCTACAAATTATTGTCTATTTTGTTAGATTTGTTCCCGCCCTTTTTCCCTCAGTTTTTCTCTTCAGCTATAGCGAAAAGTAAATGTGTTCAATGTCAGAAATTTATGTCCGATCTAGACCCTGACTCTCTACGTATACACAGTTACTTCACAGGACCCTCATATTGTGTGTTAAGACCCTTAAAACTAATAATTGGGGGCTCCTGAGACCTCCATGTTTGTGAGTTGAGGCAAAATCCTAAAGCTTAATAACTGGATATTAACAGTATCTCCATGCATGGTTCTTACCGTTTGATACAAAAGAAGTCATTTTGATAGAACCAAATAGCAATGTCTTGTGCTTAGATCTTGCACAGACTCTTGCAAATTAATGTTGTCATTCTTGGAGAATTGATTTTAGGATATTAGGATAATGTTTCCGCAAATTAACATACCTTAATTTCTTCTTCCTTACTTGATTTTTCCAATTTTCTTAAGAAAACGATTTTGTATTGTAAAAACTAAAAAGGCAGTTGTTTGATGCTGAAAGAGGAAAGCTGGCATTCAGATTCCAGTAGGGTAAGAACCATTCTGTGTTTGACAGTTAAACAGTTAAAAAATCATATGACTGAAAGAATGCTGCAAACGTCATTTAACAACTTGATGAAAAACCTAAAGCTCCGATGCAGATACACTGAACCTGAGTTTTAGTTCTGTATGGATTCCTTGTCATTGTTATCTGAACATTGCTGACCTGAGTTTTAGTTCTGTATCGGTTCCTTGTGATTGTTATCTGCCCATTGCTGACCTGAGTTTTAGTATTATGATCCAACATGACCTACCCTGTGGGGTATCTTGTTTGGTATCTTTTGACGTGACTATATAGATTGGTTAGTCAGTCTCGATGGCTTAGCGGGGCGGTGGGATAGCCTAGTGGTTAAAGCACATGCTTCTCATGCCGAAGACCTGGGTTCGATTCCCCACCTGGGTACATTGTGTTAAGCCCATTTCTGTTGTGATATTGCTGGAATATTGCTAAAAGCGACGTAAAACCCAACTCACTCACTCACTTGATGTCATCATCCTCTGACTGTGGATTGTTCACTAAATTGTCTGGTCCAGACTCGATAATGTACAAGCCACTGTACATTTTGATAAGTGCTGACTGAGACATTAAACAGCAAAAACTCAAATGTACAAGACCTTGAAGAAAAACATGATGCTAACACCATTATCAAGCAAGTGATAATGTTAGCATCTACACCGAATCATTGCAGCTATTGCAATAAGGAACTGGTCAATCCATAAAACTTGTTCCTTTTGACCATGACAGCTTCTAAAATGCTGGGGCGGTGGGGTAGCCTAATGGTTAAAGAGTTGGCACGTCATGCCGAAGACCCGGGTTTGAATCCCTACATGGGTACAATGTGTGAAGCCCATTTCTGGTGTCCCCCGCCGTGATGTTGCTGGAATATTGCTGAAAGCGGCGTAAAACCAAACTCAGTCAGTCAGTCAGTCAGTCTAAAATGCCACTTAAAGTTCTACAAGATCTTAATTGAAATGTTCTCATCCTCACAAAACATCCTTTTTCATTTTCCAATCCTGAACAAAAGGACTCAACTTTTCTAGCCTTATACAAGTCTTGGGTTTCCCTTTCCCAGACTCAAACAGGTGTTTGTTGTGGTTATCCTGGACGACAAGTCAACACATGTTCCCGAATTGTGTATGAATTCCCTTGGAACCATCCGTGGCAAATAGATCTCCACCTCCTTGCCTTATCTTATCTTCTATTACACCTTCAAAGGAGAAAATGTAATTGAGTTCTTCTGGAGACAGCATGGGATCAGTGATTAGTGACACTTGTTAATCACTTCTAGTTAATTAGCGCCAGTACATGTGATAATGCTGATAAGTAATGGATTTGCCAGCATCTTATCTTTGTCCTCCTGTCAGCGGAACATTAATCTGTCAACGTCCTGACATCATCGATGAATTATTCATAAAGCTCAAATTTATTCTATAAGGTGAAGGTCATTGTGTTTAGGTAGGGATAAAAAAATTGTCTTGAAACAAAAAAGTTCAAAGATTTTATGTTTGATAATGTAAATGTACTACCTGAAAAAAAGTTAAAGGACACTAAATTCTTTCATTTCAATAGTTAATCTATCATGTCAAGCCAGATTATGAAAGAACTAGGTGTTAGTTACTTTTATTTAGTTATATGTGTAATGATGACATTGTTAGTGATTCAGAATGTATCTATGTCTTTTTTAGCGTCTCATAATGTCATTGGTATATTCCATGCAGACAATTTTTTGCAATAATTGAAATAGATTTATCCAAATGTCTTATATTGGAGTGTCGGAAGCTATGTTGAAATCATAAGTGTGTTTGTTTTTTTTCGTTTCAACATTTCACCACGTTTACAAAATAGTTCTCTTGCCTCCCACACTAAGCGGACTACTTGTAATGTTACTTAAATACTGTTAAAGACAGTATTAAACTTCTTGTTGACTAACTTAACTTGCCCAACTCCATATCAATTTTGACAGCTTGATGGTTTTAACAGAGCTTTATATCATATATTGCTAGCTTCTGTTTTATGGCCATACTTTGGGGAATATTACCAAAAAAATATACAGTTGCATATGAAAATTCATAATCGGCTCTAACTCAAAATCAGAAAAGATGCGTTTTGGTGATAAGGTCCACCAAACACGTCAAATGTGAGTCAGCCATGTCAGGCAACTTTGTTGTGTTTCATTATCTGGTGTCTAATTAACCAGAACAACTTAATTTGATTTTTAAGGCCATTTTACAAAGTAAGTATTGAAAAGTGAATCCCGGTATCTGTTTTCTAAGTGTGTTGGTATTTTTTCACCATAGAAGCACAAGACCTCCTGTTTATAAGCAAATCAGTATCTGTTTCTTTTAAATCTAATAATACTTCCAGTTTCAATAATGATCACCAAACAGTATTTCTTGTGAAAGAAACTTACTATTGAAATTAATATCATGTTGCATTTTAAGTACACTCTTTCCAGAACTGTTGCTGTAAGGAAGTCATTATTATTTTATTTACGCTCTTTTTGTTAAGAAGAGGTAGTTTCTTCAGATTTAAAATAATATTCTTGACATTTTGGTGATCTTGTGTAAAGGACTTCCAGTTGATTGGACTAACACCTGTGTTCTTGGTTTTAATTTCACTTCAATTACATTTCTCTTCTGCATTTAAGTTCAACAAGTGCCCTCTCAACCAACAGCAAAGGCATGATCTGTCGCAGCGTAATGTAACTACTTGAGGCCTTAGCAAAGCTCACTGCAGATGTCTCACAGCACTTTCATAAAATGTAATGAAAACTTCCAATATCGACCAGCATTATCAATACTGAATCAATACTGACCGGTGTCTCCTAGTATCCAGTATTGTTTGTCTTGTATTGCATTCAAACAGCACCAGCTGTTGCGTGAGACCTGCTGTGGCTAACACTGTCAGCCTTGTTTAATCAATGGGACACAAATTCTTAGCCAAAGTTTTCTTATGCAGGGAAAGAGGCTCGACTGAATGCTTAGAAATATTATCCACACAGTACTCTTTTCATATTTGCTGTTTTTTTATGGGGAATGAAAGAAAATGTGTTACCATAGCAACCACACTGTTTTATGATGTGGGTGCTGTAGAAGGTGTGTTCAGGAACAGATTGTTGGCAACATTTGGACTGATCTGATGATGCACCAGAGCTGTGATTTTCTCAATGGTGTGAGAAGCTTAATATTTGTTGTCAAAGTTAATATGTACAAAGAAAGTCAATAGCTCATTGAAATTGTTTAAGTGTGATCTGATTTATTATCAGATTGACTCAGATATGACTTTTTATGTGAGTATGTAGATTGGTTGAGTTGGATGGATGATTGGATGGATGGATGGATGGATAGAAAGAAAGAAAGGAAGGATGGATGGATGGAGTGAAAGAATGGATGGAAGGAAAGAAAGATGGAATGAAGGATGGAAGGATGAATGTAGGGTTTGATGGAATCATTGTTTTACTTGTATCAGGACCACTTACGCTGCTCAGAAAAGTTAAGGAACACTTTATTCTTTCATATTAATCTAGTTAAACCTCCATGGCATGCCAGACTACATGTATTATGAAAGAATCCTTGTTCTTTGACTTATTTTGAGTAGTATACATTACACATGGCTGTTTTAATGAGATCAATGCATAGCTATGAAATCATTATGTGAACCAATGAGTGACTGAATCGTGTATCTTGTTTAAGTATCTTGAGATGAAATTGGTGCTGAAAAAGGGCGTAATTTATACAGATAACGATCATAAAGAGCTTGTGCTATTTATTTTGAGATGGTTTTACAAAGCCATGAATCACCATCAATGCCAGTTCCTCAATGGAGATACGTCATTTTCTTAGACTACACGCCAAGGAAGCTGATAGCTCTCAAAAGTCACAAGAAATGTTTGTAGAGAAAACATAGTCGGCAATTTCCACTGTTCACAACCCTTTTCACTATCAACAAACAAAAAGACACCATTTAGCTGCAGAAATTATTATCAGATCAAGATGAAACTAAACCCTCTGTTTGCGAACCGTGACAACTTCACAATATTTGACGGGATGATAAGGAACAAGAGCTTTACAACCTGGAATAGCATGCCAGCATCAGACATCAACGCTCACTTACCTGATACAGGATAGTGTGCTTAAGTAACAATTAAAAATATAGCGTTAGAAAAAATATAAGGAACAGTTATCGATAGTCAAGAATTTATAGATTTATTTTGTATAGATGTCCCACATAAATATACTGGGAGAAGCAGATAAGTTAATGCGATATTGTCACTGTTTCTACGGGGAATGTTTGAGCAATCAAATATCTTGTATCTTGTGAGATTTTACTGTATTACTGGTTTGCTATTCTAAAAATACTGACATAATCTATTCATTGGATTACCTTGTCCAGTCTTGACTTCTTACAGGCTGCCACCATGCTTGGAATAGTGTCACGTGCAGCTTTAAGTAACAAACACTCACTTGATTAAAACCATTGTGTAGCAGGACATGCTTACCCAGGGAAAGAAACCTTTCCAAATTTCCCACTAGACCACAGGGCCAGTGAGAGGACAATAACTAGCGGTCCTGTCTGTACTTCACTGGTCCAAAATAACATTCGTAGATTTACTTAACTATCAATACAAATTTCACTGGCCACCACGACCACTGCAAACTTATCTTTTAGTGGTCCAGGTGAATTTTTACTAGCCAGGGACCACAGGACCAGCATAAATTTCACACACTGCTTACCAAGATCACAAACACCTGGTGCCAACCCTGATTAACACCGATCCCTTCATTTACAGTTTAACCTCATTGTCTTGAGGGGCGGTTGGGTAGTCTAGTGGTTAAAGCGTCCGCTCATCACGCTGAAGACCTGGGTTCGAATCCCCACATGGGCACAATGTGTGAAGTCCATTTCTTGTGTCCCCCGCCGTGATGTAGCTGGAATATTGCTAAAAGCATACTCACTCACTCACTCACTCACTCACTCACTCACTCACTCACTCACTCACTCACTCACTCACTCACTCACTCACTCACTCACTCACTCACTCACTCACTCACTCACTCACCCACCCACCCACTCACTCACTCACTCACTCACTCATTGTCCTGAACTCTGGAACCCTGAAAGTAGTGTGACTGTCATAGGTCTGACACATCCAGCTCAACCTTCTAAACATCTGACCCAACCCTTAGAAAGCAGCATGCCACATGTGCATGGAAGGCCAAGTTGAAAGTGTGTTGTGCGGGATACCAAATTCCTGGACAACTTTGACTCCAGATTTCCCAGATGTATTAAGTACCTTAACAGACTCATACTTGATCTCAATTGTCTTCACAGATAATTTCCATTTTTTTCGAATGGAAGCATCTCATTACCAGTTATCCAACAGGTTTAGTCGTTTAGCCGTGTTCTACCCTCACGGATTAATACCTTCTTCGTGCTGAAGTGTTTAGGGGTCACCTCTGCCTTTGCACATTTCTTCTGACCCGCACTTTGGGACTTTTGAGAGTGAGTCGAGTGCGTACATCCAGAGATTTTATCAGTACATGGTCTTTGATACATCTACTGGGATTTTAGTACTGATAACATTTCTGTTTTGTATTGATAAGATTTCTATTTTTGTAGTGATAAAACCATTTTTACTATGAACATAAGTATATATAAGTAATGAGGCTATGAAGTACCAGGATTATTGCTACAAATTAACGTAATCCTGTTTCACCTTCCACATATTGCAATTTGTAAACACATTGCAGTCATGTGATTATATATAATGCACTTTAAAGGAGATCACATGACTGATAAATCACCCACATGGGTACTTTCTCAGATTTGTAGTCTTAGATAATTCTTTGAAAGAAGGTGTTGCTATTAATTAGTTATACAGGGTTAATATTATTTAAGAACATGGTTACTTAATCATGGGAGTGTGGTTTTATTCAGGTTAATCAGTGGCTTCCTCTCTTTGATCTTTAATGCTGTATCATATTTTAAACAACCCAATTAAGTTTGACATATTAGAATCCAACACATCCAGTTTAACACATCAGGGTTGGAATTGGATAAAATTATCATGCCGTTGCCAGGATTGGTCTACAGTTTTTTGTGATTGATGACAGGGATTGATAATTCAGGGTTTGACAGTAATTTTGGGATCTCAACTTGTGAGTTGTACATATGTATAGGACCAAGTCAGTTGAAGGAGTTGGATGTGTTTTATGATGATAATATGGCTACTTGTGAGGTGTGTATATGTATAGGACCAAGTCAGTTGAAGGAGATGTGTTTTGTGATGAGAGAATATGGCTACTTGTGAGTTGTACATATGTATAGGACCAAGTCAGTTGAAGGAGATGTGTTTTGTGATGAGAGAATATGGCTACTTGTGAGTTGTACATATGTATAGGACCAAGTCAGTTGAAGGAGATGTGTTTTATGATGAGAGAATATGGCTACTTGTGAGTTGTACATATGTATAGGACCAAGTCAGTTGAAGGAGATGTGTTTTGTGATGAGAGAATATGGCTACTTGTGAGTTGTACATATGTATAGGACCAAGTCAGTTGAAGGAGATGTGTTTTGTGATGAGAGAATATGGCTACTGTCAGTTGAAGGAGTTGTACATATGTATAGGACCAAGTCAGTTGAAGGAGATGTGTTTTGTGATGAGAGAATATGGCTACTTGTGAGTTGTACATATGTATAGGGCCAAGTCAGTTGAAGGAGATGTGTTTTGTGATGAGACAATATGGCTACTTGTGAGTTGTACATATGTATAGGACCAAGTCAGTTGAAGGAGATGTGTTTTGTGATGAGAGAATATGGCTACTTGTGAGTTGTACATATGTATAGGACCAAGTCAGTTGAAGGAGATGTGTTTTGTGATGAGAGAATATGGCTACTTGTGAGTTGTACATATGTATAGGACCAAGTCAGTTGAAGGAGATGTGTTTTGTGATGAGAGAATAACAACTCTTGTAGATATGCATGTTCAGTTAGATGTAAAGGGTTTGGTGATTGTGTTTTTATAGTTAATGGAAGTGTAATGTTTTTTTATCGTGCCTCAATGTGAGGAATTCATGATACTTGGTACTCAGCCACTACGTTTGACAGATTGGATCCATGTTTATGCAGCATCGTTTGTTCTTATTAAACATATGGAAGCATTTTTCTATAGTAACTTCTTTATTATTTATACTGGCAAGACTTTCCAGTGTTAACTAACAGGCGAAGAAAACGACATTACGTGCAAGCATGATAAAGAGGCTTAGGTCCACAGAAGGCTGCCAATCTATCGAGAGAAAAATATAATTTCAAGTTATGTATACAGTTATTGCAGTTCTGAACTTGTATAATTGCATGTAGGAGAGTTATATACCTGTGAGTGAGCATGCTTAAGCTCCACCTGTCTTCATTAATATTCAACAGTGTGTCGCTATTGTACTGGATATTCTCATGAGTTGGAGATAAATGGACAGTTCAGGGTATCGTATGAGTCATTGATGATAGTTCCCTCTGTTTTGTCACATTCTGCCTTCATGTGCACGATGTAATATCATTTCCATAAGATCAAACAATCTCGGTGTAATTTGTCAGTTTTGATTTAAAAGAATGTTTGGAAAATGTATTATTTTCAGTGAGATTTTCATAAATAATGAAATGAAAAAGGGATATTTTAATCAAATACGGAAGACTGATACATATTCAAGTGATCTTTCAACTGTTTATTGATATTCACACAAGGAACAGAAAATGAATTATTCTCTCAGACTGTACTACTGAAAAGAAGTTCAAAACATCCAATATTTCCTATTGCTATGGTTAAGCTGTCATAGCATGACAGATTCACTCTTGTAATGGGAAAGAATTCGGTGTTCTTTTAATTCTTTTTGGTAGTATCAATCTTCACAGTTTGTTCTAACATGAATATTTAGACGTTTTTTGTTAAGCGTCAGTAGAAATACTCCTAGTTAAAGAAAATGTTTATCATGACCGCATATTTAAATATTGTTGCTATCATCAGTGTTATGTATTGACTGTCTTGATAGTGATATTTCTCAACAAATCAGGATTGGTTTGTTCCTTGAACACATCTGAACAGTGTTCAATAATGTCGGTGGGGCAGGATATGCTCACCTTTCCGTGAACCCCAGGTATCGTCACTGATCATGATTAATAAACATATGCTTGTGATATTGTCAGCATCCAACACTAATTTTAGCAGAGATTGTATGTAGTTAGGGAAATAGTTTTGGTGCTTTATATTCAGAAACCGTCACGGGTGTGTGGATATGATCAAGTCTGGATGCTGTTTTTCTTTGAAATTTAATTCTACTATTTGTTCTGTACCCTAAATCTTGACATTTTGGGAGGCGGTGGGGTAGCCTAGTGGTTCGCTTGTCACGTTGAAGACCCGGGTTCGAATCCCCACATGGGTACAATGTCTGAAGCCCATTTCTGGTGTCCCTCGCTGTGATATTGCTGGAATATTGCTAAAAGCGGCATAAAACCCAACTCACTCACTCACTTGACATTTTGGCCTATGAAGTCTACAAAAATATTGATCTTTGTTTCTGTTGTAAACTTTGTCGCCCAATACTGAAACAGCATCTGGAGCCAATACTTAACCTCTACACAATGACATATGAGTAATTAACTTGTCAAAAATGTTTGTACAGAAGATAGTATCTTCCACCATCAAAAACCTGACCCCTTTTACCTGGAAAATGACTCTAATGGGGCAAAAACATGATGTAAATATATGTGATTTAAGTCATTAAATCCAGGTCTTATCTTGAAGATGACATGGAAACAACCTTCCCATAACTATCACAGAAAAACTGTGATTCCTGTGATGTGGGTTGAGATTTTAGAAGTATTTCACTCATCTCCTTGCTGTTAAACCAAGGGGAACACAATGTGCAGCTATATAAACATTGTTGAGTGTCTGTCTCATGGTGGAGAGTCAAGCGGCCTCCCCCTTGCTGTCAAGAATGTCTGGTAGTGGAGAATATGCTACAAGCTTCCATAGCTTAGTGCACACAGCCATGCTTCTGATCCCCGTGGCTGGGGAAGTCATCAAACTTTGTAAACATTTCTCCTAATCAGTGAAGATTTGTTAGAGAAAACGTCTTCAAAGGGTTCTGTAGGGATGTGCATAGGTGCGCGGTTGGCGGTTGTGGGTAGTGATGGTACGTTATGCCGGGCTTCGTAGACCGGGCAACATTGTCAGCGCCAGAAAGGGCAACATGAGTCGTTTCGGGATTCATTTGCGGCTGGAGAGTGGTGTGGTGTTCACTCTGGCTATGAGTCTCATTATTGCTATTAATGTGTAAACTTACCTGTATGAAAATAATGGTTTTTTATGAATATGGAGCCATTAGGTGCATTAAGTTTGCCAAAAAGACACTTGGGCACATATTGTGGATGTTGTTGTGTTATGGCGATGGTTAATGCATGGTATCAGACAGCATCAAAGAGTTCTTGATGGATAAAAATGAAAGCCAACAGGGCCAGAGGAGGAAAATGTGTGTTTTGTAAGTCTGTTGTTACCGGTGATTAAAACATCAGTCTCTCGGGGTATTTGCGTAAGGAAGAAACAAATTAAAAGAACTGCACTCATGAATTATTGTAGGAATATGAATATGACACCAGGTGTTCTTGGAATGGGGGAGGTCCATGTCTGATGATCTTATTTCAGAATATGAATTTAGGTGAGAATCATGTAAAGCTTTGGTAATGCATCATCCATATACTGTTATCCTTCCTCTGGTAATGCATCACCCATATACTGTTATCCTTCCTCTGGTAATGCATCACCCATATACTGTTATCCTTCCTCTGGTAATGCATCATCCATATACTGTTATCCTTCCTCTGGTAATGCATCACCCATATACTGTTATCCTTCCTCTGGTAATGCATCATCCATATACTGTTATCCTTCCTCTGGTAATGCATCACCCATATACTGTTATCCTTCCTCTGGTAATGCATCATCCATATACTGTTATCCTTCCTCATCATCCATATACTGTTATCCTTCCTCTGGTAATGCATCACCCATATACTGTTATCCTTCCTCTGGTAATGCATCATCCATATACTGTTATCCTTCCTCTGGTAATGCATCACCCATATACTGTTACTGTTATGCTTGTTATCCTTCCTCGTAATGCATCATCCATATACTGTTATCCTTCCTCTGGTAATGCATCATCCATATACTGTTATCCTTCCTCTGGTAATGCATCATCCATATACTGTTATCCTTCCTCTGGTAATGCATCATCCATATACTGTTATCCTTCCTCTGGTAATGCATCATCCATATACTGTTATCCTTCCTCTGGTAATGCATCACCCATATACTGTTATCCTTCCTCTGGTAATGCATCACCCATATACTGTTATCCTTCCTCTGGTAATGCATCATCCATATACTGTTATCCTTCCTCTGGTAATGCATCATCCATATACTGTTATCCTTCCTCTGGTAATGCATCACCCATATACTGTTATCCTTCCTCTGGTAATGCATCATCCATATACTGTTATCCTTCCTCTGGTAATGCATCATCCATATACTGTTATCCTTCCTCTGGTAATGCATCATCCATATACTGTTATCCTTCCTCTGGTAATGCATCATCCATATACTGTTATCCTTCCTCTGGTAATGCATCATC
Source organism: Haliotis rubra (assembly GCF_003918875.1). Classification (NCBI taxonomy): domain Eukaryota; kingdom Metazoa; phylum Mollusca; class Gastropoda; order Lepetellida; family Haliotidae; genus Haliotis; species Haliotis rubra. The sequence continues at coordinate 592,444 of NW_025765037.1, forward strand.
CATATACTGTTATCCTTCCTCTGGTAATGCATCATCCATATACTGTTATCCTTCCTCTGGTAATGCATCATCCATATACTGTTATCCTTCCCCTAATTATTAGTTTTAGGGTCCTTGCAGGCAATGGGAGGGTCATGTGAAGTAACGGTGTGGAGAACTGTATTGTTTTATAATTTCTTTACAGCCTGGAATGAATCATTGATATTCTGGACTGATTTGTGAAATGAGGTAACTGCTCTAAAAGAAATGGCCAAACTCTCAGCAAAGTTAGAGATGTTGTAGGTACAGTGAATAATAATGTGCGTCCCTGTGGATACAGTGACTTTTTTTTCTGCGTTCATTCTCTACATTTGCGCGTCACATAAAACCCTGGTACTTTAATTAATTAGTCATGGGGATATTACAACAATAGATTTTTCTTTACCTTAAATTAGTATATAAAGAAGCCATAGTGTTTTGTCTGTAAAGTTGTACTGAAAGACTCAAGGAATCTCATTCATTAATGAAATAATTCAGTGAATTTGACATACAACATAAGTATCAGTAAGGTTTTGTAAAATAACTGGTGTCTTTAATTAAACCTGACCATCTGGAAACTGATCCTTACCAAAGATTAGGAGTTACACATGTCACATGTAGAGATCTTACAAGCAAGGCTGTACACAATTAGACCAAAGGTTGAGGGGTGTAGACGAACATTCACCTCAGAAATTCCCACACACGCCTCTAGCTACACATGGAACAATTTGTCATAGAGTCCACAAGTAACAAAGAAATGTTTTGGTTATATGTTTGTGTGACGATAAGATCAACCACCACAGACCCACCATAGGACCTTCAGAAAGGTTTTGGGGCAGTGGGGTAGCCTAGTGGTTAAAGCGTTGGCTCATCACGCCTAAGACCCGGGTTCGATTCCCCACATGGGCACAATGTGTGAAGCCCATTTCTGGTGTCCCCCGCCGTGATATTGCTGGAATATTGCTGGAATAAAACTAAACTCAGTCAGTCAGTCAGAAAGGTTTTTGTTTGTTTAACACTGCACTCATTAATTTGTCAGCTATATGATGGTGGTCTGTACCAGACAATCCTGTGATTAACATCATGAGCATCAGTTGTGATACACTGATATGTGTCAACCACGGCAGCAAGCCTGACCCTGATCCAGACACATCCAACATTGGTTGCTGAAGACTGGTTCTCACCTGGATCTTAACGGGGCTTCAAGGGGTGATTAGGTAGCCTGGTGGTTAAAGCGTTCCATTTCTCCCAAAAATATCATGCCGATTCCCGCATGGGTACTGGAATGTGTGAAGCCCATTTCTGGTGTCCCCCAGACAAAACCCCATACAATGAAACATGACAGAGTTCTACTTAATGCAAATTCAACGAAACAAAAGTCTCAGGATAACAAAGACGACATGCTAATTTCTATCTCATATATACTGAAAAATAATATAGGGTCATGAAACATTTCTGGTGTCCCCCACCATGATATTGCTGGAATATTGCTAAAAGGGACGTAAAACCAAATTCACTCACTCACTCACTCACTCACTCACTCACTCACTCAGGGTCATGAACATTATTGGGAACATTTTTATAAACTGTGTGCTTAGTCCTCTCAACAAAAATATGACCCCAAAGCTATGCATGGTCCTTAATATGTTCATTAGAAGTAAGGCAGCAATGTAATGAAGACGGGAATACGAGAAGTAGCAATGAGAGGTGGAAGGTACCAGGCATGTAAGGTCATGATATGATGAAAGAACTGCTACACTTAGAAGAAGATGAGGAAAAGTAATTGGAGAATAGGAACGATCTGGGTGAGACCTGTCAAGTTGCTGAAAGAGGATGTGACAATTGTGATATTTTTAAGTGACATTTTCAAAGCACACATTGGGACTGTGGATTAGAATAGATCCCCAGTAACTTATGTTGGTAATAAGAATTGGATCCTGGTGGTCAAGGCGATTGATAACGTGACATTCTACCCCATGGATTGTGGTTCATAATATTAATCACTGGTAATAAGCAATAGCACTGGATCCTGGTGGTCAAGGTGATTGATAACGTGACATTCTACCCCATGGATTGTGGTTCATAATATTAATCACTGGTAATAAGCAATAGCACTGGATCCTGGTGGTCAAGGTGATTGATAACGTGACATTCTACCCCATGGATTGTGGTTCATAATATTAATCACTGGTAATAAGCAATAGCACTGGATCCTGGTGGTCAAGGTGATTGATAACGACATTCTACTCCATGGACATTCTACCCCATGGATTGTCGCTCATAATATTAATCACTGGTAATAAGCAATAGCACTGGATCCTGGTGGTCAAGGTGATTGATAACGTGACATTCTACCCCATGGATTGTCGCTCATAATATTAATCACTGGTAATAAGCAATAGCACTGGATCCTGGTGGTCAAGGTGATTGATAACGTGACATTCTACCCCATGGATTGTCGTTCATAATATTAATCACTGGTAATAAGCAATAGCACTGGATCCTGGTGGTCAAGGTGATTGATAACGTGACATTCTACCCCATGGATTGTGGTTCATAATATTAATCACTGGTAATAAGCAATAGCACTGGATCCTGGTGGTCAAGGTGATTGATAACGTGACATTCTACCCCATGGATTGTGGTTCATAATATTAATCACTGGTAATAAGCAATAGCACTGGATCCTGGTGGTCAAGGTGATTGATAACGTGACATTCTACCCCATGGATTGTGGTTCATAATATTAATCACTGGTAATAAGCAATAGCACTGGATCCTGGTGGTCAAGGTGATTGATAACGTGACATTCTCCCCCATGGATTGTGGTTCATAATATTAATCACTGGTAATAAGCAATAGCACTGGATCCTGGTGGTCAAGGTGATTGATAACGTGACATTTTCTTCCATGGATTGTCGTTCATAATATTAATCACCAGTACTAAGCAATAGCATTTGATCCTGGTGGTCAAGGTGATTGATAACGTGACATTCTACCCCATGGATTGTCACTCATAATATCAACCACTGGTAATAAGAATACGTCCCTATTCTGGTGGTCAGGGCAATTGATAACGTGCTCTTCTACCCCAGGGGCATGGGTTGTCACTCATAATATCAACCGCTGGTAATAAGAATACTGCCTTGTTCTGGTGGTCAGGGCAATTGATAACGTGCTCTTCTACCCCAGGGGCATGGGTTGTCGTTCATAATATCAATCCCTGTTATGTATCTACAGGCCATTGTAGCCAGGATATTGCCACGTGTGGCATTAAACAACAACCATTTTATGAGCTGTAGTAATCATCACGACAGACTTGACTTATGGAGTTTCAAATTTGCAGAAGCAGCCTACGAGCAAGGATGACAAAGTGGTTGATCTCTGTATGCATAATTGTTTGGCTACATAACCATGTTGTACTCGTGTGTTGATTGCAAGATCCGTTCTGGTTACTGTGATAAATTATATCTGGTTGTGTGGGAATATGTGGGCTCGGTAGGAGACGTGCCTCTAGAAATATCAAAGGAGTAATCTAGAAAAAATACAAGAAAAGAATGATGTTGAAAACATCACCTACATGTGTGTTGTTAGCAGAGTTTATGTTTGTAGAGTGTTGATGTTTTATTTTGTAGTAGTTGTGGGAATTGTTGTCTTGGGATGATGATTCTTGTGATGGAGAAGAAACCAAATGTAATAAACGTTTTTTTCCAATTTTGTAAAGGAATTGGTGGGATATTGTCTAAAAAACATTCAAGATGATAAGTGATAGTTTTTCAAAGAAAACCTGATAAATGCAGAAAACATTTTAACTGATTTTACCAATTTTGTAAAGGAATTGGTGGGATATGGTCTAAAACATCAAGATGATAAGTGATAGTTTTTCAAAGAAAACCTGATAAATGCAGAAAACATTTAAACTTATTTTACCAATTTTGTAAAGGAATTGGTGGGATATGGTCTAAAACATCAAGATGATAAGTAATAGTTTTTCAAAGAAAACCTGATAAATGCAGAAAACATTTAAACTTATTTTACCAATTTTGTAAAGGAATTGGTGGGATATGGTCTAAAACATCAAGATGATAAGTGATAGTATTTCAAAGAAAACCTGATAAATGCAGAAAACATTTTAACTGATTTTACCAATTTTGTAAAGAAATTGGTGGGATATTGTCTAAAACATCAAGATGATAAGTGATAGTTTTTCAAAGAAAACCTGATAAATGCAGAAAACATTTAAACTTATTTTACCAATTTTGTAAAGGAATTGGTGGGATATGGTCTAAAACATTAAGATGATAAGCGATAGTTTATCGAAGAGTGAGCGAGTGAGATTGGTTTTACGCCTCTTTTAGCAATATTCCAGCAATTTCACAGCACCCAAAATGGGCTTCACATATTGTACTCATGTGGGGAATCGAACCCGGGTCTTCGGCATCACAAGTGAATGCTTTAACCACTAGGCTACCCCACCACCAAGTTTTTCAACAAATATAACAAAGAGTGGCAATGAGAAAATGTGGTAAACAGTCTTTCAGGACAAAGCCATGCTACAGGGAAGGATGTGATAAGAAGTTGTTATCTGTCAGTAACACAGGCAACAGGATATACAGGCTGTATCCTGTACACTTGCACCTCCACATACATTGGACGCATGCTGCAGCGGGCTACTGTCATGGACGATGCAAACACACCTATGTTCAACTTGATACAAAAACTTTCATCTCCTCATTAATGGTCCAAATAACATTGAAACAGAACTTCAGCAAATGTAGTATTTTTGTTTATAAGTTACAAATAAACAATATTTGATCAAGCTGAAGTTTACAGACTTGAAGATAACTGTTTTTATATTATAAATAAATCATTGTATTACTAATATGTTATTAGAGCTGTGTTATTTATTGACAAGGGCATTTGTATCCCTGTAATGAGGTTTTAGTTTCAATTTTTGGTAATAAACATCCAATTTTGTGTTTAATCTGAAGTAGAGAGACAGAATGTAAAAACAGAGGTCAGCATTTAACAAGAACACGATGTAAACTGACACATGCGTGTTTATGTATCCATATGTACATGTGTAGATGTGCTTGTGGAAATGTCTACAAAGTGCACGCTATGCATAATTGCATCCTGTTTATTTCCTTGGTGCAGAACTTCAATACACTTTCTACTTCAATTATCCACCCAGACTTCATTCATATTTTACTTCCTCAAAGAGAAAACTGATCAGCTTATCACTGGCAAGTGTATCGCATCTTGACCCAGATGTCCGTCTATCAGTGCCACACCCAGTATCTGGTATTGTCATTCCATTAAGGAAATCACAGTCAAGAAAGGGGATCTATGTTTGGCTTCAACAAGATATTAGCTTATTTGACTTGCTAGAATGTCAATACATCTGTAGATGATCACGGGATGTGGCAGGCAAGAACACAAGTTGGGGAAAGTCTATGTTTGAGAGGCTTACTGCAATAATGATGAGAGGATGTATGTGGCATGCTGTATGTAGAAGTTCGGGAAATTAGATAAATCTGTGTGGATATCTGGTAACTTTGTTGAATTTTAGTTTTAAGAATATTCATGGTGACTGACTGAAAACTATATAGTTTCACGGCTTTGATCATGTGATTATGTTCAGTTCTATGTCTAAGTGTTTATACAATGTCAACCCTTAACTAATCAGGCTTATAAGGTATATTAATTATTATTTTAATGGAACACGAATTGGGAGGGTTCAGTTCATTAAGATGAGATAAGATAGGATAGGTCTTGTGTAGCATTCCTTCAAGAAACAGTGACACCATTCTCCAAGCTACAACTATAGCAAAGGCCTTAGGAGTTATTATAGTCTTTTGGTGTACTGGTGTTGGTTATTTATTAAAACTGCTTCATTTATTTAATTGAGGGAACTTAGTTATTTCCAATTTTCCTGTCTTGGAATTTGCTGCGGCTTCTCCAGTATTATGTACACCTGGAGGCTAAGTGGAAGTCAGGGCTTGTGGCACTTTTGATGGCATTGCACTGCAATAAACGGTTTTGGTATCTCTTCCTTCTACCAGACTTGCTTCACAAGACATAGTTACCTGGCATCAAGCACTTAAGAAAGGACATTTAGCCTGCTTTTATTTTCACAACATCAATGACCAGAATGTTGCTCAGCTTTAAATCATTACTTGGTTAGCAAGGGCTTTCCCAATAGTGGGGCACTCCCTTGCCTTATAGTGAAGACTGCCTAGCCCTGGCTCCCCTTGTTGAAACAGGCACAATCTGTGTTAACACTGCCATCTGGGACTGAAAACAATGTCTGTGGGCCGGTCCATGATGGCATTGAGGGACAAGTGGTCATTTGTACTCGACTTTCAAAGGTCACTAAACTGATCAATTCTGGGCAAATATATTGATTTATTCTCACATAATCCTTTATTGATTTTGAATGTCAAGAGGGCTTAGTGAAGCAGCTAAATTGATGATTATTCTCAGATACTGGAGCTGTTGGGCTATCCTGCCTCCCCTCTGAGTGAGTGGTTTGGGCCATGGCAAGGGCTTCCCCCTGTAGGAGTGCATGAATGCCTATTCAAATGAAGACAGGCTGGCAGAGCCAGGTACAGAGAATGCCGCCACAGCAACTCAAAGCAACGCCAGATTTTGTCTTCACTAGCGCGATAGATAAGGTTTCATACAGAGATTTCTCTCCCCTAGGAGCTAGTTCCTTCACACCGGCAGACAAGAAACGGTGCTAGAGAGAGGAAGTTGACTGTTGATATGAGAGCTTCTGGTTATCTGATGTTGTGACCGATCTCTCCAGTAATGTAGATGCCAACACTGGTTTACAATCAGGCCACAGGGACATAGCAATAAGCCTCCTAGCGAGGACGTCCAGCATTTCTGTGATAGCAGACCAGGTGAGTTGATTTTCACTTTCTCCATTGTCTTCTACTTCTGCTGTGGGGGGGGAAGAGCACGTGTGTAGCCCTCCTTGCAGTCTATCATGGGCCAGGAGTCTGTTGATGCCGGTCTGCCTGCCTGCCAGTCAGCCTGTCTGCCTCTAACCATGTGCTTTCTTCCATCGTCGCTCTCTCCCTCTCTTTCTCTCAGTTGTATTGATTCCGTAGTTGTTCCAGCAACTATACACTTGACTGGTAACAGGTTTTTCTTGCCTACCATATTCTAGAGTAGATTTTTATGGATTTTTTTTCTGAGGGGGAGACAGACAAGCATGGATTTTGCAGTCCGTTCATGTTTCGGGTGGTGACATAGTTACAATCAGATTCATTCTCGATCATTATGCAATGTTGATATCAAGGAACTTGTGGTTGGGGTATATATTTACCTGTCACCAATTCAAGTATTTAGGACTGAGATAATCTGGTTTGGTTCATCAAGGTTAGTTTCTGATCCAGCAGATGTTGACAGCATGGTATATATCTGTCAGTGCAGAATCATACTGAAGAGAGTAGTATACACACATTAAAGCCTTCTATGAGTTATATACTCCAGCTGGCCACCAGACAGATACTGGGTCTGACTGTAGAACCAGGGTGAATACATGAACTGTACAGAGGCCTGGGGAAGAGGTGAAGCGTGGGTACACTTGTAGTAAGTCATATACTCCACACCAACAGTTGTTGGACCATATATTGTTATCCTGAATGATAGAACCAGTGTGAATACATGAACTGTACAGAGGTGTGGTATATACGCTCTCCATCTTACACAGTGTTTAAAGTAGTCTGTCTCAAAGACCCTGAACCATATTATTTTCCCTACTGCCTAGCCCTCCCTGTAATGCTAAAGCCCTATATGAAGCAAGTCTAGATTTCTCCATCTCTGGTCTCTCTGGGGCTCCTTTTCAATTTAAATGGGTTTATTTGTTACAATCAAAATTATATATATTCAGAGACTAAGCGTTAGTGTGTGTCTGAAGGGGCGAAGCGTGGGTACACTTGTAGTAAGTTGTATACTCCACACCTACACGTGTTCATCCAGCTATTGTTATCCTTCCGTACTGCTCCAACTTCTACAGGTCTCTCAAAGAAACTACAGGAGACTCTGAGGAAATTGGTAGACATTTGGTCCTAAAAAAGGCATCTTATTTAAACAATTATCTACTAAATTAAAAGTACAATACAGATGGATGCCAGAACAATGTTTAATTTCTGAAAATTAGTCTTGCCAAATCATGCTGTTCTTCAGTTGGATTCAGTATGAATGTATTCGAGGATCTGGGAGACGGACTAGGAAATTGGCAGCCTTAGCGAATTTAATTCTTATCATTCAAAATGTCATGTTAAATCAATTTATGGTGTACGTCAATCTTACAGTTGATGATACTCTAACTGCACACATACAAAGTTTCTGTTTAGTACCTGTCATTTATTACAATGTCTAGACCAGGACTGACAATGGGCAGCAGAGCATGAAGCTGAGTTTTCCTTTAATTGGCATCCCCTTCTTTGTTGGTTGTCAAAGCCAGACTTATTGAACTGGGTAGGTTTTTTGGAGTCAGTATATAATGTGGGGTGATGTATGAGTATTTTAAAGATTTATGTGAGAAACATTACTCTGCTGGTGTTGAGGCACCATCCGGCATGCTGCTGTGGGGTGGTACATTAGGGGAGGAAATCACCACACTCTAATGACCTGTGTGAGTTGTATATGTTCTGAGAACACATCTATTTGTATACACTGTCATAGTGTGTCTCGCAGTCCTTGAACTAAATTATTTCCCCCTCTGCCAAGTCCTCCCTGCAATGCTGAAGCCCTAAATGAAGCAAGTCTAGATTCCCTCAGATTCCTGAATCTCCCATCTGACAGGGGCTCATTTTTATATCAAGTTTAATTATTTGTTACTTTCAAAATCATATATATTCAGAGACTAAGCATTAGGCTAACTCTGTCCGAGCCAGATGATGTCAAAGAAAGTGCATGATGTAAGGATAATTTGTGCTTACGTTTGTACACATCACAATCCTCTTGTATAGACTGTATGGCCAGATGATGTCACAATCCTCTGGTATAGACTGTATGGCCAGATGATGTTATTGGAATAATGCTATACCTTGGTAGTGTCCCCAAGGCATTTTCAGCAGGGTGCAATGCCCTGCCCTTTTTATTTGGCGCCCTGTCCTTCTTTTAATACAATAATTGATATCAACACTTGGTGGTGTTAGTTTCTATTTAATGTTAAAGTTAAATGAAATACCTGTGCTCTTTGAATCTTCAAGAATCATTATGAATGAATAACTTCACGTAATGCTTGGAAATCTGTCAATGCTTGCTCTTTTTGGAATAGGGGTGCCTCTTTTGAAATTCTGTCGCCTTGCCCTCTTTAGATCCTGGGAAACACAACTTGGTATATACCCTGATCTTGTTATACATGCTGTGTGGCCAGATGATGTTAAATGATGTGGTATAAACGATGCGTGAAATTATTTGATTTATACCATACCTTTGTATACGCTGTGTAGCCAGATGAGGTACAAACAGTGGAGGTAGGTATATGCCTTGATGATGTGAAGGGGAGTTATACACTGAGCATAAAGAGGTGCAAGCTATGAACTCTACCTGGGCACACACCTCATCATGCACTCTGTCAGCCAGATGTCAGACGTATACACATCATTGGGAGATAAATGAGTTATACACTCTAATGGGCACACACCACACCGTCACGGCTATATGGTAGAAATGGAGTACACACTTTGTGGAAGATAAATGAGTTATGCAGTTTAATGGGCAGTTGTTGTGGCCCATCATACACATGTCGGAACCAGAAGATATGAACTACACACACTGTAGGGAGTTATTGAGTTATACACTAATCCTGGACCTGTATTCCTCTGTACATATGTCGGAACCAGAAAATATTAACTACACACACTGTAGGGAGTTATTGAGTTATTGAGTTATACACTAATCCTGGACCTGTATTCCTCTGTACATTCTCTGTACATATGTCGGAACCAGAAAATATTAACTACACACACTGTAGGGAGTTATTGAGTTATACACTAATCCTGGACCTGTATTCCTCTGTACATATGTCGGAACCAGAAGATATCAACTACACACACTGTAGGGAGTTATTGAGTTATACACTAATCCTGGACCTGTATTCCTCTGTACATATGTAGGAACCAGAAAATATCAACTACACACACTGTAGGGAGTTATTGAGTTATACACTAATCCTGGACCCATATTCCTCTGAACACATGTCAGAACCAGAAGATATTAACTACACACACTGTAGGCAGTTACTGAGTTATATACACCCAACCTGGACCCATATTCCTACACACTGTCAGAACCAGATGATATTAGTATACACACTGTAGGCAGTAATATGAGTTATACACCCAACCTGGACCCATATTCCTACACACTGTCAGAACCAAATGATATTAGTATACACACTGTAGGCAGTTACTGAGTTATATACACCCAACCTGGACCCATATTGCTACACACTGTCAGAACCTGATGATATTAGTATACACACTGTAGGCAGTAATATGAGTTATACACCCAACCTGGACCCATATTCCTACACACTGTCAGAACCAAATGATATTAGTATACACACTGTAGGCAGTTACTGAGTTATATACACCCAACCTGGACCCATATTGCTACACACTGTCAGAACCTGATGATATTAGTATACACACTGTAGGCAGTAATATGAGTTATACACCCAACCTGGACCCATATTCCTACACACTGTCAGAACCAAATGATATTAGTATACGCACTGTAGGCAGTAATATGAGTTATATACACCCAACCTGGACCCATATTCCTACACACTGTCAGAACCAAATGATATTGGTATACACACTGTAGGCAGTTACTGAGTTATATACACCCAACCTGGACCCATATTGCTACACACTGTCAGAACCTGATGATATTAGTATACACACTGTAGGCAGTAATATGAGTTATACACCCAACCTGGACCCATATTCCTACACACTGTCAGAACCAAATGATATTAGTATACGCACTGTAGGCAGTAATATGAGTTATATACACCCAACCTGGACCCATATTCCTACACACTGTCAGAACCAAATGATATTGGTATACACACTGTAGGCAGTAATATGAGTTATACACCCAACCTGGACCCATATTCCTACACACTGTCAGAACCAAATGATATTAGTATACACACTGTAGGCAGTTACTGAGTTATATACACCCAACCTGGACCCATATTCCTACACACTGTCAGAACCTGATGATATTGGTATACACACTGTAGGCAGTAATATGAGTTATACACCCAACCTGGACCCATATTCCTACACACTGTCAGAACCAAATGATATTAGTATACACACTGTAGGCAGTTACTGAGTTATATACACCCAACCTGGACCAATATTCCTACACACTGTCAGAACCTGATGATATTGGTATACACACTGTAGGCAGTAATATGAGTTATACACCCAACCTGGACCCATATTCCTACACACTGTCAGAACCAAATGATATTAGTATACACACTGTAGGCAGTTACTGAGTTATATACACCCAACCTGGACCCATATTCCTACACACTGTCAGAACCTGATGATATTGGTATACACACTGTAGGCAGTAATATGAGTTATACACCCAACCTGGACCCATATTCCTACACACTGTCAGAACCAAATGATATTAGTATACACACTGTAGGCAGTTACTGAGTTATATACACCCAACCTGGACCCATATTCCTACACACTGTCAGAACCAGATGATATTAGTATACACACTGTAGGCAGTAATATGAGTTATACACCCAACCTGGACCCATATTCCTACACACTGTCAGAACCTGATGATATTGGTATACACACTGTAGGCAGTAATATGAGTTATACACCCAACCTGGACCCATATTCCTACACACTGTCAGAACCAAATGATATTAGTATACACACTGTAGGCAGTAATATGAGTTATACACCCAACCTGGACCCATATTCCTACACACTGTCAGAACCTGATGATATTGGTATACACACTGTAGGCAGTAATATGAGTTATACACCCAACCTGGACCCATATTCCTACACACTGTCAGAACCAAATGATATTAGTATACACACTGTAGGCAGTAATATGAGTTATACACCCAACCTGGACCCATATTCCTACACACTGTCAGAACCAGAAGATATTAACTACACACACTGTATGGAGTTACTGAGTTATATACACCCAGCCTGGACCCATATTCCTACACACTGTCAGAACCAGATGATATTAGTATACACACTGTAGGCAGTAATATGAGTTATACACCCATCCTGGGTCCATATTTCTACACACTGTCAGAACCAGATGATATTGAGATACTGTAGGGAGTTGTCCAGCCATACCACATGGTATGTAGAGGATGCTGGCTAGAAGATGCTCACTAGGTAATGAATCGGTCATGGGTGAAGAGGAGGATTACTCCCAGTAAGAGGAGGGATAACGTTATATCAATAAGCTTATAGCTCTAATAAAACTTCATTGCGATGGGTAGTGGAAGGTGAGGTTCAGTGATGCTGCAAATTGAATTTACTATGGTAAAGTCACACATGTCAATAATTTCTGGTAGTAGGTGAGATGTTAACTTGATTTATGAGGAGTTTATTTCTATGGTAAGTACAGGTCATATTGAGAAGTAAAAAAAACTACTGCTTGATTGACAGATTTTGAGCTTTTTGGATGGCATTAATATACAATACTAAATACACAACTTAGTGAGTGAGTGAGTTGGGTTTTACACCGCTTTTAGCAATATTCTAGCAATATCATGGCAGGGGCACCAGAAATGGGCTTCACACAGTGTACCCATGTGGGGATTTGAACCCAGGCCTTCGGTGTGACGAGTGAACGCTTTAACCACTAGGCTACCCCACCTCCCCCAACCATCTTAGTTTCATGAATGAACTGTTTCTAAGTGCATGATCAATGTTTAAAATTTCTTCATCTGAGTAAGTAAAGGTATGTCTTTGAAAGGAATGACATACAAAATGGCTTAGATTTTGTGTGCAAACATATCTGGATAATTATGCCCTCTAGAGTCAATAGTTGTTCCTGCAGGTCAGGTTTAGTCATCAAGTTAGCCAGACTAGGCTGTTAGTTCAGAAGCTGATGGTAACCGGGCAATGATCTTGCCCTCGGTACACCACAGACAGAGGAATGTCTAATTGAAAAACCATTCATGCTCAGATGAGGAACCTTCTTGTGTAACAGGCCCTGTACCTTAGTATCACTGATAGTGTGTTAGTTGCCTGGACAGCTTCAGCTCTGTACCTGTTACGAAAGAAATAAGCTGGGTAATACCTCATTCCCTCCTAGATTGCAGTGGTAATAGCTTTGTGTGTGGAAGCTTGAAAATCACTGGTGGCCACGAAGATGCTGCTGATGTGTGGAACCGAGCTCCCTTGTCTAAACATGTTGGTTCGATGGTGATAAAAATTTGTAAGTACTTACATTGAAAAGAAGTGTGAAATACAAGGATTTTGTGAAAGGCTTTATGATTCTTTGATGTTCATTAAGGCGGCTGAAGAGGCAGATGGGGAAAATACTTTACGCTGCTGTGCCAAAACCACAGATGCTGAACATGTATCCTGACGCACAGAACTACGGTTCTCTGTATTGGAAATACATTTCGAAATCGTTTCTAGATCAGAGGAGCTTGTGCATCTTTTGGGTTTGTTAATGAACAAACTGGTTCCAGATTTTGAGCTTTGTTCATGAAAGACCTGAAGGGTTGAAAAAAGTGCTAACACATGACTAAAGGGTTGAAAAATAGTGTTAACACATGACTAAAGTGTTAACAAAGGGTTGAAAAATAGTGTTAACACATGACTAAAGGGTTGAAAAATAGTGTTAACACATGACTAAAGGGGCGGTGGGGTAGCCTAGTGGTTAAAGCATTGGCTTGTCACGCCGAAGACCCAGGTTCGAATCCTCACATGGGTACAATGTGTGAAGCCCATTTCTGGTGTCCCCCGCCGTGATGTTGCTGGAATATTGCTAAAAGCGGCGTAAAACCAAACTCAGTCAGTCAGTCAGTCAGACATGACTAAAGGGATAGTGCTATAAGTCATTGTGATAGAGATACAGTTTGTGTTATCAAATTCTACTTTCAACCCCTATGGTATACATATCATATGAAGTAATTGAACATGTCCATCAATGTGGCTGGCAATAGTCTGACCCTACGAGTGTCTAACCAGCCCTCCCATGCTGGTGTTAGGGCAGTGGTGTTAGAGAATTAGCCATTGTTGTTGAAGACTCCCAGCCTGACCGCCTATCTCCTGCTGTCTCTGTATTGTCCGAAGGCTTTTGTGAGCTCAATGCAAGCACGTTAGGTCCCTCTCTCTCCCTTCAAGCCCTCTATCACAACCCTTGACTTTATCCAAAGATGTCCTGGAATCGATCATCGTTGCTTCTGCTTCGCTGGTTTCTTACCCTTTCCTTTGTCACTGCCTGCCCAGATTATTACCGATCTTCTCCCTGCTTAGTCCGGGTTAACCAGAGAAACACATCCTTCAGGGACACTCATTAAAATTTTCCTGGAATTTGTGGAAGAAGTTTTATTGTGATGACTTGTTCGATACAGGTTGTTTTCGTTAGGGTTGGTTGTTAAACTTACATTTGATCCAAAAATGAGGAAGAGCCCCCCATTGGGAGCACCATGGTGCTTCAGTAACTACCACCTTTATCAATGAAATCTACATCTTCCTGAAATACATTGTACACTCTTCCCTGACATGGCAATACGGATATTATCCCCCCTTTTTACAACTCCCATCTTACTGATGAAAATTACAGGGTTCTCGTTTTATTCGCTGAAAACTTAAGTACCAATTTTGTAAAAACTAGGAATGTTCCAGTTTCTAATTTTGACAGTGAGTAATTTGTTTTTAAAAATCTGACAAAATTAAAACTGAAACAACAGATTCAGTGTTGTGTTTACATCATCAGAGTTAAGCTACTTTCAGCAGTGGAGTGTTTCGGATTGCTCTCTAACCTGTGAGGATGGTAGCGTTTGCCCAGTTGATTCCGACTTCAGCCTCTTCAACAATGTCTGGGATAATGAGGGGATGTTTCTTTTGCTGCAGAAGTTGCCTAAGATTACAAATTTAAATTTCAGTTGTGTAGTTTAATTTGTTGTGAGAGCCCTACAGAGTGCTTTCTGTGTTATCTGTCAGTTTGCCAGGGGAAATACTGGACGGCTTTCAGGCTCGCATCTGTTGCCTTTAGATGACCCATTCACCATTATAGCTTGATTTCAAAGTGGGTTTGGTAGGTTGGTCTAGTGGTTGAAGCCTACTCTAATGACCCATGAAGACCCAGTTTCAATTCCCCAAATGGTTACAATGTGTGAAGCTCATTTCTGGTGTTCCCTATCATGAAATTTTTGGAATATGGCTAAAAGCAGCATAAAACCTCACTCACTCACTCATTTCAAAGTGACATTGCCTCCTTTTGTTCTAATATCTAACATGGAAATGAATTTATCTGGCTCATTAGAATAATTTGAGTGGAAACTGTATTTTAGCAGAGTGTCATTCAAGTCAAGCTCAAAATGGAAAATGTTTTGTGAAGGGGCCTGTGTTACTTAACCAACGAGAATGGAACTATACGTACATGGATAACAGCATGGATACAACTGAGAGATAGGAGAGCTTTGCTGAATTGATAAACAAGTATTATTCACTTGTTAAACCTGGTGGAGGGGCGGTGGGGTAGCCTAATGGTTAAAGCGTTCGCTCGTCACGCCGAAGACCCGGGTTCGAATCCCCATATGGGTACAATGTGTGAAGCCCATTTCTGGTGTCCCCCGCCGTGATGTTGCTAGAATATTGCTAAAGCCGGCGTAAAACCAAACTCAGTCAGTTAATCCTGGTGGACCAATTCAGACAAAGTACATTTTTCATAAGTTTTAGTTTTTCAACTACCCGGTTCATGAAAGAGCATGAAAACTCCATGGCAAGTCAGAGGTCCGAGATATCTAACTGATTCCATGACTTTGATGATCTACTGGGGTTATAAACAACACATGGCAAGTATTTACTCACTGAGGGGAATGGTTAGAATATGGAGGTACAGTCTTTGTGTTGGGGAGACCAGGAATCAAGGTGCAAGGGTGGACTACTTGAGGTCAAATCAGGGAGAGATAAAGTACAGTAAGACAATATGGAAACTGCAGGATTGACTCTGTCTATCCTGGATTAGGTTACATTGGAGATGTAGAGTGGATAAATCTTAAGGTGAATTAAGGGTATGAGAAAAGGACAGTGTTTCGGTAAGATAAACGAGTGGAATAGCCAAAAGATATGATGTATGGTGTGAGACTTTTGCAGATATGGTCAGTCAGTATTGAGGCATATACATAGATAAGTCCTTCTAACAACACAGTGGAATAGCAGCTACAAGGGTACAATCCCTCTGACAACAGTGGAATAACAGCTACAAGGGTACAGTCCTTCTGACAACACAGTGGAATAACAGCTACAAAGATACAGTCCTTCTGACAACACAGTGGAATAGCAGCTACAAGGGTACAATCCCTCTGACAACAGTGGAATAACAGCTACAAGGGTACAGTCCTTCTGACAACACAATGGAATAACAGCTAGGAAGATACAGTCCTTCTGACAACACAGTGGAATAACAGCTACAAGGGTACAATCCTTCTGACAACACAGTGGAATAACAGCTACAAGGGTACAGTCCTTCTGACAACAGTGGAATAACAGCTACAAGGGTACAGTCCTTCTAACAACACAGTGGAATAACAGCTACAAGGGTACAGTCCTGACAACACAATGGAATATGGGCTACAAGGGTACAATCCTTCTTACAACACAGTGGAATAACAGCTACAAGGGTACAGTCCTTCTGACAACACAATGGAATATGGGCTACAAGGGTACAATCCTTCTGACAACACAGTGGAATAACAGCTACAAGGGTACAGTTCTTCTGACAACACAATGGAATATGGGCTACAAGGGTACAGTCCTTCTGACAACACAGTGGAATAACAGCTACAAGGGTACAGTCCTTCTGACAACACAATGGAATATGGGCTACAAACAGCTACAGTGAAATAACAGATACAAGGGTACAGTCCTTCTGACAACACAATGGAATAACAGCTACAAAGGTACATACCTTCTGACAACACAATGGACCTATGGCTACAAATATTATCTGATATGAAGCTGGAGGTACAGCTACAGAGATACAGTCCTTCTGACAACTACAGTGGAGGTATGGCTGCAAATATACAATGTTTCTGATATCAATCTGGATGTACAGCTACAAGGATACAGAGATCAGTACGTTGCCAGTCTGATGGTTCTGTGGCCACCTGGGGTTACAGACATGGTATAGCAGTGCACTGACTTGTGAGTGGAGTGTGGGACTGTGCATGCCTCCCTGACTTCCTTCCCCAGTAATAGATACCCCCAGCTTTGTTCCCCTTGGCGCCCCCCTGCTGACTCTCCCTGCCACGTGCCCAGTGCATGGGAGGAGGATGTACCCTGCTTTGTAGCTGGGAGTCAACTTTAACAGATCTTGAAATATTGGTGTGCAGATGTAACATGGATTCTGTCTGGGTTCTCATGATTAGTTTTCCACATTTCGATTACTGTTTAGAGACTGTTGCTGTTTTTTAAACAGATTTCATTAATTTATTCTTTTGGCCATCATTTAGAAGTTCAGAAGTGCTGATCTTTTGAGGTTTTTGTATTTTGGTATTGAATTATGCTTTAGATGTTTGTGTAAAACTTTCCCCAGTAGGATACATTTCATTGTTCAAAGAAGTTCTTGATGGCAAAATTAGTTGTGCAACTTATTTTGATATTATGTGAGATAATGTGGAATTCTTTTTAAGATGAATAGAATTGAAGATACCACTGATTAACACGGACTAAAGCTGAAATGAAAATCCAGTTGGTCAGTCCAAGGATTCTAAGAATAATACATATTTCAATCATTTTCAAACAAACATATTTCAAAAGCAAGTTGAGAGGGAAGATGTTAGAACTCATTTTGAGGATAGGTCACTTTCATCACAGAAATGCATAAATATATGATTTTGTATAATTCGATCGACATCCAAGAAGTAATGGCTTTGTGTGTAGCATTTCGAAAGACAGATCTTTACAAGCACTATTTCCAGGTGTGTGTTGGATTGAGAAAATTGGGTTTTGTTCCTAGCTTCAAAATACAAAGGTGTGCCTGCGGCCATTGTACATACATGTTGAGTTTACAGCCAGCTCGCCCAGGTGTATGGCAGTTTTGGTATTTCACAAGTATTTTGCCTCTGTCTGTTGGTGATGTGTGAGGCAGGGCCCGCTGTGGTGGAACACAGAGCAGACACTGGGTGGCCAGTGGAGGAACTACAGTTGATGTAGAAGCAAATCTGAGATGAAGTAAAAAAGTAGTTCTCCTCTTGACAAATAGAAACCATGTATGTTGAGCATCTACTGCAATTCATACTCTTTTCATGATTTCTTTGGGTACTGATTGTTTGGACTTCATATTATTTTCTTTTGTGTCTCGTGTGATTTTAGCGCTTGGACAATCACAACTGCCAGTAGTTTACATTGGCACACAACAGTTGTAGCTCAAAGATGGCTTTTTGTGGAACCTGGCCAGATGATTACAAAACCTTTTTTATCCCTGTACATTGGTACCAGTTCAGAGTTTTGTCTCAGACAAAAGGAACCAGGATATCTGTAACCAGCACTATTGACATATCTGTGTAGGGGGTACGTTACATTTATATTGGTGGGTTTGCCTCTGTAGACCAGACTGATACTGCCCGGTGTGCCTTATTCTGGGGTCAGGAAGCTTGTGATGACATTGTTTTGGGAGACCCAGGCCCTGTTTCACAAAGCATCTCCTGGTGCGGCCTTATGTTGTAGGTTGAAGCATTGGAGTTACTATCATCTTAGTGCTTTGAGTACCATCAGCCAATGTTGAATGATGGGAGTTTCGATCTTGTCCGTGCTATGACTACCGCAAGCCATTATTGAAGTACGGAAGTTAAGATCATCTTCAGTCAGTGTTAAAGTATGGGAGTTATGATAATCTCAGCGCAATGACCACCACAAGTCAGTGTTGAAGTTGTCAGAGTTATGAGCATCTCAGCTCTATGACCACCACAAGCCAATGTTAAGTATGGGAGTTACGATCATCGCAGTGCAATGACCACCACAAGCCAATGTTAAGTATGGGAGTTACGATCATCGCAGTGCAATGACCACCACAAGCCAATGTTAAGTATGGGAGTTACGATCATCGCAGTGCAATGACCACCACAAGCCATTGTTAAGTATGAGAGTTACGATCATCGCAGTGCAATGACCACCACAAGCCAATGTTAAGTGTGGGAGTTACGATCATCGCAGTGCAATGACCACCACAAGCCAATGTTAAGTATGGGAGTTACGATCATCGCAGTGCAGTGACCACCACAAGCCAATTTTTATGGTAGTTATGATCATCGCAGCGCAGTGACCACCACAAGCCAACGTTAAGTGTGGGAGTTACGATCATCGCAGTGCAATGACCACCGCAAGCCAATGTTAAGTATGGGAGTTATGATCATCACAGCTCAATGACCACCACAAGCCAATGTTAAGTATGGGAGTTATGATCATCACAGCTCAATGACCACCACAAGCCAATATTAAGAGTGGGAGTTATGATCATCGCAGCGCAGTGACCACCACAAGCCAATGTTAAGTATGGGAGTTACGATCATCGCAGTGCAATGACCACCACAAGCCATTGTTAAGTATGGGAGTTACGATCATCGCAGTGCAATGACCACCACAAGCCAATGTTAAGTGTGGGAGTTACGATCATCGCAGTGCAATGACCACCACAAGCCAATGTTAAGTATGGAGTTACGATCATCGCAGTGCAATGACCACCACAAGCCAATGTTAAGTGTGGGAGTTACGATCATCGCAGTGCAATGACCACCACAAGCCAATGTTAAGTGGGAGTTACGATCATCGCAGTGCAATGACCACCACAAGCCAATGTTAAGTATGGGAGTTACGATCATCGCAGTGCAATGACCACCACAAGCCAATGTTAAGTGTGGGAGTTACGATCATCGCAGTGCAGTGACCACCACAAGCCAATGTTAAGTGTGGGAGTTATGATCATCACAGCTCAATGACCACCACAAGCCAATATTAAGAGTGGGAGTTATGATCATCGCAGCGCAGTGACCACCACAAGCCAATGTTAAGTATGGGAGTTATGATCATCGCAGCGCAATGACCACCACAAGCCAATGTTTAAGCTGTCGGAGTTATGGTTATCCTGCAGTCAGTCCTCCACATGACCTTTGAAGATTGGAGTTTGAACTGATCTTCAGTAACCCATGCTTGTTGTAAGGTTGGTCAGGCTCGCTGACTTGGTTGACACATGTCATCATATCACAATTGCGTAGATAGATGCTCATGCTGTTGATCACTGGATTGTCTGATCCAGACTGCCGCCAATTAGCTGGAATATTGCTGAGTGCGGTGTAAAACAATACTCACTCACTCACTCAGTCCGCCACATAGTGCAATATATGAAGGTATCGTGCAATTCTCCAGTGGTGAAAGCACACTCCCTTTTTCTCCTGTTTTTGATACCCAGCATACTTACTGGCAACAGCTAAGTAGAAAATCATGACTTACATATCATAAGTATGAAAAGATATAAATGACTCACATGTGTAAAATTGTATATAAACCACATGATGTGAAGAAATCAAGTACAAATTGCGAGAGACAGAAATATGAGCAATTAAGTCCTGCAGCGCAGTGGGATGCTTGAAACGGGGAGTGGGGATCACTGCTGGCTTTTGTCTTGTACACCTGTATTTTGACTGAAATAGACAATTTAGACATTTAACACCTGGAAGCACAGGACACATGCTGAAGTGCCTTTTATGTCACACATGTGAGGCTTACATTGAACAGGGGGAGAGGAAAAGATCAGCCATTGCTCCATATACTATTTTCCTAGCTGCTGACATTCATGTGACTCAGAAATGTGGATGGCTATGATTTTTAAATTGATGAAAAGATAAGAGTACCATTTCTATTTTCTTATTTTGGAGAAATAATGTCTATGTTTGGTCTCATTTGTTTCATACTTTGCTGTTGTATTTAGTGGAAATATTAGAGACTTCATCCTCTACATTTGAAATACTTGTAATTAATAGAATTTGGTAACTAATTGATTGTTCATTTTGGATTTATGTTATTCCATTGTTAACATATTTGGTGGCTTGCATCTTTTGTGTGAAAAGAATGGAATATGGAATATGAGTCAAATATCTCATTCGCTGACTCGCTCACTCACTTACTCTCTGTAACAACTGATCGATCATGACCAATATGTTTCTGAGGAGTCAAGGTACCAAAACAGTATCAAATGTGACACAATTACATGTCTTCTTATTGTTTAGAATTAGTATACTGTATTTCCATTCCTAATTTAGTTGAAATTTGAATGTCAATAATTTGCTGATTAAGTTAATTTTCTTTGAATGATTTCTAAAAAGTATTAACCACTTAACTGGTTGGTTAGATAGCTTAGTGGTTGGAATGTTAGCTTGCCTGCTGTAACATGGGTTTGATTTTCTTAATGGTTACAGGGGTGGTGGAGTAGCCTAGTGGTTAAAGCGTTCGCTCGTCACACCGAAGACCCTGTGGTTCGAGGAATCCCCACATGGGTACAATGAGTGAAGCCCATTTCTGGTGTCCTCCACCGGGATGTTGCTGGAATTTTGCTAAAAGCGGCGTAAAACCCAACTCACTCACCTAATGGTTACAATGTGTGAAGCTTGCTCTTTGTAGACCCTGTTGTAATATATGGTTATATTTCCTTGTAACATGTAACATGACAGTTTGGATAGTTGTTCATAATATCAATCACAGAATTGCTGGATCCAGACTTAATATTTGCAGGCTACAGTCATGTAGGTAATTATTGATATAACCTAAACAACAATCTTGTTGAAGTTGTGGTGGCTAAGTGGGTTAGATCACTGACTTCCTGTGGTGGGGATTAGGTGCCTGACTCTGAGAGTGTGGGTTAAAATCACAGATGGACTCAACCTAATAAAAGCATTAGAATCTGTACATTAATGAGCAAGTGTATTCTCAAATATAACATATGTACCAAACCTTCTAAACAGGTTTCTTGGATGTAGAATTTACACTTTTTGAGAAGTTTAGAGGTCTATTCAGTCAATGTCCAAATATTGTTTACATGTCATATTTCCCCTCCTTTCCTGCCAGACCAATCTTCTGAAATCTGTATTTGTGGTGCCCGCTTGTTTTTTCTGGTTACCGCTGCAGCTGTGCTGATACCATTGTAAACAAGGCTGTGAACAAGATATGGGGGACAGTGTTTTTAAAGTCTTGAATTTTGTCAAAAATGTTGTGTTGGAGGTAAAACATGAAAATGTCAGCTGTCACGCTGTAATGTCTGTGGTAGGAAATATTTGTTTTAAAAATGTCAGCACGATAAGCGAACACGTTCACAACTGCATAACTGAATCTGATATTGTTTGTTTTGATAATGTGTGAAGTAAAAATTGAATCATGTTGAGGTATGGATATTACCGATGCAACTTTTAAGTTATAGTATTGAGGAACGCAAAAATTTGGTCATTTTATTATTATATATTTATGTTTATTTATATTATATATTATTATTTATTGTTCTTTGTTAGAGGGGCTGAAATGATTTTTAAATTGTGTTGGTATTTTTAAATGATATGTTGTCATTACCCTGAACACTCTTGCGGACTCGGGCGGTGGGTAGCTCTAGTGGTTAAAGCGGACGAAGACCCGGTTGAATCCCCACATGGGTACAATGTGTGAAGCCCATTTCTGGTGTCCCCCGCCGTGATGTTGCTGGAATATTGCTAAAAGCGGCGTAAAACCAAAACTCAGTCAGTCAGTCAGTCTTGCGGACTCATTTGAGACATGTCATCGTAACCCAATTGGTCCCATAGGTCGATGCTCATGATGTCAATGTGTCTGACCCAGACTCTATTATTTACAGACTGACATTATATAGCTGGAATATTGTGAGGAACAAACAAACAAACAATTCATTTCCCTGAATGTTGTCAGGAGATATCTACAATAAGAACTTTCATCACACGTGACATGTGTTTTTTGTTTCTTGTTATCGTTTCTTCGTTGCTATGAGACACTTTCTGTTGCTAATGTATGACTATTTTCTTTCAGGTATGTGGCAGTCCTTCTCTTGTTGATTTGACAGTAGTTCGAGAGCGACAAGTTGTAGGTAAGCTAGCATCCAGTGTGTCTGCATGGAAAGGAATGATAAGTGCATCCTGAAAAACACAATTAGCGACTGTCACACATAATATTGTTACTCTGGTTGTCAAAATTACCACAAAGTCATTTGTCAAGAATACTTCCCATTGTCCAAATGTCAAAACTCCTTCGTCCTTCAAGCCAGAGTCTCTCTGCAATTTTGCGAACATCCTTAGATTGGTACATCTGCTGTCGTTTCTTTTCCGAAGCATGTTTTTACAACTCGGCAAACATGATCGTGAAGTCTTTAGACTCGGTTTTCCAATTCTATGGGCTTTCTCAGCACGATGGCCCAATTAGCACAGCGAAGTGATTTAGAGGCGTTCCAAAATGCCTTGATGTAATAAACTAGTGGTGATTGTGTGAGGACTAGCCCTGAATGGCATATTTACTGACCATAGTGGAGCTCTCTACATTTCTTTCATCGCCAACAGTAAATTTCTTCCTGTGAAATGTCTTCTCATTCATTCGCCTGAAGCTTCACATAGTGATCCAGTTCATTTACAATTGTCATAATGGCTATGCATATATGGACGCTCAGCAATAGGAAGTAGGTTTTCTGTATTGACAGCTGTTCAGATTATTCCGAAGAAATGAAATTTGGTTTAAAAGTGGCATTACAGTCACAAGGACTACAATTAAGTGCCAAGGAGTAGGTATATATAATGGTAATTATTTTGTCCGCAACTGGTCACATCATCGACGCCAGAGAATAATTTGTCTTCAGATATCTACAAGAAAGATTCCTTTCACCACAACAGGCAAGGTGGTAGTGGCAAGAGTATGAATA
This sequence comes from Haliotis rubra, assembly GCF_003918875.1. Classification (NCBI taxonomy): domain Eukaryota; kingdom Metazoa; phylum Mollusca; class Gastropoda; order Lepetellida; family Haliotidae; genus Haliotis; species Haliotis rubra. Next base: position 616,639 of record NW_025765037.1, read on the forward strand.
GATTACAGAAAAATGTACCCAATTTTTGTATTAAAATATCCAAATTTATGTTATAGAACATGATTTGGACAAATTTCATTTGATAATAGCTCTAAAGAATTATCATTTAATAACTCATAAAAACGCTTGAAAGTTGATAGAAATTTGAAGCATGGTGTCTTTTATTCTGATAAAGTGTCTGCGATGATAGTAAACCTAAATAAAAAGCTGAGTATTTAGCAATGTTGACATGGCACGGTGTGACTGAGGATGACTTCTCTAGGGAATGCTTGACAACCAGCGTTCAAATGTTGTATGAATTTCTTGATAAAAAACAGAAACCAGTTTAATTGAGATGACATTGAGAATTCAGTGTTCTATAAATGGGCAAGAATTCAGGAACAGGCGCTTGAGTTTGGTTCAGGTTTGGCAGCACTTTGGAAGAGATCCCCAATATTTTTTTCTCATTCATGTGAATTGAACAAAATGTCAGCTCAGACCTCCTCGAGGGCTTTGGTGTATTCTTGGCCATTATTGGGCGTCTTGTGCAAATCTGACAGGATTCCCCTCGGCTCAAGTGTAAACTTTCTTGTAATTTTTTGCCATTAACATTAGTTTAATTTGGATTTAAGACATCAGATAGGCTTCATTGAAAAATTGCATTGCAGTTTTTAATGCCTGATTTAAGCATTTAACACTTTTGATCTTCAGGAACATTTGTAGTTTTATCATTTTTTGTACTTAGATCACAGAAAGAAAACATATTTAAGTGAAAATATGCTGTAGATGTACTTGATAATTGATTAAATTTGTAAAATTAAAGATATGATATGAATTGATCCACAGTGTGTTTGATCTGAATCTGGTTTCGATTCATACACTTTGAATTAATACTTGCAATAAGAGAATGCCACTAAATCATAAGGAATAAATTGCCAGTTAAATCAGAATTGACCTCATCTAGGAAAACACGTGTGTGAGGAAAGCACTGTTGCTAAGCATGTGTTATCAACAATTCATCTAGTGGGCAATGTTTGCAAATATTTATCATGCAGTTGATTTCTTCCTTAACTTCATTGGACGTTTTTTCAATTAACTGACGTGTTTAATATCTGTTCATTATGTGCCAGTTTTTCTTGAGCAAACTAACGACTCATTTGTGTTTAAAGCATGAAAAATAAATCAATCGTTTATTAAAGTCAGCTTTGAAGAAGGAAGCATATTTCATAATGGCAGAGCCGCCTACTGGCAGACTGGCTGTGTTCTTGATAACAGTGATCTGCTTAGAAATGGAGAGAAATTGCTTGGTGTTGAGATACAGGACGAGAAAGGACAGCAGGCAGTGCGGAATTGTGGCTGTAAGTCTGTGGCTTTTGTAGAAATGTTTGGAACAAGTCATTAAGTAGACTAATGATTCCAAACTGGCGTTTTATGGAATTATATAAACTGGTCTAGTGGATAGTGCCCCAGCCCAGAGGAGGGGAAGATGAGGTTCAATTCCTGCCGTGTTATAACAAGACATTTAAAGATGATCCTTGTCACAACCCTGACTTGTACGAACTTTTAAAGGAATAAGACATGGTCTGTCGACTGTGAGTCAGTATACTGTATCTGAGTAGGGTATACATTATCTACTGCAGCATGGTGCTACAGAGGGTTAGCGATTAGTCTGTCTCACAGTCCCTGAACCACATTATTCCCCCTAATGCCTAGCCCTCCCTGCAATGTAGTCTGTCTCACAGTCCCTGAACCACATTATTTCCCCTACTGCCTAGCCCTCCCTGCAATGTAGTCTGTCTCACAGTCCCTGAACCACATTATTTCCCCTAATGCCTAACCCTCCCTGCAATGTAGTCTGTCTCACAGTCCCTGAACCACATTATTTCCCTAATGCCTAGCCCTCCCTGCAATGTAGTCTGTCTCACAGTCCCTGAACCACATTATTTCCCCTAATGCCTAGCCCTCCCTGCAATGTAGTCTGTCTCACAGTCCCTCAACCACATTATTTCCCCTAATGCCTAGCCCTCCCTGCAATGTAGTCTGTCTCACAGTCCCTCAACCACATTACTTCCCCTAATGCCTAGCCCTCCCTACAATGCTAAAACACAAAACGAAGCAAGTCTAGATTTCCTCAGCAATCTCCCAACTCACTTGGGCTCCTTTTCAATTTAAATGGGTTTATGCATTACTATCAAAATTATATATATTTAAGACTAAGTGTTAGTCTAGGGTAGAGATATAAACCCTTAGTCCAGACTTTGCAAGCAGCCGAACACATCTCATGTACATTCCTGTAAGTGCTATGATCTCGAATGCAATATTAAACCTTATTTCTCTTCACCTACGTAAATGTGTAACAGTGTGATAATCATACAATTGTTTGATTTATTTGATTTACCTGTAAATGCAAATCTTGTTTCTTTCTTTCTAAAAAACCTCAATAGAATTGTCTGTATAAAGCAATAAGTTTATGTCCATTACATCCAATCTGCTTCTCACAGCATTATCAAAGAATGCGAGGAAATAAGACATATTAACTGAAACTCGTGGCTGCCTTTATCATTACATTGACATGCAATTCAGGGCTTGATAGGACCGGAACGAGCAATGACATAAATTCTAATTTTGTCCATCAGATGGATTGGGTAACTGTGAAATATTTATCAGTCTGTTTGTTCCCCAAGACATGATCATAATGGCAGTGATGGGAAGTGAACTTCGTTTAATACATCAAAGGACCAATCAGAGCCTTTGTAACATGCTGACATGTTGTCAAGGGGTTTTGTGACTTGATAACAACATCAGAGTAAAAATAGAGAATTATTTCTGGATGAGATGCGAGACTGGTCTAATTCCTTCTTGTATTGGGGTCAGCCAGTAGTTTTGTGATGTTGGACTGTCAATGTGGTGTACTGGATAGAGAGTTTCACGGAGAGAGTACGGTCAGTGTTTCCGTCCCTGGCAAAATTAGAGATGTGTTACTGCTGATATGAATAATCCAGTCTTTAGTTGACAAACCAATGGTTGATAGAGAGAGCAATAATTAATGCTTGCAGAGTAGTTTCACATACAGTAGGACATGGAACAAAATGTTGGCATTGATGGAACCGTGCACTTGTTAGAATCACAGTTTTGAATTGTGGTCTGACTGAATCACGGACTGATAAAAACTTGGCAGTGACGAAATCGTGGCCATGTTGGAAACATGGTCTTGAACTGTGGTCTGACGGAATGACAGACTGACGGAATCTGACGGAATCGTGGACTTGTTAGATACAAGGCCTTGTATTGTGGTCTGACAGAATCACGGACTGACAAAATCTTTGTCTAATGGAATGGAGGATTGCAATCAAGGACTTTCTCTGTTGTGGCCATGTTGACAGTAATTGATCAGGGTGGGGAAATACGCTCATTTCATTTGATGAAGATTTGCAATCAGGCCGGGTCTAATCCCTTCACTGATCACATGTGATTGACAGCAAAATTGTCACACTCGACCAACTCAGCTGGAAGAACTTTCATCCAGGGTCACTCTAGATTAATGGAATCTTGTTTTTAGTAGCTTCAACTAGCTGGCATGTTTGCTGAGTTTAATGCCTTGACATGTTGCATTAATTGTGCATCAGTTGTATGGAACTATTGAGGCAGCATCGGTTTTGATGGTATTTAGGGCTGTGCTCACATCATGGGATTTTCCTAACAGCTAGACCAACTTTGTGGTCTGGTTAATAGAGCATCTGTCCGCCTGGATAGCAGAAGGTTGGGGTTTCAGTCCCCCGGTGGGCTTATAACAAAACATGTCGAAAGATGGTACTTGGCGTTACCCTAATTGGTGCTCAGCATTTAGGGGATAAACAAGGACTGATCGCCTTGGAGCCATGTTAACCTGTGTCATGATATTCCAATGGACTAGCACCATGAACCTGGCATTAGTTTGGACAAATACTAGCATACACACACTAGGTCACAAGTGCAAAAATCTCAGTGCAACAATAAACCCCCTTTCGTCCACCTTCTTCCAGCTAATGGAGCATTAGCATAACCACTTATACCCAGGGTTGTGTCCCTTCCATGTGCCAGGATTTGATCAATTTTGTTATGTCCAAGATTTGTTCTGACTTGAACCTTGGGTTGTCAAATCCATATGTGGTGGGTTTCATTTACCACAGTGGTAAATGTCCAGGGCCAAGATTTTCAAAGCTCTCTTAGTGCTAAGATAGTCGTAAGTTAATGTTAATGTATGGCACTTATGACTATTGTAGCGCTAAGAGAGCCTAAGAAATCTAGGCCCAGTACCTTTATCTATTGGTGATTTCCTTCTCCAGCATGCAGAGTAAGAACTGGAATGTTTAATGCATAAAACAAAACTCTAATTCCTTCCATCCACAAGACAACACTGTATTACTGGTGATTGTCACATGTGGTAATTCCTGGTTAGATCCCCAGCAGCCTGTGCTGGTTCTAAGAGGCTGGGAAACATGTCTATGTCCACCCATAATAATGATTGTTACTCACAATAACGATCATTTGATTGTCATTACCATTTTGGGGTACCATTATGGATATGTCAATAAAGATTGGATGGAAATAAAAGGCTCGTGTCTGGTTCAAGTCTTGGAATTTTCATAATCGCTTTATACATCTTAAGGTTTGAGATATCTTTCAAATATGTTATCCTCTTGTCTGAGGGGCGGTGGGATAGCCTAGTGGTTAAAGCGTTGGCTCGTCATGCCGAAGACCCGGGTTCGATTCCTCACATGGGTACAATGTGTGAAGCCCATTTCTGGTGTCCCCCGCCATGATATTGCTGGAATATTGCTAAAAGCGGCGTAAAACTAAACTCAGTCAATCAGTCAGTTTTCTTGTCTGAATATGATTTCTAATTGTCAAAGTTTACTTTTGTAATTAATTATTCTGGACAGTTTTCGTTTAGTTTCTCAAATGTCAACATTGGCAAAAAAAATATATCAATCAAATTTTGCTTAAGATGTTTTTTTCTGTAAACAGTTATTGTGCCTTTACTTTTTTTAATATCTAATAATGAGACTGATTTTTAAATGCTTGACGACTTTGACTACTTTTGATAGATTCAATTAACATTTTCACTTTTTAAGTATTATAAAACCAGTGCTTACCCCTAGACAGATGTTATATTTGACAAATGGAGAATCCTAATAAAATCAATGGTAAACTTGTACCATACTGTACTGCTAGTATGACTGACGCTGGGTTAATAATAGACATTTCAGTCTATACATTGCTTGATTGAGATGAATATGCTTGCACCATATTGCTCTTATCAAGTCCATCTAGATCAATGGATGAATGGATTTGGATCTATCTCGACATAATGTGGTTCATCTATCAGCAGAGTGTGATGTGACTGATCTCGGGTTTCCAACCTAGGTGTATGTGAAGTCTCATCTATCAAAGAAGGATTCCCTAGAAACTGATTATTACCTCTGTGTAGTTGCATCTATATTTTGGGGGGACAATCTTCAAATCAGTTTTATTCCATCTTTTATCACAGTATTAATAAAGATGTAGAGGGGTGAGTTTGTTTTCATTTTTAAATCTGTTATGAATGACTAAACAGGTAGCATTTAAAGTATTCTGTGTTTGGGGGTCTGCAATGTATATTTTGGTTTTGTCTCTTCAGAGTCTAGGTCCAGGTAAAAATATTGATCTCCAGTGACCCATGCTTGTCGAAGGATGCGACTAACGGGATCGGGGGATCGGGTGATCAGGCTCGCCGACTTGGTTGACACATGTCATTGTATCCCAATTGCGCAGATCGATGCTCATGCTGCTGATCACTGGATTGTCAGTCCAGACTGGATTATTTACAGACTGCCGCCATATAGCTGGAATATTGCTGAGTGTGGCGTCAAAACAGGACCAGAAATGTACAACCAAGTCAGGGCCTACATTTTTTAAGCTCTCTTAGAGCTAAGATAGTCGTAAGTTAATGTTAATGTATGTCACTTAAGACTATCTTAGCGTTAAGAGAGCTTGAAAATCTAGGCCCTGGTCTACATCTATATTAGATGAGTTTGTTTCCATGGTTTAGGTTGTTGGGTGGCCTAGTGGGTAAGTTCTTTATTTGTAACGACATCTTCAGCTCTGGTTTTCAGGGTTAAAATCTGACTTCAGCTAACCAGGTTTGTCATTGGAGGTGACTGACGGGTGGTCAGGACTTGCTGAGTTGGTTGATGTGTGTCATCGTGTCCCAGTTGTGTGGATTAGTGTTCATGATATCAGTCACTGGATTGTCTGTTCCAGACTTGACTATTAACAGACATATAGTGTGAATACTACTGAGTGCAGCGATAAACAACAGACAAACAACTCTGGTCTTATTTCCAAAATGGTAGGCACACCGATGAACTGGATTAGATTGTCCACAAGGTCACTAAGCATAGTCACAATGTCTCCTGGATTTTCTTAAAGCTGCAAAGATCAAACGATACATACTCCCAAGATTGATACAAAGCCTTTTTCTGAGTTTGTTATATCCTGCTGTGGCAATGTTGAAACCCGACATCACTTTGTCCATATCCTTTGCACTATAAGCCTGGTCCAGTGCTGTAGGTACAGAGTGAACACATATAGGCATGGCTGTCCTCTCCAGGCGGACACTCTGGCAATGCTATTATAACAAATGTTTATGATAATCTAATGGGATTTGTATTCCTGTGGCATGGGTTGGACGGAAACGGGGGCTATAGTTCTAGCTTGTCACTCCCAGTCTAGGAGACTCTGTCCATTAAATATTGGTTTATGGACGTTAATTCAAATTTGCATTCATTTCACAAGTTTGTGGAGAATATAAAAACATACTGAACAGGCTTTGATGGGGGTATTGAAGAACAATTTCAGCAAGAATCGATGCCGAGTCAATTGGGGGATGGCGAAATGGGATTATACTGCGTAAATAAGCTGGCTCTAACTTTTGATATCCGTGCTTTGGCATAATAGCAGAATGTTGACGTGGAATAATAGCAGTGATCATTTGCAAGACAATACCATTCGGAAGCTATGGTAAAATTGCGTTATTCGCAGGTAATCTACATTCACAGGCATTGTTAGATTGTGATTTGGCATGAAAAAATGTCAATACACAGAAAATTAAGATCCTGATGCCAAGAAATATCACTCATTGTTTTGAATAGCATGTATAGATTCAGATTTATGGGTGACATGGCTTATGGATTATTTCATCAAAGTAATTGATCACTTCTTCAGGTAGCCATGTTGTTGGTGACGTTGCTGCTACCCGTGAGACTCTGTGGTCACACTTAAATGTTGATTAAGGACAAATCAATTAAGGAGAAAATGATTGAAGAAGTAGCTTTATTTGAAACTGAGTTTATGGTTTTGATTTACATTTAGATTATCGTGAGTTTGATTTGTGATAAATCCTGATATAGAAATGTTGTTTTTTTTGGTGAATTGATTATTTCGTAAGTTAAGGTTCTTTCTTGAGTCGTCACTAATGATGCTTTGGGGATTTTTTTGTTTGGGACTATGTTTTGATGTTTGTTTTTTGCGTTAGATTTCAGACGTATCTCTTACGTAAATGCACGCTATATTGGTTCTGAATGTTTTGATAGCCTGTATACATCAGGAGAAAAGGTATGGAATCTTGTTTTGAATTTCGAAATCCTCCACCACCCAGTGCGTTTTATTGCAATGTTTCGGTTTTCGCATATGGAAATGCCATGATGTGTGACCCAGAAACTCATAAATTTGTTGGTAAGTCTAAAGGGAACAATCCTTGTGTATATTCCTTGCATACCACTAAGATATACATTTAGTGTATTATTTATGATCTTGAACAAGGGTTGAGTATAGACACGTGATGTTTGTGGTGCTACATATCAACACCTGTTGGGATGGGCTGCCATTAGTGTTGTGTTTAAATGATATTGTCCTTGAGGATGATTCTAACTCGAAGCTGTTCTTTGGGTGTTTGGTTGAGGGTGATGATTTTGTGGAAATTATAGGAAGTCGAAATATTTTGAAATTTGACACTTACCCATTTGGAATGTTTTGATGAATGGGGCTGTTATTGAATAGTTTATGAGCTTCACAAATTGTTTAGTTTCATTTCATGAGTTTCATTGAAGCAGACATAGTTTAAGCTGTTGTTAATCCGATTCCCTCATGAAAATGTTAGAAACTATTGCTGTTCATTTAATACACGGGTGAACATTAACTAGTGTTTTATTAGGGGCGGTGGGGTAGCCTAATGGTTAAAGCGTTGGCTCGTCACGTCGAAGACCCGGGTTCGATTCCCCACATCGGGTACAATGTGTGAAGCCCATTTCTGGTGTCCCCCTGCCGTGATGTTGCTGGAATATTGCTAAAAGCGGCGTAAAACCAAACTCAGTCAGTCAGTGTTTTATTATGTAACAGTTACTGTGACGTGAGTTGACAGGAATGAGTGAGTTTTCAGGCAGGTATTAGCAATATTTCTGCAATATAATGGCAGGTTAACCCAGAAATGCTCATAGTATGGAAGTGAGGAATCAGAGCCTGCCTTCAAAGTGATGACTGTACACTTAAATCACATGAGTTTGCAGAAACTTCCAAATTTTATTATGTAAATTTACTTTAGGATCTTTTGCATTGGAATATGTTACTTTCAGATTCGGGAGTTTAATATGTTTTGACTACCTGATGGCAAGAAAATGCAATATATTAAATCTAATTTTTAATCTTACTTCATACTGATAAAAAACCTAAACGTTCTGGTATTAAGTGTGTTTATATTAACCGGTACAATAATTGTTAGACACATGATATAACACGAGTGGAATTGTGTATCTGTAAAAAAGGTGTTACTCTGTTGTGAGGCTTAGTGCTCGCTCTATGAAATACCATGAAGGAAATATAATGTGCTAATAACATGCAAAGCTGTTGACAAAGTTTGCACACTCCAAATGAATAAATTGTACAAGTTTTGTGTAGAGTACCATACTGTAATGGTTTATTGATCTGCTGGAGTAATTGACACCTCTCTGCTATTGTGACCGCAACGTAATGTCACAACTGTTATTGATGTTGGTCAAAATAGATGATAACAATGTGATAATTAATATTCCAACTTGCCAGCATCTTGTGCTCCTAGCCATGCTTAAGCATAGGATAATGAGGAGTATATTGATTTAGCTGGATACGAACACCTTGGCTCGTACTTAGATCGGAATGGACCAATCATATCTCCCTCACCTGTCATACACTGTTTGTACACAGCATTGTGTTCTCTGTTATCACATTGGGACTTTGATTTGGGCTATCTGAATTTCCTTATCCGCATCTCAAGATCAGACATGTGGTCGAGGGACTAGGGTGGCCTTCCTGTTGATAGTCCGTCTCCGCTCAGTGTGGACCTCTTACGTTGACAGTGTTGGATTCATACGGAGTATCGTATAGGCCTTACATTGGACTTACTCAACAGAATTTGTGGTAAGTTGATGAAGTCGTGGGATATTGATTGTGTTAGTTTGTCTAGCGTATTTATAGGTCTTTGCGGAACTTTGTGTTATCTGTTGATCACTGACCGTATTTTGGACTTAGGGCACAGATGAGACAACCTATGAGACAACTCCAAAGAGCCTGATGTGATGGAGTTTTGAAAGGAACTGATCGGTTTTAGGTGATGATAGTATTTGTTTGAACAGCTGATTTCTGTATGTCTATAGGAAAAGGATATGAAAATATTGTTTGATTATCTGTCTGAAAATTTGTTTAATCTGATAAAAGATACCATCATACGAACTCTCTATCCACTGACATGGAAGACATTCTTTATGAATCGTGACTCATATTTATCACTGTAAATGTTGATTTAAGTACCAGAGGACATTTGTCCTAGCTAATTTTCAACAAAATTGCTGCAGGTTAGAATATATTCTGAATTTTCTGCTGAACAAAATGAGAAACTGTTTACCAGTGTTATTCATTAATTATCAAATTCAACAATTGTAATATTTAGCTACAGCTCTGTTCAGGTTATAGAAAAATTGATCAGACAAGTTATTATTGATTAATTATCAAATTCAACAATTGTAATATTTAGCTACAGCCTTGTTCAGGTTATAGAAAAATTGATCAGACAAGTTATTATCCATTAATTATCAAATTCAACAATTGTAATATTTAGCTACAGCTTTGTTCAGGTTATAGAAAAATTGATCAGACAAGTTATTATTGATTAATTATCAAATTCAACAATTGTAATATTTAGCTACAGCTTTGTTCAGGTTATAGAAAAATTGATCAGACAAGTTATTATTGATTAATTATCAAATTCAACAATTGTAATATTTAGCTACAGCTTTGTTCAGGTTATAGAAAAATTGATCAGACAAGTTATTATTGATTAATTATTGATTTAGCTACAGCTTTGTTCAGGTTATAGAAAAATTGATCAGACAAGTTATTATTGATTAATTATCAAATTCAACCATTATAATATTTAGCTACAGTTTTGTTCATTTTGTAGAGATATTTCACTCACCACCTAAGGGAATGTTCTTGAGAAAAACATTGAGTTGTGCTTCATGCCTGATGAAAAGTATTCCAATTATATTTTTGGTGCTGGAAAACAAACGGTCGCCATGACCCGCTGTCTTTATGTCTGCGGGCAGAGCTGTTCAATGAATTTCTGGATAGCCTGATCATGTTAATAGCTCATGTGAATAATTAAACAGTGTAAATAGGTCTTAGCTGTAATAGAAGTTTGTTTTTGGAGGCACTGAAAGAAAACTTCTACTTCTTTAAGTAGTATTCAGTATTCTGAAGTATTGGGAGATGTTTGAGATAGTTTGGAATTAGGGGCTGTGTGGTAGCCTAGTGGTTAAAGCGTTGGCGAAACTTGCGATGTTGAAGACCTGGGTTTGGGTTCAATTTCCCACATGGGTACAATGTGTGAAGCCCATTTCTGGTGTCCCCTGCTTTGATATTGCTGGAATATAGCTTAAAGCAGTGTAAAACCATACTCACTCTCTCACTTTGAAATTAAATAAAATAAACTGCAAAATATTTCTGAAGGGGATCAGGTTGGTTTTCATAATGGAGACTACATAAACAGTGTGTAAAATATAGGTAGATTTTACATTGGGAAATGGGAGTCAATTATTTTAATGGTGTTTTAAATGTTTCTGTTAAGGGTATAATAGATATCAAAATGTTGTGAGATTAACCCTTTAAGTGGTGTTTGTATGGTCAGCTATGTTGGATGACTGACTCAACCGCTTACCAGAGAGGAAATTGTGGCAATTATGTGGTGTACCGTGTCAAACGGGAAGAATGTAGCAAGAATGTCGAGTCCTGATGTCAAAAGGGCATTGTATTCAATTTGTTATTGATTTCGTTTGTAGTCAAATTCTACAATTTGATCAGGGAGGATAATAAAATGTTTTGAAATGAAATAATACTTCAATTCAAACTTTCCAGCTGAGAAAATTCAATATTTCCGCCTGGTTGTATGAAATGTTTAGCCAATACTGTAAACATGTATGAATTAAACTCAATATGGCCGAACTGAAGCAGCTCTTGATACAATGATGAGATTCCAAAACATCATGGAGAACAAGTTGAGTGTAGACAAATACCGAAGACATTCAACCATCCTCTATGGAAGGGGTTCACCTTTGCTGAAATTACTTTCTCATGAAACTCATCAATTTTCAGTTTGAGGATTAAAAATTTGAAATTGATAGACGGAGTTCTTTGATCTGAAGTGGAAGGGTGGCGTGAAAGCATGGTTTGTATAATGTCCGTGAAGAACCCTGTTCCATTTGCCGACCATGTTCGTGACAAAACTCTCCATCCTTGTTGTCCCCATCTGGTTTGAGTTGATTGTTAAGGAGATGTTTGGAAATAATTACACTTTCCACTCTGTCAGATACACACAAACACCTCTCCTTCACAAGACCGGACCTTCATAAAGCTGGCATTCAGTAAAGGTCAAGGATCCAGCTCGCTTACAGTCAGATACACACGCCAGGATTTCCTAATGTCTTTTGCAGAAATAAAATGTAAACTTTATTTCCTGAACGTTCTACTTGGATTTCTTGGAACTATATGGAACAAAATATCTGTAGGGTCGTGAATTTTTGTAGGGATACTTTAATGAAATTGTGTACAAAGTCTGCACCATGAAAATTGTTCCCCAAAAATATCGGATCATTTACTCTTTTCGTTCAGCATATTATGCTTATGGTTTAGTGGTGGCGAATATTTTGTACTGTTCTAATTAAGTTAAAAACAGAAAATGCTATACTTTCAGTATGGTAAATTGATGGTTTAGTAATCTGTGCATGCTTTGACAAGCATTCCCACACTTAACTGCCATGAAAATTCAAATTGTTGAACAATAACCTGACCCTTGTACTTTTGATGTAAGTTGAGTGTTTACTGATATCTTGTCCCGTGGGTATCAATGATACTGTGACATGAGATGATTATCTCCCTTGATAGGGTTGAAGTCCGCAGCCATTGTATGATAACATTGTATGCAGATGGAAGATTATCAGTTTTATCTCCCATAATCTGTGTCCAATGGAGGCAAGGGTCTCAACTACAATGTTGAATAATTTGAAACCTATCGCACTGCAAGTGATGTCAATAACGTGGAACGCATTTGTGTCAAATGTAAGGCAGTAGTATATAGTAAATGTGTGTCAAATATTTTGCAGCAGAATATCGTTTATTGTCGAAGTAATCTATCAGTATCAGAAGCTGACAGGTTATTCTCGCTGATCTTTTTGTTGCTGAAATAACACTTTGATATTTGAACTATACCAAAAAAGGATCATGTAAAATTTGGGGATATTGTTTTGTAGTCAACACTGGGCATATCTTCATGAAATAGTGTTCAATGTATTCATGATCCCTTACTTATTTTGTTCAGTATAGATGAGTTTCAGTGTCTTTAAATCGAACAGATGCTGTTTTTTTATAGCATCCCTCTTTTATTGTTTCACTAAATTACCGCAAAGATAGTTCATTTTGTTTTGTGTCCTATCGGTAGAGAAAGGTCATTAGATTTGAATAGAAAAGCCGATGGGTTAATCCCTGCTTCGTCCATGCTTGGGATGGCGACAAATTAGCATGTAAGATATGGACAGTTTATCTGTGTAGTCTGTCTGAGTAGAACATGTTTGGGCAGACATCCCATCTATTACCCCATACTTACAGTGTTGTGTTACTCTGGCTGGTGTTGTGTTACAGGGTTATCTGGCTCCGGCTTGTTGCCGGGATGTCGGCTCTGGTAAAGTCACATTTCAATGAGGCACTTCACACTCAGGCCCTGATGGGAATCTTAATGTACCACCGTGTTTGTAATTCATGTCATTTTCGCAAAACTGTTTATTTGTCTTGAAAAAAAATACAGATAGAGGAAGAGAACATTGAAAGAGATGCTTGATGGATTTATTGGAGTTGCAGATTTATTGAAGTAACATGCACTTGAAACTTTCTTTACGATTGATAGTTTCTGTTAGAGCTTACTGATCTTTGATATTCTGAATTGATATGTACTAATATTGGTGACTGTTAATGCTCTCTGAATAGATGGAAATCTATAACAATTTAAAAACAATTAAACACTTATTTCACCAAAATAGAAAATACTTATGGTTGATTAATTGAAACAGCTTTGCATAAAATACTAATTTTGACATAAATGGAAATAAATTATCTATGATTGCCTACAATAAACTTTTTTATGAAATACTAGCACTTATTTTAGCATAAATGGAAATTATTTATCCTTGACTGCTTAGAAACATCTTTCAATTAAATATTTATTTCAGTACAAATGAAAATTAACACAAGTCTCAGTGTCTAGCCAGACTGTCAAATTACAGGGATTTACAGGACGCGAATTCCTGTGTCCTATACGCAAAAAAATTGACAATGGATGCAACAAAATTTATTAGCACATCCACAGGGATGCAGAAAAAGTCCAAATACTTTTGTAAAAATTCCAATCAAGTAACAATAAGTTATCACTGAGTTTGTACTAGCTGAGTTATGGCATCATTTGCATTTAATTACTGTAACAATTAAAGTGATGATCATGATACACAATACAATAACAGTATTAGTAAGAATATTTAAGTGTATGGGACCCCCATTTTGTTGTCCAGGACCCCTGAAAATTATAAGCAGGAGTAATTAGGGACCCTCAAATACAGGACTCAAGGTAAATCCCTGAACTTTGATATTTTGGGAACTAGTTGAAACTATTTATTTTCAGATAAATTCTACTTGAACGTAAGTCAATTGTTACCATGCTTTTCTATGAATGTTAAGGAATACTAAAACTGACAATTGTAGATATTTATTTTCAGATATTTTCTTTTGAAGGTGAAGTCATTTGAAATTTGAAAATGTAAACTTCCTCTTCTGAACATTTTAAGGAAACACCTAAAACTGATAATCGAAAAATTAGAAATGATACAGATGTTTGTTTGATTAAAGTAGAATTAAATACCAGTCCTTAGCCAAACAACCAAAAATGTATCAGTTCAGTTTGCCAAACTAACAAATATGTTTTATAACTGTTTGAAATTCTATCATTTTCATCTTAAATGATGAATTGATATTAGCATCATCCGTTGCTATGGGTAACACTCAAGGGACATCACCTAAAGCTTTTTGAAATTGATAAAGAGCATCCTTTGCATATTTTTCACATTTGGTTCATAACTTGCATTCTCCTCTCCCAGGGCACCAGATGTAATTTCTCCATACAGCAAGTCTGTTTAGTGTAATCTGTAATTGTGTATTTATGTCCTACCTTACTTTGCCCTATCTCATGGACACCTGTATATCTTACATAACAAAGATTTATGTGTGATAAACATTCATATCCTGTGATAACGCACTCGTCAATCTGAAAGACACGTGTTTCCATGCATGGAACACATGTTGGCACATTCAGTTGTTGTACATTGGCATTTGAAAGTATGTGTCCCTTATCTCCGTACATCAGGCGTAACAGAGAGTTACGTCTTAAAATCCACACACTACGCATCTTTATATATGATATTTGTGCGGATGTGCCCCATTAATGTTTTGAAGACTTCGGTGTGTACAAGATGATGCTATCAATGACACTGACTTGACATCCAAATGTGAATTTTGATGATTATGAACATATGATAATTTTCAAGCTTTGGCGTGGCACGTTTACAGTTATTTCTTTCTTAAGACCATAGAGATAACACGGTTCATTTACCTGCTAAAACTGAAATGACAAGATTTTATGTGAAAGAATGAAATTAAATGAAGATGAGATGCTATCTTAGTAAATGTCATGTTTAAATTACTTGAGTGAGCTCTACTTCCTGAGAGATATACTTTTTGGGGCCAATTTTACTGCAAACTTGACCTTCGTGGTAACGGTGGGTGGTCAGTACAGGTCCTACCGAGTTTCACAACACTGACAGCTGCTGTCACTTGTCTTCAGGTTCCTGATTCTGCCGCCTCCATTTTCTTGGGAGAGTAACAGAGATCGTTTATGAATTCCGTGGTAAGGGATTGATTTTTTTTATCTTGTACTAACATATATATCAGTAAGGTGTCATATGTGCTTTGCATTGTTTCAGAAAAAGGTTGAAGGTTTTATGAGTTATGCTGGAAGGCTGTCAAAATTGGCTGTTTGAGTCTCATAATTGTAGACAAGGCATAAAATCAAGTAGACTTCAAGCATCTCCTGACAGAGGCATTGTTTATGGTGCTACTAATAGAGTGAAAACAGATCGAAGAGAGCCAGATTTCAGTTTGACTATATTCCTCCAATACATCTTCATTGACTGGTTGCTGCTTTCCTGGTTTTGCCTGTCTATGACGGTAGATCAGCGAGAGTGCAATGCTAATTAGATTTGCTAGGATTTACAGGGTTAGAATGGAATCTTGTCTCTTAGCAGGTGACAGTGCAGTCCAATTTCATGCACGGGTACTTACATACTTACCAGGTGAGAAAGTACACCACACGCAGGGATGACAGTGGCAGCGGCAACTCCATCGTGCATGTTGGTGAACCTGATTGTCTTATGCTGCATGTGTCTTTAATTTATGAGGCATTTAAAAACCTACCCAGCTAGGTATTTTCATTGCTGTTATACACTGGCTGCTAATTGCCAGATCAGAGGAAGACATGAGAAAATTGGTTTAAACTTAAACTGTATGAGGGAAATTCACCTGGGAAGGTGATAGAGCTTGTGACCACTAGTTTTGTCATGCTACTTGTAATAAAGTTCATCCAGTTGGTAATGAATGTGAACCTTCTTGAAAGTACTCTTGAACATGGCCAACACAAGGTATCTAAAATGTATATTTGTCTTTTTCAAAGTGAAGTATGTTTTAGAATAATGACATACCAGATATGCTCTTTCATGGATCTAAGGGTTATTAGATCCATCAAGTCTCTAAGGTAATAATTAATAGTTAATATGATAATTTCTACAAAATACAGACTGGCATCCTTACTGTCCACTTATCTAGACTCACCTGTTTAAAGGATTGAATTAATATACATCCATGGGCTCAGCATTCAGTACAGCCTTGGAGCAAGGCTAGAGGGTTATATGTGTAGGTTGTTATTGGCAAGTTACATAGGCTTCTTTGTTTTAAATTATTCTGAAATTGTTGTCATGGGTTATACATGTGTATCTCCAATGTTGTAAAAGCCTAAGACCTGCACTCCAGTGTTATAACTAGAATACTGTCAGAGTAGTGTTAAACCCAACTCACTCACTCAGTGGAAAGTAAAAATGTCAACAAGAAGTGTGGCAGGGGTTTGTGTTGCAGGGAGTGAGATGCTTATGAGTGTGCACCTGTATCTCGCGTCATTTTTCATACATCATTGCCTGTTTGGTGTTTTTGTGCCTTTTTCTAACACTATTAGCCATTTCACTGATCAGGAATTCACAAACAGCAATGGCAAAACTGCATTCCCATGTGAAGAATCAAACCCAGACCATCAGCACGATAAAGAAACGCACAGCTCTGATGCACCCACCTTCCCCTGAGGCAGATGGAGGTTGTTCTGGTTATCTAACGTTTACCTAACAGCAGATTTTATAATATGACTTTGGCAATCTGGCATTTAGTGCAGCTAGGTGCAACGCACACAGGAGAGGAGAGGGTCTATGCTATGATATGATTACCCACTTGACATGCTGCATAGCAAAGGCTTGCCCAAGTTTAAGTTCAGTGTTTTATATGGTAAAAAAAACTAATGAAAATGCACACTGATCTGCTCACGGAAAAAATGTGTACCACCATTTGTTAATCTCTTTTGTGAACATAGATGAGCCGAGACCATTTCGCTACTCTAGATTCTCAGTAGGGACTCAGGCCACTCGTTTTTTTAAACCATTTTGCCATATTTGATTAATTCTGCTAAGTAAGATTGAACTCTTAAGGTGTTCCTCCATGTTGGCTGACGAGACTTAAAGGTGAAGTAGTTGAACGAGAGGACAGGGTGTCAACAGCTAGGCTACCAATAAACATAATTGTATCTTGCTATGCAACTAGGATGTTTGGGTAATTGCTGTTACAAGATAAATCTTTTCGACATTGTGAAACCAACTTCAGCTCTTTGCAGACTGTACATAGTATCTGAAGGTCAGCTTTTTCAGACAAGAAGCCTAAGTAATAAGGTCACATTGCTGTTGTACAGTAAATGTCAGATCAGATGCATATCCGAGACTTGTCTCTCTTCTTGTATTCTTTGTATGAGTAGCTGTGGTGGGAAGATGTCCGACACTCTGATCCTGTATCCAAGTGGAGCTTGCAGTTTTGTTACTTTTACCATTCCATTTTCAAAATGTGCATGTTGATGCCCATGGAATTTTGTTTTTACCTTCGTGGTCTCTGTGGGATGTAGGCATTGTTGAAGAAAAAGACTGTGTGACCCTTCTGTGGCGCTGGAGGAAGTGCAGCTGGTGTGGAGGGCATGTCGGAAGATATGTGGTGTATCTGTTGCCTACAGTATGTAGATGAGAACTTGGGGTCATTGCCCAGCTTATGCAGTTTAATCACAAAGAAGAGTATATGATAATTTGAAACGGGTACTGGTATGAAATTGTTGTGATACAGGTATGAAATGGATTTTATACAGGTATGGAACGGATGTGATATAGGTATCAAGTAGCAGTGATACAGGAATGAAACAGATGTGATACACATGTGATACACATGTGATACACATATGAAACAGATATGAAACAGGAATGAAAAAGCAGTGGTACAGGTGTCAAATGGTTGTGGTACAGGTATGAAACGGCTCTGATACAGGTATGAAATGGATTTTATACAGGTATGATATATCTGTGGTGCAGGTATGAAATGGATGTGATACACATATGAAACAGATGTGATACAGGAATGAAATACCGGTGGTACAGGGGTCAAATGGATGTGATACATGTATGAAATAGCAGTGATACAGGTATGAAATGGATTTTATACAGGTATGATATACCTCTGGTGCAGGTATGAAATGGATGTGACAGGTATGAAACAGATGTGATACAGGAATGAAATACCGGTGGTACAGGGGTCAAATGGATGTGATACATGTATGAAATAGCAGTGATACAGGTATGAAATGGATTTTATACAGGTATGATATACCTCTGGTGCAGGTATGAAATGGATGTGACAGGTATGAAACAGATGTAATACAGGGATGAAATAGCAGTGGTACAGGGGTCAAATGGATGTGATACAGGTATGAAATAGCAGTGATACAGGTATGAAATAGCAGTGATACAGGTATGAAATGGCAGTGATACAGGTATGAAATGGCAGTGGTACAGGTATGAAATGGCTCTGGTATCAAATGGTTGTATTGCAGGTATGAATTGCTCTGATTCATTTGTTGAAAAAGGCAGTCGATAGTACTGATTTAGTTCTATATCAGTAACAAATTAATGATTAACCGCCTATCTTATTGTCTTTTACTGTCTTCCTAAGATGCTTTAAGATCATTTCGAAACTGTTAGACAGGAGCTGTATTTATTCTGTACACTTCAGTATCCTGGGAATGGGTATACCGATTCCCCTGCTGGTAGACTCAGTTTGGTACACAAGTTATTTTGTTGAGGTAATTCCAGTCCCAGGCGCTTATTTTTGTTGTCATGGCAAGGACGGCTCACTTCGTCAGAGTAAGCTCCAGCTAATTCTTGAGAAAGTTCTTCATTATTGTGTACATTCGTTATCTGTCAAGTATTTCTTCAGAATGTTGTGCATATGAAAACAATATTTCACTTGCAGTTGGTGACTGGTTTAAGTACATTCCTTGCAGCAATAATGACATCCTATTGCTCAAAGTCCCTGACAAATGTCTCGTCTTTGAAACTTTTTTGTGCACAAATGATTCCCAACATCTCTGTCCCAGATTGCACCAAGCTGTTAATGCACCAAGCCCCATTATGGGACATGTTCAGAAGACCCATTATGAGCCTGACATAAAAAAAACAAGCAAATCGTCCCAAACATTTTTTGACAAGACATGGTGATGAGTTTTCTGGAAACCTGATGGCTCATTGACAAGTCTGCAAGAAGATGCCATACTAAATTTGGTGCCCCACTGAATACCAAACACTCTGGGCCTATTCCTCTAACAGTTGTGTTGTGTTTTTCTGAATAAAAATATCAAGATATGAGAGGTCTCCAGTGAAAGACCATGTGCTAGCCATCGACACGGTGTGTTGGTGTGTTGAAACTGACGTAGCTTAACCTATTTCATAATAGCACCAAGGGTTATTGTTCTCACCCTCGTGTGACTCCTCGATGCGATTTGGCCCCACTTGAGAAACCATTGCTTCCTATACTGGAATGTGTACTCAGCAAAGGTCAGATGTTGCACACCATTCAAGGAAGGTTATGGGCCTCCAGTTGCCATGAGGAGAAGTCTGACATTAGAATGCATGTTGCTGCAGTCAGGTGGATAAACCATAGAGCATCTTCTGACATGATTTGTTCATTGTTTATGGTGGTGATAACAGTGTAATGTTGCTTCGGTAATTGGGGGCAATTTGTGTGCAGAGTTGCTTCCCTTGGGCTCGCCAAAGACCTGATTTGACCTTGTTGTGTTTCAAGGTTTGTCAACACCCATGGTCATGTTTGTTTGGATGGATGTTTACCGGGGCACATGTTTTACTGTTATTCATCAGAACATATTGGTGTAGGTGGGGCGGTGGGGTAGCCTAGTGGTTAAAGCGTTCGCTCGTCACTCCGAAGACCCGGGTTCGATTCCCCACATGGGCATAATGTGTGAAGCCCATTTCTGGTGTCCCCCGCCGTGATATTGCTGGAATATTGCTAAAAGTGGCGTAAAATCAAACTCACTCACTCACTCACTATTTGTGTAGGTTGATGCTCACAGTATCCATCACTGGTTGGTGCAGTCTAGATTCGATAATTTTCATATTCATATCATTAAGTGTGGTATTAAATAAAACTACAATGCATATTGTATATGATAATGAAATGTTTGTTCCTGCCTCTGGAGATCAACCTTCCACGTGCATGTATAATAATGATGAGGCTAATTTATGTCCCTTTAAACAGGCTGCAAGATTGGTTAGCTCTGAATGACATGAGCAGTATCAAGAAATACCCTTCTCATGTCACTATTGAAAAACGAAATGGATGAAAGAACCAAAGTTGTTGCAGTCTGTGACTAAAAGGTTTGCGGCTCCTAAACAAACAAACTAAAAAAAGTATGCTGTGCTCAGGCTTCTGACAAGTGGCTGAAGTCACAGGGTGTTATTGCATGGCTTAGAAAGAAATTTTATGGTGAGTGAATCTGGTTAAATGCTGCTCTTGTGAGACCTTAGATTGCTGGGCTACACATGCTTCCATTTTAATCAAGAACTTCCACTTCAATTCCAGTATGTTTTCAAGGACACCCTATCGTTCTACGTTCCGTAACAAGATTCCATCGCTGTGGTATATCAGTGCCGATAGATACGACAGTTATTGTAGATAATTTGGACACTTGTCACCTCAGTACCTGCCATGTACACAGGGTGTGCCCGCTTGATCTACCTTGTGGCCTGATTCTTGCTGGGTAATTAACAAAGACCTAAGAACCTCCTCACATCTTTTCATGTTTGATCGGATTCGACCATCAGATGTGAGCTACACAATCTTTTCTGCCAGTCCTGACAACTTAATCAGCTTTTCCTGGACACGTTTGATTTCTTTGAGTCGCCGACTTGACAAGAGAATTATGAATCTGAGAGGACGTGGAATTATGTTGACGACCCAAGATAGGAGTGTAATGCCCTGCGTAGCTTGTCTTGTGACTGTTACAGACGTTTTAACACGCAAAATAGCCATAGAAATGTCAGAGACACCAATGGTCACTAACCGGCTGTAAGTATGGTCCAGGCTCAGATCCAAGCCGTCTGGGCAGGGATCAGGCATTTTGAAAGGAACAGTTTGGTGTGATTCTTAATGTAATCATTTAGAAACTCGGTTGTATCATTATCACTGTGCTGCATCTGATATGAAACAGAAAATCTCAGATCAAGTCCCTTGAACATGGTCGTAATGATAGCAGTTTGTCATGAATGTGGATGAGAATTTTGATTTCAACAATGGTGGATGAAAAGTGAGTAATGGCTGGTTGGGTTCAGTTTTATTTGCATTTAATTTATCAGCTAATCGTGAATTATGATCCTTTGAAGAATGAAAGGGTTCATTTTTCATGTTTATGGTGGGAGCTTATGGAGGTGGTTGAATTGTTTGTAAGGTTATTTCTCTTGGTTTGTCTTGTATCCATTTCAGTGATGAGACAGAAATTGTGTTATCCTTGTTTTAGCAAATGTGGGAAAGGATTGATGAGTAGTTATTGTCAAATTTGATTTTTGGTTCTTTCCATGTAGAAATGCAACTGTCTCCAGTGAATGAATGAGTGAGTGAGTTGAGTTTTATTCCAGTAATATCACGGCGAGGGGACACCAGAAATGGGCTTCACACATTGTACCCATTTGGGGAATCGAACTCAGATCTTCGCCGTGAGTAGGGAATGTTTTGACCGGTAGGCTACCCTAGCTCTAACATTGTCATACATAAACCTGCGGAACCTGTATTGGTATTTGAACTTTATTTGAGTCGAGAATAGATGGTCGAGAGTATTATGGATAAACAAACTGTTAAGGTCTCTTCTAGTTGGGATATTCCATTAACAGTCAAAGTTTGTTTTCTCTTACCTGCGTTTCGGGCAGTAGTGTAGTCTCGTAGTCAAGTATTTGCTAATCATGCCGAAGCTCCAGATTTGATTCCTTACATGGTTAAAATACATCAAATCAATTTCTTGTGTCTCCTGTGGTGATATTGATGGGATATTGCTGAAAGAAGTGTAAAACGTAACTCACTCACTCACTCTTACCTGCATGCTCTGACAAGCTGCTGTTCCTGATTTCGTATGAATCAAGTTTATGACTGGTTTAGTACCTGCGCCAAAAGAAAGAGTTTAAATAACATTACCCATGAGTGACTACTATATAATGCAGTGTTCTACACACCTTGCTCGTTTACTGGAATATATTGCCTGCAGTGGAACCTTGTTTTCACCATGACTACAGACATTACACTTCACTTCCAGTAGAATTGAGTAATATATGACTTATCCATGTCTTGAGTGTATATTTGAACCATTTAACTATCCTTTAATGGCACAAGTTTCTACTGAGGCGTACTGTATCTGTTGGTGGCAGTTTCCACTTGACTTATTGCCAGATATCTGAAATCTTTGTACAATGGATGACAGAAAGCAAAAACACTGGAATAATGAATTTAGTTTTTCCAACACCCATAAAGCTCCAGATTTCTGCCAGCAGAAGACCAAGGAGCATCAGTTGCTGGTAGTCCACAGTCATATACATTACTAAAAATATTCCAGCTGAAGTTTCATGTTTCGTTTAGAGGAAGGTCTTGAATAAAGACATACAAACAGCAGGAGAGCTTGCACATCAACATACTGCCATATGTTCTGAATTTCTTCACAAGTTAACTCGATGGGTGTGTGAGCGTGGTAGAAGTCTTGCCCTCTAGGTGGAGCAATCTGTCTCAGTCGCTGGAACACATTTGCCTTCCACCCAGCCCTTTCTGTAATGCAAGAGCCCTGAATGAGTAAGTTTAGATTTTCTTCAGTATTATCGCCCACCCTACTATTGATGCAATAAAAGATTTATCATCCAAAACAAAAACAAAAAATAATAGATGTTCTTCAGTTAATATCACTGCCCACTGGAGTTCTTTTCCAGTTTGATTGGAGTTATTTGGTTTTATCAAATATATGTTTTTCGAGACTTAGTTTTAGTCTAGAGGAGCAAAGCGTTCTTCCACATGGCATGATAGGCAGATGTATTTGCAAGTCTGTGGGTACTATGGTAGCCATCATTATATGATCACATCATCATGGTCATGGAACACGGCGCCGAGTTCCAAAGTTCCATGTTGGCTTCCTGCGCTGTGAAATGTGTTGCCCATACACCAGGTGAATCAAGTTTATGTTTTGACAATCGTACATACTCGTTCGGGGTTTTGAAAGCCCAGGTTCTGCAGTTTCAAAAACATTCGAGGGGTTCATGAGTGTGAACTAGTGTTAACCTTGTTCTTGCTTTTGTGTATGAAGATATTTTGTTGTGATGTTGGTTCAGTTTCTGCTGATGTTTGTATAGATATGCATATTTCCCCCTTCGTTTGCCATCATTGCCATACTGCTGCTGACTGAAGTTGATTTTATTCACACATGATAATTATGTTTAACATGCATGTTCCACCAGTGTGGAAAGCAGTTTGTTTGTGTAGCGTCTGTCGGCACTTCGTGTATGTCATGTTGTAGAGATGGACCGAGACAACCAGAAGACACACATGTAGGAGAAGTTATCGGGTGTTAGACAGGCCTTTCAACATACTTCATCTAGTCTACTGATTTACCGATAAAAATGTGTGAGAATGTTACGCATTGTGTTAAATGGACCTATCAACATTATTCATGCAGATTGTTTTGTACTTACTGAGTTAGCCACTTTTACATGTGCAGGATGATGTGCTACCATGGCTGCCAACTTTGAGATGCTAGGATTATATTAAAGTGACACTTAATGTGTGAGGACGGTGGGATAGCCTAGTGGTTAAAGTGTTTGTCACACCGAAGACCCAGGTTCGATTTCCCCACATGGGTACAATGTGTGAAGCCCATTTCTGGTGTCACCCGTCGTGATATTGCTGGAATATTGCTAAAAGCGGTGTAAAACCCAACCCACTCACTCACTCAATGTGTGAGCAAGGAAATTTAAATCTGAAAGTGGAAACTTATGGCAATCATTAGGGTGTTAAAGATAATGTTAACCCTTTTGCTGTAACCACTTACTGAGTTAACCCTGTCTCTGTAAGGACATACACACTTGTGTCCCTTACTAGGTGGTGGAGCTGAATCCCATTTTCACACTGATGCTCGTGGAGATACTTGGTTAGAACTAGTCTCTGGCATCTGTAGTTTGATCTGCTGTGTCCTGTCTTTAAACAGTCTGTCTTGATGACTTGGTCGATCGTCGGTCGTGGTGCCCCACTGCTGTTGGTCATCTGACCACTGAAATGAAAATACATGTACCTGAATTCATTACTCTAAACAGAACCTAACATCAAACTAACTGAAAGGGTGTGATGTTTACCTGATCTCAGTACATCTTACTAGGTTCGTATTTCACGAAGATAGCCATGGATGTAGGTAGTTTGATCCTTAGACACCTCATACCAAAAGACATTAAAGATGGTACTTGTTATTACCCTGGCTGACATTAAGGGAATAAAACTAGGACTGGTCAGTCTGGTGTTAGTGTACTGAGTGGGGTATCCCTGTTAAACTGTTGGGGTGGTGGGGTAGCCTAGTGGTTAAAGCGTTCGCTCGTCACGCCGAAGACCCAGGTTTTGTTCCCCACATGTGTACAATGTGTGAAGCCCATTTCTGGTGTCCCCTGCCATGATATTGCTGGAATATTGTTAAAGGTGGCGTAAAACCATACTCACTCACTGTCACTATTAAACTGCTTGTCGTCTCAGTGACCTATGACTATAACACTGATGTAAGGGCGGCCCGATACAAGCAACCACACACATGTGCAAGCATTTCACTATATATAAGTGTAGTGATCTTCGACCTGGTGTTAATCCTTACCATCATATTCTGTGAATGCTTATTTCATGCTAGCTAAGACCCAATACACAGAAATTATGAATTGCAGTATAATGCAGTTCCAGATAGTTGTCATGTTCCACATGTGATGTGTATACATCCTGATAGTGGATGGAAACAAGGTGGGACCAATTCTGCTTCCCTTCCCTGACCCATCTGGCATCGATTATCACATACAGGGAGGCAGGGCAGGAGAGATAGATAGTTCAGCTACGAGGCTTTGACAGAGAGTATTACTTGGAGTGGGAGGTGGCCATTGCATGTGACCTTCTATCTAGACCCTGCACCTGGCTGTCTATCTAGACCCTGCACGTGGCCGTCTATCTGGACCCTGCACATGGGGTAGTGGAAATACCCATCATTCTATTTCATTCCAGTTTGGGAGCATACTAGACTAATGAGGTGAGGTGAAATTGGGTTTAGCTGCTCGAGAATATATGATGACATGGATGCGTGTGTATGTGTATGTGCGCCTGCTTGTACTAGCCCAGACTTAAGCTGGTTTTATAGTGCTAGCCCACTGAGATACCATGCCGCAGTGAAGCATGAATACCCCACACAGACACATTATACTGACTCCGAGCTGACCAGTCCTTGTACCCATTAATGCCGAGCGCCAGGCAGGGACCAACAAGTACCATATTTTAACGTCTTTTGGTATGACACAGTCAGGGATCGAACCCGCGACCTTCTGCTCTCCGGGCAGACACTCTAACCACTACACCACGGAGGCGGTCACTAGACTAATGAGTCCCTGAAAGTGTATAATTTTGAGAAAATCAAGCACCTACATTTAAGATGAAAAGGAGCCCATTAAGATGGGGGAACTTGTTGAAAATCTAGACTTGCTTCATTTTGAGGTATAACACTATGGTAAGGGGAAGAGAATATAATATGGTTCAGGCACTGCAAGGCTAGGTAGGGAGCATATCATTATTGCTTCAGAGGTAACCGTATAAAATCTGCACCTGCTTCTATACTGGCAACATTGCATCAGAGGGTTGTTGTAAAAGGATTTGGGTCACAATCAATGGCTCCCCAATAGATCGTCTATTGGGGTCTTCAGTTTCAACCTTTCTGTATGTACTGTCATTATGAACGATACTTTTTATGCCCTGCCTCATCTCTGTATTCCATGTCTTCATCCTTCTGCACTACTGGAGTATAATTACTCCAACGTATAGTTGCTGAAGCCGGTTCTAGGTCTGTTAAGCAAGGAATTTGAGCCCTTGAGTTAAATGTGAATGCTATAATCAGGGAAGCTCATTGCTAACTGTTAATTTGTAAATATCCTGGGTGTGAATCTGCACAGTATAGTTCCCGAATCCCATTCTAGATGTTGCTGCCCTTTAGCTAAAAGTGAACTATGGATTCTTGATCTCTTTTCACCTCAAGGAAGGTGTGTTAGCCAAGTAGTTCATTCTTTAGCTCATATTCACAACCTGTGTTTGATTCTAAGTGAATGCATGGTATTGCCCAATTCTTCTGTCACTCAGTGTGAAACCAGACGCAGATCACCACAAACTGGCCTGAAGTCCTGTTCTGAGATGCTCTCTATGTTTTTGGTTGTAAGAACTGTCGGCTGATGAGAATATGATGCCATCGTGGTAAAACAGAACTAGTATGATTATGAGAATTCAAAACTAATCTGTCAAACCCTACTAGTTAAAATCCAATATATCAGTGTTAGATATTATGTTCCAAGTTAAATCTTTCCTGACAAATGGGTAACAGATGAATTGAAGTTGGAGAGAAATGTTATTAAGCAATTGCACATGGTATAAACATTGAGAGGTTTTGATGCCTCCTAAGTGTTCACTTAGAACATCAATTACTTAAAGTCAGCCACCATTTGGATCAGCTTATGTTTTTATTGAAACAAGGAGTTTCTGTATTTAATAAAGTGCTCACTTTCCTGAACTCATCAGATGCTTTGGGCTGAAGCAATTTTCCTGTCATTTTGTGACCTCCATCTTGTGAAGAGTTCTTCAAGGGAAGCAATGGAAATATGTGTAACTGAGAGGAAAGCATGGAGCTCTCTTTAGAGTGGATGTGTGTAGGTAACTCCTTACTTTCGTGGCCTTGGGTTGTGGATTCAATTGTGTTGTGACAAACTGTGCCAAAAACTTTAAGAGGAAGAAGTGATGAGAAGAAACTTGATCACAGTCCTGATTTGGCCGGGAATGCTGCAATGTGGAGATGATCATGTGTCAGTATATTTATGGAAGGAATATGAAAGACATATAAGGTATACATATGAACAAGTCTCAAAGCAGTTAAACCTACTCTGATGGACAACAATCACACTGTGCTCAAGTCCTCGTCCCACCAACAATGTCACTCATAGTAATATATACATGTTACATTTTGGATTACATTTTTTTCAGTAAAGTTCAGATTATAGTTCTTTTGGGGTTGAGTCGCACCTGGGATTCAACCACACACTGTCAGAGTGTGGCACCTCATCGCCAGCACACAAAGTAAGCGATCTTAGGTGCTGCAGCTTCCACAAAGACTGAAGACTGTGATGTTGATATGGAAATGTTATTCCTATGACTCTAAACGTAGCCTAATGCCTCGTCATCTAATTAGTGACATGCATGGATGGATTAATGAGATTCCCACTGCCCCTATCTACTGCTTTATGGACCCTGATTCTAAATTTACGACAGATTCCGTTCCTTGGCATGAGTGAAAAACAATTAATTAAGGAAACAGATGTTATTGTTTGTTAGATAAACAAAAGATATGATTTGCAGAAATAGTTTCCACCATTTCCTCTCTCCCGCTGTCCAGATCCTACTGGCCTGAAAAAGAATTGTGTCTGGAAGCAGTTGCCATACATTGAAATCTTGTTACTGTGGAGTATTTTGACCACGTACAGTTTCCATACATCTGTCATCATGGCACTGTTGGAATAATCCTCATGCCAGACACCTCTCTCTAGCAGGCCGCCTTGCAGGAAGTTGGCAAATCGGGCAGCATCGTGGCGATGGTGCCTCCCAGCATCTGACAGACTGACTGACAGCACCAGTGTTGACAGACCAACTCAAACACTTCTTCTGAACATATCATCACCTAACCATTACAAGAAGAAGAATGTTCTCTTTGCCCAAAAAAATGATTGTAACAAAACACACACAGGATCAGTGATAATGGTACAATAGTAACACAAATTGGTCAGACATGTAAGTGATACAAGAGTTGTTGGAAGGGATGTAGTATCTAGAATCATCTATTTACCTGTGATATGGAACCAGGTTAAAAAAATATTTTCTCTGATGATGAGAGGTGTATAAATAGTTTTGGTAACTTTTTTCCTATTGATTATCATGTGTTTGAAATGTGTTTGGAGAAACCTTCAAAGAAATTGTTCAGAGTAATCATTTCCATTTAGAAACTTTTTCATCAATATTTCCATATCCAATACAGAAAGCAGACTGTTTGTGACACTCTGTAGTGTTTACCAACATTAAAATTCCATAAATCTGGCTTTGTCAGAGATTCCAAGTTCAAAGGCTTTGTAGAATCCATCCCTTCCAGATGCTAATGGTTTCATAAATAAACAAGATAATGAAATATGTAATGAACATAAATCTCGTGAATGAGCTCCTCCCTTCCTCATGTAAATTCCTCGTACCAGCTGGCTACTATCACAGAATGGAAGACAACCTGACTGGAAGAGGGGTAAGAATGGGCTGGAGAAGGGGTTGGAGTCGATGTATTTAACAGCTTGTTGGCAATTTGTGTCACCCTGATGAGAGAAATATCAAAGAGCTGACTGCTCTCCAGTCATGTGTCTGTCAGTGCTCCTTCAACAAAAGTGCAGTCAATTTAGTGGTCCGAGCCACGTGGCCTCTGTCAACCAACCTGCCCAGATTGGTAGTGATGCAGCCGTTAGTTTTACTAGAAGCTTGTCTTGGATGATTTTATACATGTCAGAGATGATCAGTGCAAGGGTTATTAAGTAAAGACTCTGAATTGAATTTAGGAGAGGAAGTACATGAGGAATAAATTTTACATTTTACGCTTCCTTGGAGCATTTATTGCAAAAGCTGGGCTATGAGTGTAGAATTTAAGCTTGACAAGTTATAGGTGAGAGATATACTGTTCTGCATAAGATTACTCCTGTTTATGTGGGCAGAGCAAGAGAAATAGAGAGATTTGTATTACCTAATGTAGGTGAGGAAAATAGGGTTTAACAAATTCCACTCGTGAATTGATGTATTAATAGCCTCTTCATCAGTGTTGGTGCATTCTTTTTTTCACAGTTTGGTTAAATCATGTCAAGTTTATGTTTACAAAGAAATTCACAAGTAGATTGATAGCCTTGGAATATGCCAGAGCACAAGAAGCTAACCAGTGTCATATCCAATCTCAGCGCCATTCATTGTGAATGAAATCCCCATTCTTTTACATAGTTGAATCTGTAGTTCGTTATAGAGCTAAGACTGTTCTGTGGAATGGGTCAAGGCTCTCCTCACCTCTCCTAAGTTCCCGCTGGAACCGAGCACCATTCATACCTGTATCCTCCCAACAAGATAGCTTCCCATCGACTACAGCCCCGGCCAGATTCAATTAAAACAAATTGGCCGAGATTACTGCACAGCTACCAGAGGAGCCGTGTCCTGGTGCGCTTCCTTCTCGGCTTCAGAGGAAGTCTTATCTGGGGCTAGAGGCTTTGCTGTAGATGGTGCATGGTCACTGCAGGATAGCAGATAAAGCCTGATACAGGCACATGTAGGACACAGGCCACAGGGATATGCTGCTGCTGTCTAGATACCTGCTCCCATAGACATTGTTCACCGTGCTAATTACCCCTTGATTGAATGCATGGCCAGCTGACTTGCTGTATGCTTGTGAGTATTGTGTAAGCTGTGCTTGCTCTGTACTGGATATTGTGTTAAGGAGGGATGATGTAACCTGGAGGTAGTGGACAGATGGCTGCTCACAGACTGGTTAGGTAACTTCATGTGTATGGGTTTGAGTTCATGTTTTGTAATAGGAAGTGGTACAGTAATTACTGACTTGTTCTAGTATTTGCATGTTAACTGAGACAACATGAAATTACTAAGAAGGTATTTTGTTTACAGCTTACAGACATGTCTCGAACAGGAAAAAAGGAGAATTGTTCCACGAACAAAACAAAATAATTTTGCCTAAAATATATCTTACAGATACAATTTTCAGTAAGATGATAGGAGATATATCTGTTGCAAAACAAAATTCATTATGGAATAGAGGCAGTTTGGTAGACATCCGTAGTCAGTTTACATAGATATGTAAATGCTTTGAGCATATTTACAGAAGTAAAACAAAGAAAATATGTTGGACACATTAATGTTTAATATTTTTCTGACAATCCGTTGATATGTTTGTATTGTTGGCAAATACTGACAAAGATACACACTCGGGTCTGTGATCAGGATTTTGTTATATGTATCAGGAATATTGGCCAGAAAAGGCAGGAATTATGTCAATTAATCTACATATTCTTCAGTTAATTAAACACTGTCCTGATTGTGAATATATATTTGAATATGTATCCAGATTGTTTTGTGATTATGTACGACAAGGCTCGTGTGTGGTACAGAAGCAGATGTCATAGTCTTGATGTTTTGGTTAGAGTGTGAAGTGGCACCTGGTGGAGTCCCCATTGATAATCTAATCAGTCCATGTAGATTAGGTCCTGAATCAGCTGTTCCTAGTACACCTGTTCAGGTAATGCAGTGTTGAAAGTGTACTGTCTTGGATTATTTTATAGCAGAAAGGTAAAGTTTTCTTTCATCCTTGTCATATATTATGGTGTGTACATATGGAGTAAGAAAAATGCTCTCCCCTCAAATCATGTGGTTCCTCAATTCCCATGAATGACCTTTTCAAACACTATTGTAATACTGAACAAAATACAGGAATATTGACAGCTTGATAAATCAATAAGGGCGTTCAAGAATCATCCATTCAGCTGCATTAAACAATTATTTAATGAAGTCATTTGATTTGGCTGATGATAGCAATAATGCTGGAGATATAACTAGCACTTCTGGAGTTTAGTTTTGGTTTGGTAAATTAATATTTCATACTATCCTCCATGAAACTTACATTTGAGTGATATGTCGGTGATAATTTCCCTTCTTTGAGAGGCATTTTAGAAGTTGGATAGTAGAAGGAAAACCAAGTTCTAGTCAACTTCTTTATTGCAATGAGTGTAGGTTACCAAGCAAGTGATACATAGAGTTGTAACATGGAGAATATATACATAGCTGCATAGTGTGTATATACAATTGACAAGGTTGATATGGATTGGATTGCTAATTAGTGATTTGAGCAGAGTAGGTTGATGTACAGAGTGATGGTGATTTAAACAATATGCAGAATGAGTTTATACAATAGATGAGTTGATGTACACTGAGATGGTAATGTGAGTTGAAGAGAGTAGGTTGATGTACACATTGATTGGTTGTGATTACAATACACAAAAGGGGGCATAATTTCCTTGTTTCTTACTGTACTGTAATTGTTTCCTAGAAATGTTTTTAAATACTTATTCACACCTATGTAGAAAGGACAAATTGTTAAAATACCTGAACAATGATTGGAGTGTAAATGACAGCTCTTACGATTGCTAAAACAACATCAGCAAACTTTGTCTTTTATCTGATGTAGCATCAAATACACATTTGAAATGTCACCTTTTCTTTCCTAACGACTTACCTGTGAAAAACCATTAAGTTGAGTATACTTAACCGAGGTGTTTTGAGTTGTGAAAACATAACTTCAGTACTTACCCAGCTCGTTACAACTAGATGTTTCAGTCTCAGGTGAAATGATTTCGAGCAAGCAATCAGCCATTGTTCTCGAAGGGGGTAAGAACACTTTTACAGGTGGCCGGTGTTTTTATGGCATTTCCTAATTGTCCGGGTTGTTTGTGTATTAGGGAGGGTAAACAATCACTCCTGCTTTCTACATTAGCCAGTTGAGACACACAAGTAACCTAATATCTCTGTAGATTGGGGGTGGGGCACGGCTTAACTTTCCGCTGTCACTACTCGTGGCTTGTATAACAAGGTGAGAGGTTTTGTTACTTTTTTTACAGGGTGAAGAATTTTCCAAACAAGCTCAAATATGCGTTGAATGCCTTTTTTACAACAGTTGTGGCTATGTAACTTCAACATTATTTTAGCCTGTTTGAATGTATTATTAGAGCTCTCACATGAGATTCGTGTTGTAGGAGGATTTTGGTTTAAACATATTTTATTCATGAACGAAAATGATCGGCAAACAAGCCTAAATGGCTTGTATTAACGCTGCTCCATAATGCATATATAGGTTCACATAGTGACATAATGTTGTACATAATAAATATAACAAGTTGTGAAAATATAAACAGGTTATCTCTGAATGATAACAATCTTGGATAATACCAAATTACCTTAGTTTTGTTTCGTGGCCAGTTGATACAGATAAGAAAATAATAGAAACTACAAGTATTTTATGAATCAAATTGTTTTGATGAAAGCAGGATTTTGGCATGATGGCTGAGTTGGTATGTCTATGCATTACCTAGGAGTCCAGCCACTAAGTTTGTTTCTTGTGATAATATCTTGTGATGATGTCTGACTATTTGATCAGTTAAGGAACATTTAGGGGAGACATTTCTCAATTAATACCTATTGCATTATAAATTAATAATTTCTATCACAAACTTTGAAAGATAAACACGTTTGTTAATATGTTTGCAAATCTTTCACAAATATGATTGTTTATCTGTAAATCTTTTACAAACATCCCAACCAACATTATTGTTTGATCAGCATTCTAGAAGTTTTATTTTTGTTTTTTGTTTTATTTATTTTTTATCGTTCCCAAATCAAACATTCTATGTATACAGTGCACATAGAAATATGTAAGCAGGTATACATTGTTGATACAACTGGGTTCTCCAATAATTACATGCATCAGGTTAATAAACTGCAAATAATGTAGACCATTTTTAAGAACATTTATCAGAATCATTATTTCTTTTGATTAACATGTTTGGTTAAAGTTAACCGAAGTCATCAGGTCAAAAAACAGGGAATAATGGAGATAATTTTTCTGAAACGTATCAAAATCATTATTTCTTTAGGAGATAAATTTTTCAACAGCATTCTAGAATTTGTTTATCAAGAACAAATCATAAGATTTTACTGATAAAACACTTCATGGTTACTGCATAAAGTGATGTTTACATGTTGATTCTTACACCCTTATCACGCTAAAAGTGATAGACCAAAAGTAGGACAATGTCCAACATTTACTTATTGTTATTTCCTATTAAATTCGGGGGCGGTTGGGTAGCCTAGTGGTTAAAGCATTTGCTCGTCACGCCGAAGACCCGGGTTCGAATCCCCACATGGGTACAATGTGTGAAGCCCATTTCTGGTGTCCCCCGCCATGATGTTGCTGGAATATTGCTAAAAGCGGCGTAAAACCAAACTCAGTCAGTCAGTCCTATTAAATTCTGTTAGAAAGGTTAGTAATATACAAAGTAAACCAATGTTAAATATCACCTGTATTGTCTTTATTGAGAGTAAGGATGATCCCACAGAAAATGGCTGGGGCAGAAAACCATTCAATAGATTCAACAGATTATACAGTACTGTTAGCTCTGACAACAGACACTTGTGCAGTGTAACCACTGGCTGCATACTGCCAGTTAGGGACGGGTGGCTGCAGAATATACAACTAACTTGTCAGTTGTTCAGGATTGATCAAGGTGATTGTTAGATCATGGTTTTAAGAGGTTGTGTGTGAGAGATAACCACACATGTAATCGGAGAGAGAGCATCTCCCTTCAAGTGGCTTTGCTGTGGAGGCGATCACCATGACTCTTGGGGGATGCGGCATGGAGCTTGGTGGGGGAGGCTAGTCCGTCTCACAGTCCCTGAACTTCATTATTTTCCCTACAACCAATCCCTCCCTGCAATGCTAAAGCCCTAAATGAAGCAAGTCTAGATTTCTCCAGGTTCAGGTTCTGAATCTCTGGTCTCCCTGGGTCTCCTTTTCAGTTTAAATGGGTTTATTTGTTTCAATAACATTATATATTCAGTGACTAAGCATAAGTCTAGAGGGAGGCTTGCAATGAGGCTTGCTTTTAGGGGGGAGGCTTCCGCTTGACCATCAAGTTTGGTTTTGTGGGAGGAAGGTTTGCCTTGGAGCTTGGTTCTGGGAGAAGGAAGTCTGCCATGAACTATTTTCCAGGGGAGATGGGGGATTTTGAAGGATACCTCATTCCTTTTTTGTGTGTGGGGGAGGGGTGGTGGTGGGAAGGCTCACCTGGGATGGTTGTTCAAAGTACATGTTGGTATGTGTTTTGTGTTGTAGCAGCAGGTGGGACAAGAAAGAGATGGAGGGGTTGCAGATGGGAGGGGAAGAAGCAGGGGGAATGCTTGTTTCGGGTTTTGGGTTTTGGGGGTATGTTCCTTTGAGCAGGGGAGATGCTGAGGAGATATACTTGTTTCAAGGTTTAACAAATTCATCAGGAGGTGAGGTACAGAAATTGGCAATGTTCTTGGACGGTTTAACAATGTGCAATTGAGGCAAGTCCATCAAAGAAAGGGTTTGTGTGTGGTTTGTTGTGAAGTTGGAAAGAGTACTGGAAGCTGGCTAAGATTAGCAATCTGTGCAAAGGGAGTGTCTATCGAGGAACCAAACTGAATGCAGCAAGAGAATTTGTAAAAAACTTAAGAGGGAGTGGTTTATTACAAGGAACAAGTGTACTACAAGAGGGTTTGGCAGCCACTGATACTTCGGTCTGAAACTCATGAAAAGATGAACTGTTTGTTTTGTCCTGAAATCTAGTTAGTTTGCATTTACTACATTTTCAAAATGGTCTTTGGTCTACATGGACATGACCACTGGTGTGTCCCTGAATGGACCATTATCTTCTGGAAGGTGGAACAGAGTGATGTAGATGTTCCAACACCTTGGGATATTGTCTTGGAGGGATGATGATGATGATGATGATGATGATGATTTAGAGATTTAGCATGCATCTTGGAGGGCTGCTGAGGGGTCCCACGTACAGTTATACTGAGATGGTCATTGAAGGAACAGATAGGGTTACATACAGATGAGGTATTTGGGTGGGTGAAGCTGTAACAGGAGTAAATTGTCAGCAGGGGTAGGTTATTTGTGCACACTGGTAATATGATACCTCACCCCCTGCAAGTTATTAAAGCAGTGGGAGGGAGGTAATGAGTGGGACAATCTGTTGTTGCATGAAACATAAGTGAGATGCTAATTAGCTAATCATTTCAAGAAGTTGTCTTTTCTTGGTCTCAGCATGATTTATGATGGACCAATCACAGTCTGAGTGATGATATAACAGTCCAATATACACGTATCACTGGCATATATAGGGGATGTAAGGGCCATAAACTAGTCATTGTCAGTGCCCTTGGCGTATCTTCCAGACAATAGCACCAGCCCTTGCTACGCTCATTTTACAGGTAAATACATCATATGCCATCTCTCTTTCAGAGACTTAACGTGCTGTGATGCTATGTACTTGTTGTATGGCGCCGACTTCGGTTATGATGTGGTACTTAGTACATCAACATCCACGCTACATCATTGGACCTCATTGCTTCTGTATATGTATCTAGGACCAGGTCTCTGTGTTTCTTCAAGCAGTTGTTATTCTTGGAAATCCAGAACATGTGCTTTGAATGTGTATTCAGTATGTCTCCAACTGCTGCAGGTAGTTGGATTCTTTACTCTGACCTCGGATTTGGATTCTTTAATTTGGATGTGGATTCTTTAATTTGGCATTGGATTGGCTGTTCAAAATGTTGTCTGAAGAGTATGCAAACTTTAAATGGGCATATTCTTGTCAAAGTATGAATGGTTTAACTGGTTATTTGAGGGATATTCATAAACAGATATTTTGAGTGATATGTCAAGACAGCGTGAATTGATACTCATGCTATCAGCCTCTGGTTTCTGTGTCCTTCTGTTGGCCCTCATGTCTTGCAACAACAGAAATCAGCCATTGTGAGTGGAGTAAAGCAAGTAAATTACCAGCATCGTTTCATTCCCGTCTGAAGCAGACGTTAATTCTTGATGATTCCTGACAGCACCAACTACCCCATGTTTGTCTGCTTGGTGTCTGTTGTGAAACACCGAACAGTTAGCTGTTCTACACCATGCTCAATAAGTATAAGCACCGTAGGTAAACTGCTCCTCTTTGATTCTGAAGCTCTCATGTCATACGCAGGCTTAGCACAGATCGAGGGTACTTTTGTCCCGACTGGCTCCTGGTTTATGATCCATCCTTTGTAAGCATCATGCCGTGATGGGCAGGGAAGAACCAACCAGCTGACATATGGAATGGGACACGCCACCACTGTGGCCTCTAATCACCTTGCTAATCATCTCTTTCATCTGTGATGTAAGACGATTGTTCGGGCATGATTAGCTGATGACAGTGAAGATGGATTTGTAGTCACGACTTGTCCTAGGCCAAATGTCATTCTCTGATCATCAGCAATTGCTGTGGGTCTAATGAGGCCCTCTTTAACTTGGTGTAATGATGCACCTTAGAGCAACATGGGAGGTAGGAGGGGGGGGCGGTAGTATCGGCTAGTCACAAGTTGTTTGAGTAATGGCAATTTGTTGCTAATGCTGCAGCTGATCTTGTATTTTGAAGATGCTTCTTGACATATAGGTTTCATACTTTAATGAGTCACAATGGATCTCACTTAGGTGGAAGTGGGAGTATCATATCTAGGACGAAATTGAAATGATTGATTTGTTTTGTTCGTTAAGATCTATATGGTCGTTTCCTTTTGAAATGGGAATTCTCTTGAATTATATGAAATGTCTTGAAAGTTTCAATTGTATGGAAATGAGGATTGGATCATTTTCAGATTTATTGGGAAAAAAAGACTTCCTTGTGATTGTTATTGAAACAATGCCAAAAAAGGGAATTTATTTGTATGTTGTGAAAATATTCATAAGAACTGGTTCAAATGAAAATGCTCATACACAATAATGAACATGTGCAAATGGTGGAATGTTTAAAGTGGATTACTGGTAGATGTCTCTATGAACGTAATTATTATTCACATATTTAGTAAAATTTCTTGTAATTTGCATCACGGCAGTACAACTGTGATTGGTGATGCTGGAGTTCTCACAAGTGAGGCTTTCACCGAGAATGTCACATAATACTTTAAACCTCTCAGTCGTATGTGGGGCATTGTGGTTCTATTTCTCTGTTTTTTTCATGACTATTTCTTTCCAAGCTGTATTTTGTGCTTTTTACCCATCGCTGTCACCTGGTACTTCATATTTTGGCCATTTGCTAACATCTCCCGTTGTGTTTTTGTCATTCCCAGCTGTATGGGGCGGTGCATTGTGTATACACTGTTACAGGAATCTCCCAGCTCTATTTCTCTTGATCATCTTCAGCCTGAATAACACATGACAGCCTTGGGAAGAGCAATATATCTCACTGTGTCATCCTTCAAAAGGGAGATAACTCTAAATGATGAGAATTATGTAATTTTTGGCTCCTATGTTCATTTCTTAATGACTTATATTTTGGACATTCTCATTTCACCATACACAAATTTGGCGAGTGTATTCTTGATGACAGTGGTACTTTCTTCTTCACCGATCTGTGGATATTTTGTCCACATGTGATGAATATATTTAACATACAAAGGGTAGAAGAGCCAGCCCTATTGGTAATTAAGCACATATCTGCAAGCTATAGTCGCCAGTTCGTAGGTCGAGCCTGTTGACAGTGCTGCTTCTGCTCGTGGCCGTCGGGTATCTTTAATGGCCTGTTAGCGAACCTTCATTCTGAGTGCAAGAAACATCCCCCCAGCCATTCCATCGCGCTCTCTTTCTGCTTCCTCCCATGCTGAACAATCCTCTCCTTCCGCCCAGCTTTACAGATCCATTCTACTTTCATCTGTGAGTATTTTACATTAGTTCGTCGACATGCCAGTTTTTACAAGCTGTGTTACATTCGTTTTTCGACTCAACCTTTTTACAAGCTTTTATTTATGTTTTTCATTCGCGGATCATGTAATCATATTTTCTTTTCATTCATGTAAAAAACTAAGAATGGGTTTAGTGCGGCTCACGTTGTTTGGAGTAATGTCTTGGTGTAGGGTTTAGGTTTTGATGTTAAATTGATGTTGTGTTTCATAGACCTACTCAATGAAAAATGTTTGACTTTGTCATAGTTTTTACGTTCATGGTTTTACTTCCTCACAATTCTGCAATCTATACAATCTGTTTCAAGATTATCATGAATATTTGACTTTCATTAGTGGTGATGCTTTTCTCAGCCTTGTCACCTGTATAATCTTACTTATGAATATTTGATGGGACATTCAGTTAGTTAATGGCCACTATCCCCGGATTTATTTATTAATTGGTCTCTTTAATTATGATAATAACTTGACAGATTCCTGCTCTCAATTGTTATTCACATGGAATTTCTCATCCCGAGTTTTCTGTGTGTTTTGGACCGTGATCAACACTCTATAAAAACGGTGTATCACAAGCAGCGTTAGTGCTGTTATAGCCTGTAGCATGCGTGGTGGTTCTGTGACAATGTCTCCATCAATGGCTATCTCTCATTTGCCTGCAAGAATGCTATCATTTTCAAGCCCTTTCCAATGTATTCTTTCAACAAGACTCTATGATGTGGTAGTTTCTTCAAAGTAATTATTGCCTTTTCAATTGGCTCATGCACATTAGAGGTGCGAGAAGAACGCTTTGGAGACAATTACGCCTGCCTGATGGTGCACTGAATAGGTTTTCCATGATTGATTGGCCGATTGTGTATGATGTCGATTGGCGAGGTTGAAAGGTGGTGGGATATAAAAACACAGCAATCAATACATGAGGTCCCCACCGTGAAAATCACACCTGATGTTTATTGATCCTGTTGCGATTATAACCCACAGCTCTGTGCACAATTTCCGTAAAGTTGCTCTAGAAATGGGAAAACGAGGACGCGGACATTCAAACAAACCTCTTCGTC
Organism: Haliotis rubra; assembly: GCF_003918875.1. NCBI lineage: Eukaryota > Metazoa > Mollusca > Gastropoda > Lepetellida > Haliotidae > Haliotis > Haliotis rubra. Next base: position 655,905 of record NW_025765037.1, read on the forward strand.
ATGGCAACTGTCCGCTATGCTCAAGTTCGGGACAAAAGCTGGTGAAAATTAATTACCAATTGTAGGATAGGAAAAGGGTAGTATGGCCGCAGCGTGGCTAATTACGTCCACTGGATCTCCGCTTGTTGAGTCGCATTCTGCCAGATTTCCTGTCACTTATCACAAGAATTCAATCACTGAAAGATCAATATCGTGGAGATGTATGCGTCCAGTTGCTGGCTGGCTTACGGCAGTGGTTGCCGTCAGATGCCAGACTGGACCTGCAACTGCAACTCGGGCAGCTACCATCCAGACCATGACACATTGCTCTTTTAATGTCAGTTGATCCACGTGAACCACCACCATCATCCACTGCCTAATCCATGACTACTGCTGACAAGACCCCTTAGGTTTACGTGATAACACTTAATATGGTGGATTATACTCTGAATTAGCGTTGTACTGTTCATATAAATATATAGAACGTCATACTAGTGCATTTGGATGTTTTGTAGTGAACTCGAAGATGTCATGGGAGCAGAGAAACGAGTTTGAAGAGTACTAGTATTCTATACCCTCTCATCTTGCATTAATCTGTTACTTGATAAAACAAATCATAGCATAGCAATGTAGAACCGGCAGGGGTTCAATACGGAATCTGGGGTGGAATACGGAATTTAACCACATCATTTGTATTGTACCCCTGTTTTACTATCCTAAGTTTACATGGCTATATGATAAATAGTATAACTCCCGGGTTTCAGTTAGATGTGAAAAGGGATACAATGTGTGCCCCCTACCGTGATATTGCTGTAATATTACTAAAGTGGCATAAAACCCGATACAATGTGTGAAGCCTATTTCTGGTGTCCCCTACCGTGATATTGGTGGAATATTGCTAAAGTGGCATAAAACCATACTCACACACACACATGTGAAAATTCATTTTCAGTCCTAAGATAATCTCAACTTTGCATTGTGGAAGATCGTTAGCATTGAAAACTTTACTTTATGCTGTTCTATTAATAATATACTACTTTGTATGAAAAGGTTGACAAGTCCAACAGCAGTTGATATTTCAGAAAGATGTAATTATGTCCTTTGTTCTTGTTGGGCATTCATTTTTCATATTGTTTGAAGACTTGCAGAGGTTTATAGAACTGTTGAGGTTAATGAAACATGTGTTATTGCATTAAATAAACAGCTGAATGGTTTGATGCCAACGATTATATAAAACATAAAGTTAACACAAGATTTACCCTTTGATTAAATACTTGATTCTATATTCTGCCCCAAGCATGTTTAATCGGTTCCTAAAAGGTCCGTCCTACCATTCCTATACAATCAACTGTCCACAACAGTTCTCCTCTTACACTTAATTGGTTCCACACACTCCCATTTTCCTATTTATCCATTACTGGACTCGGTGCTGCTGCTTTCCTACCAAATTCCATTGATCCGCCAATATAATCAGGCAGGCTACATTTGTTATGCAGATTTGCTATGCTTAATAAAGCTCAGATTTATAGAGTTAGGTGACATTGATTTGGGAAGAATGGTCGGTTCCATGAGCCTCAGTTGACAGTATGGCCAGATTATGGAATATTTGAGCCGAGTTTGGACGTATGTGAGAATATTGCTGCGAGTTCTCTGATGGGATAGGAGGTTGGTTCCACTTTTTGTTACAGCAGTAGTTAATGTTGAAGGTGATGTCCTGCCTTCAGTATTGTTCAATTTCAGTTTTTGAAATTAATAGCACTTCAGCTGTCATGCGATTATGACCTTCCATCAGTGATCAAAGGGATGCTGATTTGTGACCGCGGATTTTCATCATCGGTGGTACTCATGGTGTGTGTGGTAGCTTGGCTTTGGGATTGACTCACTGGACATGTTACTGTTGGACATTAATAAAAAATATCCAGTGTTGCTTTATTGCAGTTTGGGGACGAGCCTGTGCGCATATTTGATGACTTTTTTGTGAATACTTTCAGAAAGGTCAGGTCAATCTAGAATTGTTTGTTATGATGAACAAAACTATCAAATAGTATGGAAGTATTTATCAATGATCTATGTCCCATTTATCAAAATGCAACATTACAAGGATTTCAGGATAGATGCTTTTGTATCTCACATTTTAGAAATCGTTTAAATCAGACATAATGAAGTGGGGCCTTGGGGTACCGCGTAGTCATCAAGTCTGATTTTAATAAAACAGGACATGCTGTTTTGACGTCATAAATTTTACCTAACATTGAATAAATGGGTTATACCCTGAATCGATATTGCCATTGAATATCGTTAAAAATGAGCTTAAATATCAACTGGTAATAATAGAAGTGATATTACTGAATGTAACTCTGAGGTAACCATATTTATATAATGTCCCAGCACAACCAGCACCGTGTTGACCTGTCTGGTACTGTGGTGCTGTCCATGTATGTCAGCTCGCCAAGTCATGAGAACTAGGCAGATAGTATTTGAACAAGAGGGCTTGATAAGGACATACATGTTTTGACACTTTGCACAAGACAAAGAGAGTTGTTGGATTAACATTTGATGAGGTATTTTCTCTGTTCACTATTGTCAATGGTTGCTTGAACACGGATAAACAGTTAATTGATTTGGCTAAAAATAATTCTGGCAGCAAGTGATCGGAGTGATTTTTGGATATTGTTTTCATGAGCATGTGTGTGAATGTATCGAAAAAATATTATTTAACATTATATATGTGGAATGTACCTTTGAATTTCTACGTCTTTATACCTACTGTGTTTATATTTGTAGTTTATAGAATATTGCCACTGTTCCTTCATCGAATCATGCAATAAATATCTTATAAATATGATCTCTTCTTATCTGTCATAATTGTGCCGTTCTGTGTTGGTGTCGAGAATAGTTTCATACTGACAGTGACATTCATCGCACAGTTATCATGCGACTCAATTCTTTGCTTTTAGTATCCATTTTAGTGGGCTATATCCTGAATGTGCTTTTTCTTGAATATCCCATTAAACTTTTGTTCTGTTTCTTCCAGATAACAAAGATTGAGAGAAGGGGCAACAACCCTTTATTTTTATCTTGGTGGTTTTCCTTGTAATGGCAACAGAAAAAACCATGGTGCAGAACGACACAAACTCGTCCACGATCCTCACGATCAGGATGATTATGCAGGGCAAGGTCAGTACACAGTTTTTTCTTGAAACAATCACGTCACAGTTATATAAGGGCGAGGTCAGTACACAGTTATTTCGTGCAACAATCACGTTATATTTAAAGGGAGAGGTCACAGTTATATTATGCAGGGCAAGGTCAGTGCACAGTTATTTCTTGAAACAATCATGTCACAGTTATATTATGCAGGGCAAGGTCAGTACACAGTTATTTCTTGAAACAATCACGTCACAGTTATATTTACAGGGCGAGGTGGCCAAAGGCTCAACACTTCACTTGTGCTCTTTGTGAAGGTCAGGGTTAAAATGTCCATGCATTAAGTGCTTGTGGTCAGATATGACCAATGGGTGTGGTCAGACTTGGTGACTCGGTGAAAGTGTTTTATGGTTTGACAGAGTGGTTCATTGTTCCCAGTATTGATCATTGGATTGTCTGGTCCTAATTTGATAAGTTTCATTTGACGCAGACATATCATATATCTGGAATATTGCTGAATGTGATGTTATGCACCAAACAGAAAAAGCATGAATCTCATATTTGAATCTCAGACTTACTGTCAGTTGTTATAATACTGGTCTGTCATTATCACTGGTAGGTTGATAGGTAGCAGCAGTGGGGTAGCTTAGTGGTTAATGTCTTGTCTCATTATGCCAAAGACCTGGGTTTAATTCCCCACATGGATATGATATGTGAAGCCCATTTCTGGCGTCCCCCACTGTGATATTGCTGGAATATTGCTTAAAGTAGCTCAAAACCATACTCACTCGAGTGGTACAAGTGGTAGATATCTGTGAAGTCTTCACACTTGTCTTATCCTTCATAATACTGAAATACCAAGGCATTAAACCCAACTGTTGTCTCTTACTAACACTTGATTTTCAAAAGAATAATCCAGAATCTTGACAAATTTGCTCATATCATCCCAAAATATTATTCATACATGTATCAAAACATGATTGAAAACATTGACCTAATGACAATGTACAATATGCCATTTTCACATACTTCTCTTTAAAAGGGGAGGGATGATGGAGTGATATGAATATGTTAATAGTCTTTCATGAACAGCCAATAGTGGTTCATATTGCACTAGTGAATAGCATTATACTTGCATTACACATGTATTGTGGATGAATTGATCAAAATAGAATTATGAAAATGACACTGACAGACGTCAGTCCGAAAAACTATTGTCTGAAGGAACACTGTTTCATGACTGAATTTGATAATTTCTCCATATAAAACTACCCTTCTCAGATAATAGACATTTCACGAACACATAATCATAAAGTGTCAAATAATAAAAAATGTTCCTTTAGATGTAATGAAAGATGAATATTTACAGCTGCAGTGGAAAGGCCATTTTAGGAAAATTACTTCATTTCGTTACGTTTTATGATCTTATTTAATGAAATTATGATTTAATACAGCATTGATGCACATAACTAAACAGAAAAACGATGTAGATTGCAAGATTTGTGTCCGCACCTTGAGTATTGATACCTTGCTAGTCCTAAAGCTCTTTCATGTACAAATGGGATTTATAGTTCAACCCCATAATCTCCTGTGAATCCATAGACATGAAAATTCCATTCTACGTCGCGGATTGTTCCACGTGAAACTGTTGAGGTAGAACATGAAGGACAAAGACCTAATTACTCTTGGTCATAATTTCTAGCTTAGCTGAAATAATATCAATATAGATCAATAGTATAATCTCCTTTGTTATAATCAGATCAAATGGAACACTGTCTTGCCGGTGATGGAGGTGGACAGGGTTTGAAATATGTCTGATTATTTAGGCTCATATCTGAAGCCTGGCAAATGATTGTGTTTGGTTTTTTGCTGAACAAATTTATTTGTAAACTTTTCAGGTGATTGTGAGAAGTGATGGTTCTGATGGAATATAGTTGTGTTGAGCATAACTGGTGATGTTTCAGTGTATGTTGGGAGGTGTTGACCAAACCAATACTGTAAGATGTTGAGAGAAGATAATTGATGATTAAGATGATGATGACTAGTGATCTTAAGAGAATATTTCGGGGTATGCAAACCAGAATATAGTCATAAAATTAGATTATGACAATTGATGATGATGATGATGGTGATCTTAAGAGAATGTTTTGGGTATGCAAACCAGAACATAGTCATAAAATTAGATTTATGACAATTGATGATGATGATGGTGATGATCTTAAGAGAATGTTTTGGGTATGCAAACCAGAACATAGTCATAAAATGAGAAGATTATGATAATTTGTGATGATGACCATCATCATCACCGCTGTCATCACCATCATCACCATCATCACCATCATCATCATCATCATCATCATCATCATCATCATCATCATCATCATCCTGAGAGCATATTTTGGGGGATGCGAACCAACCGGTAATTATGAATGTCCAGAGAAGATTATGGTAATTGATCATCATCATCATCATCATTACATCCATAGGTGACAAATTTGCTAAAATAATTCTCGTAATCAACATCCTCTGTGAAACTATGATTTGAAAAATAAATTACTCTCATTTTGTTATAAATCATGTGGATTGTGATGGAATTATCATGGAGATGATTACATTTAAAACTTCATTTCTGTAGAATCTAAATAAAAGTGCAAATGAATTGTAACCTTTTAACTGTTTTATCAGTGAGAAAACACAAGTCTAAAATAATGATAAAGACGAACAACAAGTAGGGGATTGACTGGATAAGGTAAATTGGTCCATTTGTCAGAGTGTTGGAGCTGAATCCCAGGAGATGGTGTTCAGCCATTGACAGGGTCTTGACAGCTTACATGATAACCCTCACCCTGCAGTCAGCACACATGAATAATGAACACAGCCAGATGCAAGCCTCTCACATACTTTAAACTACACACACAATTAATTACTGTAAATTGCAACAGCCCTGATTAGATTCCTGGAGAAATTCCCCACCTCGTTTCAGACTGATCATGATATGTGATAAAGATGTTGACAAGAATAACTTAATTACAGTTTAATCAAATGAAACGATTTGTTTTGCTTAAAGTCAGTAAATTAACCAAATCATGTTTTATTCAAATTCATTTATCCTATGTACTCATTGGCTTTGAGACTTAAAACAAATCTGTTTTGAAGGTAAAAATTATTCATTGTAGTTGCATTGTCAGTAGTTTGTTTTCATTAAATGTTTAGGACTGTGAAGTGAAATAAATCTTTAAGTTAGAGCAGTACAAGACTGGGTAACGTGCAAGTAGGTAATTGCTTTAATTTAATATAGTGGGAGAACAGCACCATATGGTACGTCAATGTAATACGAATGTGGCTGTAGCAATGACGCCACACGGCATGTGCTATTTATTTTGGCGCGTGCCGACGCAGGACATTGCCAGTTTCAGATTCTCGCCTGATCGTCAGTGCAGGCATTTACTACATGTGTTGATCTCTGGAATTGTGGGATTCTGGTACACAAGTCACTCAATTGAGATTACAACAAGATTTTATGTCATAATTATTTACGATGAAAAATGTGAGGGTTTGATGCGGGTAGGAGATAAGATTGGCACCGGCCTGTAATGGTAGTCTCTAAATGGGATTGAAGCCATATGGCTCCACCTTGTAAGATGTGTTTCCTAAAAACTTACTCTCATGTACAAACGCAGGAGCTACATGTGTTCCAATCATCTATATTAAATTTGTTATTTCTGTGAATTTTGAGATGGATCAAATTAATGTAAGCTGAATACAAAATGTTTTGAAAAGGTCACTGACTTTATGACATTTTGAAAGAGAAGGAACTATTAGTATCATAATGGCATCTGCATGATTACAAGAGTGTAACAAGTTATATTTATGTAATGTCATGAAACTGATAAACCAGTTTTGATTATCTATGGTAACGGATTGCTTGAAAGAAGGATGATAAATAAAGGAAACCTTTTGCTTGATATCAAGCTCAGATTAAATCCTGTTTTTCTAGACAAGGCAAATATGCGGGTAAGAATATAGGTTCGGTTCACATCCTACACCTATCAGACTATCACACGCTCAACATCAGTACCAACAAGGACATGTCTTATTCTACATTTGCTCCGTCTACGTAAGTAGGAAGTATTTCTTATCAAGGCTTTGAGGACACTAAAAGCGTCAGCTCTTGGAACACTGTGTAAAGCGCATCAGTCCCTGTCAGCCGTCTGCTTGTCCGCGTCTGCTTGTCCCCAGTCTGTAGGGCCAGATTTCAGGTCTTGATTCTGGGCAAGACAGGCCTCTCAGTCCAAAAGCATCATTTGTTTTCTACAAAATATGTCCCCACAGGGACTTGGCTGGCAGGTAGGAAATAATGGCTAGAGAGGGAGCTCATTTTCCAGGCCTCCTTCCCACAAGAGGGTAATAATTGCACTCCCCGCTGGGTCACATATATCATTAGTAGAGACAACATTTTCTATGATAGGACATCAAAATAGTACCAGCCTCTCATGTGCTCATAGGAATTTGGAAATTACCATCAAGCTTAAATTTGAAATTTCAGAGATGTAATGACAACTTAAAGTAGCTCCTAAGCCTTTCATAAAATTTGGTGTCAGATAATCTAGCAGTTTTAAGGAGCAGTCTGTTAGATTAAAGATTTCAAGCCCCTGAAATGAAGGTCATGTTACATGATCACAAACGTAACCTGAGCGAAAGGGTCAGAACCCACGTCATCAAAAGATTCCATAAAAGACAATCCCCAAAGACAAAGACAAGCAGGAGCAGTCGTCACATGGCGACCTACCAATGGTCACTTGTATCTCTGGCATCAAAGATGACCTTATCCATAGGCTGATTCAATGCTCATTACAGTTGTGATAACAAGTGGTCATTAGGCGGTGAAGTCGGGACAAGTTTTGTCTTTGTTTTGCCTGGGGTTTCCTGCCTATTAAGGCTCCAGAATCATCTTCAGAGTGGCCGAGTTGCTGAGGGTTTGCAGCTTCCCTGTGGCGAACTCCAGCTTGAGGAGTTCAGGGACCAATATAGAATCCTTTGCACAAATATAGATGTTTGGTTCATAGGGACATGTTGCTTAAATATGAGGAAATACTTAGTACTGTGCTGTATTCAAACGGGATAGATGAGAACAGGAGCTAGTTTCCATATTGAATGTCCATCAATTCTTTGTATTCTCTCGGCTGGTTTGGTCAGGTGTCACTTATAAGCATGTTTCAGGGTAGGATGTTTGCCAGATTTTGAGGTTCATTTCCAGATCATCATGTGTAAGTTGGTAGATGTCCATGAAGAGGAAACAGATATGGGGGCTTGTGAAATAGGTACCAAAATGTTCAATAGTAGAATATTATTGGTAGCTTGTGTTTAAACTTGAAGTAGACTAACATAGTCAAATATTTAATTATTTTTTTAATCAATTTTAATCAACTTATATCTTTGCAAACTTTTCAAAGGTTTCATGATACAGCTGGAATTGTTCAATAGGTGCTTTTTGATGAGATATTTTATGACTTTGGAAATGGTCTTGTCTGTTTCAATTATTTCATATTCCTTTTTGACTGATATATACTACTCAAAATATGTAACAGATCACCAAATTACTCTGATTAAATATGAAAGGATTGAGTGTCCTCTAACTTCTTTTGGGTAGTATATCTGAGTTCATTCCCACTGGGATTTTGTGGTGTTCAGTGTTCTGAAGAAATGTCATATTGGGGGCTTGCAGTAGCTTTGATGAAGACAAATCCTCTGTGGATTGACGGACAACTCTCATGTGACCTGGCACCAGTGGTTGGTGTTTTAATCGTGCCACATCCCACGACTCTGATGTACACAGGAGGTGGAACTACTTAGCTGACTTTAGCCCCGATACAAACTACAGGGAACAGCATTATCAGCTGTTTACAATCAGCAAGGCGGGCTGATCTGGGCACGTGTTGTATCGTTACCACATTGGACATAGGTGTACAACTGTTGCAACATAAAATGCCTGTCCCGTGTTAATCTCTGACCCTAAGCTGAGTGCTGCGCGTTTTTGTTGCACTCATTCCGCCAACTGTTTGTATCATTGTTTATCTAATTCTAAGTTCAAGAAATGCACAGAGATGTTCTGGGCCGAAGACATGTGTTTTGTTTCTCGTGGGGCAGCAAAAATTAAACTGTTTTGTTGTATGTTCCTGTATTTGCTGAAGGACACCTGTACATGTTTTCGACTTGTTCAAAACAAGTTGAATAAGCAAAGGTTTGTTCAGAAGTCCTTCGTTGTACTAAAAACTACCCACAGCAAGTAGGAAAACATTGAAGGTGACAAATTGAAAGAGGGTTAACATGGAAATGAACTGTGCGCTAACCAAACTGAACAATTTTGAAAGGATTAAAGTTTGACTTCCTGGTAACAGGATGCCGTCCAATGATGTAAGTGATACCAGGCGATAAATACCCTAAAATACAGTTGAATACAGATCGATAGTCTGTGTAATTTTACAAGCCATTGGAGGAAGTAATTGAGTGATCGCTATAGTACCAAGAGCTGCTGAGACTAGATGAGGCTGACGGGGTGGGACGGAGAAGCAGTCGGCTGTAACAGGCAGCTAAATCATTGACAGATGATGTTTTCTGACAACTGCTTATGTGTTGTGGGATTTTGATGGGGAGTCTATTGAACACGATCAGATATCACAAATTCTGTCTGCTGAGAACTGATAAAGCTACTACTCACTTGTGTTATCGTATGATAAGATTTTTATTTTGTCAGAATGGTTGGAGCTGTATGTTTTCTGTTTAAGAATGGTTGTGTATGTAGTTCTTTTTGTAAATTGATGCATTTCATACTACTTATGGAAGATTTAGGTTTTACTGCTCCTGAAATCTTTGATAGGTTTTAAATGGGTTTATATCTCGAACAGCATGCACACCTTGATGTTAAGTCTGTTATGATTGATGATGTTATTTCAAAGAACATTTCGGTACAGGAACTTTTGCATTTCGACAAATATTTAAGAATGTGACCAGACAAATGATCGACATTGATGACTGACCGCGTGAAGGAATGTGTCCTGTTAGTAATTACGCTGTTCAGGGCATTAATAGATAAGTGTTTGTTTATATGTACAGAATGAATGGACACGGAATAGTTGAGGCTGCCATAAAGGTGAGGGGTGAGGTGGGCAGTGCCCTGGCTGTAAGGTACAGACTCACCCCTAACCTTTAGACAAGATGCCAAACACATGTGGAAAAACATGTTTACCTGGGGGATTCCTGACTACTTTCTTGTAACTGACCCATATACCTGTCTCCAGCCATTGTTGTCTGAGGCTACAAGTATGTGGTACCAAGCAGAGTGACCGAAATAAAGTCCACCAGCTGAGTCTACGACTTGACAATTAGCTTTCTTCAAATACGAAGGTTTAGTTTTGGGACGTTTCAACGTTTCCTCTGAAAGAGTGTACATTACCGGATCTGGAACAATTTTATTTCATGTTTAAGATTCCCTTTTGAATCCATTTTCATTTTTTGGAAAAAATTTCATTCATTTTCAATTCTAGTCCGTCTCATGTCACTGTCCCTAAACTATATTTTTTCCCTTTGGCTCAGCCCTTTCTGTAATGCAAAAATCTGTAATTGAAGCAAGTCTAGATTTCCCAGGTCCTAAGTCCCTGAACTCACTGGGGCTCCTTTTCAGTTTAAATAGAGTTGTTTGTTTGTATCAGAATTATATATATATCCATAGACTAAGCATTTGTCGATTTCAAATCCTACAACCAGAAAAATGAAGCGGAGTCAGATTGCTAAAACAAAATAAATCAGATTTTAGGCAGATTTTCACAAATTATAAGCCGGATATTTGTAATTCTATATCACCTAGCTAGTCGTGGTACCATTACCATAGTAATGCATGGTATGCAATAAATCTGTAAACATCAATACTAATCGATAAATCTCAATGCCAGATTACTGAGATAGTGGAGTATCAGTTGATACTGCCTCTTAATTGTGGAAGCGGAATGGTACTGAGCGATACACCAGCTATTTGCAACCAATTGCCACACAACTAAAGCCTTTGTTCTGACGTTCTCATGCATACTCACCCTCAACCGTACGCGCTATCTGCTAAGCACTGTTGGACGATAAATGACTACAATGGACATAATGCACTTCCTGGAATTCTGCTAGTGTGGCGCTATGACTGGCTTCAAAATGGACAGCAATAATACTTTGATTGTCAGCTCAGTTGGGTATTATAGTTGTGTAAATGGTGTCGTAGAAGCATTCATGTGACAATTAAGTGGTACGGTTTACCTGCGTTCACTCCATCAAGTTGGTAGAAGGTATTAGTTTCCTATGTTGTCATTTCCGATTCTCAGTTTGTTGACACAGTTCTCCGTTCTCTTGAGATTTAATTTGATTTACATTTGTTATAGTCCTGATTTGTTTGCTCAGTTATGAAGTCAGTGCGTTATAAATGAGTTTGTTTTTAATCTAAGCCTCGAGGGGTTTCGTTTTCAGTTTATCACCATGAAAATAGACCACTCATGGGGTGTTTTGTAAATATTACAGATTTATTACAGCTTTCTTGAAAGACTGATCAATTGAAATCGAAAAAGTTAATTGATGTCTTTCAAACTAGGACAGTAACTGAACCATGATATATAACACTGTACATTTGAACAGCTATGACGTTTACATGAACACTATATTCTGTTATGCTTGTACATGAAGTAGTTTGCTATTTTTAAAAAATTGTGATCCTAATTGTCTCTTTCTTTTATTTTGCAGGAAGTTGGAAGCATAATTGGCAAGGTGAGAAATCTTTTCTTCCTGATTTTGTAAATAGTATCTGGTCTAGAGTACAACAGCATGATTTCAGTCAGTGAAATGAATTAAAGCTGGCTCTTGTTTTTTCTAATTCTCCTTTTATATATCAATCTTTTTTTCAGAATTGCTTTTAGGACAGATTGTCTAATGTCTATGTTTTAATGCTAAACACATGGAAATATGTTTATCAAATCATAATTATAATTATGACTGTTTTGATGCCTTTTAAATATGAGTGATAAACCATTTTCATAGTCATAGGAAAGCTCAGAATCGGGGTAGATTGTATGATTGTCACTGTATCATACACATTGTTGTCAATACAGATTTGTATGCAAAGGCCACCATATCCTGTACCACTAAAAGCACCATCATAGCCAATAACTGGGCTGTTTCTCCAGAACATAAGATTGAACAATTTGACAATTTTTCGAAAGCATGAGAGAGAACAGTTTGGCTGATTTTCCAAAGCATACAATAAACAATCTGTTTTCCAAACCATAAGCAAGAACAATCTTACTGTTTTTCAAAAGCACAAGAGACAACATCTTTGCTGATTTTCCAGAACATAATACAGAACAGTCTGTTTTTCAAACCATAAGTGAGAACAATTTGACTGTTTTTTCAAAACATCTGTCAGAACAATTTGATTCCTTTTTCGCTAAACTGTAAGAGAACGATTTGACACCATTTTCCAGAGCAAAAGATAGAAGAACTTGATGTCATTTTGCAAAGCACAACATTTTGTTTTTTCCTTTGAGGTTTGTGTCAACTGCGTCCTCATTGAGTCACGTCTGCCATCGATCTCATCCCCTGTTTTACAACAATCGAGTATAATCATAAATATCAATGCAATTTGATCTGGAATTTCACAAGAGGAGGTTAGCGAGAGAATTAATTTGTGAGGTTGACACGTAGCGCTACCTGCACACAAAGATGAGAGAAAAACGCCAGCTTTGCATGTGGCGCAAATTAACCTGGGGGTTTCTTGATCATGAACTTACTGATTGGACAACACTGTTTGTTGAATTACACGGAGCCGTGTCAATATTTTAGCGCGTTGATTTCGATGGAAAAAAGGAAGATGGGTTATGTGTGTCAACAATGTAACTATTTAATCTGGTAGCCCTCAAGACCTTCTTGCCTAATGGCACACTAAAAATAGGCTATTATTAATCGGCTTCCTCCATCTGCTTCACACATTGAAAGAAGACCTGCTCACGATGCGGTGCCTTTGTCAGAGGAAGTTTTTAACCGTGGAACATTTTGAGCATGTCTGACTTGTTTCTACAAGTAGCGTAGTATGTTTCTTGGTCGGCTTTTGTGACTCCAGGAAATTCTTGATGTTTCAATGAAGGCAGGGGAGGGTATGCATTTCAATGTGGATCTTTTGCTTTGAAAAAGAACATTCTGTACCTGGAATGTAGTATTTGTGCTGGTTAAGAGATCACGTTGACATATCAGTGACCTCTTCCATTTGAAGTTGCATCAGGTGATGGGGGCGGTGGGGTAGCCCAGTGGTTAAAGCGTTAGCTCGTCACGCCGAAAACCCGGTTCGATTCCCCACGTGGGTACAATGTGTTAAGCCCATTTCTGGTGTCCCCCGCCGTGATATTGCTGGAATATTGCTAAAAGCGGCGTAAAACTAAACTCACTCACTCACTCACTGCATCAGGTGATGAAGAAATTACTTTTGACTTTGGCATAAGTGATGTATATATCAAAGTATTATGGAGTGACTGACTTATTTAAAGTAAAGTTTTATTAAAGGGATTTCACTTTGATTTAAAATTTAATGACATGTGTATATCTTGTAGTATTAATCAATCTAAAATCTAAATGCATTAAAGGGATTTTGACCCAATTTTAGAAATTAATTATGTCATTGACATAGGCTATGTATAGCTTCAAATATTTTCAAACTGAGTGACCTAATAAAAATATGGGGCTTAAAGAACATAAGTTATAAATTTATTCAGTGTCTCATGATTAATGGCCAATAAGTTGTATTTCAATTTTGCATGGGCTATAGTTAAGACAAAGGCCTATGTATCAAAGTTACCTTAATCGGAACAATATTCTTACTTTTAATAAATTACCAATTTTTGTCATTAGCCAGCCTAGCGCCAAGAAAAGAGTCCTGTTCCTCTGACATTTAAGGGAAGTTAATGGAATTTAAGTATGTTAGAACTGAAATATAAGCATTGTTAAAAAGGTGTTATAACAGCCATAATATGCCTTATGACAGTGCTGCACTGGGTGTTTTCTGTTAATGGATAAGGCACGGCAGTAGGTTAATAGTATCAAGCCTGGAGTTGAACGACTTTCAGTCCTGGCTCTGCTGCAAGAAACTCAGGTAATAAATTACACAACATGGAGGGTGTCAGGTATTGCTGGGATGAGGATCATGGTGTAGAAGGCACTGAGAGGATACCCACTACTCCCAGCCTTCTCTCCACATTAAACTCTCCTTGTACTTGGGCCATGGGGGGTCCCTGGGGGGATCGTAGTCTCACACACCCCACTGCCTCAGATCCTGGCTGTGTAACAGTCTCATTCATGTAAGCTATTTACCAGCGCCTAATCTGTTTTCTCAGGGATGTTTTTTTAAGTAATTATTCCATCCCTATGAACTTATATAAGCAAAAGTTTGTAAATAGTTTTAGTACCAGGAAAGTAGGTTGCGAGTATCGTCTTCCTGAAATAGATCACTTGCGGAATCTTGTAATTTTATGACGTTTTTGAGTATTCTGGCACTGTGTTTGATAATTATTTGGAAGGATATTAATGGATGGGTACCACTGAGGTTAAATATATAATTTTCAAACAATTTCTGGCCTGGTTGTTAAACTAATCAAACAATCACCTGTACACACACACACATTATCTACTTGTTTATCCAGCATGCACTGGGATAATATAAACGATTTATAGGTGTATTTGCAAACCTCCTGTAAAGTAGTTGGATTTGCTGGTATACTGATGCAAGAGAATTGCAGCATGATTAAAGAAACAGGGTGTGTGTATGCAGAGTAACAGACCCGCGGTGAGATTTAGTGGGATATAATGGACGTGAGAGCAGCGCCCCCTACGCCGATCTCCCCCGCCCAGCTGGGCAAGTGATGTTGCCTGCAGGGGCTGCATGCTCCTGTCCCCGAAGTCATTCATCAAGTGCACAGTACATGGCAGGGGGCTGACAGATAGCAATAATACAGACTAGGCTGTTTCTCCTAATGGGATAGGGATGAAATTGGGTAATAGATGCAGTTGTCTTTAAATTTCTAGCATTGATCGGTATTCCACATGTTGGTAAGAAGAAATGGTCCGTGAATTTTTATATATATTGGTGACAAAAAAAGAAAGAATTTTCTTATAGTTTGTGGTTGTTGTGGCAGATGGTGATATTGGAAAGTGGACTATTTTTTCAACCGAACTTACATTGCACGTACTCATTTTTCGCACCATGATGTCGATATCTTTGTTTTTACATGACCTTGGCCCATTTTTTATTGCCAGTTTTATGCATACAGTTTCTGGAATAGCCGGATCCTGATTACATTTACAGAGTTCATGAACTTGATTCAGGGATTTCATTACTGGAACTATTTTAGTAGAGTTATTGTCCTGTAACTAACTGAAGGTTGTAAATATTGCAGTGTGGAACTGACCTAAGATATCCTAGGTTTTACTATTTAAGTAGGTGTTGTCCGGTAACAAACTGAAGGTTGTAAATATTGCAGTGTGGAACTGACCTAAGATATCCTAGGTTTTACTATTTAAGTAGGTGTTGTCCGGTAACAAACTGAAGGTTGTAAATACTGAAGTGTAGATCTGACCTATGATGTCATCTGTACTTGTACAGACAGATGGTTCAGTTTGACTGGTAGAGATCTGAACAATTGAGTGAATGAGAGGCTCCCAGAGGGGCTTTGTCTTGCACTCTGTCTTGGACTGTGATCTCCACAATCAAAATGACATCATGAAATATGTCTGTGTGTGCAGTAGACCAGCTTCAATTAACTTCCACTGTCCCTCA
Source organism: Haliotis rubra (assembly GCF_003918875.1). Taxonomy (NCBI): domain Eukaryota; kingdom Metazoa; phylum Mollusca; class Gastropoda; order Lepetellida; family Haliotidae; genus Haliotis; species Haliotis rubra. Next base: position 671,881 of record NW_025765037.1, read on the forward strand.
AGACTGACTGATGGACTGGTCAAGGGGCACCTGTCCTGACTTGACTGGACACTGTGGCCACTCAGTGGGTAGCTAATAGTCAGGCCTGGTGGATTAACACGAGACAGATTCTGCAGTATCCATTATTGACATGGACTAGAAGGCTGGATGTTATTGAATCAGAGTTTAACACTTCGTGATCCTCTGTGATTGTAATCAATTCACTCTGAAAGCTTTGTTACATATCAGATACATCAGTGTAAGAAAATGGTTGGAAAACACCACCTTAATCAATAACTATGGAGATCGTTTGAAGAAGCTGTCCATCAAACTATGAAGACCTATTACGAGTTCTTAGTGGAGCTTGACAAGTTGGTTCTCAAACTTTGTAGCCTTCACAGTGATAGCCGGATGTTGAGATGAAGATGTCTCAAGTCTTCTAGGATCACTGGTGGCACCATAGTATCAGTCCTTCTTTCTCTGACTGAACATGGCCCAGGGGGTGGAATCAAGCTTAGTGTTTGCCCAGTGTGTTTATCCAGACACCATCAGTTGCCTACTCACATGCTAAACTTCAACATTGCTGCTACAGGGAGAGGTGTATCATAGCACCATCAACCATTGTTAACAGTAATGGACATATCTCGGTTCAATCGCAGCCTTCTCCCAGCACTCCTTGCCGGATCTGTGATGGGGCAGGGTGTTGCACTTTTATAAAAAGGGAGATAGTTGTAATTTTTTGGGGAACCTCATGCCAGCTAATTTGCATGGAAATAAATATTCTCAACCTCACGTACAGGTGTATGTTGTATATTGAGCTTCTAGAAGTAATGTGCTTTTTTGGAGGAAGTGTTGACATTGGCGCACTGTGCATTTACATTTATTTGAGCAATCTGCTTTTCTTAACTGAGTTTATTGGATAATTTTTCAAGTAGTGTGATTTCATATTTATTCAAAAGCCACAGGGAAGGCTTAAGGTCCTAGAACTGAGTAGTTTTTAATTAATTCTATTAAAAAAGTTTTTACCAGTTCAGAAAGTGTTCTTATGCAATTAAAATAGCGAGTAAAATTTGAATGATTTAATGGCACACTTATATCATTTCAAAAGCTGCTGCTGTGTTGTCAGTTCCATGCAAGACATTGACAGTAGCCCACCCTCTCACTGCTGTAGAAGCCTGGCTCAGCTTGACTTAAATTGCTACAGACATGCTAATCTGCACGATTGTGCAACCATTTAATATGTCACTCAAAATGCAGATTGCATTTGTCAAGTTAGGCAAGACAAATTTCCTTGCTGTGTGAGATGGCTCCCAATTTTGAATGAAAGCGAAACGTAACGTTTTTCAATCGATGAACAAATTTTAAAAAGGGAACATATCCTTTGAGATATGTGAGGGCACCGAGTTTATTCAAGGCTGTCAGTGATTCTGATAGTCGTGTCACTCATGGGGAGTTAGTTGCCATTAGCCTTTTCGTTATTGCAGCTCAGCGTTTAGAGCGCGACAGTCTTGTTATTGGCTGCCGTATACAGCCCATCCGTTTAATCTACAATTTGTGGACATAGTGACTGTCTCTCATTTCTATTACCCTGTTTAAACATTCTTTGTTTTTTCTTGCAGAAAGGTGACAATATAAAGAAATTCAGGGAAGATGTAAGTAGATATATTTTGTTTATATAAGTATCAGTATATCTTAATGACATATTTCCAGTCTTGTATTTGTGTGACCATTATTTGTTGTCTGTAGATTTAATGCTCACATGTTTTAAGAATTATGTTCAAATTTTATGGTCAATTTGCTCTGAAGATTTATGTCCCTTAGGCATGCCAGGAATCATGTGTTTGAATCCCTGAAATGTAACGACCATGTTTGGAATCTTCCTTTTTCTTGTGAGTTTCATTGGCGCCATGAAGTCTGAGACCTGTGTCTCTTTCAGTTTTCCTTCTGCATCAAACTAACATAGAACTGGAATACTGTAAGAGGTGTTAAACCCCATTCGCTCACTTTGTCTTTTATTTTGATTCTTTATGCTTCAATTACAAAGACTGAATCAATCATGACTGTTTTCTGTTGTTTCAGAGTGGTGCCAAAATTAACATCTCTGATGGTTCCTGCCCAGAGAGGATTGTCACAATAACCGGCTCAACAGATAATATTCACAAAGCATTCACTATGATTTGTAAAAAATTTGAAGAGGTAAGAAAAATAGTTTGTGTTTAATAATTGAATACAGTGTTTAGGATTGATTGTATTGTTTACAAGTGCAATTCAACTGAACCCTGATGAATCTTTGAGATGAGACAGTGATCTGTCTGGCACTTTGTAGAGGATTTTGCTTATCTGCACAATCTTTCTGAACACACATCAAAAAAGCATCACATAGATTTGATCCAAGGAAACACCTATGAAAATATTATTCTTTCAGTTTTTAAAATGGAACAGAGGTGGGTAAATAGTAAATTTGCTCACCCTTGGTGCAGGTCGTGTTACGGTGAAATTCATGATGTAAGTCTACCTTTGGCGCCACATTCTACTGTATGAACTTAACGATGGCTTGGATGTAAGACAATATTCATTTGTTCTGTCGGAGCTTGCGTTGGAACATGTTCTCATGCATGAAACAAAAATAAACAAGCAAATATATGTTTACAAATGGGACTAATTTTGAAAATAGTGAGGATCATGCATATTTTTCGTTTTGAAAGTTCATATTCCAAATCTAAAGCCTTCTTGTGATAGGCAATATAGTATTCAGGATAGTAGCATGTGAATTCAGTGTGATGCTATTTCCATGCATATCGACAGCTGTGAAGTGTAACACCGTCTTCTAAATAGCAATGAGGGTGTCATGTCTGGAGGAGGAGGTTCGTCAGTTTTAGCGGGAAAAAAATGTTAAATCTGTTTTTTAAGTCTCAACTCCTGCCAAGCGTTGTACATTAAACTTAATTGCCACTTCTCCTCTTGTAGTTTAAATTCTCTCTCGGATATGATATTCCTCTAGCTTCTCTCGCCAAATACGACCAGGAAGATATTTTTGTCATCTAGATTCTAGAGCTACTTAATTACACAGTATGTGAGATTGGTATTATGCTGTATTGTACTTCATGACATAGACTTGATGCTTTGATCACAAGTGGGAGAGCTTCTTCTTGGGAAGGTGTGCCAAGTGGAGTTCCTCCACTGATCTTGTACACAGAACTAATCCAGCTCATTGCCATTATGACAGTCTACTTATCTCTACAGACGTCTTCACGTTTAGGAGCTAGATGGAGTGATATTTTAATGTTTAATTTGAAACCCAGACTTATATGAAGATGGGATTGATGTATCTTCCGTTGTATGGAAATAGGAAGTATTTCCAAATATATCATAACCATGGTTACTGGGGTGAGAATTCCAGAAACAATGCACGTTTTCATTTCTTTGTAATGACTAATGAATTAATTTTATGCCATGAAAGATTGTAATTGTTAGTCAAATTATAGGTGTATAAAAATGCCATGAAAGAAAATCTAAACATTTTCATACCATTATAAGCTGATGTTTCTGAATTTTGTCTTTACTGTGCACATGGTGTGAAAATGCAGAAATACAAAGGGATTGTGTTTGACTTCAGGATCTTCAGAATACACCCACGGTGCCTAAACCCCCTGTCACATTACGGCTGGTGGTGCCAGCCAGTCAATGTGGCTCACTCATTGGGAAAGGCGGGTGCAAGATTAAAGAAATCAGAGAGGTAAGTACCATAATTACAGTGGTTATATCTTAGGCATGTGTGTCCCCATCAGTTATGTCCCTTTGGTGTACCAGGAATCTGTTGTCATGGATTTGATTGCTGGTTTCTGGGATGTGTCAGCAAGGTAAATGTCCGAGACCCCCATCACTTAAGGTGTCGCTCACACCCCGGTAATATGTGAGTGAGTTTAGTTTTACGCCACTTTTAGCAATATTCAAGCAATATCATGGCGGGGGACACCAGAAACGGGCTTCACACATTGTGCCCATGTGGGGAATCAAGCCCGGGTCCTCGACGTGATGAACGAACGCTTTAACCACTAGGCTACCCAACCAGCCCCGGTAATATGTAGTGATCCAACCAAAATGCTGTTCATTCACTCGCTTGCAGGAACAAATTGGGGATTCGGTGTCCAAAATGTCTCCTGAGCATGAAAAATGATTGGATAAGTACTACCTCAGCTGACCAGGTATATGCTATGGTGTTCCACCTTGTGTCAATGTGTGGTTTCATTGGCCACTGGTTTTGTTAGGCCCAAACTGGATCCCTACTGAACCATCTGACTGGAGGTACTGCTGACCTCAGGGCGTGGTGTAGCCTAGTGGTTAATGCACTTGCTCATCAGCTGAAGGCCCGGGTTCGATTCCCCACATGGGTACAATGTGTAAAGCCCATTTCTTTGTTCCCTGCTGTGATATTGCTGGAATATTGCTGAAGCACCGTAAAATCTTACTCACTCACTCACTGCTGTCCTCAGCATAAGTCTCCACTCTCACTTAAAAGGAAGATAGCATCTGTTGTAGTCCAAATAGCCTGGCTGATTGTCTATAATGATGCTCTGGCCTGGAACAGTTAATCTGTCAGCTGACTCACCCTATGATTGGGATAAGACACCATGACATATTTATGGTCTGAGGTCATAAGGCAAACAACATGACATGTGCTTTCAATTATGCCAAAAGATGGAATGGGAGACTGTATATTTCATTTGAAGCTAATCCAGGATTGATAAGTTTTCGACATTTGCAAAGATAGCCCCGATAGGTCATGTTTATTGCTGCATCGTGTAGTATAGAGCTGCTTTGTTAGCAGATTGATCTTCACGTTCGCTGGATGGCAGGGAGTAGGGGGCCTGTTTTGTTTATAACGACATAAAAGATAATTGAAACAATCATTGCTGTACAGGTTTTACCTATCAAACTATGTCATTAAATCAGCAGGGTATTCATGGACATTTCAGGGCAGAAAATAGGATATCAAAAATTGCAGGATATATATTGCAGAGTATTGGATATAAACAATTGCAGGATATATATTGCAGAGTATCTGATTTTAGCTATTGCAGGATATATACTGCAGAGTATCTGATATGAGCCATTGCAGAATATATCCTGCATAGTATCTGATTTAAGGAATTGCTGGATGTATACAATTTGTGTGAAGCCAAATATTTATTTGCTTCACTTAAGTCCAGAAAAATTGGTGGGAAGTCTTGTTCATAGAATCATTTTCATTAAATATCGAAAACTATTTTTTATGAAGAATAAATCAAACTTATTTGAAGTGCACACTAAATATCTTACTTTGGAAAAATCAATCTTATTAATACCTGGTGTGGGTGGTAATCATTCGATCATGCTCTAGTAAATGGATTAATAGTATTTTCCAGCTGAAAATGTTCGTTTGATATCCCCTAATAGAAGAACAGTTCTGAAAGATTAATCTCCTTTGTGAGGCCTCAGAAGTGAGGGTTTATCCTTTGCTTCCCTCTGACCCTGACCAGTACACCAACAGAACATATTCTATCAATCAATAAGAAATACATAGTGCCTCCATTATGTGCCACAATGATTGCGTTAATATTATTATCAGTGAAAATAGGGCGTTCTAAATTGCAACCCGCTCTGTCTGAAAGTAGGAGTTCTAGTGACTGATGTGTTTAGGCTTTGGTTCGTTAGGGAGACAGGGTCTAATTGTTCCATCACTTCTTTCTGTGATTCAAGTGGCAGTGCTTTGCGAGATTGAAAGTGGAGAGGAGTGGATCATTTGCTCATAGACATTTTTGCATTAGCAAACATGCTCATAGTTCTTTGTATGATGCTGTGTTGGGATTTGTGGATGTGCAGTATATTGGAACTTCTTGTGTTCAGATCAGTGTCAAAAAAACTTTTAGGAGATTGTCAGTTTAAGTTACTGAAGAATATTTTCTCAACTTCTGAACCGTGAAGGTACTATGTTTAAGCAGTGCGTGTACCTTCTTGTTTATCAATGTGTCAAAATTGGACAAATTTATGTATTATGGTAAAGTTCTTTTTCAGTTGGTAGCAGGAATCCAAACAGTTGGTGTGTATTTGTGTTGGCATTGATGGATTAATGAAGACGTATCAATCATTTGACTTGTGCAGTGTCTGGTGCACTGTTTCTTTGGCAGTCTAAAGAACATATGGCAGCCATTTATTGTTATTCAATTTTGATGTAAAGGATGTTTTGATGTGTAGATTGCACTGTCTAATTTGAGAAGGCCCTGTGTCAGTCTACGTCTAAATACTCTGAAATGTCAAGTAAATACACCATGCTTCATGGTAAATCGGTTTTAGCCTATTCCTGACAATCAGAGTCGAAAAGGCTTGCTTTGTTTTAACCCCATTGTGAATATACTTTGATAGAAATTCTGTCTTGTGAATCGAAAGGTCAGAACTGTGACGTGTACCTTAGATATACACATACGCAAACTTAAGTTACATCGTGTTGCTCTCGATGACATCCATATTCCTTCGGACACATTGTTATCTCCTCAAACGAGCAAGCCAATTTATTTAGACATGTCATGGTTGTTTTAGGGTATATGCAGAATTGAATCCATGTTTGGACCACCTAGTTTGAGAAAATGTTATCGCAAATCCATAAGGATCAGTTTCGATGTCAGCTAGACCTTGCAGAATTTGTTTGTGTAAACTTCATCGTTCTGATGTTGACATTTCTGGGATTCAGTAAACGGCCTGGTGCATCGTGGGAGTGGTACTTTTAGACTGTCTTTATTAGTTTAGTCCTATTTTTACCTGCAGGTATGTTTCATTCGAGAGTGTTCATCTGTTACAATAAATATTTCCATAGTGGAATTTGTGACCTAGCCATGTTGTGTCATGTAGTTGTGGTTGCAGCTGAAGCATCAGGAAGTGTTGATTGGGGGGAGGCAGACTTTTAAAGGTTGTAGCCTCATGACACATTTTGCCTTGGCGTCAAAAGTATTTCAGATGGACCAAAATGATTTTGTGGTTCAAGCTTAATTTGAAACTGTTGGTGTTTGATGAGTAACGAGGTTGATCATGACTGAAGCTGTCATCATCTATCAGTTGTTTTGTAAATGGTGGCAAATTTAAAGAATTTAAGGATATGGTGTTGTCTCATCCCTTCATCCATCATGAGTCCTTGATGTCATGTCAAGAACTGATCTTGAAAACCGTACCATATTTTTTCACCAAACAATTTCACATGGAGGTGAGGTGAGGTGAAATTGGGTTTTACGTCGTGCTTGAGAATATTTCGCTCATATGACGACGTGCATGCGTGTGAATGTCCAGTGCAGCTGCTTGTACTAGCCCAGACTTAAGCTGGTTTTATAGTGCTAGCCCACTGAGATACCATGCCGCAGTGAAGCATTAATACCCCACTCAGACACATTATACTGACTCCGAGCCGACCAGTCCTTATTGTACCCATTAATGCCGAGTGCCAGGCAGGGACCAACAAGTACCATATCTTAACGTCTTTTGATATGACGCAGTCGGGGATCGAACCTGCGACCTTCCACTCTCTGGGCAGACGCTCTAACCACTACACCACGGAGGCGGTATTTCACATGGAATTGTCCAGTGGTCAACTTGTGCCTTTTGATGGTTTGGGAAAATTTTTTTAAGAAAAATTGTTTTGAGTTTCATTTGCAACAACTTTGACTTTGACTGGAAATGGTGGTACTGCTTGTTTCTGGAGCAGATCTTCAAAAGCAAACAATATTTCTTCACTAAACTTGGCACATAGATTTATTCACTGGTGAGCTTTTGATAGTTAAAATTCTTTATAGATTTATATTTTCTCCTTGTTTTGTAATTGTTTATAACAAGAAGTACCTCTTACAAGGCTCATCTTGTATGTGTGTCAACAATACCTTGAGCAACAATTACTGTCAAGTCTTTAAAAGTCCTGATCAGTTCACTAAAGTGAACACTTTGATAATTCCGGACCCTTCTAAATTCTTGAGATAGTTTAAAGGATGTCCTCAGCCCGTAAGTCAGCAAATAGTCAGATTCTTTCAGCACACGTGAGAGTTAGTGTTTCTCTTCTGTTTGAGAGGTCTTTTTATCTGGCGTACTGGTTATTTGCCTTAGCTCAGTTGTGTATTGTGAGAATCCTCCTTTTGCACCCACAAAGACTAAACTTCGACTGTGAAAATAAACCCCAGGGCTTATATTCACTGCATGTGAAGTAGGGCTCGTGCCGGGCTGACTTTTTAATTATTATCCAACACCCGGCAATATTCATTTGATGCTGTGATTCCGATTCGAAAATGTTGGTATCTGTGGACTGGTATTTTCCTTTTTAGAAACATTTGTATTTGGATGATACTGTTATTTGCTCGCTCTGGGAGATATGATGTAAACCGCCCCTGATAATGTCACAAGAGGGATAGGGTTTGTTTCCTCGTGGGTACGAAAAAACAAGGAATGAATATGTACAAGATGGAAAACAATGTGAGGATTTCTCCCCAAAATGTGAAAGTTTTAGGGGTGAAAATGAGATTAATTACCACCTGTACGTAGATAACATCTGATTTTGTTTTCTGTATGGCTGTCTGGCTTGTCTGTGAGGGAGATAATAGTAGCGATTGGGTGAGATATGTTAGAGACAAGACTCGTCTGTAGATGTTGTTGTCAGATGAAGACTTGGGGGGCTGCATCTGTGCAGATATGCGTACAATTGTTGAGGAAACTGATCGCAGTAAGATGCAGCATTTCTTTTACATGTTTTGACATTCTGATAAATATCTATGCTTGAAATGGGGTTTGTAGGTTTCAACTGACGTGTGAGGGGCTACCACCAACATACATCATCCCGGGATTCCAAACTGTAATGTCACATATATGTGGGAATTATTTACACCAGGTCTACATATGTAATGAATGGAATATTAAGACATAATGCCCTTTAGAGTGGAAGGATTATGAAGCTGTATCTGGGGTGGGAACTATTCTTGGCCTCTACGTATTCTTTCAATAACCAATAACCTTGGCTAGCGGTAGGGAGCGTGTCCTCAAGTTGTAGGAAATCACAGAAAAATTGCTAACATATTAAATGCAATACATGTATTTGGATTAAAAAGATTGGTTCCTTTTGCTATTTCAAAGACGACATTTACTTACATTCAGTATTTTGGTAGATCTTCTTATCTTCTCTTGGTTCTAGGCAATGGGGTAGCCTAGTGGTTAAAGCGTTTGCTCGTCACGTCGAAGGCCCGGGTTCGAATCCCCACATGGGTACAATGTGTGAAGCCCATTTCTGGTGTCCCCCGCCGTGATATTGCTGGAAAAGTAGCGTAAAACCATACTCAGTCAGTCAGTCTCTTGGTTCTCGGTGCCAATTAATACCGTTCAACTTTTTAAATTTATTTGACTTTTGGAAACTTTTGATTTCTGTATCATAGTTCCATCTTTGTTTAAATATATTTGAAATATATTATTTTACATTGTAAGTCTTCATCCAAACTGACGTCTTTTTGGAGGGAATGGACGGTAAAGTTTCTTAAGAATGCTAATGTGAAGAAGAATGTTTTCAGATCAGGGTTTTTATTTATGTTTTTGTTGGGTACTCCCAAGGTAATAAAGCACAAATAATAGACAGATATATAATGAAGAAAATAGTTTCTTTGTAGTGTCTCTTTTTTTTGTGGAAGACCAACCTCATCTTTTGTCTTGAAGTGTGATAACAGCAGCAGGAACTAGACATATGGTAATGTTGCTGAAACTGTCAGAGTAGTGCCCCCACATAGGGCCAGCAGAGTTAGCTGTAGTTGTTCCGTCAGTGCCACTTGCCGTTTTCCAGATGGTTCCAAAATGGTTTGGTTTGCACTGCAACTGCACATGGCATGCTGGGTAGACAAGATGGGGTGTCTTCCTAATTCCCGTGGATTGTGTTTATTTTCATATTATCAATGTATAAGAACGTAAATATTTAGAAATCCTCTCCCCTCCCCTTTCTGTCTAACCTCTCATGTGTAAAGACAACGCCCAGAGGTGATTCGGCTTGTGACGATGTTTACAGATATCGAAATAAATATGTTTCATTCCAAAATGGTATCCTTTTCAGTGTGTATTTATGGATAATAAGGATAAAAGTTGAATCTATTTGATGGCTAGATAGTTGGTATGTTTATATCACCATGTGTTATGACGTCCTGGAGAGAGGAAGCTACAATGATTACTATCTGTCAAGAACGAATCATTAAATACCATCTTTGAGAAAAAGTTTGAGATAGGAGAAAATGATCCCAAATCTATAAATGTCCTGGTAAAGATGAAGGGCTATTACAGAGCAGGGGAGCTCGAGGTTTTATAAATGTTAGTAATCATTCCTGAAAATGCTACTTTTGTGCTGAACCTGAAAAAATGTCATTTCTTTGATGGTTGTACATGTAGCCCTGATTTGTTTTTAGATTTCTAGTTTCCAAGTTTACAGCCGTGAGACAATGCAAACTGATAATCGGTTCTCTACCCACAGTAAGGGAGTGGTGGGGTAGCCTAGTGGTTAAAGCGTTCGCTCGTCACACTGAAGACCCGGGTTTGATTCCCCACATGGGTACAACGTGTGAAGCCCATTTCTGGTGTCCCCCACAGTGATATTGATGGAATATTGGTAAAAGTGGCATAAAACTACCTCGCTCACCCATTCACTCACTCACCTCAGAGGATCCTCTGGAATCTGCCTCATATTGCTCATTCTTGATTCAGGATTGAACGGAAACATGATGGTAAACATTAAATTAAAATTCATGAAGATGTTAAAATTAGTATCGTATCATTTTGTGAATTTGTTTCTATCTGAAGATCTTGTACACAGTATATTCATCCCCATGATGGACCGCTGGTACACTTTCAGTGGTACATACAGTATATTTTCAACGCATTCCCAATAAAACTACATGGGCAGATAGTCTTGGTGTAAATCTGTCTGATGCTGTAGGTTATGACTCTTTGATGTCCCAATCTCCCATCAAAGACTCGGACTGTGTAGTACCTGTCAAGTTTCCAGCAACTGTTGGTGTACATTTACAATAAATATCTATAAATGATTGGCCTGTAAAGTTGAGATGACATCCAGAAGGTTGAGATGATGCCTTCATGGCACATAGAAATCTGCAACTTCGTCCTGTGGTTTATAGTCATACAAGATCCGTGAAGGTCCGGGTTAGAATTGGTCTTCAGTAACCCATGCTTGTCGTAAGAGGTGACTAACGGGATCAGGTGGTCAGGCTCGCTGACTTGGTTGACACATGTCATCGGTTCCCAATTGCACAGATCGATGCTCATGCTGTTGATCACTGGATTGTCTGGTCCAGACTTGATTATTTACAGACCGCCGCCATATAGCTGGAATATTGCTGAGTGCTGCGTAAAACTAACTCACTCACTATAGTCATACAATCCACGGTTTGGTGGCACCATCCTATCAGATTGAATTTATTGTTGACTGAATTCTGAATTCTTCAGATGCTAGTGTCATCTCAGCAACCACAATTTGTTGTATTTTATCAATAATTTCTGGTTTAGTGATATTTACATTTTCTCCCTACAGTATGTTTTGATTTTAAAAAATGTTTTGGTTTGAAGCTTATATAGCTTGTTGAACCTTTTTTATAAATATGTGGATTTAACATGAAACATGATGATTTAACATGAAATTTAACCATGGTATGTTTTTGTTTTCAGTCTACAGGTGCATCCATACAAGTAGCTAGCGAGATGCTGCCCAACTCCACAGAGCGGGCTGTCACCATATCCGGCACTGCCGACGCCATCACACAGTGCATCCGCAATATTTGTGGCATCATGTTGGAGGTGAGTCATCCTTGCTCTTTGATGCCTCACCATTGTGTGTCACCATTGTGTGGCACCCTGTGCTCTGCAACGGCATGCATGGTCAACTGCTTGCTTTGCTATGTTCATCCAGATAGGATGTGCCGATTCCAGTTGGTTTTAGGGTCATGTATGCTGGACAAATGAACTGGCACAATGTGAATTTAAGAGGATGTTGGTCAGTTTCATTAGCAGGTTTTCAATTATATACAGCGGCCATGGCCCAGCAAAATATAACAACATAACTGGTTCAACCTGCAGGGTTGGTTGCATCTTGCTGCCCTGAGGGTTCAACCCACAGATGTTAGTGTGGGTCTGTTCTGCTGCCCTAGGATTCAACCCACAGATGTTAGTGTGGGTCTGTCCTGTGCCCTAGGATTCAACCCACAGATGTTAGTATGGGTCTGTTCTGCTGCCCTGAGGGTTCAACCCACAGATGTTAGTGTGGGTCTGTTCTGCTGTCCCAGGGTTCAACCCAGAGATTTGAGTGTGGGTCGGTACTGCTGGCCTAGGATTCAGCCCACAGATGTTAGTGTGGGTCTGTCCTGTGCCCTAGGATTCAACCCACAGATGTTAGTGTGGCTGTCCTGTGCCCTAGGATTCAACCCACAGATGTTAGTATGGGTCTGTTCTGCTGCCCTGAGGGTTCAACCCACAGATGTTAGTGTGGGTCTGTCCTGTGGGTCTAGGGTTCAACCCTGATGTTAGTATGGGTCTGTTCCCCAGAGATGTGAGTGTGCTGGCCCTGAGGGTTCAACCCACAGATGTTAGTGTGGGTCTGTCCTGTGCCCTAGGATTCAACCCACAGATGTTAGTGTGGGTCTGTCCTGTGCCCTAGGATTCAACCCACAGATGTTAGTGTGGGTCTGTCCTGCTGCCCTAGGGTTCAACCCCACATGTGGGTCTGTTCTGCTGTCCTAGTCAACCCAGAGATGCTGTGGGTCCTGTGCCCTAGGATTCAACCCACAGATGTTAGTGTGGGTCTGTCCTGCTGCCCTAGGATTCAACCCACAGATGTTAGTGTGGGTCTGTCCTGCTGCCCCTAGGATTCAACCCACAGATGTTAGTGTGGGTCTGTCCTGTGCCCTAGGATTCAACCCACAGATGTTAGTGTGGGTCTGTCCTGTGCCCTAGGATTCAACCCAGATGTTAGATGTTGCCCTGAGGGTTCAACCCACAGGTGTGGTCTGCTGCTGTCCCAGGGATTCAACCCACAGATGTTTATGGGTCTGTACTGCTGGCCCTAGGGTTCAGCCCACTGTAGGTCTGTCCTGTGCCCTGTCCCTAGGATTCAACCCACAGATGTTAGTATGGGTCTGTTCTGCTGCCCTGAGGGTTCAACCCACAGATGTTAGTGTGGGTCTGTTCTGCTGTCCTAGGGTTCAACCCAGAGATTTGAGTGTGGGTCGGTACTGCTGGCCTAGGGTTCAACCCACAGATGTTAGTGTGGGTCTGTCCTGTGCCCTAGGATTCAACCCACAGATGTTAGTGTGGGTCTGTTCTGCTGCCCTGAGGGTTCAACCCACAGATGTTAGTGTAGGTCTGTCCTGTGCCCTAGGATTCAACCCACAGATGTTAGTATGGGTCTGTCCTGCTGTCCCAGGGTTCAACCCAGAGATGTTAGTGTGGGTCGGTCCTGCTGCCCTAGGGTTCAACCCACAGATGTTAGTGTGTCTCTGTCAACCCTCGGAGGTTATTGTGAGGCTGTCCTTCAGCCTGCAGGGCATTCTTACAGAAGCTACCATCTGGGGCACTTCAAGCAGTCCTCATCTACCATCACCACCACATTCCATACATCTATATGCTACACATGAAGATGTGTACAAATACTTCAAGGTGATTAATACATTTCCAATAAGTGCGAAATGGGGACTGGAGCGTGCCTGAATTCCTTAGACAATAAAGTAGCTCTCTTGTTTCCATTCTCACAGCTGGTATAGATCTTTATACAGGACATTAATATGTTAACAAATGTTATCGTCATGTTTCAAATGGTTGTTAAGCACTGACAAGATCCTGTGTAGATTCTTTGTACAGAGAAGTAGCTAATGCGGAGCTGGGTTATCTTAATGGATCAGACTGGATACTTTTTGATGATCATTTGGCCAAATACCTTGTAGCCAGGGGATAATCTTACTCTAATACATATCAGGGGACCTGTGATGTCTTAAGAAATTAATTGCAGGCTTTCTGATGAAGGAAATGCTACATCCTTAAGTGAATAGAGACTGCTAATTCACTGGCAAACATTGCCTGCTATTGGTGGAGGCATAGACTTGGTCTCCTCCAGGATTCACCGAGCATCTCCTGGTTTTGCAGACATATGCTGCCAGTGTCGCTCAGTACATATGGGGAAAAACTCTCTAATGATGATTCGGATCAAAGATGGGTCAGAAGATGGAGAGGTGTTCACTTTGCGAAGCTCGTCATGTGAAAGATGAATAACATTGTAGGTGGGACATAAATTTAGATTCAGGAAAGATGCCAACTAAGAAATAGTTGAAACACACCTATAAGCTTGTGGTGAATCCTGTATTGAGGAATGTCAGAGCAGTGATTTCAGGAAGGCAACGAGAAATGAGGCGTGATTTAGCAGAATGAAACACGGTTACAATCTCTTAAACAGACAGAACAATTTTATTTTGTCCGTTTGCTTAATACAACATATGTTACATTTGGGATTACACTTTCTTAGAAAAATATGTTACATTTGACCACTTTTGAAATGACATTGTGTAATCACAGTTTGCTTAATATAAAGAAATTGTCGTCTTAAGGTAGTTCTGTCTTCGTATGTGGATTATCCACAGCTGCATGTAAATGGTGTGATCTCAGCGTTCCTCATCATTCAACTATTGTGTCCCCAGCTGAAGCTCCATGCTCCAGGCCAGTCAATCACAGCCTTATTTCCTTCCAAATAGTCACTATCTCGTTAGGTCTTCATTAGTGCTAGCAATTCATTAAACTCTATTATTATTCCTTAATGCAAGCATTGATCGTTGTTATCACTGATTAGGGGCCCCAGCCATATCCTAACTGCTCTCTAACCAAAGGGGAAATTATATTTGTGGTAATGAATAGATTATTCTGACAAACTTGAAAACAAGAACATGAGAGGCTTTGACCAGTTCAGCTGAGTGTCCCTTGACGCAGTATGTGGCCACGTCCCTGAATGGATGCATGTCCAACACAATTCCCAAGTTCCTCATCCTTGGGGCAGCTTGAATGATAAGGTGTTGGTGGAGTAGCCCAATGGTCATGCTTTTACCCACGAGGTCCAAGGTTCGATTCCCATGGGCACATGTGTGAAGCCATTGTTGGTGTCCCCAGTCCTGATAATAGTTTTAACAACAAACAAACACTCACTGCATGATTAAATCATCCAAACCGATGTAGGTCGGACCTTGTTACTCTCAAGAGCAAGTTGATCCCAGCATATGGATGCTGTTAGGTTTTCTAGAACAAGAAAGAAAACATCCTGACTGTCTGGTCTTACATTGTTTCTGTACACTTAATTGAGGCAATTTTCTCCTTAGAAGAAGCCTTTGATCACGGCACTAACTGCCGTTTAGTTTTGTAGGGATACCTCAGTATCTGTGTAAGCATATGTGTATGACCATCGTGACTTGGATTGCCCTGCTTGTAATTAGTGAAATACTATATACTCTAGAAGCTGTAACGTGGTACATCTTGGTTAGATGTTTGTGTTAATGATGGAGATGGTTTAGCTAGAAAGCTTTAGTGTAACTGGGTGGCCCTGTCGTCCAAAGTGCCGCAATTTGCTGTGAGGAGTTGTGCCCCTTGGTCAGGACAAAAATATCTGTTATATCTGTTTGAAACCCCAGTTATCCCTGATTGTGTTTCTAGGTTTGTCATTAACCATTGCTCTAAAGTGTTCAGGACCTGTATCACATCAAGTTTTCCTCTGTCAAGCTGTCAGGTTGTGATTGGAATCCTGGAACTGGAATCCTGTACAAAATCAGTGCTAGACCCAACTCTCATGCTTGTTCACTGACTGACTGACTGAGTTGGGCTTTATGCCACTTTTAGCAATATTCCAGCAACATCACGGCGGGGGACACCAGAAATGGGCTTCACACATTGTACCCATGTGGGGATTCGAAACTGGGTCTTCGGCGTGACTAGCCAACGCTTTAACCACTAGGCTACCCCACCGCCCCTCACTCACACAAGTGAAGGCCCCGTTCGTTGACCTCACAGTAGAGGTTTGTTTGAAATGTAACAGTCTTGAACTTGTGATGTTCCGGCTTCAAGGTCGACTTGCCACATATATTTTCTTTCTTCGGCATGTGAGTGCTTGATGACTGTTCTAATGGTAGTGGGAAGACACAAGCAGTTCTGCATATGTTGCCCACCTATGGGGGACCCAAGTTTATGTTGCCAGAGTGATAACTAGAGATGCATATTGTCAAATTTTGGGAGCAGTGTATTGTTCAGGAACAGCTGTTGCAGAGATGCTGAGCTGAGCTACTTGTACATGCTGAGCTAAACCAGCCTGGCAATGCATGCACGGTGTGGAGACGTGAACACAGCAGACGTACTCAACAACCCAGAAAAACTTAAAATGAAATATGAAAAATAACCTTACTGACAGAAATATCTTTATTTCTCAGTCATAACCCTTGAAAAAATATTAAGTAGAATATAATTACAATTAATGTAAGCCAGTGAAAAAAATGAAATGACATCTGTATGTTCAAGATAGACCTTGAGCTTCTTCAAGAATTCTTCCACAAAAAAAGGTTATGTGCTGACATCATATATCAAGGACGATGTTGTGAGTGTTGTGGGAGTTGTGCACCTGGTATTTGACGTCACATACACACCTGACCGGATTGCACTGAATCTTTTACGTCAGCTTGCAGAATGACGCAACATACCAGATCACTACCTGAGAAGAAGAGGATATTTTCCCCCTTCTTTGCTGTACTCTTGAACAGTTCTGCTCAGGTAGATGTGCAATAGACACTATCAGTGCCAAAGCAAATTTGCTTTTCGTAAAATGTCAAAGAAAAACTTGCACAGATCCTTTCTAGATGTTCCAGCATGCCCCGAACCGAGCGCAAGCCTCGAAGTGGCATGAAAGCAGCCCTCTTGGACCTTCTGTCTACCTCACCAGCTGCTTTCGACAGATTTGTTTCATCATGGCTTCTAAATCCCGAGCCCTCCTACAACCTACCTTTGATCAGCGAAGGAACATTAAATGTTACGCCAGCAGTTCTCACAAGCATGTGAACATTTTAGAAAAATAGGCCCAGGATTAACTTCTCTATCCCTTACAATTGAAGCATCTGTTTTTCACTCAAACTACTGCCTGTCTAAAAATGAGAACCACTTTTGCATGTAATGTGCAGAACACAACTCTTGTGTTGAGTCTTTGGGAGTAGTTGGGTGGGGAGTAGTAGGTGAAAATACGCAGGTATGACGGCTGTCGGAAATTCTGAGAAAGCTGTTGTATTTTCGCTGGAGCTCAGTAAATGCCACTTAGTCCTGCTTGTGATGGGTAAACAACGACTATGGTGAAGAGATATTTATTTTACACATTTAGAATGAAATTGGCCCTAGGCATGTGTTTGAAAGCTGTTGGAACCCGAGGCACGAGAGCCTCTCAGGTTGTGTAGCAACTGTTGGTATTTGAAATACTTGTGAGAGCACACTCGTTGCTGTCTGTACACTTACTCAAGGAGACATGACTTCAGATGTTGCGTGGATGTCAGCTCCTTCCATACCTGCTGGTGTATCTCCCTCTCTGTTGAGCAATTATCCCTGACACCACTTCCGATGCATGTCTCAGTGAGTGAGTGAGTATGGATTTATGCCGCTTTTAGCAATATTCCAGCAATATCACGACAGGGGACACCAGAAATGGGCTTCACACATTGTACCCATGTGGGGAATAGAACCTGGGTCATCAGTGTGTCAAGCAGACACATTAACCTTTAGGCTACCCAACCCCCCTTCTCGGCAAATTTGAAACTGGTGAATATAGATGTGCTTACCATAGTAGATAAAACATGCAGTAGCAATTCAATACTGTAATGGGTCACTGCCTGGTTTCAGGTTTTCACAGCCTCGGTTGAACACATGCATGACAGAAAAAGTGACATGCCTGTATTTCAGGAATTGCATGTATTCTTATTTTGTTTGTGAAAGTATCCATGAACATAAAACCCGCTCAAACATAAAAGTACATTGAAAGCATGACATGACATTTAGGAAACGTGATGGAGTAATTAACGGTTTCACAGAGACAAGGTCAAGGCCGTTTCATTCTTAGCATTGTGATTGGAGAACTTGGTTTAGTTTTGTGTTACAGTTTGTGCAATTCTTGACTCTGTCTGTAAAAAGAAGTGGCGTTTCTGCTTATTTCAGTGTCCGGGGCGGCGCCCAGGCTAGCCTCTCCCTGTCACTGAGAACAGGACCTTCAGCTGTGTCCATCTGAGCCTCGATCAGGTCTGCCTGACCCTATGTCATCGTGCTGATCGTCGGTGTCTATGTAGCTTCTCTCTGTCACCTTGTTATACCTCCGTCTTAACCACTTCTCTCTTCCATTTCTCTCCTCACAGTCCCCTCCTAAGGGCGCCAATATCCCCTACCGTCCAAAACCTGTAGTGTCGCCTGTCATCTTCGCTGGGGGCCAGGCATACACAGTGCAGAACCAGTTGGCCCCTGTGCCCAGCCCAGAGGTAAGTGAGACCAGCCACCATCCACTAGCCTCTCCTCTCCCTAAAGCTTAACCTGTGACCCACCCCTCCACTTGCCGCCTTAACTGCAGCACTGTTATATGCGTCACATGGTTCTTGGGACCTGACCAATCAACTTCCTCTTGTGAAAGTCGAACTTTAGGACATTTCAATATCGTTTCCGGAAAGAGTTTTCTGGTTCTGCACACAAATTTTGGCCTTCATTTTATGTATGGATTATGTTTCACTTTTCAAGTATGAAAAGTTCTTTTGAAGAATGAATATGAAAAGGTGTTTTAATAAGAATGTTTGGTCATTAATTACGTATTTTTGTGGATTTTTTTTTTCTTTTTCAAAACATGAAATATTTAGAGATGCAGAAAATAAAAGTTTTATTTCAAAAGAATCTGTCTTTGATTGTCATTAATTGTTATTGACCAATTCAAACTAGATTGACTTTCACTACGAGGAAGATGTTGTGTGAGGGATCTCACACAATTACACCATACTAAAAAGCATTGTGATTGTTTTAATCTCGTAACACAAACAAATAACAATATTTTGAAAAAGGTGACATTTAATGAGATTTTGGAAGACTTGTTATGCCAGTCTGCGCAAAGTTTCATTTTCATGAGTCAAGATGGTCAAAGGGAAATAACTCTAAATATACAGGAGCAACGTAACTACAAGCAAGAGCTCGCTGCTTCCTACCTGGCAATGTTGCCAACACTTTTGCCTTGTGGTAGCCTTGTACGACACCTATCAAAATACATGTTTCGTGAGTTCTCGTTAATGAATGTTTCATGTTAAGCGATGATTTGAAGTCTCATTTTGTATTTTTGGACACAGAAAAAAGCATGAGCATTAATGGAATAATTTGGACATTTTGTGTTAAGCATTATGTTTTCATGCATGTTGATTAAATACATTATTTATATAATTTAGACTCATAATGGTCTGAAATTAAAAAATGGATGCATTTGTGTAATTGCTTGATCAATCTGAATCTGGATCAACTTAGAAAAATGTAAATTATATAAGAAAGAATTATATTGTTTGTTGCTATTTTTTTAAGAGTTAATTATTTTCATAATTTAATTGTAATTTATCTAAAAATACATTTTCTCAATCGGCTTGTAGCCTGAATGATCCATATCTAGACATATATCACAATTGGTTGCCTGGCATCCAGAATATTAGACTTTTTTAATTAGTTATTTTTTTAATTGCATGTTATTAAAATGTCCAGAAGTACACGGCAAATGTGTGCATGCTTTGTGTGCTTTTTAACAAGAATGCAAATTTACTCCAATTTTTGTTTGTTAATTAAAGTGCCCCCCTTTAACGAGAGGAGTCCGGCCACAGGTAGGATATCAAAATGTCATGGATATGTTTGGTGCTACAAAGACTGCTCCACAGATGGTACATTGCTTTTATTATTTTTATAATCCAATCATATAGTGCCAGTATAGGAGACACTAGTCAGACCCCTCAGTGTCTCAATTGAGTAATGCCAATATCATTCCGTTTCTTCATATGACCCCACATGGGTACAATGTGTGAAGCCCATTTCTGGTGTCCCCCGCTGTGATGTTGCTGGAATATTGCTAAAAGCGGCGTAAAACCAAACTCAGTCAGTCAGTCTTCATATGAAGTTGCATGCTGATATTAATTAAATATAAGAAAAAGACCAAAAGTTGTTCAAAGGCCAACAATATCCATGAGGATTATTGAGTGTTTTCTGCCATTAGGACTTGAGACAATCTGACTATTGTCTCCGTTTACTATATTGTGTATGATAGATATAGAAACATAGATCAATGTAGGCTTGTCTCCCCACCTTCAGTGTGTCAACTGACGTAAGAAATATGAATATTTACCAAAACTGAATAAAATTATATGATTCAGAGATACATCTTTTTCATTTTTTTTCTATATAGTATATTGCACTAATGTTATACAGTTGAATAATTCTCACCTGGAGTATTTTGGTACCTGTAACTATTAATGGTACTGATATTGATCTGCATGCTAACTGTTTCTGTGTGGCATTGTCTGTGATGTTATCAGCATTGTTAGTTTACTAATACAGTTTGGATATAACACTCACCACTGATCTTCTTTATATGTATTTTTGTAAAATTATTTTTATTTTTAGAAAATTCATCTGAAGTGTTGGTCATGAATTTTGTTCATCAAAATTTACGTTTATATGTATTCTTTGAAGTTGTATGGTCTCAACATTTAATTTTGGGTCTGATGTTTTATTGGATTACATATCTGTACTGTTTGAGGTAGTTTTAAGCATTGCAGTACTCATGGTTGATAGAAACAGATTAATAAAGCCAAGCAGATTGATTATAATTCTCAGATGAACAAACTGGCTGGACAGCACATGGCGATGGCCCATCCGGTGCCCATGATTCCCACAGCACAGACGGTGCTGCCCGGAGGATGCATGGCCATGAATGGTGAGAAACAACACAGGGAAATCTTTCTTTTTAATGTTTTGGGCAATAAATATATAGAGGATACTCAATGATCTTCCGTGTAATACCGTTTTTATTAAACAAGTTAATGATTTGGTATCAAACGAACGAAAGTGAGTTTGATACTAAATCTTTCACAAGTTTAATAAAAATGGTATTTCACAGAAGCGAGTTTAGTATTCTGTTTATTACTTTCCAACATAAATTGATAGAAACTGCATTCTAACCGTGTGATGACTTTCAGCTTTCTGAGAGTCAAGCAAGGTCTAATACCATTCTGACAGAGGTATTAGCATTGTGACGTCATAACTGTAAAACATTATGATGTCATACATCCAGCGGTATTACACTGGTGTAATATTGACGTAAAAATATTACACTGCAGTATCTTCCACGGGAGAGTAAATAAAATGTTTTTATTGTTTGCTTGACTATAAATATAATGTTTGTATTGTATGCTTTGTGGTTGACTTTTATGAAGAAAGGAAATATATAGAAATTACCTCATTTAGGAAGGTGTGGTATTTAGTATTGATATTGTAGGAAGAATTGGGATGAATTATCAAGATGCTCAACTTAAAGGGC
This sequence comes from Haliotis rubra, assembly GCF_003918875.1. Classification (NCBI taxonomy): domain Eukaryota; kingdom Metazoa; phylum Mollusca; class Gastropoda; order Lepetellida; family Haliotidae; genus Haliotis; species Haliotis rubra. The sequence goes on from NW_025765037.1 coordinate 693,500, forward strand.
AGTGGGATAGCCTAATGGATAAAGTGTTTGCTTGTTACACCTAAGACCTGGGTTCAGTTCTGCTCTCAGGACAGTGTTTGAAACTTATTTGATTTCCCTGCCTATGTTGCTGGAATATTGCAGAAAGTGGTTTGAATCCAAGTTTACACTGTATAAGGACATAAAGAAACATCTCTGTATATTATCTGATAACATTTCGATGATTTCAAGGGTGTGGGGTAGTCAAGTAGTCACGCCAAAGACCTTGTTTCGATTTGCAACTTTAGTACCAAGTCTGAAGCCCATTCCTGTTGTCCCCTGCCATGATATTGCTGAAAAATATTGCTGAAACTAAAGGTGGCGTAAATTCACTAACACAATCTAGGATTTCAGTGAAATGTATGTATTCTTGACAATATAACTATGTTGTTTACTTTGTAATCTTACAATTGTGTGTATATGTAATGATGTTGCCTCATTGTTCCGTTGATGATATTCAGGGTTAACAACGCTCCACTTCGCACGGCCAAACAACACCGCAGCAGTACCAAACAATCAACAGACACACGAGATGACAATTCCCAACGATCTCATTGGTTGTATCATTGGCCGAGGTGGACAGAAGATAAATGAGATTAGGTAAAGTTCTAAATATCATCTCATGTCTAAATATCATCTCACATCCTATATATTGTGTAAACGATGCATGCTCCTATAAAGGACCAACCCCACGCTTAAGGAGAACTTTCCCCCAAATGTTGTAATGTGTAGCTCAGTGTTGCTATGCTTCTGTAACGTGGTATTGGTGCAACGCTTCAGTATCTATACTCAGGCCTTTTAATCATTTTGTTGTTTATGCATAATACACAACACAACTGGTGACTATACAACCTGTTTAGTTCCTGGTAAGAGTTTTGTCTTCAGCCACACTTCAGCAGCTCGTCGTCCGAGGAGTCTGAAGGATTGGGTGTTTAGGTGCGCTGGCTAGGTTGATTCACATCACCATCATATCCCCTGTGGATTAATGTGGGGCGGTGGGGTAGCCTAATGGTTAAAGCGTCCGCTCGACATGCTGAAGACCCGGGTTCGATTGGGTGCAATGTGTGAAGCCCATTTCTGGTGTCCCCCGCCGTGATGTTGCTGGAATATTGCTTAAAACGGCGTAAAACCATACTCACTCACTCACTCACTGTGGAGTAATGTTCATGATGTCAATCACTAGGCTGCCCCCAGTATATGGCAGACTGAGGTCATATAGCTGGAATACTGCTAATTGCGGCATTAAGTGACAAAATGGCCAACAAAACATGACATGCTGTTTGATATATTGGGGGGCGGTGGGGTAGCCTAATGGTTAAAGCGTTCGCTCGTCACGCTGAAGACCCGGGTTCAATTCCCCACAGGGGTACAATGTGTGAAGCCCATTTCTGGTGTCCCTGCCGTGATATTGCTGGAATATTGCTAAAAGCGGTGTTAAACCATACTCACTCACTCACTTGATATATCGGGTCTGGTAGGATGAGGTAGCCTGGTGGTAAAACCATTTGCTTGTTATGCCTTAAGTCCAAGTTTGATTCCATTTCTGATGTGCCTGTGCCATACTATTGTTTGAGTATGGCTTAAAGTGGCAACCTTACTCACTCGACTGATTTTTCATTCCTCGGTGGTTTTTTCCCTGAATCCTAACACTCAGCTAGGATTCTCTATGTAGCTGAAATACTGTCAAGGCAGCTTGGAACCCAACTCACTCACTGCTTGGGGTAGCTGGGTAGCCTAATGGTTAATGCACTTTCTCATCACGTCGAAAACCCAGGTTCAATTCTCCACATAGTTACAACATGTGAAGCCTATTTCTGGAGTCCTTCGCCATGATATGGCTGGAAAATGGCTAAAAGCGTAACAAGCCTTCCTCACTCAGTGTTTAACAGGCAACCAGATAATACCAATAGCTCCAATATAAACCTAGTCTAACAGGCAACCAGATAATGCCGTTAGCTGGAATATAGACCTCCTAGTTAAGAACCCTCTCCACCAGTCCACAGAACCAAGCATGACACCGCTTCCTTACTTACAGGCAACTGTCGGGGTGCTACCATTAAAATTTCCAATGCAGAAGAAGGATCTGCGGATCGGAAAGTGACGATCTCGGGGGCGCCAGAAACAATTGGCCTGGCGCAATACCTCATCAACACAAGGTTGGTACAGACTTCATATTGCTTCTATTCCACGGGCCATAGGTGAATGTTGAGTACATGTGATCCAGCACTAGACTTGCTCCCTAGCTGTGTACACCGTGTACGCACCGGCTATACGCAGGCTACTGCATAAGCTGCCTCAGTAGTTCATAGGCAGACATGCCCATTTGGTTGTTGATCGTGGTGTTTTCCGCTTTCGTAGTTCAGGCCATGTCTAGCTCTTCTCCACTGCATGCTGAAATGTCTTATTGTGACTACTTGTGAAACTGCTGTTGTTGTTTTTTTTCTGTAGTTTCAGACTTTTTATGTTGGTGTATATTTTTTTTAAAAGCTTGTATTTGTAACTTATTTACATATTTATTTTTTGTTTTTAAGTTTCTAGTTTGTCTTGTAAGCAGGCACTTTTAACAAAAATGGACTTGATCAAATCACTACATATTTATAAAAAAACAAATGTGGATGTGTTTTGTTGTGAGTGTATATACTTGTAGTGATTGTGCGTATTTATTGGAGTTAAATGTAAACCATTGACTCAGTACAGAGAACTCTGTGATCTTTTTGTTGTTTGCTCAAACATGGAATACTCAATTTATTGTCTGATGACATAATACCACGATCTTTCACTTGCAAGCAAGTGAATTGGTTCAAGGTAATAAGCTATCACACGTTCAGAGCAAGAGAGACATTGTACTAGAGATCCGTAATCGTTTCAACTGCTGAAATAATTGTTCAAAACTAAGGAACAGATTGATCTGTTGAGAAACACAAATTACATTTACTAGAGAACAAAAGTATTCACTTTTGATTCATCAAAAACACAAGATAATTGTCTCAGCTCTCAAACGACAAACACATTAGAGAAAACAGGAATGCATGAGAAATATTTATTAATGATAATTCACAAATTTGTGAAAAGTCTGCAGGCTAATTCTATAAAATGAGGTCAATTCTGTTAATATATTAATACGTTTGGAATGAATTGTGAATTATTTTCAGTTTCATGATTTTGCTACGTGCAAAGTTTTACTTTCTGCAATTTGATTCAGTTGCTTGCAAGATGATCGGATAAATCTGTAACGAAGCTTGTCATGCTCACTGTTGTTGTGCTTTTAAATATATGTATCCATACTTATATAGAAGCAAAAGAATATTGCTCAAATCTTATTTGGAACTGTGTTAGGTTTTACTTACTGACCAGTTAGTGTTAGAAGCATGAATCTCTGGTGATCAGCTGTTCACCTCTACAGGCATGTCTAGTGAATGTTTTTTTTATCTAGAACTTCTGTCAATGTCATGCATGCATATTGCAAATTGAGATTCTTATTCATGTCTTTCACATACAACAATCAAGTCGTATGCACCATTTGAGGCCTATATTGCACGCATGGAAATACATTTTTCATATACGTGTCAGATGCACATTTCTGCAATCATGACAATTGTAAACCGGAAATATACACATTATGAAATAAAGGTTGAATTTATCATTGTCGTGTTTTTCTATCTATAACTTGAAATCAAATATTGAAATTCAAGTCCTTTGAAATCGTTGCCAAGGGGAGATAATTTGGCTGTTGAATGGATTGCCTCCCTTGTGCCATGTGTGAATTTGTCTTGTACGTATTGTAGAGTTTTCATGCATTGTGACCACGGCTGCATCACCACAGAAACTCATGCGTGGACAAATAGGACTGTTAGGAATAAACAGTTATAAACAGTGTTTATCCTAGATAGAATAGAAGCTCAAGTGTCTGGTTTACTAGATAAGGGCTAACTTGATTGTGTCGACTACTCTCGGAATTCCTCCCTCTCCCCTGACTAGCATTTAGCTACCTTCCAATTAATTTGTATCAGACTGCATGGTTTTGCCTTGATGTAAATAATAGTGTTGTCGAGCAGTACCTCTTCCAAAGCTTTCTGTAATAACGGATTACTAATAGCCTGAGACATAACTCCTTTCAAAACCAAATTAAAATTCTGCTTTGCTGAAAAAATAATTGAACTTCAAATTGTTTGAAACTGTTTTGATCACAGTGGTTCAACAAAACACATTTCATCTTTGGGCAAAAATCAAGAATATTTTTGGCTGATCATTTTGAAGTTTTTGGACAAATTGAGAGTAAATGTTTACAAGCAGCTTATGTATTTTGAAACCCTGCTGTATTTTTTCGGTAATCGGTTTTTTTCTGTTATTTTACAGCATGAATTGTTTATTTTGCAGGTTTACAAGCCTCCCAGCTTAATGTGTTCTTTTGTTTATATACATGGTGTTTTGCTGTATTTTATGTTTATTTATTGTGCGTAAGTTTGCCTATAGCCTGTCACAGCTGGTTAACAAAAGATTGCTATACTCTTACATCACTTAATCCATAATGGTGAATGGGTGCTCTATGAACAGGATTATCTTTCATATTCAAATTAATATTAATTTTAATACATATAGAATCTCTTTTAGTTATTGATATATACAATTGCACATTACTTCTTTCAATATACACAATATTTTTGTAAAGTCACCACTAACAGTTTATTTATTTCCCTCTGCAAAGACTGATTTTTGGATTTGCCCATCAAAATTTCACCTCTGAATATGGAAACAAAACAAATCTTGAGAGCTGAATATGATCTAAATTTGGCATTGATGCGTAAAATGTCCTCATACGACAGCAAGTCATTAATTCTCTACAGACCTCACGGTACACACTTTGGACACTTTCTATTAAATTCATGCGATCTGTTAGGATTCACTTTCACATTGCTTTCATGTTGCTGTCGTAGCTTTAGAGTTTAGGCTTCGGATAGCCTTAGCATCGCTTTGTGGATGTGGTCCCTTGCCGTACTGGCCCTTTGGCATCATTTTGAATATCATCCTTTCAAACACGCAAAAACAATGCTTCGTCACTTTCCAAAAATTAACCTCCTCCCTCTCTAGCACATTAACAGTCTTTGCAGGGCAGTAATTTTTGTGGCATTGTATGTAAATGTATGTATGTTCTTGTAGTGGTGGGTTTGTGGACTGTGTTTTTGTCTAATACTTTTTTCCCTCCCTTTTTCTCTTCAGCATGGAAATGCATAAGACCTTGACCCTTGACCCGACCTCGAACCCAACAACCTCATCCTTGACCTCTGTTCAATCCCATGCTCCCTTGGCAATTCCGCTGAGTCAGCTGATGAAACCAGTGCCAATGCTAGGCCTAAATATGGGCGTTTTGGATGCAAGTGCCGATCGAAAAAATCTCATGCCCAAAATGAGGGTTGGGGTGACAGCTAACACAATGAAGAAAGCAGAGCGACCTAAATTTGCTCCTTACTAATGAATGCTTGCTCGCTCCTGTTTTCCAGCCTGGTACCAGGCAATAATTTGAGCTAACAATAATGTACTTAACACCTGATTGGTTGATTGGACAATTGACTAATTAGCGAAATGTATTTTCGTTAAGGACAGATTGGTAGAAGGTGATTACGAGAGATTTTTTATAAAGAAATTATAAAATCATTGAAGAATATGAAATTTATATATATATTCTATATTCTTTTTCATAAAAGATATTTATTTATTGTAAAAGAAGTCAATAGTTAAACAGATGATTTAGAATGACATTAATTTAGTTTTTTATGTGGATTTTCATGTGATGATGTTATTCTCCGATCAGTAGAGATTTTGTAGAGTTTGTATTATCATTTACCCATTTGCCAAATTGATTTTGTTTTTTTTCCCTTTTGAAAGAGTATTATCATAATCATTATCATATGTAGTACTTATTCATTTGTAAACACTCATGCATATTATCCAACTTTTGAGAGGTATATATAATCATAAATAGTCTGTAAGCCAGTTCTTAATCCAAATGCAACAAATTGCCGATAGCTATCTGATTGATACATTCCAACATTCAGCTAGAAGTCAGCCCAGTCAGGGTATTGTTCAGGTACAGTGTATTCAACAGACAGTGTTAAATGGCCATGCAGATAGACGGAATGACACTCTAGACTAACTTGGACAAGAAACGCAATATTTTTTTGGTTAGTCTGGTCACACGGTATGTACAGACAATGTAATAAGGGTATTGAAATATTCATCCTAGCATAATTGTTCTCTTCATGCAATATTGTGTTTGCAATACTTATCTTCCTTGTTTGCGGGTGTTGTTTTCTTGTCACGATATTACATGGCTGCGGCCAATCGGCTTCTCTCTGACCCGAGATGACGGCGCCAGGGGGTGGGTGGGGAAGGGGATACGAGATTTCCGTACTGTGAGATAAGGTGTTACCGAACACCCAAGTTGATCTTGAGAACCATCCGCTGCCACATTTCTCGTCCTCCAGTCAAGATGCCGTCCTGTATCTTTAAGTTTTTCATCGCAATACCAGAAGCCTGGCCTGTCATTTTCGGTCAGATGGAGCCCAATCCAGTTGAATATAGTTTCTTGTTTTGTTAACGATAAAATGTGTCATAAGTTAGCATGAGAGAAGTGTGTTTTGTAAGTTGGGAAATGTTTGTAAAAGTGTAAAGGGAACATTTATAAGGAGAAAACATTCTAAAAAGCCATAATTTGTCAGATACGTAGTCTTGAAACAGCAGGAGACATAATATTTTTCTCTGTATCTGATAATTGTTCCTCAATATATCTCTTGCAGAATTTTCCCAATTTGATTATTATAGAATATGAGTGATTTGGTGACAAACATTTCTTTCATAAATTGCTGGAAAAACTGGATTTTTTTCAAATTTTTGTGTCTTTTTAGGATATCGACTGAAGTTTGTGGAATGGGAATACGCTAAGTATAAGAAGGACCATGTGTAAAGAATTCTTGTGAATACAGCGTCCTACAATGCTCGTGTGTGCCACTATGTCACAAAAGGGTGAAAGCAGGCAAGGTCAAAATATTCCCCAAATTAGCCAGCATTATTTGCACTTCCATACATGAATTGTATACAGTGACGAAGTGATGGCTTCCACCTCGGCTCAGTGACAGTGTGGGACATAGGGCAGTGTAGTACGCCTGTACAAACCGCACAACCGTATCTGTGGGAATATACGAAGCTCTCATGAAAACATTATTTATGTGGATAATGATGGTTGACAAAAAATGATGAAAAAAAACAAATAAAAAAAGAATATGCACTGTGCTTGACCATTGGTGCAGTTTATTTACTGAACATATTGTGTGAAGTTTCGTTTGTTTTCATTTTACCTTATGTGTGTGGGAGTTAGCTTCAACTAATCAGGGTTTTGTCCATGTTGGAGTGTTGACTGTAGTGTATGCTGTTCCAGCTAGACTCTGTTTGTGTATTGTTGTCTTACTATAGAAATGCAGTTTTGGTGCTGGAACCAACCACAGAGTGCTATGTTGATTTATTATTCAAGTTACTCATAGCTTAACCATCATCCATATAGGAGTTACTTCCCTTTATCTCAGGGTTGTCTCCCTTAGACCTACCTGAAGGGCTCGAAGTCATATTTCTGCAACCAATTTTTGTTAGACACAGATGAATCTAGTCAGTTGGGGCTTGAAGCTTTATGCAAGGCCTCCTAGTTATAACGATTTTTGAGATGCTGAGTTTTGTAAAGTTCGCGTCAAAGTAGGATCCGATTGAATACAGGAATGGTATCAACATGTGAAATCCCTAGTCTTGTCTGTATTCTCTCTTGTAGTAGGGAGACTGTTTGCTACCTCATACGTGTTATACTATTTTGTTTTCCCTATTATCTCTTCAATATTAGAGGATTCCCATCTAGTACGAACATTTGGAGCATTATATTCCTCTCTGGCAGCGATTCCTCGTGAATATGAACCATTTTGTGTCACATTAGATTCCACCTAGCCTTTCCAAAATTGAGAAAAGCCATGATTATTTCCATGGAGTCCCACAGGATAGTTACCTCCCTTAGTTCCCAAACCTTGGAGTCGAAAGGGCTAGCATTTCTGTGATAATTAACTGGTACCAGAAAATGTGATTTGAAGGCAGTCGTGGTGGAAGGTACGATTATGTAGGGTAGACAGTATGATGATCAGCTAGACCAAGCGATAATAATGTTCGGAGGAATTACACATTGACGTCATTCAGTGTAATGCTTATTTACTGAAGTCAAAAGATAATATAAATATTTCTTTCTCTTTTCTATTTTTTGGTTTTGCTTCTTTGTGAGACATCTTTGGCGTTAGGGCCAACATTATCACAGGTGATCAGCATTTCGTTTCTTCGTTTCTTCATTGGAAGCCAGTATTCAAGAAAACATCATGAAAAAAATGAAACAATAATTCATTATTTTTTCCCATTTTGAATGTCACGGATGGTGTGCAAGGACAAAGTGCAATTTATTCAGTATTTTGCTGACAACAATGATTGTAAGTTTTAAGTGCAATGAATTTCCAATCAAAGCAATACGATTCCTTCTGTAAAGTCCTTATATAATTCTATATTTTTCTTACTGTCTGTGAACATAATTTTTTGATACAAAGTTTACACCGCAGTAATAAAAAAAAAATTCTGTTGTCTTGTGAGTTGCTGATAGACTTGTATATTTGTTAGGAAAATATATTTTGAGACTTGGTGTATTTTATGGTACATGTGACATGTTCAACATCCAGGTGATCCTATTTTCCCTCTGTCTGAATATATGGGATACTATATATAGTTTGTGAAAATATAAAAGATATGTAAGTATTGACAGTGTTGTAGTACAGTAAAAAGTGATTTCCACAAGTATTATTGGAAACCTGTGAAATTCTACCCATTATTCAATGGCCTGTAGGTTGCCACAGCATCATGCTATTACTGCAATAGCGTACATGGTCAAGCACAGTGATTGGGTAAAGGTTGTCATGTGACCATCAACTAGCCAATCGTGGCACTCATGTTGGATGACCTGAATATCATTTTATTTCCCTGAAAGCGAGGTGCCCCTAAATTATTTTTTTACTTTTTCAATGACAACCTTAATCATATTTACGAATGAATAGAACCAAAATTCACAATTTTTCTGATGGGTAAAAGTAGATGTCATTTTCATTGCTTAAAATCCCACACGGGCACATCTTCATTATTCAGGGCTGTCACATATCAAGTATTGTTACTTCTTTCAGTATTCGTCTTCTGGTCACATGACTTGGTTTGCCCACTTCACTATATAAAGTTGAGTATACAATTATAATATATTCAGTAACTTGTTGGAAAGTTTTTTTGATTGTTTTCATTTATAAGAAGAGTGTGGTTCACTTCGCTTTATGAACTGATCCAGACTCTCCAAGTGTATGGTATTTTCCAGTTGACAAAAGCTGTAAAAATGTGTTGCCAAAATCATGAATAAAAAAATTGAACTGTTTGAATATTACAGCTTCTGTTTTGTTTTGAAATATCTCGTGATGGAGGGAGGAAGATGCCAGCCAGCAAACATGTCAACAGGTTTTTGTTTGTGGTTTAATACCGCGTTCAGCAATAATCCAGCTATATGGGCGGTCTGTAAATAATCAAGTTTGGAAAATCCAGTGATGAACATCATGAGCACTGATCTACACAATGTGTCTACCAAGTCAGCAAGCCAGACACCTGATTAGCCACCTCTTACATCATCTTGTTGTTGTATATATAGTGATTTCTGTATAAGGGAGTTTGTGCCACTGCAGGCAACACGGTATGCCCCACCAAAACTGAGGTTGTTGTCTAAGTTACATTTGGATGAGTTACCTCCCTTGGACATGGCAGAGTGAGTGAGTTTAGTTTTACGCCGCACTCAGCAATATTCCAGCTATATGGCGGCGGTCTGTAAATAATCGAGTCTGACCAGACAATTCAGTGATAACAGCATGAGCAGGATAGCTATGATCAAGGGTTGGAATCTGAAATGCAGCAACAAGCGGCATAAAACTAGAATCACTCCACTAGGGGCGGTGGGGTAGCCCAGTGGTTAAAGTGTTTGCACGTCATGCCGAAGGCCCGGGTTCGAATCCCCACATGGGTACAATGTGTGAAGCCCATTTCTGGTCTCCCCCACTACGATATTGCTGGAATATTGCTACAAGCGGCGTAAAACCAAACTCGCTCACTCCCCAAGACTTGATCTGGGAATATTTGCCAAATGCATTACGACTTTGAAACAGCAAGTCATGAGCCTCTCGCTTCCATATAATCGTGACAAACATTCCAGTATATACAAATCACACCGCACTGAGGAAACTGGAAACTATTACCTATTTTGATGTATGTGATCACTCTGGTCTGAGCCAGACAACCCATGTATTTTGTCTCTTACTTGTGTAGCCCCACTCTCTGCAATATTCCATCTATATGACTATACTGACACCATGCCATCCAGTACAGTTTCAACCCCTTCATGTCAAGCACCAGGCAGAATGACAACAAGTACCATCTTCTAACATATACTGAAGGAAACAAATAAGGGGACAACACTTCATGGCTGTGTTCCTTTATTCATTTATCAGATTCCTCCCCACAGCACTATTCAAAGCTGGTGATGAAAACTGGAAAATATTAAAAGAACGTCATGTTTTCATTTATTTGTTTCCGTCAGTATATTTGGGTGAAACGCACCTCTGACCTGTCGCTCTCCAGCAGGTCCACTAGACCATGGAGGGACTGTCACATGTGAATAATTAAATTACAGGAAGAAAAAAAAGATTGATAGCACTTTATTTATTCCATACATTCATAATTTATACATAACTTTATATGATGTGAAGATAATGTGGTTTAGCAACCATCGTGGCAGCAGTGGATCTGTCCGTGTACAGACAACACGGCAGACCTAATGAAACATGGCTACCAACTGTGTGAAACTGTCTGGAATTACTATTGCTTAACATGTACAAAACACTGGAAGAATACAATATAACCTACTTCATAATAAAACCAGTACATCATGTTTTAGTCATCAGAGATTTTCTGCACGTACTCATAGGCCCTCTTGTCTATATAAATGCAGCAGAAATACCATATTTTACAATACTCAAAATATGTGCTCATATTGTTTCTACTGAAATTAAGCTGATACAAGTACTTGCCTTTCAGCCTTTCTATATCAACTAATATAGAGGAAGAGGTGTAACTTTTGCTTTTTATTTAAAAACAAAGTTAAAATAACTCTAAGTTCAGAATTTAAGAAATTTAGAAAAATTCTTTTTCCTAAATTGGAATTCTGGACATATCCAGGGTTAAAATCTGATCAATGTGCTCTCATGAAGTCCACACATCCCACTGAAATATACTCACGGCTGAAGTTTTACCTAAATACACAAACTGTATTGTGTTACCATTCTGCCATTGAGTCTGGTTTATTTAGTTTGCTGTTTAATGCCGCAATATTCCAGCTATATGGTGCCAGTCTATAAATAATCGAGTCTGGACCAGATTATCCAGTGATCAACATCATGAGCATCGATCTATGCAACTGAAAGAGTGAGTTTAGTTTTACGCCGCACTCAGCAATATTCCAGCTATGTGGTGGTGGTCTGTAAATAATCAAGTCTGGACCAGATTATCCAGTGATCAACATCATGAGCATCGATCTATGCAATTGAATGAGTGAGTTTAGTTTTACAAGATGACATCCTCATAGTACACACTCAGCAATATCCCAGCTATATGGTGGTGGTCTGTAAATAATCAAGTCTGGACCAGATTATCCAGTGATCAACATTATGAGCATCGATCAACGCAATCGGGATACGATTACATCACTTGACGAAGTTAGCGAGCCTGACTACCTGATCCTGTGGGACGCCTCTTACGACAAAATTCATGGGTACTGAATCAGTGAGTGAACACTCAGTCATTCTTCAGAAGCTAAACCAGACAGAATGAAATATCCAGCTATAATCTGATCAGCCTTGTTCTTACCCCATGCATGGGTTCCTTGTGACAAATTCTTCCCTGGAATTCTCATTGTAACTCATATTAACTGAGGCCACAAGGTACTCAATCTCATAAAACAAGACATTTCACCTCACTACAATATCTTCCTGTATGAACCACTCATTAGGAGATTCCCTTGAAATAAACTTGTCAAAATAACTTTGACCGCCCAATCTAAATAAATAATACAAGCCAATCAGATTTCACTTTTATCAAATATTTTATATATTTTTTTACCTCATTCAGACATTTTCAATTTGAACAAAAGAAAATGCACACCACTTTTGAACGCTCTTAAACGTCTAAATTATACACAATATAACAGTGCAGAAATTATCATAAACATTCATAGTGTGTATTCCAAAACTGGAAATTCCAAATATATATAGACTGAACTTATAATCTGAAGCTAATGTGACATTTTAACGCACTTTTATGACTAAAAGCAGAGACTTATATATTACTGACGACAGGAATTTACTTGCTTAACAGCGATACAAGAATCTGTATCGAAACGTTGCATCATCTGAATAAAGAAGTTGTTCATCCATAAAGTTTGTCTGTATAACAGGAACAATGTACGGGAAAAGCAGCCATTCGTCCCAAACAGTTGAACTTTTTATGTGTTGGGCACAAAAAATGTTTTCTGGACTGACCGGTTAATATTTGAATACTGACATCTGTAATCTTTACCCTCAGTGACACTGTGATCAGTTGACTTGATGTGGGTCCAACAGGTTATCAGCTTGTGGAAGTTGTGCATTTAAATAAAGCTCATCAAATATCTGTTATATTAATTAAAAATAATTTTAGATAATGTTCATAGGACTGGATGGTTTTCAGTGGGGCTAGTAGGTCATAAAAGTAATCATCCCTGTGGTCTGGTACAAACTTGTTGCGAGTTTCATACAATGCTTTGTGTCTCATTTGGCACTTTGTAAAATATTAAAATACTGCTGAAGTTGAGAAAATATGGATTTTGGGGTTCCTCCCAACTTTAAATTCATCTTCCATACACAGACAGCATGCAACTGACATCCATTATACAGTAGTAATATGATCTTCAAATATATTCTGTACGTTTATATATTACAAGAGAAAGTTCAGCTGTGTACAGTGAATTGTGGAGTAATGCTGTTTATACAGCTGTCTGCAATGTCCCATTGGTTTCATGACCGCCTGTCAATAATCAAGTCTAAACATGACACAACTGTGAGTTGGACACAGCGTCAAGCCAGACACATGACACAGACTAGACAAGCAACTGAGTTGCACTTTAAGTGCAGGGCTCAGTCACACCACACAATTCTGAGCACTGCATAGACAGTGACCTTTATCTGAGGGGTGGCCTAGTTGTTAAAGCGTACATGACACAATCGCATCAGACAATTCTGTACATGACACAATCACATCAGACAATTCTGTACATGACACAATCACATCAGACAATTCTGTACATGACACAATCCCATCAGACAATTTTATACATGACACAATCCCATCAGACAATTCATGGCTGTGAACACGACACAATCAATCAGACAGCTTGACAATAGTGTACATGACACAATCGCATCAGACAATTGTACATGACACAATCACATCAGACAATTCTGTACACACATAATAATCACATCAGACAATTCTGTACACAACACAATCACATCAGACAATTCTGTACACGACACAATCACATCAGACAATTCTGTACATGACACAATCACATCAGACAATACTGTACACAACACAATCACATCAGACAATTCTGTACATGACACAATCACATCAGACAATTCTGTACATGACACAATAACATCAGACAATTCTGTACATGACACAATCACATCAGACAATTCTGTACATGACACAATCACATCAGACAATACTGTACATGACACAATCACATCAGACAATTCTGTACATGACACAATCACATCAGACAATTCTGTACATGACACAATCACATCAGACAATTCTGTACACTGACACAATCACATCAGACAATTCTGTACACTGGATCAATCATCATCACTGTCGATGACCTGCTTCTTCTTGAGAACTCTCCGTAGTGGAACATGATCATCTACATCGGAGTCCGACTCCCCAGCGGGTTGAGTCAACAGTGTGGCCGGGAACGTGTCTGTCAACAACATAACACCATATACAACAATCTGTAACCACATTGTGTAGGTTTCTGCACTACAAACATTGTGATCCCAACAAAATACATTTTCCCTGTGACTGCTACAAAATGCAGTCTATGCAAAACTCTGGGAGCTGGGAGCACAATCCTTGACAGGTAAATGGGCTAGTAGATCACAGGACAAGTACATACATTTGAAAGAAATATTTCACTGAAATATTTGCATCAATCTGTCAAATATATGATTGGTTAAAAAGGTTTCCATTTTCTTACTGAAACCTCTTTCAAAATTCAGCCTGGTCACATAAAATCTGTGTGTATGAATACATCACTAGGATACATATTGCTTCATTAAAAATGGCTGCAAATAACCCATAACTATAAACCAATCACCTTTATTTACTATACACAGTGACCTCTGATAGATGCAAAGTCAATCACTTAATTAATCGGCAGATGGATGTCTTTTGCAGGTAGACAATGACATGGACCAACCAAGTCAGAGAGACTGACCACACAACACTTTGCTACTGGGTCTGACCTAATTTAATTTTGGTATATGGAAACAAAGGCAGAAAACAAAATAATTCTTGCTTAGCCAATCAAATGTCATGAAATGAAGGCTGGAGATGCGTCTGATATTCATGCCTATTTTCCACTTACAAATATCTATACAATTGTTCATGATAACTCACCTGTGTCTTTTTTTGTGTTGATGAGAGGTTCGTCATCACTGCTGTCATCATCCGAGTCGAACAGCTTCCTTGGATCCTGTGTAACCTTCTGCGTGACCTCCTGTGTTGAATCCTGGGTTGGGGTCACTGCCAGCTGGAGAGGCGACATCATCTCCGTATCTGAGTCTGTCACACGCTGGCGTTTCTCAGGATTCTTCACTGAAGCGAGCACCTCTTCGTCACTGCTGGAGTCAACAGGGTGTTGTCTCTTCACTTGGGATGGTTTAGCTTTGAGTAACGCTAACACAGGTTCATCTTCAGAGCTGGAGTTATCAGTCTTGGTGGTTCTGGATGTTGAGAACTTCTCCAGGGGTTCATCTTCACTGTCACTGACAGCTTTCTTTTGCTTAGATTTCGTTGTCTTCTTCTTCAGGTCTGATTCTGGCAACAAAGTTTTTGTACTCTTCCCCTTCTTGCCCTTAGCTGACTTTGGCGTCTTTCTAGATTCCTTGGAGGAATCATCCCTTTCATTCTTCTTCCCCGGTTTCTTAGCAGATTTTTTCTTTGCACTTTTTGACAAAGATGACAAGTCTGACACACCGTCTGAATCCACTAGCTTCCTCTGAGCAGAAGTCTTCTCTACTGCTGAGAGAACTTCATTGTCAGAATCTAAACCAGTTGTCGGTTTTCTTTTTTTTCTTCCTGACTGTTTCGAAGACTTTTTCTGGACACTTCCTGGCTTAATTGATGAGACTATGGATTCATTGTCATCATCATCTGATAGAATCTTGCGATTCTTTGAGGCATGTTTTTTGGTATTTGTTTGTAAGGTTACCAAAGCTTCAGATTCACTATCTGACTTTTCATTATCATCATTTAAGTTTAATTTTTTACTTTTCTTCATCTGTTTCCTCCCCTTTTTCTGTGAGGTTGCAGAAGAAGCTCCTGAGTCATCTCCAGACTTGTCATCAACTGAGTTTAATTTCCTGCTCTTCTTCGTTCTCGGTTTGCTCCCCTTCTTTTGGCTGATTATTGAAGAAGCCTCAGAGTCATCATCAAACCCATTTGCCTGAATCTTATTGCCTGTCTGCAAGGGCACTATCGAGGAAGCCACAGACGCAGCATCACTGTCCGAGTCATCCGACCTGACCGTCTGCTTTTCTTTCACGTCTGCCAAGGAGGTAGCAGACGCCTCGTCATCAACAGTGACCCGAGACGAATTCAATGAATGATTGGCCAGGTGTGATGATATCTGGCTGGCAATGGAGGCTGAAGGAACATCATCACCAGATTCATCTGTCTGCACTCGGTCGCCTCGCACAGCATCAGAGTGTTCCACAGTGTCCATGCCTTCGTCTTCACTGCTGTCCGAGTTGAAGAGTTTGTTCTGCTTCTCTGGAGAAGTCCTGGTCTCGGACTGCTGTGAAACTGGTTGAGAGTCATCCTCACTGTCAGAGTCAAACAATTTAGGACGTTTTGCAGAGGGTCTGCTTGATTCATTTTACCATCAGAGAAGTCGTTTTCACTGCCAGCAATTATCAATCGGTTGTCGTCACTGGAAACACAAGGAAGGTTGTTTAACATTCAGGACAATGATAATACTTTCTGCCTTTTGACGGAAGCTCAACTAGAAAATATTACATACATAACATAAGATAAAATACTTAAAATAATGTAAATAACTGAAGTGATTTTTCAGAACAAAGTAAGAAATATGTGAAGGAAACATTGCTGAACACACAATTCAGAGTTTGTTTGGTTGTTGTTTAACACTGCAATCATCAATACTCCAGCTATATGGCGGTGGTCTGTAAATAATTCAGTCTGGAAAAGACAATTTAGTGATCAACAGCATGATCATTGATCTATGCAATTGGGATACGACGACATGTGTCAACCAAGTCAGCAAGGCTGACCAACCATCCTGTTTGATGCATCTTTCGACAAACATTGGTTGCAGAAGCCTAGTTTTGATCCAATGCACTAGAGGTGAGTTTGAGTGCCTTTGTTTTGACTCAGCAATATTCCAGCTATATTGTCTGTAAATAATCAAGTCTGACCAGAAGATCAACAGCATGAACCTCGATCTTTAAGGGTAGAGTCAGTTAATGCGAGCCTGACCACCCGATCCTAGAGGATAATAGAGGACCTTTTGTGGCAAGCATGGGTTGCTGAAGACCTATTCTACCCCGGATCTTCACGTGTCAATGCACTAGAGGATAATAGATGTTGCAAAATGATGTATACAGAAATAGTGTTAATATATCTTGATATTATTAGGGAGCATTACCTGTCACTATCAGACTGAACCACTTTCTTGATCCGTGGCTTCTTCTTTGTTAGAGTTGCCTCCCTTGCTCCAGATGTCTGTTGAATGTTGTCACTGAGCATGTTAGCTTCATCATGGTCCTCTCCAATATTTTCCTTCTCTGATTCCTCAGATTCTGAGCTGTTATTGGTATCTTTTCTGGAAATAATGTGAAGTGTGTACATTTTGATTATATTCTGTAACATAAGTGAGAGTGAATTTGGGAATGAGTGAATGAGTTGGATAAGTGTCTGTGTTTGGTCCAGAATATGCACGGACAAGTGTGTGAAGTGAAATGGGATTCAACATTCAGTGATCCATCACCCCCAACTGATCCCACATCTGATCCATCACCACCACCAACTGATCCACCACCACCCCCACTGATCCACCCCCATCCACCACCCCTACAACTGATCCACCCCCACCCACAGATCCACCACCACCCACCCACTGATCCACCACCACCCACTGATCCACCACCCTACAACTGATCCCACTCCCCACCCACTGATTCACCTCCCTACAACTGATCCACCACCACCCACCCCCAATCCTCCACCACTGATCCTCCACCCTACAACTGATCCATCCCCCACCCACCACCCTACAACTGATCCACTGATCCACCCCACCCTATAACTGATCCACCCCCACTGACTGATCCACCATCACCAACTACTCACTGACTGATCCACCACTCACTGACTAAACCATCTTGACCTGTTGATCCACCACAGGAGACTCACCTCTTCCTCTTCCTGCCATCCTTCCTCTGCTTGGCCAGAGCCTTCAGAGCTTGCATCCTGTCACGAGCCTTCTTCTTTTCTTCCTTTTTTTTCTGCATCTTCTCTTTCTTTTGTTGTTCTGCCATGTCCTTCTTTTGTGAAGCCGAAACAGATTTTGTCTTGCGCTGTTTTTTCGCCTTCTCCTTCTGAACTGGTTTTATTTTATCTGCAGCCAAAGGCTCCCCATTTTCATCAAGCTCCAGACCGTCGATGATGTTGTTGAGATCTGATGCTGACAGATGTGCAGGAATACGCCAGAAAGCCTCCTGTTGAACATAGGAAAACAGTGTTTCTGTGTTGTTTGTTTTAATGCCGAAATCCAGTAACATATACAGGACATTATATGTGTGCCCATGTCATACCATGTTTACGACACGTATGCCTAAATTATGGTATTTCCCAAGTGAGAGCGAGGGATATACCGATATTTAGGCGTGAGTGTTGTAAACATAGCATGATATGGTATGGGCCCGAATATAATATTCTATTTATTACAAAAGTCGTCAAATTGAGGAAAATAAACCTAAATCTACTTTCAAACATAGGCTGGCTACCCGCCATCATCGCATGTGGAACGCAACGTCACAGAAGAAACGTGATGTCACAGCCCTGTTCATAACGTCACATCACCATAACAAGAGATATTTTGCCCTAGGACATCGTATGAAAAATATGAACCCGATATTTTCGCATGAACTGCCTGTTTATGATCAGATCTGGACTAGATAATCCAGTGGTCAATATAGTGAGCAACAATCTTTGCCATCGCAGTACGAACACATGCAATCAACAGTCTGACCACCCGATACAATTATCTACTTCTTAGAACCTATATTGGTTACTGAGACCTATTCTGTTGACGAAGACCTATTCTAAACTGGAATCCCCCTGGAGCATATGAACATAGAGGGGAACATAGATCATATATTCCCTACAACCTGCATAGTGGGCCTAGTGGCATCCTTTGGCAAGTGACGCTTTACATGGACTAGTTATAGTCAGGGATTTACCTTGAGTCCTGTATTTGAGGGTCCCTTGGACTCATACTCTTAATTTTCAGGGGTCCTGGACTACAAAATGGGGGTCCCAGACACTTAAATATTATTATGAATACTATGTTGTAATATTGCTGTAATTCAGTTACTGTTATTGTATTGTGTATCATGATCATCACATTGTTACAGTAATTAAATTGCAAATGATATCATAACCCAGCTAGTAGCAAACTCAGTGATAACTTACTGTTACTTGATCAAAAAGTATTTGGATTTTTTCTGCGTCCCTGTGGATGTGCTAATAAATTTCGTTGCATCCATTGTCAATTTTTATGCGTATAGGACACAGGAATTCGCCTCCCGTAAATCCCTGCATAATATAATTTCCCATCTGTCTAAAATTTTAAAAAGTGGATGTTGGAATTATTGAGAGGGAATCAAACACAATATGTTACCTATTTTAAGCTATATCAACAAATCCTTATCAGATCAGGCTTTTAAGAGGCTAAGTAATCAATTGGGATTTTTACACTGCAGTGGCGTGAGTCATTTCTCATATCGATTATTGTACTGTCTGGCCCAGACTATACAGGTCGCTGTCATATACCTGAAACATTGTGTAATGCAAGCAAACAAATCTTACATACTGTGAAACATGTCGACAGTAGTTTTCCACTGATATTGTCTGGAGTAACAAACTACTGGATTACTGAATCATGGTTAATGAGTAATCATGGATTTTAGGTCCTATTTGTGAGTCCAGTGGTGTGAAACATTAAACAATAGATGAATCATACATACTATAGTCTGTTTGCAGTGAAAACGTACCGACGACTTTCACTTTAAACCAAAAAGTAAATCAAATAAAGTGAAATTAATATTTGCGAATCGTCACAATTTTACCTTGCCAATTGAACATTTAAATCTCAGAATTTTATTCATCTTAGGATAAAAGTTGTTTAACAAATGATCATACATTGAAATCGCTATTATTGGTTTGTATTACAAGGAGGTAAGAGCAGTAGTTGGAACAGTGAAACAAATGCATGTGCGGTTCGTGATGAGCGTTAACTTAGACCAACTCTACTTGTTCTCGGTGTTTCATTTGATGTGCATACCCCCTTGCAATACAAACCAATAATAGCGATTTGAAACTATGATCGTTTGTTAAACAACTTTTATCCTAAGTTGAATAAAATTGTGAGATTTTAGTAAAATCTAAATATTTTTTATATTTGTATACTTATCCTGCACTTATTGCTTACGACTCGAAAAGCGTGGCTTGCCAGACGATGTTAAAAGACGTAGAACTGCAATTACTTCCTGGTCTCGGCTGCTACTCGTCTGCGCATGTGTCACCAGAAGGTGACGTTAGCCACCTCAGATTATTGCCAGAAATCCCACAGATGGCAAACAAAGCGGGGAGGTAGCTGATAGCGCAGGGTGGGCCCTTATCATAAGTAGTGCAGGATAAGTATACAAATATAAAAAATATTTAGATTTTACTAAACTTTTAACTAATCCTGCACTACTTACTTCCTGCACTTTTATCCGACAGGCTGGAAGGTGGGCGGTCATCTGAGGGATCGCTGTCAATGTAATAGCAGCCAGCTCAATAATCGCGTGGTCAAACAACTGCCACTTGTCGCCATCCAAGTGTCTAGTAGACGTTCTGTGTGCCATCGCAATGGCTTTGGCTGCTCTGGCTGAAAACCCCTTAGCACTCAGCTTTCTGCAAATGGTCCATGTGCAGATTGAACCGATCTGGAGCAGGATGCCGAAGACGGCTGTGAGGGTGCACGAGAACGTTCCTCCACGTGGGTAGAGGAAAGGTATCTCCTACCACTAGACTTTTTAGAACGGGAAACCAGTTCCTGGCCGGACACCAAGGCACGACCAAAATCAGTCGAAGGCAAGCTGTCTCGTTGACTTTTGTGAGAACTTTGGTACTTTAGTAGAACCGGTGGCGGAAACGCATACGCGTGAAGCCCCTCCCATGATAGGCTGAGAGCATCCACCGCCCAAGCCGCTGGATCCGGGACTGGGGACACATACACTGGCAGTTGATGGTTTTGGCTGGTGGCAAACAGATCTATGTTTGGAGAACCCAGAGCGTGACTTAGGAGAGTGAAGGCCTCCTTGTGTAGCATCCATTCCGTGGGAGCAACTCTGTCGGGTCTCGAGAGAGCATCTGCTATGGATGTTTCGGCACCCCGGAATATGCTGAACTCTCAACAGAATGTGGAGATCGTCGACCAGTTGAAAGAGCCGAAAAGTCTGATCGAGAAGAAACTGTGAGCTGTCGACCCTTGCTTCCGGATGTACCATACCACCGTGGTGTTGTCTGTGGCCACCAGAAGACAAGTTCCTCGTAGTCGACGGCCATCTGATCGTGTAAGTGAGCGCCCCAACCCTGCATGGAGGCGTCCACGAACAGTTGGTAATCTGGTGGCCGCTCTATCAAAAAGATTCCTCCTAATACGTTCAATGGGTGAGTCCACCAAAGAAGATAGCGATGTAACTGAGGTGGAAGACAAAACTGTTGATGAACGTCTGCCCGCCGAATGTATGGTTGAAGAAAGCGCTGTAGAGGACGAAGTTGAAGACGCCCTCTGCTGGTAAGGTCCTGCGCCGACGTCAACAATCCCAGGAGTGCCTGCCACTCGCGGAGAGACAGAGGTTCGGAGAGCACACGTGGAATCAGAGACTGAATCTTGTCCCACCTGTCCAGAGGAATCTGAACTAGGTTCTTGTTCGTCTGGAAATGGCCTCCGATGAATGTCAGAGTGTGGGATGGGACAAGCTCCGATTTGTCCAAGTTGACCAACCAACCTAGTTGGCGCAACAGACGAAAGGGTGAAATCCCTTTGTTGTATAAGAAGCATACGGTCTAGCAGGTGCATAAGGCAATCGTCCAGGTACGGGTCGAAATTGATGCCCCTCAAATGAAGATACTGGGAAATAGAAGTTGTGATACATGTGAACAACCACGGGGCCATTGAAATTCCAAATGGGAGGACAGCAATGTTGACTGTTGAAATAAAAGCACAGGTACTTCCTGTCGCTGGGGCGTAGTGGAACATGGAGGTAGGCATCCTGCAAGTCCAGGCTGATAAGGAAATCGTTGACACATACCATGGATTTGAGGTATTCGAGGGACGTCATTCGGAAGTGCGGAGGACGTTCCAGGAAAGTCTCGTTGAAATATGACAGATTGTGAATCATCCTCATTTTCGTGGACCCTTTCTTCGTCACTAAGAATATTGGAGAATGACGGTGTTGTGACGGGATGCGGGAGTAATTCGACGGCTCTTTTCTCCAACAGAATAGCTATGTTCTCCGCTAAGAGGTCGTGTTGAATTCGGGAGTGATTGTGCCGGTGCAGGAACAGCGTCAGAGGTGGATCGGAGAGGAGGGGGAGCCGAAACCCCTGCCTCAATACATCGGTGACGTATGGATCCTCTAGGATGGACCAATTTTCCCAAAAGTTCCCTATTCTCCCACCTACCAGTGTAGGATAAACTGGGACGACTGGAGGTGGGAGTGTCCAGTCGTGCATGTCCCTCACTTCACTTGCCCCTACGCCCGTCGCCCTGGGCGGGAGCATGGCGATGTTGATAACCTCCCCTGTCTGATCTAGGCTTGGCACCACGTCCCCTGCCATGAGATGGCGCTGTATTTCTGGCACGCCGAACAGACGGTCGTCGAGGCAGGTAGGTGTTGGATGGCATGGAGGAAGGGCGTTGTCCCTTTTGAAAAGCTTTCAGCGCTGTCTCCCCTTTAGCAAATTCACACACCTACCGATAAATGTCATGAATGGCGTTGTTAAACAGTGTCGATGACGACCAGGGTTGGTGGAATATTTTCCGTTGAAACCCCGAATCCCATGAAGAAAAGGAGAGGAAACCTTGCCGATGAATGATGCACGCGTTGGCAAGCGCTGACCGAAGGTGCTCACGCAGGTCAGTGATCATCTTGCCCTGCCATAGCATCCTAGTTGTGAGATGATCCAGTCGATCCGGATTTACTTCCTTAAGATCCTGAGTAATGGCATCAGTCGCTGACGCCAATGCCGATATAGGGCGGAGCATACGCTTAAGTTCCAAGTCCAAAGCAGCTACCCTTGTGTCCTGAACTTTATAGGAGGAGACAGAGGAAGAGCCTGTCACACGTTTTATCTCCTCATCCACCTTAGTCACTGTCTGGGCAAAGTCCAAGCCATGAATAGGATAGTCATCACGCCGGACTCTAGGCGCTTTAATAGTTGGGTTGAGAGACATCCCCGTGAAATCTTCATCAAGGGTAGATAGAATCTCCCTGACTACCTCATGTGTCGGTAACATTAAGGAGGGCGAGTCCCAAACAGTAAGTGACTGTGCAACATCAGGTCCCGGTGAAGGGACTGAGGCTACCAAACGATCAGCAATCCAGTCAAACATGTGATCAAAACCAAGGTGATCAGAGCCAATGTCCTCGTCATAGTCTGGGGCAAAGTCTCTGTCTGAGGACGGAGAACGAAACGGCAAGGGGGAACGTCTACGTTCAGACGACGCCTTGCTCCGTGGTCTCGACCTTTGGCCGCCTGCCGAAGACGTGGAAGCAACGGGGGACATTGGCGTAGGCACAGGGGCTGACACAGTAGACAGGATAGGCCTGGAGGAGGCGTAGACGCCGTAAGCGTCGGAGGTGGCAGAAGTGGCAAAGGCGCTGTAGGAGGGAGAGGGATTATTGTATGGTATAATATATAAGCCTGAACCAAATGAAACATAATGACTACAAATACGGCGAAGTGTTGTAATGGCGAAGTGATAGAGTGATGACGGGACCGTGTTATAAACGAACGACATCACTAAACAGAACTACTTAACTAAAATAACAAGAGAAAGTGAAAGATAATACCTACACTTCTCGAAGTAGACCGTAGAAGAAAAAAAGAATACACACAAAATCAGTTTATTAACCACACAAAAAATCCCGTAGGATACAATGAACAGCTGGCAACCCACACGTCTAGCGAGGTGTGCGAAATGCAATAATCTGAGGTGGCTGAGGTGGCATGCGCAGACAAGTAGCAGCTGAGACCAGGAAGTGATTGCAGTTCTATGTCTTTTAATATCGTCTGGCAAACCACGCTTTTCGAGTCGTAAGCAATAAGTGCAGGAAGTAAGTAGTGCAGGATTAGTTACAAATTTAATGTTCATTTGGCAAGGTAAAATTATGAGGATTCGCAATCATAATTCCACTTTATTCAATTTACTTTTTTGTTTAAATCGAAATTCATCGGTACGTTTTTACTGCAAACAGACTATAGGAGGAATGTGGATGTTCAGCCACCTTCCCAGTACAATCATTTCCAGACGTGGCACCAAAGAACCGACAGTTGGAGGACATGCTGGTCATGTGACTGCTTCTCACCTGTTCATTGGCTGGAGGAGATATACCGATAAGCTGGAGGAAGTCGAGGAACATCTTGTCGTCCATTGCTGTCTCATTATCGTCCGACAGAGGCACGATCGGGACTGCCACTCTATGCTCTGAAGGAAAAGGACAAGGTGCCAGGCTATATCACTAATTTTTAATAATTTACACAACATAGGGCTGAAAAAATTCGAAGAGTTCGACTATTGGGCTAAACGTTACCGTAAGCTCTGACATTCATACAGATTGACCCTCATAATTTCGAGGCTCAAAATTAAGTGAACTCCTACAAAGTGAAAGTAAATTCTTAATGTTCAGAAACAGGGCATTCTGTCAGCCAACATCATAACAATACATAAAACATATGTATCAAATCACATAGTGATAACATGCAGGAGATGTAAAAGAAGAGTAGAAACAAACACTAACGAAGGTCTACACAGATAATAACAGATGTCGTGGGTAAGTTCAGCCATTTTCTCCACAAATCCCTACCATCCTTCTCCCTGTCCTCGGCTGTTCTCTTCAGCCCCCTCTGTATCCAGGCAATCTGATCTCTGTAGCCACTCTGCACAACCGACTTCAGACGCTGTTCCACTGACTGAGTCTCCTCCCCTCCACCTGCTGTGCTTCCTTGGTCCGTTTCCTCGTCACTGGAGCTCTCACCAGCTGACGATTTGAACCTCTCATGTCCTTCTTCCAAACCTGAATGCACACAGCAAAATCTATGTGTGGGGGACAGAGTGAATAGGGGCCTACAGTCATGAAAAAAGATGAAAGGTTAATTAATAAAGACTTAACTTATACTTTTCATAATATTCCAGCACTATAATGGCATGGGAGACAATAAATGGGCTCCACACATTTCCCCCATGATCTACTGGACAGTAATTCTCAAAAACACAGACTTTAAGTTGAGGCCCAAAATGAAACTACACAAATAATTTTACATGAAAATGAATGAGACCATAAGAAAACTCAGCTTTTAGTAATTAAGGTCAAACTTTAACTACACGAAATATGGTCCGTCTGCTCAGTACATGTACCACATTCATGACATTAAGATCATCTGAAGTTTCCGCTTTATTGGTCCAGAGGTTTCTGCAGTGACCAAGCGGAAGATTTACAGGAGCACAGCCAACACACACAACCAGGCCATGATGTGACCCTAATTTACTTTTGGTCAGGCTAGCTGAAAGGCTGCGATTTTATTACGAATATCGTTTATGATTTTAAATATATTTTATCACTTTCATCCATACCTTCATCATTGAACTCGTCATCACTGTCGATTCCTCGCCTCACATCATCCTCGCTGTCTGATCCTGCCTTGTCAGATTTGCGCTTGCTTGCGTTTCTTGTACAACTCCTTACGATCATTCACCAAACTCAGATTTATCAGCTTCTCAATGACCTTGGCCTTTGACCTCTTGTTGGTCAGGTTAGACAAGATGTTTCCAAGAGGATCTGTCAAAATGAACAAACTTTATTTCCCTGTGGACATGACAAGCCGAGATACAGCTTTTTGGAAAAGGACAGACATGTTATTTGATATATTGGGAATCTTCAAAAACCACATAAACAAACTCGTAATATTCTTTAAAACAGAAAATAACCAACCACTGGAGTCCTTGAACTGATGGTAGAGGTCAGTCAGTTGTAGTTCCTCTTCTTCTCGCCAGGGGTCGCTGCGACTGATACTGACAACAACAACAAAAATAGTTAGTGAGCAGCAAGATGTGCATCACATTTCATCTATGTTAGTGAAACTGCCACTTTCTTGGAGGCTAGCTAAGGCCTTTAGCCTACAATGGGGAAATTCGGGAAATCTTATCACTTCCGGGGCTTGATGACAATTCAACAACGATTTTCATAAGATCTTGATCTGAAAATATTTGTTCGCTATTTGATTGAAAAACATGGAAGTGATATTGTTACGTGAAAATAAATTTTGGAAAACACAAATTTTCTCGTTTTCGTGGGTATTTCACATCCCTGTAAAGGGTAGGTCTCTATGACAGATGCCTATTAACGAATACAGGTGCTGTACCCCAACGATAGGTGTCTTCCCAAATAAAAAATGTGACTCCCACCAACGAATGCATCCTCCAATGACTAATGTATGTCCCCAGGACTGATGTGTGTCAACCCCAGGACATAAGTGCATACCTCCCAGGAAAAGATGTGTGTCTCAGAAATATGACCATATATTCAATCTGAAGCTCTCTGCTGAACTTGTTTTATTTGGATGTGACTCAAATACTGTCACAGATACTGTTTTGACCTCTTACTATTAATGGCTAATTCTTTGTGTATAAATGTCGGTGCAGGGGGTAAAACCACACATTGATGGTTTTAAGACAGTGTGTGAACAGAGGTATTCTATTGAGACAATTAGTTTCTCAAGCAGAAATAAACTCAATAAATTTTACACAAAGTGGACAATCTATCATCCACTTTTCAGTAAGTTTAGCCTAAGTATAATAAGAAAAGCAGACACAGTAAAAGCTAGCTGCTTAATTTAAACTCGCAACAGTATGAGCATGAATGTGTGTGAATGAGTTGCCTTTTTTGTATAGAAAATGTCAGATTGTCTACCACTAAGATTTCATACCTTACAAAGCGAGGAGTCACCCTTACCCTGGAGGTGATCCTCAAACCTGTAACAGGGACTGTCTGACAATAAAACATTGAACTTAAAAAGAAGAAGAAGAGACAAGATGTGTGTCTCAGTGGGGCTGATGTGTGTTTCCCCATGACAGATCAGTGTCTCCCCATCCAGGACAAATCATGATGTACACGAGGCTCACCCAGGACAGATGTGTCTCCCCATCCAGGACAAATCATGATGTACATGAGGCTCACCCAGGACAGATGTGTCTCCCTATCCAGGACAATTCATGATGTACATGTGGCTCACCCAGGACAGATGTGTCTCCCCATCCAGGACAATTCATGATGTACATGTGGCTCACCCAGGACAGATGTGTCTCCCTATCCAGGACAATTCATGATGTACATGTGGCTCACCCAGGACAGATGTGTCTCCCCATCCAGGACAAATCATGATGTACATGTGGCTCACCCAGGACAGATGTGTCTCCCTATCCAGGACAATTCATGATGTACATGAGGCTCACCCAGGACAGATGTGTCTCCCTATCCAGGACAAATCATGATGTACAGGAGGCTCACCCAGGACAGATGTGTCTCCCCATCCAGGACAATTCATGATGTACATGAGGCTCACCCAGGACAGATGTGTCTCCCTATCCAGGACAATTCATGATGTACAGGAGGCTCACCCAGGACAGATGTGTCTCCCCATCCAGGACAAATCATGATGTAGATGAGGGCTCACCCAGGACAGATGTGTCTCCCCATCCAGGACAATTCATGATGTACATGAAGCTCACCCAGGACAGATGTGTCTCCCCATCCAGGACAATTCATGATGTACATGAAGCTCACCCAGGACAGATGTGTCTCCCCATCCAGGACAATTCATGATGTACATGAGGCTCACCCAGGACAGATGTGTCTCCCTATCCAGGACAATTCATGATGTACAGGAGGCTCACCCAGGACAGATGTGTCTCCCCATCCAGGACAAATCATGATGTAGATGAGGCTCACCCAGGACAGATGTGTCTCCCCATCCAGGACAATTCATGATGTACATGAAGCTCACCCAGGACAGGCGTGTCTCCCCATCCAGGACAAATCATGATGTACATGAGGCTCACCAAGGACAGATGTGTCTCCCCATCCAGGACAAATCATGATGTACATGAGGCTCACCCAGGACAGATGTGTCTCCCCATCCAGGACAATTCATGATGTACAATGAGGCTCACCCAGGACAGATGTGTCTCCCCATCCAGGACAAATCATGATGTACATGAGGCTCACCCAGGACAGATGTGTCTCCCTATCCAGGACAATTCATGATGTACATGTGGCTCACCCAGGACAGATGTGTCTCCCCATCCAGGACAATTCATGATGTACATGTGGCTCACCCAGGACAGATGTGTCTCCCTATCCAGGACAATTCATGATGTACATGTGGCTCACCCAGGACAGATGTGTCTCCCCATCCAGGACAAATCATGATGTACATGTGGCTCACCCAGGACAGATGTGTCTCCCTATCCAGGACAATTCATGATGTACATGAGGCTCACCCAGGACAGATGTGTCTCCCTATCCAGGACAAATCATGATGTACAGGAGGCTCACCCAGGACAGATGTGTCTCCCCATCCAGGACAATTCATGATGTACATGAGGCTCACCCAGGACAGATGTGTCTCCCTATCCAGGACAATTCATGATGTACAGGAGGCTCACCCAGGACAGATGTGTCTCCCCATCCAGGACAAATCATGATGTAGATGAGGCTCACCCAGGACAGATGTGTCTCCCCATCCAGGACAATTCATGATGTACATGAAGCTCACCCAGGACAGATGTGTCTCCCCATCCAGGACAAATCATGATGTACATGAGGCTCACCCAGGACAGATGTGTCTCCCCATCCAGGACAAATCATGATGTACATGAGGCTCACCCTGAAGGTTTCTTCTTCAACTCCTTGGCACTGCCAATCAAACCCTGTTTCTTCAGTTCACGGATGACCTGACCTCGAGTTTTGCTGGGGTCAGTGAGACGTTCCATGATGAGGTCAACTGTATCTTTTTCTTAAAATACAATGATTTCAAAACTGTAACAAATATTTGAAAAGCAAGACTTATGGAGATCAACTTCTTTATTGTGATTAACATGACGTTTTGGAGTGTATGCTTGCTCCTTCAGGTGACCTGATGAAGGTAGCAAGCATACACTCCAAAACGTCATGTCATTCACAATAAAGAAGTTGATATCCATAAATCTTGCTCTTCTTATGCATTCCACTTCTAAATGCCCTTCAAATACTTGAATTTGTCCGATGTGAAACTGACTAGCTGTGGTATAACTGTAATACTGTTCACAGCTGTGTTAGACTCAGCTCAGTCGCTACTCGAGCACAAGTTGTGCAAGTTGTTGGAGTTTGATCGCCTGATTAGAAATAGACCTTGATAAGGCCAGACCAATTTTATTTTGTGACAATTCCATCACATTGTGAGCTGCACAGGTGCTTTGACATTCAATACAGACACCACACGTGGCTTCAACAAGCTTTTTACATATCATCATACATATATAAGAGATTTATCCAGGATTCAAAACTAAGAGCTATCGCTACACAAAAACATATATGATTGGAACTTTCTTAAAAGTCATTACCTCAAACATAAAATGTCACATTGTGTTTCATTGGAACTGTTGTCAGTGTTGTGCTAGCCGCAAGTCACCTCTGCATACAGTAATTACTTACTACTATTTCTGTCATGGGACTCACTGGTCCAGAGTTGAATATTTAAAACATGTTGTCATATACCTGAACATTGCTGAGCGCAGTGTCAAATTACAAAGAAACACACTTACTTGATGTCAGATAAGCTCAGCTACTAAGATTAATAACACTAAAATCTAGTGCTGTGAGCCTTGTTCGTCCTAGTAGGCAACTAGTTTTAGGCACAGACTGGTCTAGAACAATCCCTGACTGTAACTTGTTTGAAGATCTTCAGCAGTATTTCTCATCCAGAAGCACAAAGAAAGCATCTCGATCATCTGTTCCTCTCATGGACACATGGTGGGTCTTACCTGGGTGTTCCACATCACGGAATTCATCGTAGAGTCTCAGCAGCTCCTGTTCCAGCTCCTCCGACCAGTGCACCTTGCCTTTCGATGAGCTGCAACACAGGTTGAGTGTGCAAACGATTCAATGTATAAAATAGTTTAAACAAGCAGTTGTCACTAAGGTGAGATAATCCCCCGCCGCAAATTATCAAATCAAACTTAAAGAGTAATGAAAGTGAACGTCGTAATTTAAGATGAAGTTAAATGTCAACAAAAACATGACCAGTCAACCTCTCTTGATATATTGTTCTGCTCTGTAGCTGTTCAAACACACAAATATTTTCAAGACTCACTTTGACCTTGACATGAATGTCATGGTGTATGAAATATGCTAAAAATAGTAATAGAGAAAATGCTTATCAAAAAACATTCAAGAAAAGTCTTGAAAGTCTATGAAGGAAATCCAGTGAACTGTTCATGAGGTATCTTGCTGACAATCTTAACATACTGTAAACTTTAAAGTGTCGCTGTGACCTTGAAAATTATGGGAAGGTCACCAAAATCAACTGGGCCCTGCACCTTCCCTATATGAAGCTTGTTGTCAAATATGAAGAAAATCCAGTGATTGGTTCTTGAGGTATCTCGCTGACAAGCTTAAAGGTCACATGCAACGTAAAACACAACTTTGCAGATTCTGATACCTTTCGGTATGGACTTACCGAAACAAATCATCAAAAATGTAAATTCAACTTATAAAGTTGAAAAAAAAGCGATGAAAAAACAGCGTGCGAAATCGGAGTTCAAACGTTTCACTAATTTTCCCCAGACTTTTCTGGGGAAAACGGGTTTCAACAGCTGGGCTGCGCTCATAGCACGTCGCAGAAAGTGAAATAGGTTCGCGCAGTTTGAAGCGGGTTGTCGGTGAATACTTTCGGTGAAGGCTTTGGTGTGAGCTATTTTTCTAATGTTTTGTTGATATCTCACAGGCGCGCGAGCTTTTATATGTTATGACAGTAAATTAACTGTTTATATAATTTCACCACACGTTCTTCTTACCGAGTCACTTTCTCAGTTCGATACTTAAAAGCAATGTCATTATTTAGCGTTGACAGAATTTCTAACTGTGATATAGATATGTAGCTGTCACAGGCAAAACTCAATGTCTTGTTTTATTGACCCCTGTGTGTCTGCCTGCCTGTCTGCTAATGACGATATTCAATACACAGCTGCTATCATTGACCACATGCAATTTGAACTTAACACCAATCAGGCTATACACCATAAACAAAATGCATTGATTTATGGCCCGAGTTCGGTCTCTGTCACATTATGTAATTACACAGACAGGCAGGTGTGATAGTTTAACACATGACATGTTATGATGTCTGTTGATTGCAAAATGTTATACACAAAAAATGAGCATGTATTTACAAAACCCAACATCTCTATATATACACACACAATAAGCCGTGAGGGCATCTGCAAATGAACCAGCCGTTACACTTGAGTGCACACCCACCCGCTCTGACTGGGTTCGGTATCCCGGCTGCTTCGTTTCTTGGGAAGTAAACCGAAGTACACAATATTGCACTTTTGATTTGCGATTGTACGCTTATAATTTTGTTTATATGTTTTTTCATAACCAGCAATGTATATTATATGTCACGAATAAGTGATAATTGTGTTTTAATTATGTTTGATTTTTTGGTTGCATGTGACCTTTAACATGCAGACTAACATGCTGAAATCTTCAAAGTGTCGCCGTGACCTTGAGAATTATGGGAAGGTCACCAAAATCAACTGGGCCCTGCACCTTCCCTATATGAAGCTTGTTGTCAAATATGAAGAAAATCCAGTGATTGGTTCTTGAGGTATCTCGCTGACAAGCTTAACATGCAGACTAACATGCTGAAATCTTCAAAGTGTCGCCGTGACCTTGAGAATTATGGGAAGGTCACCAAAATCAACTGGGCCCTGCACCTTCCCTATATGAAGCTTGTTTTCATATATGAAGAAAATCCAGTGAACGGTTCTTGAGGTATCTCGCTGACAAGCTTAACATGCAGACTAACATGCTGAAATCTTCAAAGTGTCGCCGTGACCTTGAGAATTATGGGAAGGTCACCAAAATCAACTGGGCCCTGCACCTTCCCTATATGAAGCTTGTTGTCAAATATGAAGAAAATTCGAACTAACCTGTAGAGGTTTCAGATTCTTTGAATATATTCCTCCTTGGGGTACTTATAAGCATTTAAATGTCCATTTAAATTCCCTACGACAGTTGTAACAATATTTGAATAAAATATTTACAAAACAAAAACTACGTTTTGTCTTGTGAGACCACCCTTACAGGGCCTTCCGGCCCCCTACAGCCAAGAGCAGGTAACTCTAGACCGTAACCTCGTACCTCACTTTCCATGCTGAGCTTAAGTCAGACAGAATGCGAGGAGGTGGTAGTCAAGCGAGGAATATATTCAAAGAATCTGAAACCTCTACAGGTTAGTTCGATTCTTTTTATATATTCCTCCTTGGGGTACTTATAAGCATAAGACAGACTCCTAAAGACGGATCTCAGGGCATTCTGTCTGCTTAAACACCCCGACAAGTGGAATTTCCCAAGCTAATTATAGCAGAAAAGGCACACTTACCCCGGTCGCGTGTCCACCAAAGCCAATCAGGCGGGGGCATGAGCCAGGGTCAGGGTTAAGCGATATGCAAATTTGTCCATGAAACCTCGCTAATGCAACTAACGAGACACACCCTCCCTCCTTCCCCGTAATCTACTGGGAAGTGAAGATAAGGGTCCCATAATAAACCCAGAAAGCGAAATGCGGAATATGAACAGCAAAGTTTCCAAGGGCAGTTTAGTCTAGAGCTTCTGGGTTAGAAAGCAAGAGACATGGGAATAAAAACAGCACCACATAAAACCCATCACCAAGGAAAATGTAACAAGATTTGTAAAACCTAACACCAGTGTTAAAAATAGGAAGATAATGGTTCACACAATAAAAAACCTCGAAAGCTCAATCGGGCTAGAGAGGTGGAACCATGCCCACTGGAGAGAACTGACTGACCGAACCGAGCACGCTCACTGGAGAGTCTGTCAAGTTGGTAATGACGGATGAGCATTACTCGGGCGTCTCCAAATAGCTTGTGAGCAGATCTCCCTCAATGGGCAGGGCTGCAGCGTAAGCTGTCGATGTAGCTACTGCCCTAACCGAATGAGCTTTCAACCCAACAGGCGGGATACGCCCTGTTTGAGTATAACTCATATGTATGGCAGAGACAAGCCCACCGAAATGGTCTGCTTGGTGGCGGAAGACCAGCCTGAACCCGCCATAACAACAAAACAATTGGTTACCCTACGGGTACCCCTTGTTAAGTTTGATATAAGCCTGAAGTGTCTTCACGGACATCTAAGGCGTGAGCACGTCGTGAGAGGTACGGACAGGGAAGGCTGAGTGAAAGCTGGGAGCTCAATAGCGCCCGTCACATGGAAGGGACTATCCTTCTTAGGACGGTAAGTCTCAGGCAGCCGAATGCTAACTCTGTCTTTGTGAAAAACAGTAAAGCGGCGGGATCGGCCGACATTGCATGAATATCGCCAACCCGCCTGCCAGAAGTCACCGCCACAAGAAGCGCCGTCTTCCCGTCAACAGCTGGAGGGAAAGAGCCGACAGATTGTGAAACAGTGGACCGGACAGCCAATCAAGAAGCGATTGACAAGTCCCACGAGGACTAATCCGCCGGACAACCGGACGGATTCTGTCCACGCCTGCTAAAAGCTGTACAAGAGGGTGCTGCCCCAAGAGAGCACCCGTCAACAGGAATATGAACGCAGAAATAGCCGTAGAATATCCCGAACAGTGGAAGCCGCTAGACCGGCTTCCAAGCGAGAACTGGAGGAATTCTAACACACAGACTAAATCTGTAGAAAAGGGATCAAGAATCCCCCTGTTGACACACCACCAGCGAATAACAGGCCCATCTATCCTCATATTGAGCGTTTGTCGAATCCTCCATGCGAAGCCAGAATTGTGTCTGCAACTGGTGCAGGAATTCCTTCGCATGGAAGTGATCCCTGATAGCGGCCAAGCCACCCACTGAATCCTGGGATTCGGGTGGCGCCCGTTCAGGGATAGGAGGTCGGTCGAAAAGGTAATAGAACAGGAGGCTGAGCCAGAAACCTGAGAATTACCGAAACCAGCTTTGTGCCCGACCAAAGGGGTGCCAGAAGCACAAGTAGCCGAGCTGGTTGTGCGGTCAGCTCGCGACAGGACCCTGGAAATCAGTGGTATCGGGGAAGGCCCACAGTACCCTGTCCGTCCAATCTAGCTGAAAAGCGTGGATTTGGCTAGCACGCATCGGATCCGAATCAAAACACAGGAATCTGGTTCGTCACCCCAGACGCATAAACAGATCCACCTGGAACGACCCGAACAACTGGGAGATAATCCCGAATATCTCCGGTCGAAAGCATCCACTTCGTGTGGGGCTAGTATACGCCGTGAGAGAGCATCTGCACGGACGTTGTCTACCCCGGAGATAAACAGGCAAAACCCGAATGTTGAACTGGTGGCACCACAGTAGAAACTGCCACGCCTCCTGAAGGAGCGACGGAGACACTGTGCCGCCTTGCTTGAGAATGTAAGACATGGCCGCTTGATTGTCCATTTTAGGCGAACCACACGGCCCCTGCACCAACACCGGAAGCACTCGAACACCTTGCGGACTGCTCTCAGTTCTAACACATTGATGTGTAGGCTGACCTCGCTCGGACCAGAGGCGGAGGCTGAGTGCTTCGCCCAGGACCCCCAACCTGTGAGGGAATCTGTCTGAACTGAGAGGGAAGGTGTCGGGTGTCGAGGGGATCCCCTGGACAAATTCCGGCGTCCGTCCACCATCGCCAAGTGAGGGATTAACCACTCTGGCGCTATGAGCATAATCTGCGTAGCCCTGCGCAGTGGGACCACAGCTGAGCTAATGCTTGCTGAATTGGTCGCATCCTCAACGCAGCGACGCCAAACCCGTCCACTGCGCCGCCATGTTGCCGAGCAACAGCGAAGCCATGTTCGGGCCGCCTTAACGGGGACTGGAGGAACTGTAACACAGTCCCCGGACTTTGACGATGCGGTCCGAGCAAGGAAACAATCCCTAAGCGCCCGTGTTGAATCTGGCTCCCAAGAATATCAGATCCTGCGTGGGAACGAGGTCTGATTTCTTGAGATTGATAATCCAGCCCAGTGACACCAGAGTATCCAGCACGCGACAGTGTGGAGGCTCTGCTTAACTGAGGCCCTAAGGCCGTAAGAAGCCAATCGTCCAGGTACGGGTGACAACACCTGCCCCGAGACCTGGCTAACTGAGCTGGGATTAGCATAAGTTTGGTGAACACCCTTGGCCGCGTGGAGATGCCGAAGGGCAGCGCGAAACTGGTAGCACGCCCCGTCGAAGGAGAACCGGAGGTACTTCTTGAATTAGAGTGCATTGGAACATGGAGGTATCGTCTTTGAGATCGATTAACGTAAGCCAATCCCTGTCTCGACGGAGGAGATCACTGACCTGAGTGTCTTCCATCCTGAAAGACGGCACCTCCAGTAATTTGTTCAGCCCTCTGAGATTCAGAATGGGTCTGAACCCTCCATCCTTTTGGTCACGAGGAAGTAGGTGGAATAAAACCCCTCTTCGCTGACTCACAGGAACCACCTCGATGGCGCCTTGGTCAGTAAAGACTGAACCTCGGCACGGAGGTTCTTCCGCCTTGTCGGGGTCGGCACAGGCGCAGTGCAACCCCGGACAAGGACGGAGGATCGGCCCACTGTGGGTGGAAATGGCCATCCCTGAGCCGTGGACAGGACCCAGGGATTTGAGGTGGCTGCCTCCCACTCCCGAGGAATAGGGACAGCCGCACGCACCGGGAGGGGCGGTGGCAGAGGTAGTGCACCCCACCGCCGGCAAGTCTCGGCATGCGGAGTGGGGGCAACAAGGGCTCTGGGGAATGAATCAGTGGGGAAGCCGGGCTGGCTTCCCCTGCCCCGAAAAGACTGCCGCGCTGGAGCAGGCTTGCCCCTGCCTCGGCGCGATGCTCCGCTTTGACTGCAAAGGGGCAGCCCACTTAACAACATCCTTCGCCGAGGCAGAAGGGTAAGCCGGACGCGAAGGGAGGGCCGATGGCGAGGAGCCGGAGGGCTGCTCCAACAAAGGCTTTGAGTCCTTAAAGGTAGAGACAGCCTCCGCGGCCTCCCTTACCACCTGCAAGGCCCCAGGGAACAGGGAAGATCCCATGGTATAGGGCAATGACAGTAGAGCTTGCTGTGTGGTCGGGCGAATACCGCCACAGACAGCCACAGGCGGCGCAAGCTCCATGACGGCACCATCATCTGGCTGGCACAGCACGAATGCTGTCCCGAGCCAGATGCGAAAGTGTCGCGTCCGTTAACTGAAGGCGACCGACTCCGATGAATCGGCACGCCAGCGCTGTGGGCCACCAGCTGTCCTGCAGCGCCCGACAGGTAGGCTGAATGGACTGCTACTTTAAGTTGCTGGGCGGCGCGCGGTAACATTCTTCGAATGACGGTAGGCAGACTTCAGCGGCAGTGGCGTACTAGCGGCCGAAAAGGGGAGGCGCTGCCCTGCCTGGCGAGGCCAGGGAAGACGAAGACGCGACCCTCCTAGCGTGACTGAGGCAAAGAGCGCTTTTCGTCCACCACTGGTGGTTCGAAGAGTGGTCCGCACCTAACTGGTACCGCCGGCCGACTTCAGGCAAATCAAAAGCGGCGAGTACCAGCCAGGAGCGGATTCACCACCTCACTGACCAGTGATGGGAGAATGCGTAAAGCGTGCCTCTGCGACCTGGTTAGGTCGCGAACGCATACTCCCGAGCCGAAACTCCAGCTGGGTCGGGTGCGGGGCGGGAACAGCCACCCGCGGCAGGACTTCGGCGATCTTATCCTGAACCTGCCGCAGGGACGAGGGCAAGGAGTACGGCACTCCGCCTCCGATTCCACCGTCCCTTCCTCCTCCTCCTCCATATCGACTCGGCAGAATCCTCGGCCGCCATAATCTCAGACTCCTGAGAGAGCGCGGTGAGACGCCAGAGGCAGGACCAGAAAAACTCATAAGGTCAAGAGGAGCCAGGGGAAAAACATCGCAGCCCTGCCGGGAGGAACCAGCGCCAGGTCAGCCGAAGTCGCCCGAGAGGTGCCGCAACAGGCTTCGGGCAACCCTGACTGGCTGCCGGCGCCGAGGTATCCCGAACTGGTGGGCGCCTGGCGACCGCCAGTCGGGACACCAGGCAATGACAGGGGCAACCCTGTATCGCCGGCACCAGGCACCTGTGACAGACCAGTGCATAAAGCCAGGTCGCCACCAGACGCCGAGGGCATGCCTTCACCAGGGCCGAGGTATCCCCGAACTGGTCGGCGCCTAGGTGACCGCCAGTCGGGACACCAGGCAATGACAGGGGCAACCCTGTATCGCCGGCACCAGGCACCTGTGACAGACCAGTGCATAAAGCCAGGTCGCCACCAGACGCCGAGGGCATGCCTCAGCCAGGGCCGGCCAGGATCAAGCCGCCGCGGGCGTTCTCGAGCGGAGCTCGGGTCGCAGCCAACCCCCAGATGTGTCAGCCCGCCCCGACGATCGGGCGCTGAGCTCCTTACGGAACCCGCTAACGCCAGATCAATCAGGGACTTGACTGACGACATCTGCTCCTGGTAAAAACGGTTAACGAATCAACAGGAACACTTTTACAGGTGCTGAATCAAGAGGGGGTGGCGGGTACAGAGATGGAAGCAGTAGGAGATGCAGAAGGGGCATGAGTGCGCGTGAAGACGAAGCTTTGGTCGCCTTTAGCTTTTTGGGAGCCGGCTCGGCGTGGGAAGCGGCCCCGTGGACCCCTTTTTTACTATGGAGCGCGGGACGGGGATCCTGTGCCCAGAGATCACCCCCACCGAAGCAGGTTGTTGTAAAACAGCGTGTCTATCCGCCCTACCGAATGGTTTGGGGCGAGAACATGGCACATGCCGCACACCCTCTTCCTCATGTTCCTTCTGCACTAAACAGCGTAAAGCAGACCTCGTGGGAATCCCGTGACGGGAATTGCAGCAAGGCGAAGTACAGGGTTTAAACTGCAACAAGTAAAACCTGTGCAGCAATCTACCCTACACCCACATACAAATACATGTAAAAAGACGCGATGGGCGACACAACTAATGCGACAAACGAGCATGCAGTTGACAACCTAGTACACACTGCAGCATAACTAACAATTCACGGTTTTTAGCGTAATATAGAAAATGCGAAAGCAGTAGACATACGCTCTACACGCACAAAGATACAAATAAAAACCACTAAAACCACCTGTAACATTGAAAACCACATGGGAAACCAATGAACAGGAAGGCTAGCGAAGGGACCTGTCCGCCATCTTGACACGCACTAGCGTTTTAATCTGGCGACAGGTACCGAAGTTACAACGAGAAATTATGAATGAAAAATTCAGAAAAACCTCCAATTACGCCCATGCAGGGAAAAAGAGAACCATACATACAGTTGCAGTTTCTGAAACACTCATAACTCTCTTAGTCGCAAGGAAAAACCTTCTGGTATGGACCCACGTCTTGTCGGTACAACGACAGCATGGAAAGTGAGGTACGAGGTTACGGTCTAGAGTTACCTGCTCTTGGCTGTAGGGGGCCGGAAGGCCCTGTAAGGGTGGTCTCACAAGACAAAACGTAGTTTTTGTTTTGTAAATATTTTATTCAAATATTGTTACAACTGTCGTAGGGAATTTAAATGGACATTTAAATGCTTATAAGTACCCCAAGGAGGAATATATAAAAAAGAACCAGTGATTGGTTCTTGAGGTATCTCGCTGACAAGCTTAACATGCAGACTAACATGCTGAAATCACACTGTGATGAACCTGGGTACCAAGTATGAAAAGAATCCAGTCAATGGTTCTTAAGATATTCCAATTCGTATGTACGGATGCATGGAGCCTAATACTTTATCCCCCGCTTCACGTTAAGCACGCAGTGGGCGATAATAAAGCAGTGAATGTTGGTCAAAATAAATGTGTACATAGTGAATTCAAAAACAGGTTATCGAACTGTTTTCGAACCCCGTGCACTGCATGCGGCATATTATGACGCCATACAATTGTAAGTGATACAGCTTCTCGGCAGAGAATTTGCCGGTTACCATGGCAGTGAGTAATATTTTTTCCAGTTGTCACCCTCCTGGAAGGGGTGACACAGCAACTTGTTAAAGCGGCATTAGCCTGTGAAATTTAAGTATTTTACAAGAAGGTAAGATGAAATACTGTGTCCTGATACACCAAGATACCCTCCATCTCACTTCAGATATGTCCAGTTATGCCTTGAAAGTGGACCCACGAAGATCCAAGTTAGAATTGGTCTTCAGTAACCCATACTTGTCGTAAGAGGCGACTAACAGGATTGGACGGTCAGGCTCAACTTGGTTGACACGTCATCGTATCCAAATTGCGCAGATAGATACTCTTGATGTTGATCACTGGAATGTCTGGTCCAGACTCGATTATTTAGAGACTGACGCCATATAGCTGGAATATTGCTGAGTGCAGCATTTAAGAACCAACCAACCAACCTTTGAAAGTGCTTTTGTACTGATTCAAAAGCTGCAAGAACTCTCATGTAAACTTACTTTTTGAAAGATAGAAAGGCCACCTGATTCTTTCCTATAACTGTAGTTTATCTATCATGTCAGCTATACTAATGTGAAAGACATAGGTGTTGCTTAACTTCTTTTAAGCAGCATAAGTCAAAAGCTAGTTCGAGAAGTCTCACAAGTCAAAAGACACTGACAGAACTTGAATTCTCTCAAAGGGAGACAACTTTGACTGGACTAGGACATACATATCATAAGTAGCCAGCCTGAAGGCTGGAGATCCAACTTTAAAAAAATAATCCCATGGGTTTCCAATGTAGTCTCCCATTCTCTACTCCCCAGCAGTGTAGATGTTTTCTGTCCATGAGTGACAGGAGTGTAACAGCCATGGGTGCCTGGTGAGAACCTTGCCAGGACAAAGGTTAAGCTTGGAATATACTACTAGAATAAACATGTGCCTTATAGTAAATGTCCAACAAACCTTCCTCTACATATTTTGAAGACAAAAGACAGACTCACAGATGCAAAACTTCATAATGGTCACTTTCGTAGCTTACGGTGATAGACTAACAATGACTGGTCGCCATGAAATTGTTTCTCTTTCTTCTCACACGCTGGCATATTATTCCTAAGGAAAATTGTATTTTTTCCCCTAACATGCAAATTCATAAAAAAAGTGAAAATTTCCAGACACTTTCCCGCTATGGATAAGCTAATTAGCTTGTGATACGTCAACACTGTACATTCTCACCTGACAGTGCCGTAACCCTGGCAAATCTCCATGGCTTCCTTGCTCCCCTTCCAGAACAGCATCTCCATGAACACCTTCTTGTTCTGTTCTGCAGTCTCAACAAACCGTCGGACAATGTGGGTAGCAAACTTGACCATCTCCTGGGGACAATGAAAAACAGCTGACAATTGATATCTTACAATACTTATTTGAAGAAAACACTGTCAACTGAATTCAGAACATCAAACTTGAGAAACTATAAAATCTTGTAAACACAGTTACCAAGGGCCACTGAAAACACATCTATATTTTGAGACAAGAAGAGAGGCAGTATCGGTGAATGAAATAGTCTTGAATGGTCACATGCCCAGATGGCTTTTAAAAAAAGTTAAAGTCCATGCCACACTTCTGTGACTTCACTATCCCTGAAACTGTCCATCCATAATTCCTTGTTGAAACTATGATCGTATTAAAACAAGAAGTCTCTACGCCATACCTACAATATTTCATGGATGAAACATTTATGAATGACCTTCAAAACAACCTTGACATCAAACACAAGCATGACATGATGGGTGTGAA
Source organism: Haliotis rubra (assembly GCF_003918875.1). NCBI lineage: Eukaryota > Metazoa > Mollusca > Gastropoda > Lepetellida > Haliotidae > Haliotis > Haliotis rubra. Next base: position 734,521 of record NW_025765037.1, read on the forward strand.
GTTAGTTACTTTGAATCAATCTTAATTGCTTTATAAAAACCTAATTTTTCATGAATTATACCAAAATGTCATGAAATGTGAATATTTCATAACTTGACCAATAGTAACCTTGACCGTATACATAGGTAGTCGTCAGTATCATCTTGTCCCGAAACAAAATATCAGGGGACTTGAGTGAAATTTTCATAATAATTCCTGGCTACAAACAAGAGTTGTCAAAAACCTGTCTAGAAAAAAACCCATCCACTTGTTGTCTTGCCAGCAGGTAGACAGTTCTTTTGAACAGTGGATGACCAATGTTCAAATAATGGGGAATCCTGGGGCCTCCTATAGCACTTATAGTATGTAGGGGGCCTTCAAATCTTTAACTTTAAGGCAACGACATGGACCCCCTGATTTTCACAAACTTTCAAACTGGCAATATAACACAGAAATGCCAACCCCAAATTGGTGCAATTAGGAAACTGAGCTCCCTAAGATAGAAAACAATTAGGAATTTTCCAAACAAATTAAGGATCCCTATAAATTGTTGCACTCAAGGAACGAAACTTTTCAATGCCATTACACACAGAGATCCTTATACAACTGAAACTGGTTTGCAGTACTCGGCAGCAGTGTTTGTGAATGTTAAGTGAACAAAATAAACAGTGCGTGGAATTTATCAGGCAGCCTACTCAACTTCCGGATTACTTTCTATGTGTAAACAATCTGAGAACTGCTATAAATAAAGTGTTATATTTATTTAATTATCATCATTTATAGTCAAAGATGACCCTAGCCCTCCAGTAAGTAAGACTATCTACATCTTTGTTACATTTTGAAAAAATCGGAATGAATTTGGCTTTGTCGGGATGGCAGAATTGACATACATTTTTCGGGATGATTCCGATAAATTCGGGAGGGTTAGCATCTCTGATATAACATCATATTATTGATAACGATCATGTCAGGATATACAGTACATTAAAGTTTAACAGTAGGTATACGGTAAAGTCCCCAGGTATTTAATACCCGTGAAGGTCCGGGTTAGAATATTGATCTTTAGTACCCCATGCTTGTCGTAAGAGGCGACTAACGGGATCGGGTGGTCAGGCTCACTGACTTGGTCCACACATGTCATCGGTTCCCAATTGCGCAGATCGATGCTCATGCTGTTGATCACTGGATTGTCAGGTCCAGACTTCGATTATTTACAGACGCCCCGCCATGTAGCTGGAATATTGCTGAGTCTGGCGTAAAACTAAACTCACTCACTCATTCCCCAGGTATTCAAAAGGTGACATTGACATGGCAAGCGTACCCGGAAACGTGAAAGTTTGGCATAGGGGCCCAGGAGAACTTTCTGGAAGACGCGGAATACAGATGCCTGGAAGACCATGGCCGTGTAGCCAAGGTCAAAGGCGACCCGGTGGAGCATCTTGATGATACAGTGGTTGGTATGGTCTGAGTTCTTCTCAAAGTCGGCCAGCAGGATTCCATACGCCTTAAGTATCTCTGGCTTGCTGAACCTGAGTGGGCCGAATCACAAAGTAATCCGTGAGGCATGTTACACAATCACAATGATGTTAAATGTTTCCGTCAGACAGACAAGGAACCATAGGTCTGCCATTTTGTGATTCAAATTTCAGCTGATTCTACAAAAGCTATGGGTATGCAGGGGTATCAGTTTATTTTCTCTGAGCTTCCTGAAGACATGAGCAATTAGTTGAAAACATATTTTTACACACTAAGGCAAAGTTCCGTAAAGTAATCTCAGCACTGAGACTATTGTAGCCCTCGCAATTTAACAAATGCTTACAATGTATGTAGATAGAACACTAATCCCTCTAAGCTTTAGTCTGTAGTTTCACCAACTGAAAAACTTGTCCACATGTTTCATAAACTTATCAGACCCTTGCACATTCCATATTAATAATGTGACATATATTTACCTTACAAACATAATTACAAAACCAAACAATATACTAGCCAGGTCTTGGATGTACCTACGTTAAAATGAACCCTGTGAAGTCAAACTCCTGCTCCGACGTAGATGTCTCCACTTCTTCCTCTGAAACATTCCCACAATGCAACATTAACAACCCATCTCTTGCAGCCACAACCTCAACTATCCAGGCTTATGTTCCACAAGGCACCGTAACTCTCATAGTTTAAAACTGACTTAAAACAGTTGAAACACGAGGATAGATTTGTGGAAGGAAGTCCAGTGTAATATAATGAAACACTTTGAAAATATGTTCAATTTCTGTGACATTTTAGTAATATGGCCCTAAATATCAAATTAAGTGGGTTCTGAGTGCTTTGACAAAACAAAACATTGTCAGACAGGATTGAATCTCATATGATGTGTTTGTAGATGTTAGAAGTAAGCACACAAGACTAATATCAATACATGAGGAGATGATAAACATTTTCACAAATTGACTTTTTATCAGCATTCCAGAAGTTGGTGAGTCAATAATGCATGGATAACAAATTTTTCAATGCCATTACACATAGAGATCCTTATACAACTGAAACTGGTTTGCAGTACTCGGCAGCAGTGCTTGTGAATGTTAAGTGAACAAAATAAACAGTGCGTGGAATTTATCAGGCAGCCTACTCAACTTCCGGATTACTTTCTATGTGTAAACAATCTGAGAACTGCTATAAATAAAGTGTTATATTTATTTAATTATCATCATTTATAGTCAAAGATGACCCTAGCCCTCCAGTAAGTAAGACTATCTACATCTTTGTTACATTTTGAAAAAATCGGAATGAATTTGGCTTTGTCGGGATGGCAGAATTGACATACATTTTTCGGGATGATTCCGATAAATTCGGGAGGGTTAGCATCTCTGATATAACATCATATTATTGATAACGATCATGTCAGGATATACAGTACATTAAAGTTTAACAGTAGGTATACGGTAAAGTCCCCAGGTATTTAATACCCGTGAAGGTCCGGGTTAGAATATTGATCTTTAGTACCCCATGCTTGTCGTAAGAGGCGACTAACGGGATCGGGTGGTCAGGCTCACTGACTTGGTCCACACATGTCATCGGTTCCCAATTGCGCAGATCGATGCTCATGCTGTTGATCACTGGATTGTCAGGTCCAGACTCGATTATTTACAGACCGCCGTCATGTAGCTGGAATATTGCTGAGTCTGGCGTAAAACTAAACTCACTCACTCATTCCCCAGGTATTCAAAAGGTGACATTGACATGGCAAGCGTACCCGGAAACGTGAAAGTTTGGCATAGGGGCCCAGGAGAACTTTCTGGAAGACGCGGAATACAGATGCCTGGAAGACCATGGCCGTGTAGCCAAGGTCAAAGGCGACCCGGTGGAGCATCTTGATGATACAGTGGTTGGTATGGTCTGAGTTCTTCTCAAAGTCGGCCAGCAGGATTCCATACGCCTTAAGTATCTCTGGCTTGCTGAACCTGAGTGGGCAGAATCGCAAAGTAATCCGCGGAGGCATGTTACACAATCACAATGATGTTCAATTTTTCCTCACTAAACAACAACCAATAATGTGAATGGAATTAGCAAAACATTTTGGTTCTAGACTTTGAACAGACAGACAAGGAACCATAGGTCTGCCATTTTGTGATTCAAATTTCAGCTGATTCTACAAAAGCTATGGGTATGCAGGGGTATCAGTTTATTTTCTCTGAGCTTCCTGAAGACATGAGCAATTAGTTGAAAACATATTTTTACACACTAAGGCAAAGTTCCGTAAAGTAATCTCAGCACTGAGACTATTGTAGCCCTCGCAATTTAACAAATGCTTACAATGTATGTAGATAGAACACTAATCCCTCTAAGCTTTAGTCTGTAGTTTCACCAACTGAAAAACTTGTCCACATGTTTCATAAACTTATCAGACCCTTGCACATTCCATATTAATAAGACCGCCTCGCGGGTGTAGTGGTTAGAGTGTTCACCGAGAGCCGGAAAATCGTGGTTCGATCCTCGACCGCCGCCATACCAAAAGACGTTTAAAATATGGTACTTGTTGGTCCCTGCCTGGTGCCTCGCATTAATGGGTACAACAAGGACTGGTCAGCTCGAGTCAGTATAATGTGTCTGAGTGGGGTATTCATGCTTCACTGCGCGCATGGTATCTCAGTGGGCTAGCACCATAAAACCAGCTTAAGTCTGGGCTAGTAGAAGCAGCCGCACATACACATACACACGCATGCACGCCGCCATATGAGAGAAATATTCTCAAGCTAACGATGTAAAACCCAATTTCACCTCACTCTCACCTCACCTCACCATATTAATAATGTGACATATATTTACCTTACAAACATAATTACAAAACCAAACAATATACTAGCCAGGTCTTGGATGTACCTACGTTAAAATGAACCCTGTGAAGTCAAACTCCTGCTCCGACGTAGATGTCTCCACTTCTTCCTCTGAAACATTCCCACAATGCAACATTAACAACCCATCTCTTGCAGCCACAACCTCAACTATCCAGGCTTATGTTCCACAAGGCACCGTAACTCTCATAGTTTAAAACTGACTTAAAACAGTTGAAACACGAGGATAGATTTGTGGAAGGAAGTCCAGTGTAATATAATGAAACACTTTGAAAATATGTTCAATTTCTGTGACATTTCGTAATATGGCCCTAAATATCAAATTAAGTCGTTCTGAGTACTTTGACAAAACAAAACATTGTCAGACAGGATTGAATCTCATATGATGTGTTTGTAGATGTTCGTAAGCACACAAGACTAATATCAATACATGAGGAGATGATAAACATTTTCACAAATTGTTTTATCAGCATTCCAGAAGTTGGTGAGTCAATAATGCATGGATAACAACTTGTTTCTTGCTAACAAGCTGTTGTCCATAAAGTTGTATTGCTTCAAAGTTTTCACAAGTTTCTAGTCTTTACATACTCAGAGATGCCAACCCCAAAGTGTTGCAAATAGTAGTTTCAAGGATCAAAATTAGCAGTTTGACCATAAAATTAGTAGTCAACTAAATACTTAAAATCATGATGGATTCTGAGAAAGATAATATGACACTAATCAAGAGTGAATCTGTAATTTCACATACCCCCAACATCAGATTTCCAAATTATCAGTATTACATTTCTTCTTATCGCCTCTTTAGGTGAAAATGTATTTAATCTAATCTAAAATATATGTTTTGTCTATATAACCAAATTTTAATGAATTTTCTTCAAATTTCTTAGACTTTCTAGTGCAATCGTATTAGCGTAGTTTGAGGCTAAAATTCGTAGCAACTATGATAACATCATAAAGGTTGGCATCTCTGCATACTGCTGGCCAGGTGAGCCAGCTCACCTCAAGGGAGGTTCATAGAACTTTGATCTTGCAACTATGTCTCCTGCCCCCGATTTCTCGAAACAAACTTAAGTTTTCACTCAAATTTCAAACTGAGTTTGACAATTTGAAACAGCTGAATTTTTTACTCAACTGCATTTTTAAAATAAAAAGCCAAACAACTTAATTAATCCATCCACCAAACTCAAATTGTCTACTATGTTTGAGTTTAATATTGATTTCAGTTCATTCTGGGAAATGCATTTTCTCAAATTTGAGTAAAAACTCTAACTTAAGTCAAAACTTAGACTTAAGTTTGTTTCGAGAAATCGGGGCCTGGTTATAGATATTGATTATACTTCTTATCACAAGATAGTCTCGTCAACCTATTAGAGAGTAGAATGATTACACGATGCCATTTAGAAAGTGACTGGAGAGTAGAATGTTTTTACTTTAATCATCTCAGAGGTCGGTAAAATACCAATCTGCTAACATTCCCAGTTGGGCTTGGCACATTGATGAAACTGTAGCCCAACTGATATTTTAAAAGCCACGGACTATTTTGTACACTGTGATGGAGTGTGACATACCTTCCTGTTGTGGTTCCTCCCACTCTTCAGGTATCAGCTGGGTGGCGGGGCGGTCTGGCTCTGCAACATAAGTTTTGTCATCAACACCTGGACAAACACAATCGCTGTTCATGTTACTTTGTATTCTGTGTGTTGTACTTAGAAATCTATAGCAGCCATGTGTGAAAGGAAAGCCCAAACAATGCAGGACTTGGATGTAAAAAGGATGCTCACCATCTTGACCAAACCGTGAGAGTTACTGATAAATCTTTGATCATATTCTGGGATTCAAACCCATAATAATAGGATCATGGCACACCTAAGGGACACAACTCTGTTGGGGAATTGTGGAACTCTGATAGCCTGTTTGAGAAAGTTTAACCAGCTTAGCTGCTTATGTAAGCAACATTACAAAATTTAACACAGCCATGTCAAAAAATATGGCTTAGACTTACAAGTTCCAAAATGAAAACTAAAGAAATAGTAGAAGATATAGAGGATACTAAACGATCTTCCGTGTAATACGGTATTTCACGGAAGCGAGTTTAGTATTCTGTTTATTACTCTCCAACATAAATTGATAGTAACTGCCTAGGGTGTGATGACTTGAGTCATCTTTCCGCGAGTCAAGCAAGGTCTTATACCATTGTGACAGAGGTACTAGCATTGTTACATAATAACTATAAACAATTATACGTCCGGCATCACGTGATGTTATTACACAATGTGTTATTACACAATGTGTAATAACATTGTAGATTTATTAAACAGTGATATCTTCACCGAGTGAGTGATAAATGGAGTTGATATGGAGACTTAGTACTAAAAATGGTACTAAAAACATACTACTAGACTGACAATTTCAATTCAGTATCTGTAAAATCAGTGGTTCCAAATCAATTCTGAGCACCCTTAATGAGGTTTTGACACACAAAATTCTTATCATTAACTTTATTATTACTTTGTTTTCAAAGTTTCAGGTCCAAAGAAGTGCTGTTTTGAAGATGGTGTCCAAATTGTATGAAGAGAAAATCTGAAGCACTGACAACAGCTGTATGTTTGGTCTAGGTGGGCTAAAGAAACTGGTCCGACAGAGTCTTGCTGAGGGAAGGGAGTGTCAGTCAGCCAGTTGACTCACTCGGTGTTCGTTTGCTTTATGCATTATTCATGTGGTATTATAGTAGGATGATCAGTTGATGTGACTAAACAATAGGCTGGGGTTTGTTTGTCTGTTTGTTAGGTAGGTTGGTTTGTTGTTTAACACCACAATCAGCAATATTCCAGCTTAATGACTGACTGACTGAGTTTTGGTTTTACACAGCTTTTAGCAATATTCCAGCAACATCACAGGCGGGGACACAAGATCCAGCTTAACGATGGCAGTCTGTAAACAATTGAGTCTGGACCAGACAATCCATTGATCACAAGCATGGGATACAATGACTACGGGCGAAACCCTATACCACTGTATTTTGCTTTCAGTTTGGTATACCGTAATGCAATAATTTGGGGGGGGGGTTCATTTTCGGTTTTCGTACCATCATTTTTTAAACCTTTTAAAAAGTGTCTAGAAATGGAATCATTTTGTCAAAATCTATGCATTTCTGTATGAAATGGATCGTACTGAAGGCTTTGTACCGCAATACATACCGTACCATGGTAAGAATGTACAGTTTCACCCCCAATGATGACACGGGTCAACTATGTTGCGAGCCTGACCACCCGATCCCTTTAGTTGCCTCTTACGACAAGCATGGTTTACTTGAAGACCAATCCTAACCGGATCTTCATGGGTCCTGTTTGTTAGGGCTAGCTATCGATATAGATATTAAAGATTGATGATTGTTAACCAAACATAAGTCAATCATAGATAATTATCAGACAAGTGACACTGGGCAAACAGAAATCAACATATTACACATCAGTGGTGACATATTTATGCATGGACTACTGCAGTGTCCTGAACAAAATTTAGAAGTAGCCAATGATTAAAGTATATGGTTTCAATTAAAACTGTATTTCATTGCAATAGTTTATGTACAATATTATTGATGACACAATCAATACTAATTCTTCCACTTGACAATATTTCCGAATAATCGATTTGTTCAGTCAGACCTATTGTTTGTTATTGAATGCAAGACAAAATGGCAGCCGGTGAATGTATCCAATGGTTGCTAGTATGAACAAGTGGTCAGTGTAGACGAACAAGAAATCTAAATCACTAACACATCCACATACAACACATACTGTAAACATATTAATGCAGGGATTGGGAAAGGTTATTATATGCCATACTGTAAAAAAAATCATAAAATTAATTACTATTGATACAGGGCAATTTAATCTAAAGTCAGAATAGCTAATAATCCTGAAAATGGCCCATTGTCAAAGTTCTATCCCAAATGCAATCACGCACAAATGTAATCTTTGATGTTCAGGGTCTAGTCTAAAATCTCAAATAATGAAATGTTCAGAAATCTGTGTTGATGATAAGATGTGACCATGCGAATCTTGATGATGTTCATTTTCTGTTCACTCTTGTTATTTTACCAAATAACCTGAATTGAGCTTGTTAAGCAATGAATGGAAATGAGCTGACGATGTTTTGATTACACTACCATTTTTGATCACGCGATTACTTGCTACTACTTGTCTTATGACAACATTTATAAACGTAATCCAACTTGAAAGAATTGAAAAGGTCAGAAGAGATTGCGAAATGATCCTGCGTGGTTGGAGACGGCTGATGTGCTTGAGTGACCTTAAACAATGCCCAGTGATTGTAACCAGTGATAATTACACGTGGCTTGAGATACCTGTAATGAGGAAGTGGCCTGTATTGGTGTAATGTGTAGTGTCAACACTGCCGCTATTGTTACTTAATTTGCCAATAAATAAGTTCAATGGATATCAATTAGTGTCATGGAAATTAAAGCTCATTTGTCAATTTTATGAGAGATGTCTAAATTGTTGGATTGTCATGATGAAGGCTAACCTGAAGACAATTGAGACAAGAGATTTACGTTTTCTGTCTTTTTTCTGTCTAAGTTCTCAAAAGTAGACATGGTCAGACTGAAATGCTTCATTTTAATAATGCGAGAAGAGTACAGACACATTTTTCGCATTGATAAAATGCTCACATTAATTTCATGATTTACAGTAGTTGCTGATGACAATCTCATCATCATAATCCACACAGGAGTTTTATATAATGAAAATAGGAACAAACTTATCCTAGATAGTTTAGAATTGTGTACATCTCAGACAGCTGGCCATGCCATACTCAGGACCATTGACCTGTGACCTGATTTCTTAAGCATCTGGTCATTACAGGTCAAAATCCCACGGTCAGTATTTGGACATCCTGAAAAGGAGTACCAGAAATAACAGAATCATATACACTGAAAATTGTCTCACTAAACAAAAGGAATGTATGAAAATGACATGTTTTTGAAAACTGACACATACATTTTTTTAATTTTGTAGCATTTTGAGATTTGATAAGAGAGAACTTGATGTAAGTGTCTGGGATTAAGTGACAATTGCAAATTAAATTGCCAAGGCTTGTGGAACAATTTTCCCATGAAATGTGAGGCATTTGTGTTGTTTTCAGGAGTTTAAGCCATAAACCCACTCTGAAGCACGTACTGGTGAAACCAAAGCTCTCCAAACCAACAACATCTGCGGAAACCAGGACCCTCGCTGGTGCCAACTATACTCACAGACACTATGGATGTCAAGTGGCTACTATCCCAGGAACTGCTTGCACTATTAGCCAGCTTCTGTGATTTCTCATCTGTGAATCAATTTCAAGTGGGTGGGCAGAGGGTTGCCTGAGATGGGTTTTACATTGTTTTGAAGAGTATTTAAGTTATTTCTGCATTAATTCTCTTTCTCACTGCACAAAATCAGCTGAGACAGCTGACCACTTCCAAAAACTGTAAAAGTGCATGTATTTAAAGAAGCCTACATGCTTAAGAGTGACTGAGTTTAGCTTATGCCGATTTTAGCAATATTCCAGCAATAACATGGCGGGGGACACCAGAAATGGGCTTCACACATTCTACCCATGTGGGAATCGAACCCTGGTGATCGGTGTGACGAGCAAACGCTTTAACCACTAGGCTACCCCACCGTCCCCTAAGTGTTTTAGATACTAAACTTATCATGTCAGAAGCCATGAACTTTATGAATATATGATTGTTGCTGACATATTATTATCAATATTGTTTATAAAGCTCTAAGTGATGTAGGAACTAAATGTACTGGCAAACACAGAAACACCAAATGGGCAAATCAGGAATTTTAACCACCAACACTGGTTTCTACAAGACTAAATATCATGTTGTCTCTGAGCGAGGTATCCAAGGCACTCATGAGCAAGAGTACTTTAGTGTGAATGACTGAGATTTCTGAGTTTTAGAAAAGTGATAAATTTAGGTTTACGCGGAGACCAAACAGATTGTTTGACGGACAATATGGAGTGCTGATATTATTCAAACAGTGATGATACATAAAAAACAACAGCAACTGATACAGATATGTGTTGTTCCGATTTTTTTCTTATTTTCAAATATCGAACTATGTCTTATGTTTTCCTGAACAAAGAAGTCTACAAAAAAGAAGATTAATAATGTTCAAAATTTAATCAAACAAAATTGGAAGCATAAATTAAATAGTATATATCATTTATCTCATGGTGTGAAGAACGTCATATTTTCACTTGAGTTGTGTATATTATGATTTTCACGTCACTCGATGACAGATACATTTGGGGGTGTGGTGGGCGAGCTGGCTAAGGCGCCAAGCTAGTGATCCAGCAAGCATGAGGTGCAGGGATCGAGCCCACCTGTGACCGGGTGTAAAAACCTTGGAGTCAACTTTGTGTGCAGACTCATTCAGTGTTGTCACAACCCCTAGTGTACAGTACACAACCCTGTGCACTTAAAAGAACCCACGAATCCGTTGGTATATGACCAGATGGTGGCCACGTGAATACGTTTAAACATCTTGTTGCAGGTACAGCAACGTGCAGTGAACTTGGACAAAGTACTGTGACTATGTGTCCCAGTCCACCCAGCTGTGAATGGGTACCTCGTAAGGATGGGAAAACCGCAATAACTCGGTGTCCCTTGTGGCAAGAGTTGTATGCTCCCCAGGGAGTTGAGATTGATAGTAAGATGTGCCGTTGAGATTGACATCCAGTGATCGAGGGAAAAAAAAAAAAATACCAGCGCCTTGAGCATGCACTAGTGCGTGGATATGTGCGCTATATAAATATCCAAAAATAATAAAAAATTAAATAATAAATAGATACATCATATGTCTCTAGACATATGAAGTATCCACTATTTATTTTATTATAAACTTCGTATGCTACTCAATGTGATTTCACAATAGCATTATCTTTTGTTAGCGCCTAGTGGTTAAAGCGTTCAGCTCGTCACGCCAAAGGCTCGGGTTCGATTCCCCACATGGGTACAATGTTTGAAGCCCATTTTTGGTGATGTTGCTGGAATATTGCTAAAAGTGACGTAAAAATAAATTCACTCACTTACTCTGATTTGTTGTTAATCACTACCATGGAATATATGTGGCGATGATGGGAGGAGGTGAAATATGTCAAAAAATGGAATATCACTCCTGAAAACACAACAGGAAATCAACACCCTCCACCTTCGTGGCGTTTAGTGTCAAACACTGCTAATCACTCTGATTCACACCAAAATATTATTCTGTTATATGGAGACCCAAAAACTCACACACCCTAACATAGTTTTCACAAAAAATAACGCAACGATGTTGCGAAAGTCAAAGGAATTTTTGACAAATTAACGCCGCATCAGTAATTCTGCATCTATTCGTGGCAAAACATGACAAAGAAATGTCATGTTTAATTTTCTAAGTCTTTAACATGAATCTCAATGAAAAATATAATTGAAGTTTAACAAAACCTTAACTCTGGTCCTACATTGAAAAATTTAATTTACAGTGGTTGTTAAATGTTGTCATAGACAATAGAGATTTTGTTTTCCATAAAAGTTTCATGTCCATTTAAAGCTGTACAGTTAATGGATATCCATCATTAAATTTAGTGTCAAATTTAAGGAACTATAGCTACCATGTATGTTTCAAATGTTCAATCTAACGAAGGTGAGAATAAATTACAGTAGAATACTTTTATAACGAACACGGCTATAACGAACTGACGGCTATAGCGAACTGTTTTACAAGTCCCAAATAAACCTTATATTATCATATAAAAAGTGAATAGCGAACTACGGATATAACGAACTAATTTCAGTGGTCCCTTGGAGTTCGTTATAAAGGTATTTTACTGTAATCATTAGATTTCCATTTCAGTATGTCACGAATAATATTGTTTGTTAGTTTGTTAGATAAACTCATACAGACATGTATGTATGTTAATCTAACGAAGGTCAGAATAAATTAATCATTAGATTTCCATTTCAGTATGTCATGAATAATATTGTTTGTTAGATAAACTCATACAGACATGTATGTTTCAAATGGTTAATATAACGAAGGTCAGAATAAATTAATCATTAGATTTCCATTTCAGTATGTCATGAATAATATTGTTTGTTAGATAAACTCACATAGACATGTATGTTTCAAATGGTTAATCTAACGAAGGTCAAAATAATTAATCATTAGATTTCCATTTCAGTATGTCATGAATAATATTGTTTGTTAGATAAACTCACATAGACATGTATGTTTCAAATGGTTAATCTAACGAAGGTCAAAATAATTAATAATTAGATTTCCATTTCAGTATGAATAATATTGTTTGTTACTTAAACTTAGACATGTATGTTTCAAATGGTTAATCTAACTAAGGTCAAAATAATTAATCATTAGATTTCCATTTCAGTATGTCATGAATAATATTGTTTGTTAGATAAACTCACATAGACATGTATGTTTCAAATGGTTAATCTAACAAAGGTCAAAATAATTAATCATTAGATTTCCATTTCAGTATGTCATGAATAATATTGTTTCTTATTTTGTTAGATAAACTCACACAGACATGTATGTTTCAAATGGTTAATCTAATGAAGGTCAGAATATATTAATCATTAGATTTCCATTTCAGTATGTCATGAATAATATTGTTTGTTAGATAAACTCACATAGACATGTATGTTTCAAATGGTTAATCTAACGAAGGTCAAAATAATTAATCATTAGATTTCCATTTCAGTATGTCATGAATAATATTGTTTGTTACGTAAACTCAGACATGATGGATGTAATATAAAATTTTCATTCACACATTATTATTGTCTAAGAACGCAGAATCTGTTTCTAAGGAATAACGTTCAGTATAACATTTTGAAACTGATACAATCTTTTTACAATAAAACAAAGAGTTTGATGTCCACCATGACATGTCCTAGATTGACTTATTAACACAGTGAGTGTTAAGTCACGCAGTGCGTGATGACAAAATGTTTAAAACAATTGAACTTTTCACCTCCCACTCCAATTTTCTCTTAACTTCGAAGCAGGAGAGTCCACTGAGGGCAAAAACTCTACGTTCACAAAGACGCATGTAACTTTCTCCTGGAGGTGAATGAAATTGACATTGAGCTGTTGCTTCCTGTAAGGGGAGCAGTGGCCGCATTTAGCCGAGTTAATTAGGGAACACTTAACACAACACACCTACCACTGATGTAATGCGTGATATGCTCAACGCCAGGACAACCCTCCTTGTCAAGACACAAACTGTTCTGATGTACTGGGTTTAGAAGAAAGGATCTCAATTTGACACTGCAATATCATGTATAGAATTAAAACACATGAGTGAATATTGTTTTATGACACTTTTAGAAAGCAGTGGATCCCGAGTGGGTGAGTTTAGTTTTATGCCGCACTCAGCAATACTTCTGCTATTTGGTGGTAGTCTGTAAATAATCGAGTCTGGACCAGACAATCCAGTGATCAGCAGCATGAGCATCGATCTACGCAATTGGGATACGATGACGTGTCAACCAAGTCAGCAAGCCTGACCACCCGATCCCGTTAACCGCATCTTACCACAAGCATGGGTTACTGAAGACCCAGATTGTCATGGTTCGGTGGACCTTGATCATCAGCTGACTGTTTTCCACAAAAAAGCCATTCCTAGTTTGATTAGTTCCAAACAGGATAGATTCAATCAAAATGACATGAGGGATCAAAAGTTCAATGAGGGATAAAAATCTTAATTCCTTGAGTATTGAGACAACTTGTACTTGGAAACATAGACTGACTGACTGACTGAGTTTGGTTTTACGCCGCTTTTAGCAATATTCCAGCAACATCACGGCAGGGGACACCAGAAATGGGCTTCACACATTGTACCCATGAAGGTGAAAACATAGAGGTTGTAGGAGGTAAGGTATGGTGAAAGGGGCTTAATGTTGCATTAAATATTATTGCTGTTTGTTTGTTGTTTATTGGCGCAATATTCCATCTATAAGGCGGCAGTCTGTAAATAATCGGGTCTGGACCAGACATTGTGATCAACATTATGAACATTGATCTCTGCAATTGGGATATGACTGACTGACTGACTGACTGACTGACTGACTGACTGACTGACTGAGTCACTGAGTTTGGTTTTACGCCGCTTTTAGCAATATTCCAGCAATATCACGGCGGGGGACACCAGAAATGGGCTTAACACATTGTGCCCATGTGGGGAATCGAACCGGGTCTTCGGCGTGACGAGACAACGCTTTAACCACTAGGCTACCCCAACGCCCCAATTGAGACATGATGACATGTGTCAACCAAGTCAACCTGACCACCTGATCCTGTCAGCCGCATCTTTACGACAAGCATGGGTTGCTAAAGACCAATTTTCACCTGGATGTTCATGATTGCACTAATATAGCAGTGTGGGAGAGTGGGTATCTAACAATCCTTGTTTTCTCCTCATACTGCCAAGCATCAGGCAGGGTAACAAAAAGTATCATCCCTCAAGGTCTTTGGATGACATACTGCCTCATATCAAACCATAGATCTACCTCTCTCTGGGCAGACAGGTTGGACCACACTTTCAACATCAACTGAAGTCAGTTTAATGCACCCATGTAGTGTGTTTCAATCACATCAAGTCATGCCTGTTTCATGTGGGAAGAAGGTATAATGTGATGCAGGCTACAGTTGTTTACAAATTACCTGAAACTGTTATTTGATACAATGGGCCAGGTGACACATTGTTGTACTAAGAAACTGGACTGTTAGCTGACACATTGTTGCACAGAGTAACTGGACTTTGAGCTGACACAGTGTTATCTGACACATTGCTGTACCAAGTAACTGGACTGTTAGTCGACAGTGTTATCTGACACATTGTTGTACCAAGTAACTGGACTGTTAGCTGACAGTGTTATCTGACACATTGTTGTACCAAGTAACTGGACTGTTAGCTGACAGTGTTATCTGACACATTGTTGTACCAAGTAACTGGACTGTTAGCCGACAGTGTTAGCTGACACATTGTTGTACCAAGTAACTAGACTGCTATCTGATACATTGGTGTACCAAATAACTGGACTGTTAGCTGACAGTGTTATCTGACACATTGTTGTACCAAGTAACTAGACTGTTAGCTGACAGTGTTATCTGACACATTGCTGTACCAAGTAACTGGACTGTTAGCTGACAGTGTTATCTGACACATTGTTGTACCAAGTAACTGGACTGTTAGCCGACAGTGTTATCTGACACATTGCTGTACCAAGTAACTGGACTGTTAGCTGACAGTGTTATCTGACACATTGTTGTACCAAGTAACTGGACTGTTAGCTGACAGTGTTATCTGACACATTGTTGTACCAAGTAAGTGGACTGTTAGCCGACAGTGTTATCTGACACATTGTTGTACCAAGTAACTGGACTGTTAGCTGACAGTGTTATCTGACACATTGTTGTACCAAGTAACTGGACTGTTAGCCGACAGTGTTATCTGACACATTGTTGTACCAAGTAAGTGGACTGTTAGCCGACAGTGTTATCTGACACATTGTTGTACCAAGTAACTGGACTGTTAGCTGACAGTGTTATCTGACACATTGCTGTACCAAGTAACTGGACTGTTAGCTGACAGTGTTATCTGACACATTGCTGTACCAAGTAACTGGACTGTTAGCTGACAGTGTTATCTGACACATTGTTGTACCAAGTAACTGGACTGTTAGCTGACAGTGTTATCTGACACACTGGACTGTTTTGCTGTACCAAGTAACTGGACTGTTAGCTGACAGTGTTATCTGACACATTGTGGACTGTACCAAGTAACTGGACTGTTAGCTGACAGTGTTATCTGACACATTGCTGTACTAAGTAAGTGGACTGTTAGCTAACAGTGTTATCTGACACATTGCTGTACCAAGTAACTAAGTGGACTGTTATTGACACATTGCTGACAGTGTTATCTGACACATTGTTGTACCAAGTAACTGGACTGTTAGCCGACAGTGTTATCTGACACATTGTTGTACTAAGTAAGTGGACTGTTAGCTGACAGTGTTATCTGACACATTGTTGTACCAAGTAACTGTATTGTTAGCTGACAGTGTTATCTGACACATTGTTGTACCAAATAACTGGACTGTTGGCCGACTGTGTTATCTGACACATTGCTGTACCAAGTAACTAGACTGTTAGCTGACAGTGTTATCTGACACATTGCTGTACCAAGTAACTAGACTGTTAGTGGACAGTGTTATCTGACACATTGTTGTACTAAGTAACTGGACTGTTAGCTGACAGTGTTATCTGACACATTGTTGTACCAAGTAACTAGACTGCTATCTGATACATTGGTGTACCAAGTAACTGAAATGTTATCTAGCATCTTGTATGAAGTAACTGTACTGATATCCAACACAATGTTGTACTACTTAATAGGAGAGTAATTTGACCCAGTGAACAAACTGGACACTTATCTGACACAATATACTGAGTAGTGGGACATCTGAAACACTATACTAACGCCAACGGGACAGATATTTCACGCATTGTTTTACACTATATTAAACAATATTGAAAGTCAATTGGACATAATATCATCAGTAAGTCATAGCTTGTTGCTAGGGGGTCGTGTCAATGAGTTTGATTGTTGTAAAAATATTTCAACAATGAAACCAATAGATATTTAACTTTATCCATGTAGGAGAATTGTTTTATGAGAAGCTAGTCTGCAATTTCTGTTTAAATTTAACCCTATAACGGAAAGTAAATTAAACCCTCAATCAGTAGTGGGACATCGATGTGACTTTTGTCTTTCCTGGTATTTTTTGTTACCCGCTTCAATTATTCACTGGAATTCAGGACAAAATATAAACCAAACCACCCCAACCCCCAAAAAACTCAACCAAAACCAAAACAAACAAACAAACAACAAAAACAAAAACAAAACAACAACAACAACAAGACAGTCATCAATATCCCCTGCAATGGCAAAATACTCTTCATGATTATGTCTACGAGTTATGATTATGTCAAATATTTAGGTGTGAATATAGAAAAGTGGAAGGAGAGCATTGAAAGGAGCACTATCACCAATTTCAGTCTAAGTCAAACTTGTTGCCATGGAAACGCCAAAAATATTTTATTCAGAATTCCAAAACTACCAAAAGGCACCAGTACACCACCAGACCAATCTATGTGCCAAGTTTGGTGAAGAAATAGTGAACGGTTTTAGAGTTCTGCTCCGGAAAAGAGCACAACCACCAATTTCAGTCAAAGTGAAACTTGTTGCCATGGAAACGCCAAAAATATTTTATTCAGAATTCCAAAACTACCAAAAGGCACCAGTACACCACCAGATCAATCTATGTGCCAAGTTTAGTGAAGAAATAATGTATGCGCTTTTAGAGTTCTGCTCAGAAAAAGACAAAATGCACGGACGGACCCGGACGGAGGGGAGTCCATTTTAATACCCTGCAATACAGCGTTGCGGGGATAACAAAATAATAGAAAAAACCAACAACCAAAAACACCCGGACATAATCCCCCTTAGCGTAAAAATCGCGTCCACGATAAGGCTGAAATATTGCCGATGTGACGTTAAGTATTAACTCACTCACTTAACGTTAAAAAGGACAAAATCCCCCCTTCTCATCTTTAGCTTTAGATTAAAGGTTCTTTAATCCTTGTTATCATGTTTTGATAGAACAGCTTCATTAACTGATGCGAACTGATGTTTGAACTGATGTTTGATGAAATGATGTGCAATGATCAAATAAATAATAACAAATGAATAAATGTCACATAAAGTGTGAATAAATATATGCTCATATAAATATGTCAAATAAAAATAAATGTGCAATGATGTGAATGTGCTCAAAATGTGTGCTACGTGCTCTTTGACCTTGTTGAAATATTGACAAACAATTAAATGCATATCCTTAACTTGTTTGATTTGTTTTTCCTTGGGGAGGTCTGAGAGATTTTGAGAGAGAGAGAAAGAGAGGTTTTGTCCGGTTACCTATTCACTGTAATACTTCTAGAAGGACAGCAGACATCATAAGCCGGAGATTGTTGAACTTGTTTCTCATGTGATTTAAATGAAACCATTTGTATATTGCTTCCTATACCAAATATGTCTGGCATTGAATTTCCCAAGGAGTCCTTAGCAGTGATACCCCTATATAACACTTGACACATCTTATTATCAACCAACTGAGGACACTCTTCTGGGAAGCTGTAGGGTTGTCTTCTTTTTAAAAGTGATGGGACTAAGTCCAAGCCGCGTTTCAGATTTATCTAGGATTCCAAATTGAAAGTACACTTTGACAAGAAAATCAGAAATATGTGACTGTTGTTTAGGTCAGACAGGCTTAAGATCTATGTGACTTGCTTATGATGGTCGATGGTGGTATTTTTTCAAGAATAAGAACAAAAATATTCCCTGCTCAAAAAATAAAATCCTAATGTTACTGTGATATAAATACTCTTGAAATCAGCGTGAAACGTAAACTCGCTCAACTTATTTTTAGCAAACCAAAAGAGTTAACATGGAAACTCATGTGGGTTTTGCTTTTACTCGTGATTTAAAAAATATATATAAAAACTTCCCTCCTGCCTTTAGGTTTTCTGAGGACAAAAATCTGTAAAACAAGAAAAAAATTGGTCTGGCCTTCGATGTTTTCTATAGGTTCTCAGTTTCCTTATTTCACACCTACATTAACAATATTTCTTAAAAAGTGAATTCAATGCAATAATGATGAAATAATCATTTGTCTGTCCCTCAGTGCTGGTTCTGTTATCTGAGAAATACATGCCACATGTACCTGGTCATCAATACTGATCCCAACTATATCAAAATAGTATAATGATTGTATTTTGGGCCATTGTATTTTGGGCCGGAGGAGTGTTACTGAATAAATGTCTGTCTGTCGGTCTGTATATCAAACTATATTGAAAACTGTCCACTGCCATTTTCTAAAACAAGGGGTCAACTACCAGCCTCTGAAATAAATCCCAAGATACCCAGAAAAATATATTCAAGATGATCATACTGAAGAAAGTTCCTTGTGTAATAGAGCTTTCCACTCAAGCAGACAATTTTAAATTTTGTCCTCCATAATCACAAGTTTTTTTGGTTTTTTCAACTGCGAACTTTGATATAGTGCTACTGTGCGACATGTGACAGACAAACAATGCTCATTGACATGGAAATGAGAGTCATAAACAGGAAGGAAGTATACAGCTGAGTGTTGAATACTACAAGATGTCGCTGTGGTAATTGTGTAATTGTTCCTGATCCATGACTGGACGTGCTGCCCCATCTCCACCCCACCAGTCTCTTGACATGACTAATCTAGGGAACTGCATAGAATAAGAGAGACTAGATAATATTTCCAAATGAGTGCCCGTGGCAGACAAATTCGAAAATTATCTCTATTTTGTCATACATGTAGATTCGCCTGCAAAGTTTAACTTGTATAATTTTCACATTTTATTTAATTATACCATATAAACTAAATGTAAAGTATTTTTATTTGGTCAGTTTATGATCATCTTTGCAATAATAAGTAATTTAGTTCATTTTTATAACTGGAATTTAAAATTTTTAATATCAGTTTGATTTGAGAGATGTAGATGATTATCAGGCTCTGGGAAAGTCATGAATCCCCGAAATAGTGAGAAAAGAAGAAAGAAAAGAGAAAGGAAAAAAGTAACTTTTAAATAATAATTTTAAAAAGTACTGGTACCTAGCAGGTTTGTCATAATCTAGTCTATGTTGTAAATCAGTATACTATGAATATACAGTGAGTACAGTCAGAATGCAGTGAGTATACAGTGAGAATAGAATGATAATACAGTAAGAATACAGTGATTAAATGGAAATGGGAGCTTGAATAGTGAGTTTGTATTACTTACATTTTGAGTGAGCCATACATTTCCAAAGCCACAGGAAACCCAGCACTCAGCAATATTCCAGCTATATGGCAGCGGTCTGAAATAATTGAGTCTGGACCAGACAATCCAGGGATCAACAGCATGAATATCGATCTACTCAACTGAGATATGATCACGTGTCAACCCAGTTCGCAAGCCTAACCACCCGATCCCGTTAGTTGCATCTTATGACAAGCAGGGGTTACTGAAGATCAATTCTAACCCGGACCTTCACTGGTCAGAAATGGGAGTGAGAACATCCATACTGTGATGCACTGATATCCATATGGTCACAGCTCATATCCCTAAGTCAAACACGTAGCCAATGTTATTCCCAAGGCAAAAATCAGATCCACAGCTTCTTCATAAGCCCTGAAGATCGCTGACTAGGTTGACACATGTCATCATATGCCAGGTGCATAGATCAATGCTCATGCTGTTGATCACTGGATTATCTGGTCCAGACTAGGATTATTTACAGACAGCCATCATAAGGCTGGAAAATTGCTGAGTGCGACATTAAACAAAACAAAATCATGTCCACTTGTACAGGTTCTTCCACAGCAACTGTACATATAAGTATCTTTTGTCATATCTCATACTGACTGTATAGGTAATTATAGTATTCTACTGATGAAAATTCTGCGTCCCTCTCATGCCATTGATTACTACACTTCATAAAACCATATTAAGATTAAACATCTTAAAATGTGACCCTACAATATTGATGCAATGTGTAATTTAGTCATCAAAAACATTTTTTCAAACAGGAAATAATTTTAAATTATTTTTTTTAAAAACTAGCATCACATATATAAGGCATGCTCTGGGTCTGTCAATTAAATGGAAGTAGCTGAGTGTTAGGAGCGGTGTTCCACTTGGGATTCAAAGTGGCTACTTTCCCTTCCTTGTACAACTAGCAGCTGATCTCTATCAAACTCAGGATACATTTGAATCAGATTTCGCATTTGAAAATAACGACATGCATCCTCTCTCGGACTGAGCTTCAGAAAGAGCCCGAGACACATGACACAGGTCTTGTGCCAGTGGTAGTCACATGGTCCTCCGCTCCGTTGATGGACATTGACAGGGTCGTCCCGATGCAGGGAATCTTGTGATCAGAGAGGACTGTCATTTTACAAATACTTTATGTGTTGTTTCTGTGTTTCATGTCACTGACAAAACTTTAACAAAGGATTTTCAGATTCACCCAAAGGATTTTCGAAACTGGATTTTGTTTTCATCATACTTCTCAAAAGGAGGTTTTTGTAGACAGACGAGGATCATTCAGAGTCTGAGACAATTGTGTGCAGGTCATCAGGAATACAGCCAACATCAGTCAGTGACAGCTAAACATTCCTTGTGTATAGTAGACATTTTGTTTTATGTCATATATTCTAGTATTGAAGAGTTCATAGCGTGCCCATTATGGCTGGCCTGTCCCCTGTGTTGCTGTGTGTTGTGTTTGTGGCGGCGGCATCGGTCTGCGTGTCGGCATGTCCTCCCAGCTGTACGTGCCATGAGTCGAGGGTACACTGCTACGGAAAGCAGTTACGTGACATTCCTAAAAACATTCCTGCTGACACTACATACCTGAATCTAGCCAGAAATGATCTTGAAACCATCAACAGGGATCGTCTCAGTCACCTCACGGCACTAACCGAGCTGTCGCTAGGCAACAACAACATCCAAACCATCCAGCCTGACACTTTTGCTGGTCTCTCAAGTCTTGAAACCCTGAACCTCAACTCCAACAAGTTGACAGCTCTCCCTCCGGGTCTGTTTGAAGGTTTGGGGAACCTCAGCTCCATCCTCATAACAAACAACAAAATTGTGAGTATTGAGGGTGCATTTCAGAACCTCTCCAACGTGAAGCGAATGGATCTTGGGAACAATAGGATAGATGAACTTACAGACAACACGTTCCAGGGCATGAAGAACCTTGTGTATCTCATGATGCCAAATAACAAAATCAAGAAAATCTCCTCGAACTGTTTTGCGCCACTTCAAAGTCTGACATACATCGTGTTGAAGAAAAACCCTATCAAAGACGGCAATCGCTTATTCACACTGAATCATCGCCTGTCGTACATTGATCTTGGTGGATGCAGTTTGAAAGAAGTACCCTCGGGGTTGCCATGGGCAACACGGTATCTTCAACTGAGTAATAATAACATCACTAGGATCAACAAGAGCACCTTCTCAGGAACACGCCACTTAAGCATCATAGCACTGGATGAAAACCAGATAACCCGCATTGAAAAGGGAGCATTTTCTGGAATCAGAGAACTACAGGAACTGTGGCTCAATGCAAACAAGCTGAAGAAGATACCATCGCCATTTTCCCCCAAGGTAACAAAATTGCAGATAAGTAAAAACAGAATATCTAAGATATCCAAAAAAGATTTCCCCAAGAATTCGGCACTTTCTATCCTAACACTGAGCAGTAATATGATTAAAACAATTGAGCCTGGGACATTTAGCCAGTCTAAGTTCCTAACAGAACTTTACCTTAGCGGAAATAAGATAACAACACTGCAGACGGGCGCTTTTGCCGAGCTCGGAGAACTCCAAACATTGTCTCTTAACAATAACAAAATGACAAGTATTCAGAAGGGATCGCTCGCAGGACTGACTGCTTTGAGTACACTAGAGATGGCTTTCATTGTGGACATTGAGACGAATGTGGTGGGAAATATATTTGCTGATATATCGGACCTACAGTCCCTTGATCTTCAGCTCAGTCCTGCCATATCCCGGCAAGTTCTGAACTCTGATGACATGATTTCATCTCTTCTCAACGTAACTCACATAAATCTGATGGACAATGAGCTGAAAACCTTGAATCCCAACCTGCGGACGTACCTGCGTAGTGTTCAGGTGGTCAAGCTTGCTGGGAACAAGTGGCATTGTGACAAGCGACTGCAGTGGCTCAGTGCATGGATGAAGTCACACAAGAAACTTTTCTTCATGGACAGAAATGTTCAATGCCACACTCCATCATCACTTAAAGGTTTACCCCTGTCTATTTTAAAACCGTACCAATTTGCTGCTGTCACCACGACCCTGCAGCCATCAACAACAACAGCAGCGACACCAGAAGCACAGGCATCTACAACATCTGGACCAACTAAAAAGACTGTTAAGAAGTCAAAACCAAAGCCGCGCAGACGGACCACAGCAATCCCTCCTACCAAGATTGTGCTGACGAAGATGGTGACAAAAGTAGTGACACAGAGATTCTTTGTGTATCCTAGTTCAACTCCTAAACCAAAGGTAAAGAAACCTTCAAGGAAAACAAGAAAACCAAGGAGAAAGAAGACCACATCTCAGCCTCGTCCGCGGACAACCATAGCCACCAGGAAAATGTCAAGGACACACAAAACACCAAATATGGTCATTACTACAAAATCTCCTTACACACAACAAATTACATCGGGAATGCTAACAGGAACATCTGCAACTCCGACACCAAATGACGGAAATCACAGTGATGAAGATCCTCTGAGGAAGTCCAGCAAAGACAGCTCTATCAATACTGGGACCCCAATGAATTCTCCAGATGACCTTGGAAGAGGAAATACCTCTAACCAAACAGCTCAGTCAACCAATTCCTCGGACTCTGATCAGTCTCAGCAAGCAGCAATAACTACAACAGGTGGGGTCGACATGAAGACCGTCATCATCGCAACCTGTGTCACCTGTGCTGTGGTCCTCATCATCCTGGGCGTCGTCATATTCTTCGTGATTCGATATCGCCAGAACAAGCTTGTGTATCACCGTGCGCTGCAGTATCGACAGGACTACAACGATGTTGTATTTTTCGTAGGTGAACCTATGCCTGAACTAATGATTGACACTAAACAAAGAGCTGTAAGGTCAAGGTCAGACCGAGGGTCAACATCATCCCGGCCCAGTGAGGACATTACCAATGACCTTGATGCGAGTATGAAAGTTTACACTTGGGGTGACGAATAAACTGTGTACACATGACAATAGTAAGTGTAAGTAAACCAAATAATAATAATGACAATAATTATTATGTGCTATGGTCTATACAGTGTGTCTGGGCACGGATGCACACAGCTCCACAAACACTTTTTTCCACCTGGTTAATGGAACAGCCTGAACTTGATTTTATTCTCTGCTTCCTGGGAAGTATACATCCCAAAGTGCCTGTGAGTCACTGGAAGGTTAGCATTTTTTGGCAGTAGATAAAGTGTAGGTAACTGTAAACAGTTGCGTTATCTTACACAATTTCTTAATGTCTGCATATCACAACGATGAATCTTTCATTAACTGCAAAAACGGAGAAGTAGTGTTTTTATCCCATAGTTATGCTAACAATAATAAATGTTCAAAACACAATTTTACTCAGTGATTGAGTCACTTAATTCATTATATATTGACAAGTGACATGCAGTCACATTTATCAGTAGAAACCCTTATCGAAGCAGCGTGTGAAATTTATGCTGGTTCTGTGGTCCTGGCTAGTAAAAATTCATCAGGACCACTAAATGCTACGATTGCAGTGGTCCTGGTGGCCAGTGAATTTTGTATTGATGGTTAAGTAAATCTACGAATGTTATTTGGACCAGTGAAGTAGACAGGACCGCTAGTTATTGTCCACTCACTGGCCCTGTGGTCTAGTGGGAAATTTGGAAAGGTTTCTTTCCCTGTCTAAGGATATATGAAAGGCAGGGGTTCAACATTTTTTTAAAAAGTCACTTGCCACAGGGCAAGTGACTTTAAGAAAGTAACTTGTCCTGACAAATTTTCCACTTGCCCTGATTTCAGGAAATAATCATGATGATGTAATTATGAAAGAATAAATCAACATTGTATTTGAGGTAAATGTTTACTGGACTATTTATTGAAAAGTGATAAATAGCAAAGAAAGATAACTCTACTTCATTATCATTGTGAAATGTAATAGCTTCATTTTGAGCAGATATTAAATTAAATCAAAGTTTATTTGCAGTTTGAAACCATAAGTGGAAATTATCTAGTAGTCCACGGACAAGTAAGATACCATTATTTGATTGCCCGAAATGAATACTGACTTGTCCCGGGCGTCGGGCAATGGGATTTTTGAACCCCTGGAAAGGTCAATAATACATTGGGAGAGAAGGCATTGCTTTTACATATGGAGTTGTTCCTTCTATGCAACCTCATTTTCATATCTGTCATATCGTGATAACAAGTTTATCAGTTTTGCTTATCGCATCCATAATACTAGTCATAATCCTAAGATAAATAATATTAATTGACTCTTTCATAAACAACTCAAACTTGCACTGTAATGGTGTGTAAGAGTATATTGCTTGTGAATACTTGTAAATAACTAAATGATTTGTATAAATATTGCATTGTAGGATATAGAATTATATTTGTTTCGACACATATAAGATTATCTCTATTTTATTATGAATTCATACTCATATAACATATATTAATACTTCACATTTATTTTATATCAAATTCATATATATATATGTATACATATTTCTATGATCTTATTAGGATATTACATGACTCAGACTGTCCTGAAATCATTCGAGATCTGTCTATTTAATGTTTCTGTCGTGATGTAAATTCCAATGGGTCTCAGAAAAGAGGTAGTGCCTGAGAACTGGGGCTGTCTATAAATATTGACATAAAATTTACTACTTATCATGTCTTTTGTTAGAAATGATGTATCAAAATAAAAACTTTTCCAGTCCATATCAATAATGCAGTTTCCTGTTCATGACAATGGTTCTAAGATTTCTTTGTGTGCTCCTCAGCCCAGAGTAGTTGATACTCCATAAGACTTCCATAAGCTCATTTCAAACTATTGATTTATGTAAAGTAGCAAGATTCTGGAAGAAAAGAAAAACTAGTCCCTCTGGATTTTCACGATCTCCTGACATGAGTGTGTTAAAACAAAGCAACCAATCAGAGACCTTGTCTCACTGAGTAATGGGCATTTGAACTATGTGAATCGAAAGCATGGCTGTCATTGGTCAGCAGTATTTCCGTAGAATGCTTTCAGGTTACCATGCACACAAGCTGCTCTCCATATCTTTAGGTTAATAATTTGTGGTAAAAAGGAAAAAACAAATGTAATAAGTGAAAGGGCAAGCATAATGGTGTAATTTTAGCTTCTTAATTGTAACTATCACAGCAAAATCATCATGGTTAAGATCTCTGATATATGATTATTACCATATGAATTAAACAATCTGTGGGTAATAATGTTTTTTCAAGGATCTGAAGTGTAAAGAATTATTGAAATATCCCAGCCTTGCTCTCTGATTGTAAACATATCACTTTTGAACATTAAATGCAATATCTGTTCAAAAATAGCCAAATCCATGACACAATCTGGAATAATTCACAAGGTCTTAAGAGAAAAAGACGTAACAGAAGCTTCACATGTAAAGCCATAAAGACATAATCTGTTATCAATGGGAGACAACTCTAGCAAGAACCTGCTTCAAAATGACACTGCTGACCTTCACAGGATAAGGTCATTGAATGTATTCTAGATTACTGTGAAATGTTTAGTAACTGTAAAAAAATATCTTTTGAAAAATAAACAGTATTAAATTCAATCGATCTTATCAATGTTTGTATGTGTTTTAGTAGTTTTACTCACTCGGTAATGGAGCCATGAAGATCTCCCGCAATGCCATGAACTCGTCTTCCGGGGACATGTTCTGTGTCCCGAACTCATCACGCTCCGGCCACACCTCCCTGTAACCATAGCAACACATGCACAACATATTCACATCCTCAGCAAATGTGTCCTTTACTGACATGTTGCAGCTGTTGGCAAGGTGATCAACCCCCTGCCAAATGTTTCAGAAAGCTTTTGGTTGGTTGATTTGTTGTGCAATGCCGCACTCAGCAGGATTAATGCTACATGGCGGTGGTCTTTAAATAATCATGTCTGGACCAGAATATCCAGTGATCAAGAGCATGAGCATTGATCTATGCAACTGGGATACAGTGACATTTGTCAACCATGTCAGCAAGCCTGACCACTCAATCCCGTTAGCCGTATCTTATGACAAGCTTGGGTTGCTGAAGACCAATTATAACCCGGATCTTCGCGGGTCTAGAAGGCATCCATGACATGAGAGTGTAAGTTGAGTCTGAAGACACACAGGCACATCTGCTAGGCCAGAGTTAAGTTTCATCTAGTACCTTGCAATATGATACATGTCAAGATATGGATGGATACCATCAGTATCATGATACACATGAAAAAGTAAGAATGCTGAAAAGCAGCTCTAAAGGCTCCTGCTCCATCTTCATACGTGTTAACTCATTTAATACATCAAAAGCAAAAACCTTTATCAACAGAGTGAGTGAGTGAGTGAGTGAGTTTAGTTTTACGCCACAATCAGCAATATTCCAGCTATAAGGAGGCAGTCTGTAAATAACTGAGTCTGGACCAGTCAATCCAGTGATCAACAGCATGAGCATCGATCTGCGTAATTGGGAACCGATGACATGTGTCAATCAAGTCAGCGAGCTTGACCACCCGATCCCGTTAGTCGCCTCTTACGACAAGCATAGTCGCCTTTTGTGGCAAGCATGGGTTGCTGAAGACCTACTCTACCCCTGATTTTCACGGGTCTTATCAACAAAGAAAACAAAAAAGATCGGAAGTTTTAAATGAAGGGATGGTTATTAAAGGTTATTACTACTAAGTCGAGGACCACCCCCAAATCCTTTTGTTCTGCCTTTCTATTCTCAGTGTTCTCCATGTGGTTCAAGATATGTCAAATAAAATAACACACATCAAAATTATCCTTTGCAGGTAAAATGGCTCCCTTTTTAGCATTTGCTATTTTTACCATTGCAAAACTCAGTTCATGAGTTCATGAAGTGTTCATCAACTTCAGCTAAAATCTTCATGAAGACACACTTCACAAAGACTTTATCAACTTCATGAAGTTATTTTACACTTCATGAAGTTATATTTATATATAAGTTTGCAACTTTGACCACCAGTCGGAATCAAGAACCCAATCATTTTGGTTTCTGTGTCAGACCAGCTTCATCTGGTGGAACTGACACTTACCTTTGGACAGAAAAAACAGGTCAATCCAGTGATCGATATCATGAGCAGTAAATCTACACCGCCAGGGTATGATGACATGCAATAATCCAGGTCACTGATTCTGACCACCTTATATGGTCGGCTCTTACAACCGGGCATCAGTTCTGACCCATTTCATGACAACTGGTGGGAGAGTCTGGTGGGAGTCGGCAATAGTGAGAACGGACTTACCGAGCACCTCTGAAGATGGCCACAGCTTCACCAGGCAATCGATTCCTCATGCTGTCCTGAATGCGACACATGGCATCCACCCTGTATAATAGAGATGAAATAGTAATGATTTCAGTGAGTGAGTGAGTGAGTGAGGTTTTACTCTGCTGTTGGAAGTACTCCAGTCATATCATGGTTTGAACACCAAAGAGTCAGATAGAAACAGCATGGAATCAAATGAAGGCTGGAGTTACGAGTCTCAGCCTACATAATGTTAATGTCATTCATCAATTTTCAGTCACCAGTGTCAATAAGACATTACTGAGAGTGACTCTCGTAAGAGAGTGATTCTCGTCAGAGAGATGGGCTTCATGCTGCTAAGAACAGTATTTCATTTAGAAACGGCAGCCAGCTTGGTGTAGTGGTTTTCCGATTAATTGAAATAATCGAAGATTGGTCACAGTGGCCAAACATTTTCTCATAATCGAACACAAACGATTTAGAACCGCTGTAATAGAGTTTGAAATACTTGATGATTGAACATATCTAGGACGTTGTCAGGGCCTGAAAACGTGTTTATTTCTAAGAAAATTCACTTCATTTTCTGAAAAGTCATGACTGAATATTTCTTGAAGAATCTGGGAAGTTCATGTTACACTGGAACTGAATCATTTTACACTGGATGTGAAATTTGCAAATGTAATTTGTGAGTTTCAAAAAACAACAGAGAACCAAATGTTTTTCTTTATACTTATCTGCAACTACAACCTGAATAGGAAAATCTAAAAAATGACGCGAACCAATTTTTTTCGATGATTGGTCATTGGTATTGAACCAATCATCAATTGTGAGATTTCAACCAATTCCCAACACTAGCTTGGTGTGTGACGGAAGCCTGAACTGACGGAGATCCATGATGTTTACCACTATTGGAGATACCCATAACCACATGTATAGAGTTGACAAACAGGGATACAATATGAAAAGAGATTTCTGACGTCTGCAAAGCCTAAGGGACACAACTCTGCACAGCAAAAAGTGGGTCTAGATGACTGGGTCACATGTCCAGTTCCCTGACGCTACTAGGGTTGTCGCGGATTGGTTACAGATGTTTAACAGGTTAACACAAGGGACTACAGCCATAAAGTCCAAGAGGGAAGTGAATTCTTCCCTATGAAGTCTTACCTCTGCTGATCAACCTCTACTTCAGATGCAGCATCGAATGGAGCCACATTAGGTACCTCGTCACGACCTTGGAATATGGAGGACAGCTGACCGGAGATCTCGTCCCAGAGGTCCTCAAGCTCCTGGGGTGTCGGCTCGGAAGGTTCAAGGGCACCTGGAGGTCCTCAAGCTCCTGGGGTGTTAGCTCGGAAGGTTCAAGGGCACCTGGAAATAGTAACGTACATTAGAGAATATTACAGAGAAAGAAAGAGTGAGTCAGCGAATGAGTGAGTATAGTCAAGTTTTATGTTACATTTAGCAATATTCCAGCAATATCATGGCAGGGACACCAGAAATGGGCTTCACACATTGTGCCCATGTGGGGAATCGAACCCAGGTTTTCAGCGTGACAAGTGAAAGCCTTAACCATTAGGCTACCCCACCCCCCGACAGTGAAAGAAAAAGAAGACAACTGTAAATATCTTAAAGATCAGGATTTTCAGACAGGAGTCAGGAAGGATGAAGACTTTCTCATGGGTGGGAACTGGATAACGCTATTATAAGAGTTACTATATTTTATCATTTTTAGAAGCCCAAGATATGCCATTGACTGTCCGATAAAGGAAAGCACTTGAACATTACAAGTGTAATAGCTAAATGGATAGAATTTGTAGCTAATCCCCAAATTACCAAATTAACAGCAGTAGAAGTCTAGAGTTCATTATGTTATTCATGACATTACAGAAAACAATGTAGGACGACATCATTAACAAGATACAAAACATCACTTAACAACAGAAAGGATAGCTTCTCTGGTTATGCTATCAAGTTACAGATGTCCACATATATTTGAAAAAAACATCATTTTATGATATATCTAACCATTTTAGCTATAATACATATAGGTACACTGTTTGATAGTAATGGAAAAGTATTTATCTGGTAACATCTGCTAGAATCAGCCTTCTCAAGGTGAAACAATGCTTCAAAGATCTCAGCATGTAGTCTAAGTTTTATAACAAGCTGTAATAGAGGTGAGGTGAAATTGGGTTTTACATCGTGCTTGAGAATATTTCGCTCATATGACGACGCGCATGCGTGTGTATGTGTATATGCGGCTGCTTGTACTAGCCCAGACTTAAGCTGGTTTTATAGTGCCAGCTCACTGAGATACCATGCCGCAGTGAAGCATGAATACCCCACTCAGACACATTATACTGACTCCGAGCCGACCAATCCTTGTTGTACCCATTAATGCCGAGCGCCAGGCAGGGACCAACAAGTACCATATTTTAACGTCTTTTGGTATGATGCTGTCGGGGGATCGAAACCCGCGACCTTGGCTCTCTAACCACTACACCGGAGGCGGTCAGCTGTAATAGAGGATGTGCTAAGAACTTTACAGGTTGAAATGAAACACACAAAGACCCAGATAGCATTCTGGACGGTCCTAGCGTTGGCAAAACCATTGCCAATGTTATAGCGTCTGAATGCTATCTATCATCACAAACCTGATGTTAACATTTTAAAATTTTGCTGTCATCAAACATCTAGAGTTAAACACAAGGACACAATTTCAGACACTGGCATATTGGTAGGATTATATCTATTTAACTGGGATGGACAGATGTACTAAATAAAACATACCCTTGGCCTTGACCTTGGGCTTCTTCTTCTTGGTTATCTTCTTCTGGACAACAATGTGGGCATTCTTCTTGCAGTGGTACTCCAGCATCTTCACAAACAGGTGACTTGTCTCCACAAGGTCACGCAGGTATGTCCTGGAGAGCATCAATCAAGCAACATCATCACTTAGGGCTGGTGGGGTAGCTTCATGGTTAAAAGCATACACTCATCAGGCTCATCTACTGGGTTCGATTCCAAAATGATTACAATGTGTGAAGCCCATTTATGGTGTTCCCTGTTATGAGATTGCTGGGATATTGCTAAAAGCAGTGTTTAAAACTCCCAAAATTCCAAGCCAGACAGCCGGACTGGTAATTTAAAAAAATGTATCAGTCCGGATACAAACTTGCCTGTCCGGTTTTCAACAATGAAAAAATCAAAAAAAAATCAGGTTTCTGAATACTTTACTGTTTGTAGGCATCGCAATGAACAACATGGCACTAACAGGCAATGCACCGAGTTTAGGTACACTGAAAGTACATGTGTTGTGATTGGTTATTGTAAACTGAACTGTCCAATCGTAAATAGTTTAACATAATTATCATAACATCTTAAACACCTCAAACTGACAATAAGAGAACCTGTCTGATATTATGAAATATTTACTGTTAGGGGTGAAAACATCTACCAGACCACCGGACAGGCTACTCTTGAAATTTGACCGTCCGTGATGAAAATAGACCATTCTGGACGGTCAGACAGACAGGAATTTTACACGCTGCTAAAAGCGATGTAAAACCCAACTCACTTACAAAATCCTTATCATTTAGATAGTTGTGAGGTAAACATCTTCAGGAAAAGCACCAAGAGTGACAGCATGACATCGATACTAATGCCCCAAACACTTACACACGGATACCTCTGGAGTCAGTGAATGTGAACAATATTTCAGTTACTGTTTCTGATCCCATACGGGAACCTCTGACCAAGTTCCAAGGAACCTGTAAGTAATCTTTATAAGCTCCCCATACAAAATGTAGATTAGAGTAACTTCTTGCACATACAGCAGTGTAGGAGTATATATAGGCTGCTAAATCATAAAAAAACATTCAGTTTGACTAAATTTCATTTCACCAGCAACTCACCCTCAAAATCAGTGTCAAAATCATATCTCTCATGGATAGGCCGACCCAGCGATGGGTCGCGGCCATTAGAAGACCAGAGTACCCGGTAAGTATGTTCCATCAGCGGCGAGACACCATTACGAGAATATTACATAATAAAGATTACCGGTGTTTGTTTACCTTTTTTAACGATCACTGCTTGCATCAACAGCGAGGCGCCATTTGGAAAGTGGATATACAGCGTAAGTGTTGGTGAGAATATTACATAATAAAGATTACCCGGTGTATTGTGGCAACATGTGTTTGTGTTCCTTTTTATCCCCGAAGATCACTGCTTGCATCAACAACGAGGCGCCATTTTGTGAAATCGGTGAGTATGGAGAGAAAAAGTACCATAGGTAAATAAAAACTGAAGTCAACTTTTGTTTCAAAATATTTAAGTGTCCATATTTCATCTATATATATATGACAATAAGAAAAATAGTCCACTAACAATAAACACTGACATTTCTGCAAGAGAGTTCTGAGATTTTCACAAGTCATCGGCCGTAAAACCCATCAAATTCCGTGTCACTGTCCTCCTCATACTGTAAAGTCGATCCACATTATTCAAAGAATTCACTGTCATATATATTAGCGTCCACTCACGGATCGAAGCGGCGTAGTTGACAGAAAATGCATAATATATTTTGCTTCTCTAAATATCATATTTATTGTAGCAACAAACTGGCTTGCTTATTTTACCCCATTCAACAATCACAAACTGATTACGCCTCGTTCCATGTCGCGTGCTTACCCGTTCATGATGGTCCGATATAACCTTAGTGTTGATTATATATTTTTACATAAAACTATTACACAATGCTAGGATATATTTCTTTGGGTTAAATAATAGTATTCAATCAATAGAATTCATCCCGTTATATTATTGTGCATGTTTGAACTTGTTGGCGGGAAGCGTGTGCACAGCTGATTACTATTTCCGGCTTTGTGTATGCGAGACAAATCATACGGTAATCTTAATTAATTTATAGAGCAAAAACTGTAACTAAAATTACACAATGCTAGGATATATTTCTTTGGGTTAAATAAGCGGTATTCTGTATTATATTTTACTGATGACTTCGTCAGAATTAGATCCGTTATATTATTGTGCATGTTTGAACTTGTTCGCAGGGAAACGTGTGCACAGCTGATTGCTATTTCCGGCTTTGTGTACGAGACAAATACGCATGGTAATCTTAATCCCTGCAAATAAAACAATGCCCAGCAAAAACAAGTTATAACTTAAATGGTAATTAATCTTGTCTAGTGATGTTTAATTGCAAATTTGACGTCTCTACTGACAAAGTCGTCTTCTGTTGTTTGTTCACGCGAAGTGATACGAAAAGTTTGACGAAAGTGTAACTCATGGATAAGACGACCCCCTTCTACAGACGGCTTTTTTTGGTCCTCAAAATTCGGCTTATAGACGGTCATATACGGTAATGTAAAGCTTAATTCATCACATCAATAATTTTACCGAGTGACATCCGCATGTTGATCCGACGTGTCTGATCACGTCCTTCCTCAGCACAGGTGAGGTAATGTCTAACAAAGCGATCTATTGTAGTATGCCTTGAATGTCCGAATTATTCCTGCATCCATCGGTTGAATATGAGGCGTGGTATTTGGTCACATCACATTTAAAGTTAGCGAAGCACACTTGTGACTTGCAGCATTGTCGTAAAGCAAAATCACTTTTAGTCCGCGTGACCCGGATCTGTCTGTCAAAGTACATTAACCAATCACAAAACAGCTCACTTGTCATCCACGCCTTTGTATTGTGGTGTCAATCAAAGTGTAAATGTACAGTATCTTCAGTCGAGAGCTTTTTATGTCTAATTAAAACAACAACCCAGTTGGCCAGTTAATTAAGTAAACATCGCCGGGCGGTGTTGTTACGGTTCATGAACACGACTTACAGCATCCGGACTGTGAAGCAATTTACTGTTTATTTTACTGATTGGTGACAGCTACTTACCGTCTGGTTCCGGAAACCGAATTTCCGGATTATCGAGGCAAATTATATAGGCATAGATTGGTAACAAGCTGAAATCGCCCGGGAGGCGAGACATCCGGATTATTGGAGTCCGGACTATCGGGGCTTCACTGTATATATAAATCTCAGTAATTTCCTTATCTGCACAGATGTACAGAATGGACATAGCAAATATATATCCTGCTTCCCTAAGGATGTTCAATATATTCACAGAACCAAATTCTCGGCAAGAAATATATATATCCTGTTATAAAACCAGGGAAAGAAACCTTTCAAAATTTCCCACTAGACCACAGGACCAGTGAGTGGACAATAATTAGTGGTCCTGTCTGTACTTCACTGGTCCAAAATAACATTTGTAGATTTATTTAACTATCAATACAAAATTCACTGGCCACCAGGACCACTGCAATCGCAGCATTTAGTGGTCCTGATGAATTTTTACTAGCCAGGGACCACAGGACCAGCGTAAATTTTGCACATTGTAAGCACGATCATTACATCTTACAGTACACTACTTCAATAATTTAAGGGCTCTCAAGGACCTGAAAGGTCCATTGAAATTAGAGGTAAGGGGTCCTCTGGAGTTCTGTGGTAACATAAATAGAGAATACCACACGAGGGCTCAATTACATACGAATATTACAAAACGAGTGTCCTTCCTATGGTATCTGACCGAGTTTCATATAATTCGTATGTTATGAAAACAAGTGTGGTATTTTATTTATTACCCACGTCTTACATGCATTAAATATTGACAAAATAGCGTATTTTTGTTATTGTTATGGTTTCAAACCGAAGCCGGTTTCATAAAGAGGTTGCGGAAGAATGTTTCTTTTTGCATGACGTCACACTTTAATGTCATCACTACGCCTTGCTCGTCTGCCTCCTTGGTAACCGACGTCACGATGCATGTCAGTTGTCGCCTCGTACAGCCTCCTACATTAAACTACTCCGTAGCACCCCGTTTCGTAGTTTGCAGTTGCTTCACTCGGCTACCATCACTGGTGGAAACTTTGCGTTTATGTTTTTGACGCAAATAATGTCTCAGTTCGACTCACAATTAAACAGCGATACAGCAACGTTCGCAATGTTTACATTCCCACAATGCATATAAGTTGTAGAATGAATGAATTCACGTGTTTGTTATGAATGAATAGGTAGTTCCGTCACAACGTGACCTAACTGAGAGGTCATCGCTTATCCAATCAAATCGTTAGAATCTCACGTCAAGTCGTTACGACACAGGTCAACACGATACGGCACTCGTGTGACGTACGAGATTAGTATGCAACTACCCATACATTGACCACGTGGGTAATAAACCCCTCTAACCTTAGGTAAGAGTCTCACAGAAAACCAGTTCCCACTTTCATAGCTGACAACATTGTGGGTGAGCTGGCTATGGCGCCAGGCTAGTGATCCAGCGAGCTTGAGGTGACGGGATCGAGCCCACCTGTGACTGGGTGTAAAAACCTTGGAGTCAACTTTGCGTGCAGACTCTCTCAGTGTTGCCACAACCCCTAGCGTACAGTACACAACCCTGTACACTTAAAAGAACCCACAAATCCGTTGGTGTATGACCAGATGGTGGCCACACGAATACTTGCAAACACCTAGTTGCGGGTACAGCAACGTGAAGTAAACTAGGACAAAATGCTGTGACTATGTGTCCAAGTCCACCGAGCTGTGAATGGGTACCTCGTAAGGATGGGAAAGTCACATTAACTCGGTGTGCCTAGTGGCCTATATTGGCGCTATATAAATATATATAAATAAAATAAATAAAATAAAAAGTTTAAATACAACAAATAACTGCACAAAATTAGTTCTGTACCTGGACTGTTTTGACTGGT
Source organism: Haliotis rubra (assembly GCF_003918875.1). Taxonomy (NCBI): domain Eukaryota; kingdom Metazoa; phylum Mollusca; class Gastropoda; order Lepetellida; family Haliotidae; genus Haliotis; species Haliotis rubra. The sequence goes on from NW_025765037.1 coordinate 770,897, forward strand.
CAAACTTCTTCAGGAGAGTTGTGAATATATCCCGAAACTCCATCATGTAGAAGACATTGGCTGCAAAGAGATAACAGAATAGTGAGAAACTGCATCAGTGTTGTGCTTGTATCAAAGGCACTGTGTCGTAAAGCTACCACTGTCGAAAGTCTATGTTAATTTATGGGAGTTTTGATTGTCTTTGCGCTAAGATTACTTTTGGAATAGGGGCTAAGTCACATACCATATCCTGATGACAAGCAAATATCAAAAGCACACTTTATTGCAATAGAACACCAAATGATATTTTACACGAAAATCATTGAAAGAGAAAATACAGGCAGTATAATGATTTAACATTTTTTAGAAAAGCAAGTTTAAAGGCATAATTTAGCAATCAGAGAGCAATATTCAGCAATATTATATGGGACACAATGACAGTGTATCAACAAAGTCAACCCACCCAATCCTGTTAGTCACCTCTTACAAGCATGGGATGCTGAAGAGTGAATGAGTGAGTGAGTATGGTTTTACTCCGCTTTAAGCAATATTCCAGCAATATCACGGTGGGGGACACCAGAAATGGGCTTCACACATTTTACCCATGTGGGGAATCGAACCCCACCGCCCCTGGATGTAGAAGACCAAACCCAGATTAGAATAAACCCAGAGAATAATGTCAATTCCCTTTCAATTACTTACTCCAGCCTCCATTGTCATTGGATGCTATTTTTCAGCTTAACATTTTCAAGAATCTATCCAATGTACCAATTACTTCACCAGAACATTGGAGAGAAAAAGTCAAATGCACTTCTAAACAACAATCTAAAAGCTGCCTGCAAATAACAAAGTTGAGTGCAGTATCCTAATGACAACAGAAGTCAGTGGCAATCTGCAAGTAGTACTAAGAAAGGTTACACATAAAACAAATTAAAAAAGTGTTTGTGAAGAAGTGAAGAGCTTGATTTCGGCGCTGAATGCATATACCTCATGAGGAACATGGTACTGTTGAGGTGCCACCATGAGGAACACCGTACTGTTGAGGTGCCACCATGAGGAACACCGTACTGTTGAGGTGCCACCATGAGGAACATCGTACTGTTGAGGTGCCTCCATGAGGAACACCGTACTGTTGTGCCACCATGAGGAACATCGAACTGTTGAGGTGCCTCGATGAGGAACACCGTACTGTTGAGGTGCCCCCATGAGGAACACCGTCCAGTTGAGGTGCCTCCATGAGGAACACTGTACCCTGAGGTGTCTCCATGATGAACACCATACTGTTGAGGTGCCTCAGGGGAGGAAATAACTTTAAAATTGCTAGTGTACTCCGGTACAGTGGCACATGTAAAATCACTTGCCCTGATAATTTTTCCACTATACCGGCCATTTTCTTGTTGATTTTTTAAATAAACAACATAATTAACATTGGAACATCAACTGGACACCGGTACAGTGTGATATACAAATTTGCTTGCCCGACAGAAAAAAATCACTGGACTCGGGCGTCGGGCAATGGGTTATTTCCACCCCTGCTACTTCCATGGCTGAACATGACTTACATCTGATAACTTTAGCAGACTCCATGAGCTGTGGGTTCTTGGATCGATCCATCATATCAACTGTCAGCAGCAACTCTTGGTAAGCTTTAAGAGCCAGGTGGACTCTGAATAACAAACAAACACAATATTGCCTGGGAAACAGATTTCCTGGAAGATAGGGTTGGAAAACCTTAGTGTCCCAGACATATCTGAGTATTAATGATAAATTGTCTTATTATTATTATCATTGGATATTTATATAGCGCACATATCCATGCAATAGTGCATGCTCAAGGCGCTGGTATTTTTTTCCACGATCATTGGATGTCAGTCTCAATGGCACATCTTATTATCAATTGCAGCTCCCTGGGATTCATACAACTCTTGCTGCCACAAGGCGCACCGAGTTATTGCGGCTTTCCCATCCTTACGAGGTCTTATGACATAAGAAGTAGCCTCAGAGAAGTGTCTGGGAGATAACTTCAGTAAATTGTCTGGAGATAATGTTAGAAAGGGTTCAGGTGACACCTATCATAATATATAAATAGATAATACAATACTGCTACTCATATAATTTTAAACAAGAAGACAAAGTCATCAATATCCCCCCAAATGGCAAAATACTCTTAATGATTATGTCTACGAGTTATGATTATGTCAAATATTTTGGTGTGTATATAGAAAAGTGGAAGGAGAGTATTGAAAGGTTTTTAAAGTTCTGCTCCAGAAAGGAGCACTATCACCAATTTCAGTCTATGTCAAACTTGTTGCCATGGAAATGCCAAAATTATTTTATTCAGAAATCCCAAACTACCAAAAGGCATCAGTACACTACCAGATCTATCTATGTGCCAAGTTCGGTGAAGAAATAGTGAACGGTTTTAGAGTTCTCCCCCAGAAAAGACAAATGTGCAGGGACGGACGGACGGAGTCCATTTTAATACCCCCCGCAAAACGCGTTGCGGGGGATAAAAAAGTATTTAAGTATAGAGATACGCTGCAGTCTGAATCATGACATTCCTATTTTTTATATTTTGACACGATGAAGCTAGACACCCACACACCTTTTGCTCCAAGTGATAGCCTCCGTCTTCTCAGTCATTATCATCTCATAATAGGTGATCAGGTTGGTGTAGATGTAGTGGAATGTTGGCACTGACAGCGTCTCACTAGAACAGGACCACATTAGAATGACTCAAAGAATGTGGCTCTACTGACATGTCTCTGTCAGAAAATGTCAAAGCAATTGTAAAATTTGCTGCATCAAATCATGTCTTGTTTAACTTCCCTCCCAGCACTATTCCAGCTATATCACAGGAACCTATAATTAATCTTCGACCAGACAATCCAGTGATGGGGTACAATGACCAATCAATCAGGGCCCCGTTTCGCAAAGCTCTTGTAAGCCGAAGATCTCGTAACTTTTCTCATAGCATTTGTACCTTCTATACTGTAACATAGGAAGTACGAATGCTACGAGAAAGGTATGAGTTCTTCAGCTTACGAGAGCTTTTTGAAACGGTGCCCAGGACACCAAGTCTGTCCACTTGATTCAGTACATTGCCTCTTATGACCAGGAGAGGTAGTTAGGAACCTGGGCCTAGATTTTCGAAGCTCTCTTAGAGCTAAGATAGTCGTAAGTGCCATACATTAGCATTAACTTATGACTATCTTAGCGCTAAGAGAGCTTCGACAAATCTAGGCCCAGTTCTGTTCCAGGCTCTCCAAAGGTTCCCTCTTACAACCAGGAAAGGTAGCTAGGGACAAATTACAAAAGTTCAATAGTTTTCAGGTTATGATAAGTCATGCCACTAGACCTTGGGCCTCCTTTCACAAAGCACTAAGGTGATCGTGAGTCACTAAGGTAACCGTAGTGCAATGTTAAAGAATGGGAGTTAAGGTTAACCTTAGTAAAGGTTGTTTCGTGAAAGGAGCCCCTGGCCACAAATCTGATTATGTTCGATGTTCTCTTACATTCTAAATACAGGACATCCTAAGATCATTTCAAACATGTACTGTGGTCCTGAGAGAAGTACCTGACTAGCTCGATCCTCTTGCTGTGATGGCGACAGAACTCCATAAAGAACCTCATGGCCCACAGGTAGTAGGTCTCATCGTGCTCCTGTGTACGCTCACGTACCAAGTTGTCCTGAGACGAGAAAATGTAATTTTTTTACTAAAATTGATATTTTATACTTATCCTGACTCATGCTTAATTGCTTGTCTCCTTTAGTATAATAGTATTATTTAGTAGTAAAGGCCTAAATATAAATGGATATAACGCTCTTACAACCGTCCTCTAGGGCAAAGAAGGAGAGAGTGAGGAGCATGTTGGGTCATTTAATGGATTTCTCGCCAAAACATCTAAAGGGAGATAACACTGGGTGAGTGATTTTACGTCTGCCTTTTTGAAGGGAGCTTCAAAGGGGATTCAAGTGTTCCACTATCATTCGCAAGAAGAAGGAGACAAGCAATTAAGCATGAGTCAGGATAAGCAAAAATAACAACTTTTGTACCAAATTTATGAGATGAAAGCAGTGGCGCAATGCCCAGAATAAAGTCTCAAACGTTTTATCAGATAAGGTATTACAACATGTAGGTAGGCAAAATTCTCGAAAAAAAGTAACAGATGCTATCATTGCACCTAAAAATACTCATTGATACATAAGTAAATATAAAATGGCAGCCATGGCAAAATCTCTGATCACTCTTAGGGCACACCATAGACTAAGGCTTAGTCTCTGAATATATATATAATTTTGATAGTAACAAACAAGCCCATTTATATTGAAAAGGAGCCTTAGGGAGACCAGAGATTCAGAGACTAAGAACATCTGCATTGGGGCTACACGTGCTGGGGTCATTACCAATTAGAAGTCACATCATACAACCATCAGATAACGCTATAAGTGAAAGGCATATTTATTGGCCTTCCTGTTAAGCCCTGTCCTATCCCCATGCTGTCATCACCTCATGTGGGCCAGTCAAGTGCCCCTACTGCCTAACATTTTACTGTTGGGAAACTTGTAGCCCACAATGTCACTTGGACACTAGATGACTAAGGTGCAAGATCTGTGTGGAACACCAACAAAATTATTTATGAATTTGAACTTATCTCCAAATTCAAAAGTTTCCATTTGTATAATATGCGAAGAGGATATAGATAACCACCTTTTTTTAAACAAACTGTTCAATGGAAGCGAAAAGGCCAGCATCTGTCTTACGCTTGAAGATGTTCTGGGTAATTCTAGATACAAGATCATCCTCACTATATTTCATCTTGGATGCCTCAATCACATCACGAAGTCACAGATTTAATTCCGAGATGCTGTGCCTTTAGAATTTGGTTCTTCATGAGAAGGCGACTAACGGGGTCGGGTGGTCAGGCTTGCTGACTTGGTTGACACATGTCATCGTATCCCAATTGCGTAGATGCTCATGCTGTTGACCACTGGATTGTCTGGTCCAGACTTGACTTATTTACAGACCGCCGCCATATATGGAATATTACTGAATGCAGTGTAAACCCAAACTCACTCAATCACTCACTCTTCATGCTAGGTCCCTGCCATTTGTTTTACTGTTGAACAATTAGATAAAAAGAGATACTCAAAACACACCAGTTTCACACGGTAAGAGTTCCTCCTGTTCCCCCATCCCAAAATAATATGTATAAATATTCTAGAATTATAAACGAAACTTAATGCAACAATTACTAGAGCACACACAAAATGATTAAAAGCCCACAATTTAAGTTAGGGCTAGGTTTAGGGTTAGGTTTAGGGTTAGGTTTAGGTTTAGATTTGGGGGGAACGGAAGAAACTCTTTCCTTTCACACAATTATCTTATATCAGGAATAAGAAAAATAACCCTTGTTTTAATTACAATTAAATCCTTAACCGCATTTACAATTGGGCTGCTATATGTGGACCCAAATCAGACAATGAAACAATACTTTTTACAACATAACATTCAGGAGGAACCTTTCCCCAAGATTTTGCTTGATTTGTCTCTTCAAGACCAGAAACTGTGCACAAGGCCTCCACTATAGCTTCATGTCACCCAATGTGCTGTTAATTAAGAGTTGACAGATGAAAATGTGAGGCAAGATTCCAGGCCACTGGTGAGGATGTTGGTCCAGCCAGCCATGGTAGTTAGATATGTTTACTTTGTAATCCGACCCCCCAAAGTGAGTTAGTTTTCTTGCAGATGTTAACAGACCCTGAACCTGAGGAAATCTAGACTTGTTTTATTCAGGGCTTTAGCACTGCAGAGAGGGCTTGGCAGTAGGGAAATTAATGTGGTTCAGGGACTGTGAGACAGACTAGGCACACCATTACAATGCTAGCTAAGCATACAACAAACACACAATTGTTGAGGACATACAACTTAAAAGAAGTTACAGAATACCAATTTGTTCTCAAATGATCAGGTACTCTACTGAGACTACACTACATCTACACCAACCATCCAGCTGTTGATGTTCCTTAATTTGTTTTGAGTAGTACATGTACATAAAAGTAATTGACAAGGCTGCAGTGAAGGAAGCTGAACAGGTTCAGTCATGGTCAAAGGCATTTCTGCATCCACAATACTTACGGCAGACCATATTACTTAATGAAACATGTAAATATCATTGGCTAAATTGACATCATCGGTATGACTGTTAAGTTATCTCCTCTTTAACTTTTCTAAAGATATTTCTCATTGCTGGGAATCAAAAGGCAACATGACTCGCTCTCTCCATGACATTTTGCCAGTGATTCTCATAGGGTGACTATTGAGGGGAAACAACTATTGCGATTAGTGGTGGTCCGATTAATTGAAATAATCGAAGATTGGTCGTAGTGACTAAACGACCAAGCAATCAATCATAATTTCTCATAATCGAACACAAACAATTTTGGAACACTTGTTTTCATTAACAATATTTTTCACATGGTTGGATTTGTCTGTTACATTTTGTAAGCACTACAAGTTCTTTTAAAGTCATGATTGAATTTATCTTAAAGGCTCCAAGAAGTTTATGTTCCTAACATACTAGTCATTCTTTAAACATGTGAAATTTTGCCAAAAAGCCCCAAAAGAACTACATGTTTTTTTCCTTATTTTTATGTGCATTAACAAATTTCATAAATGACGCTAACCAATTATTTTCGATGATTGATTGGTTGTAATGAACCAATCATCAATTATGAGATTTTAACCAATTCCCAACACTAATTGCGATAGCGATAGTCTATTTCGCCCACCTATTGCAATAGTTTTCTCTCTCCTTGAATTGTCTCATTTGAACTCACTTCCCAAATGAATGTATAGTTTATATGAATAGTTTTTCCGGTTCTACCATCGATTAATTGCTATCAGAGACTCAACAATAGCAATCCATCAATAGTTTGATGCATCATTACAGCACAAGATTCTCATGTAGCTACCAATTTACCTACTGGCACCTTACATACCATGGAAACATATTTTGATTATGTCTGAATCAGTTCAAACAGACATTGCCTTCTCAGCTTTTGTTAGCAATAGCTGGCAATGTGCTTTCACAAGAACAATGTGCTGCAAAACGGAAACTGACATGGCAGCATGGGTTATCCTTTATAGAAAACAGATCTTACAATACTAATGTGACATTCTCTGACTGCACACACAGAGTTTGTACACAATGCAACTTCAAACTGCATGCATGACTGGGTTTTAAGCATTGTGACTGTCAGCATACATGATAGGGTTGTAACCATTGAGACATACCTTCACTGCGTACATCAGAGGGTTGTAATCATTGTGACATATCGTCACTGCGTATATCAGAGGGTTGTAACCATTGCGACACACCTTGCCTACATATAACAGGGTTGTAACCATTGCTACACACCTTGCCTACATATAACTGGGTTGTAACCATTGTGACACACCTTGCCTTCATATAACAGGGTTGTAACCATTGTGACACACCTTGCCTGCATAAAACAGGGTTGTAACCATTGTGACACACCTTGCCTGTATAAAACAGGGTTGTAACCATTGTGACACACCTTTCCTGCATATAACAGGGTTGTAACCATTGTGACACACCTTGCCTACATATAACAGGGTTGTAACCATTGTGACATACCTTGCCTGCATATAACAGGGTTGTAACCATTGCTACACACCTTGCATGCATATAACAAGGTTGTAACCATTGTGACACACCTTGCCTGCATAAAACAGGGTTGTAACCATTGTGACACACCTTGCCTGCATATAACAGGGTTGTAACCATTGTGACACACCTTGCCTACATAAAACAGGGTTGTAACCATTGTGACATACCTTGCCTGCATATAACAGGGTTGTAACCATTGTGACACACCTTGCCTGCATAAAACAGGGTTGTAACCATTGTGACAAACCTTGCTTCATATAACAGGGTTGTAACCATTGTGACACACCTTGCATGCATATAACAGGGTTGTAACCATTGCGACACACCTTGCCTTCATATAACAGGGTTGTAACCATTGTGACACACCTTGCCTACATATAACAGGGTTGCAACCATTGTGACACACCTTTCCTGCATATAACAGGGTTGTAACCATTGCGACACACCTTGCATGCATATAACAGGGTTGTAACCATTGCGACACACCTTGCCTACATATAACAGGGTTGTAACTATTGCGATATACCTTGCCTGCATATAACAGGGTTGTAACCATTGTGACACACCTTGCCTGCATATAATAGGGTTTGAACCATTGTGACACACCTTGCCTGCATATAACTGGGTTGTAACCATAGTGACATACCTTCACTGCGTACATCAGAGGGTTGTAAGCGTTCTCTAGGAACTGAATACAGAACTCCTTCAGGCTTAAGCGGATGCTGAGGGTGGACCTTCGTTTAACTTCTACATCCTTGATGGGCTGACGATTCTTGGGTTTCTTCTTTGGACGCTTATTTGAATCCAAGGAAAAGTTTTTCACATCAGCCTGTGCTTTGTGATAAATGAGTTCCCTGTCAGTGATTGACTTCATGTTGGCTACAACGTACGTTCCTCCAAACCGAGAGTGTCTGTTACAGGAAAAGTGTATTGTACTCAATAGGGAATAACGTCAATCACAAAAGGAATGAGACACACGTCTACTTACATCATAACATAGAATGAAATTCACAAGAACCTATTTTTAAAACATATTTGATGTTACCTTAATCATGTTAAAACTGAAACTAAATTAGTAACAAACTACTAAACAAAATGAAAATAATATTAAGCTATTTCTGAAACAAATTTGATATTACATTCATCATGCTAAAACTGAAATCAAATTGGGTTCTTGAGAGGCATTTAGACTTGGTATTCAGGTAAAAGGCAAATATTATGGATGACAACAAATAAAGAAGAAGTTGTCATCCATAATGTTTGCCTTTTACTTGAAATCAAATTAGCAACATACTTCTTATGAAACTGTTTACATTTGAATCAAACTTGAACTTATTGTTTATCATTTTTCACTCAAAATTAATCTGGAATATCAGATTAATGTGATACATTTGAGTGAAGTTTAGGTGATGTGTGAAGCTTTCCGTGAAGCGGATGAATGAAATATAAGGCTAACACTGCTCACAAACAAGGAGTTCTCTGAAGGTGTTGATATGGATGCACCGTAGAATATTTGAATACATCTGTTGAGCGGCATGAAGTGCTTACCTGGAGCTGTGCTTGAACATGTGGGCTTTCTTTTGTGCTTGTTCTTTCTCCCTGATCAGCTCCAGCTCCCTTAAACAGATGGTGTTTGTTGTTTAACATCTCACTCCATAATTTTCCAGGAAGACAGCCCTTAAATAATCCAAGTCTGGACTAGACAATCCAGAGAGTTGTGTAACGAGAAACTTCCCATGAGGGTAGATGACATGCATTCAAGCCAGTCTCTAAGCCTCACCACCCAAACAAGAGAGTGAGCTGAAATTTATAGTCATATTAGCAGTATTTCAGCCATATCGTGACTAAACAACCCAATACCTCTTACAAACACATCTTACACAGAAGCCACTTTGGTTAAAGCCACAAGTATATGGATAGTGCTTACAAACCAGGAAATTATCATTCGTACCCATGATTATAGGTTCCTGGCATAACCAAGGAAGATAACTCTGCACAGCAAATTGTGGTGGATTAGATGACTGGGCCCCTATACCCCTTACAGCGATGAAAAGAGTTTGGATTTAAGTGTATTACTGACTGGTCGCAAAGTCCCTACCTTTGGTCCTTTTCCTTCTCACTCATTGATCTCTGCATCCCCGCACAGGCCAGGGTGTCTGGGGTCTGAATACAGATTCATCACACGGTTAAATAGTTGTAAGGGTAACGCTAATTTTCAGGTCATTGTCATTCGCAGTGGCCCAAGGTCTTTCATTAACTGAAAAGTTGAAAAGACAGAGGCTTCTGCAAATGATGTCCTGAAAAATAGCGTTACTGTTATTATAACTAAAATGGATGGAATTTTTAACAAATAAAAACAAATGGCATTGATTTTGAAGCATTTACTGCTAACGACAAACTGGAGGTCACTGACCCACTTTTTACAAATATGGAAACATAGAACAAAACAGATGATGTCACTTTTGAGCATGATAACATTCGACCTTAGCCTTTGCCCATACTACCAGCAGCCATTTTTTTCAGTGCTCAACAACTTTAGAGTTCCTCTCGATGTTTTCATTACTGCACGTTGTAAGTTATGGTACAATTGTTAAGGTTGGCACCGGCAAGAAAGTGCATAATGGCACAAGGGTACATGTGACAAATGTGAGTCGGAAATATCGCCAATATTGAACCCAAGTTCAAACAAGCCGAAAAGCCGACGAAGTGAGCGACATCATGAGTGATTGAACATCAAAAGTTTAGCTCCTTATGACGTCACCTAACAACGGGTGTGATAATGGCCCGTCATCAAGCAATTTGGGGGCATTATCAAGTTACAGTGGCCGCTCATTTCTGATAACATGCGGGCGTTTTAATGATAATTCTATCCATTTTAGCTATAAGGAATGAGTAAACAATGCTTCAAGACTTTGGAAACAGTATCATCTCACCTTAGTCTATCGGCATGATCACAGGTTTCACATCAGAGTATTTGACAGAAGAAGGCGTATGTAAGCAAAGTGTTTGACCTTCACCTTCAGATCATGATGTACCATGAGTTTACTTCGTTAGTTGCAAGTAGAGCTTTAATTAATTAATTAATGAATAAATGAATGCACACTGCATAACAGTAAAGTACATACCTGTTCTCTGAACATAAGGGAGACAATCTCCAGCAAGTGCATACAGAGTTGTCTCTCATTCTCTGAGCTGGCGATGTAGAGGATCATGTCTTCTAAACCACTGACATGGATAACCCTGAAACATCACCTATTTTGTATAACACTTGCACAATGTAATATTAAATTGAACAATGCAAACCAGACTAACGCTACCTGATCTTTTCACATGTGCGGAATCAATCTCAGGGCTCCAGATAACTTTTGGAGGTGTGAGTGTACTTACACATCATATTGCAAGTGGAGGTGTACTGAGAATTTTGAAGGAGTACTGACATGTGTGAGCGAGCTGGTGATGTGGTTTGTCTGGACTATTCATCGATCACTATTTCCAACCATGTATTTGTATTTGAAGAGGCGTGAGAAATAACTGAGCGACCTTGTGATGCGCGAAATGTCAGGTCCGACTGGATATAAATAGGAACAGTGTAGTTTTAAGCCAATCGAAAAATAGTGACGCATATCGTTGCATGGCAACGCAAGTGATTCCTACTGTCGGGGTTTCCTCATGTGTCAAATCGTGTTCCGCAAAAGAAACTTGACAAGTATTTATCTGAAATAGATTTTCATTTGCACGGAAATTAAATGTTAGACGTACATAGGTATTTATGTGCGTACACGATACGCTTGAAATCTTATGTTATGTTGTACTTAATTGATTTTGAGGCGTACATTATGCCTGTATGCCCCTTATCTGTAGCCCTGAATCTGACATGAATTCATATCCAAAAACTGCCAAACAAATGTCTAACTTACCAGAGAACTTGGTCATGGAGGCTAGCATCGTCATCAGTTCTCTACAAAGAAATTCAGACAGAAATAACCAAGATGAGGGAGTAAGTGAGCGAATGTCTTCTCACATGTGTGAAATCAAACCAAAGTCTTGAGTGTGGTGAGCAAACAAGACCTACGACTCCTCTAAATCGCCTACCTGGGACAAACCAAGCAATACATATTGGACATACATAAGTTCTGGGGGATATCCAGGTTGTTCTTGTTGACGTACCTCTTCTAGTTACAGCTGGGAGGCCCATGCAATTTGTTCCAGTTGACATACGTGTTCTAGATCCGGGTTTGGGGGGATATACAGGATGTTCCTGTTGACATACGTGTTCTAGATCTGGGTTCGGAAGGATATACAGGATGTTCTAGTTGACATATGTGTTCTAGATCCGGGTTTGGAGGGATATACAGGATGTTCTAGTTGACATACGTGTTCTAGATCCGGTTCGGGGAAGGAGGGGAAGGAAAAAAAAGAAAAAGAGAATATACAGGGTGTTCTAGTTGACGGAGAGATGTGCAGGATGTTTCAGTTGACATACGTGTTCTAGATCCGGGTTCGGAGGGATATACAGGATGTTCTAGTTGACATACCTGTTTTAGATCCGGGTTCGGGGGGATGTGCAGGATGTTCCTGTGGATATACCGGTTCTAGATCCGGGTTCGGGGTATATGCAAGATGTTCCAGTTGACATACCTGTTCTAGATCCGGGTTCGGGGGGATATGCAGGATGTTCCAGTTGACATACCTGTTCTAGATCCGGGTTCGGGGTATATGCAAGATGTTCCAGTTGACATACCTGTTCTAGATCCGGGTTCGGGGTATATGCAAGATGTTCCAGTTGACATACCTGTTCTAGATCCGGGTTCGGGGGGATATGCAGGATGTTCTAGTTGACATACCTGTTCTAGATCCGGGTTCGGGGATATGCAGGATGTTCTAGTTGACATACCTGTTCTAGATCCGGGTTCGGGGATATGCAGGATGTTCTAGTTGACATACCTGTTCTAGATCCGGTTCGGGGATGTGCAGGATGTTCTAGTTGACATACCTGTTCTAGATCCGGGTTCGGGGATATGCAGGATGTTCTAGTTGACATACGTGTTCTAGATCCGGGTTCGGGGTATATGCAAGATGTTCCAGTTGACATACCTGTTCTAGATCCGGGTTCGGGGGATATGCAGGATGTTCTAGTTGACATACCTGTTCTAGATCCGGGTTCGGGGGATATGCAGGATGTTCTAGTTGACATACCTGTTCTAGATCCGGGTTCGGGGGATATGCAGGATGTTCTAGTTGACATACCTGTTCTAGATCCGGTTCGGGATATGCAGGATGTTCTAGTTGACATACCTGTTCTAGATCGGGTTCGGGGATATGCAGGATGTTCTAGTTGACATACCTGTTCTAGATCCGGTTCGGGGATATGCAGGATGTTCCAGTTGACATACCTGTTCTAGATCGGGTTCGAGGGTATATGCAAGGATGTTCCAGTTGACATACCTGTTCTAGATCCGGTTGGGGGATATGCAGGATGTTCTAGTTGACATACCTGTTCTAGATCCGGTTCGGGGATATGCAGGATGTTCTAGTTGACATACCTGTTCTAGATCCGGGTTCGGGGATATGCAGGATGTTCTAGTTGACATACCTGTTCTAGATCCGGGTTCGGGGGGATATGCAGGATGTTCCAGTTGACATACCTGTTCTAGATCCGGGTTCGGGGTATATGCAAGATGTTCCAGTTGACATACCTGTTCTAGATCCGGGTTTGGGGTATATGCAAGATGTTCCAGTTGACATACCTGTTCTAGATCCGGGTTCGGGGTATATGCAAGATGTTCCAGTTGACATACCTGTTCTAGATCCGGGTTCGGGGGGATATGCAGGATGTTCCTGATGAGGATAAGCAGCCTCTCCAGCAGCAACCTGTCTTCTTCGTGCCGCGACTCCCAGTCCTACAACAACAGGGTCAGCTGGGATAGATGTAAATATGGGACATATGCATCTGAGGAAACTCAGTCACAGAATTTCTTTATGAAAACATTAAGCAAACTGACACCTAGGAAAAAAACAAGAGTCATCAGAAGATGACATATCCCCCCGCCCCTACATATTTGAAAGAACAAACGATCTGACAGTTACTTAGACGAAGTTTAGACTAAGTTCAAATCGTTTCCATGGAAATCATGCCAAAAATCTGTAAAGATCTGGCTCATATATTTGCCAAGTTCTGTTCAAAGATATTGAGTTTCGAGTTGTGCTCCGGAAACGAAGCCCACCCCTCCCTTTTGAGACTAAGTCCAAAACTTTTCCATGGAAACGGAGAAAAATAAAACTCACAAAAATCTGTAAATAGTAAAAGGCACCACTGTAGGTTCTGTTTGATATATCGACCAATTTATGTAGAACGGTTTTCGAATTATGCTCCGGAAACGGAACCCACCCCTCACTTTTGAGACCAAGTACGAATCGTTTCCATGGAAACCGAGAAAATAATAAGTGACAAAAATCTGTAAATAGCAAAAAGCTCCACTTTAGGCTCTGTTTGATATATCTACCAAATTTTGTAGAAAATTATTGAAGTTTTTGGAGCTATGCTCCGGAAATGAAACCCACCCCTCTCTTTAAGTCCAAAACATAAGAACTGAGAAAACTAAAAATGATCAAAAATCTGTAAGTAGCAACAGGCACCACCTTAGGATCTATTTGATATATCTACCAATTTTTGTTGAAAAATATCGAACGGTTTTTGAGTTATGCTCCAGAAACAAAATGATTACGGATGAACGGACAGACGGACGAGGCATCAAATATATCGCCCCGCATTACATGCCTGGGGGATAAAGAGAGGAACATCTGACATATTTTGAATAGTAAAAGTTGCTTCTGTGCATCAAGTGTGCAGTTACCATAAAATACAAAACATTGCCCCAAATCCTAAACTCTGGGTCAATCAAGACCAACATAAGATCTTCAAAGGGCACAGCATCCAGACAATAAACAATAAAGGGTAATTGCCACTGCCTTCAAGCTAAATGTTAAAAGATTCACAGGGTCTCCTGGAATAAATTCTACAGAAGCTAACCTAAATGCCCTCCTCATTATTGTAAGCACTGGATGTTGTGTTTCCTAACATATTTTTTCAATACAGTTAAACTGGAAATGGCAATCCAACATCCCTTGTCCTGACTGTTAATAACATAAAAATATCAGAGCTTTCCATCTACATAAAAACCTAAGGTCCAATAAAATATATGTCCATTTCCTATTACACGCTTTGTAAAAATAGGGTAGGTGGGTCGGTTTTATCTTATTTTTTAGCTTTTTTTTTTTTTTTAGTAGCACCTGGTGGGCACCTGAGAAGGTCTTTAAGGATAACATATCATGTAGTGACAATGCCTTGTGATGAAACATTGAAAGATTTCTATATCAAATAATTATTTATGGTATCTATTTGCAGGTTTTGTCAGTGAGAGCCCATTATGCCAATTCAATGCATCCATTTTAGTCCTACGTACACTGAAAAACATAAAAATATCATACTTAATTTGGATGAAAATGATGAGTTGAAATGCACTCCAGTCATGATTTTGACTTGGTTAAAAAAAGATTTAGGGTCGGAGGGTAGGGTCGGGGTCGGGTTACCGGAAATGGACACATATTTTGGGGGGCTAAGAACATTACTTCACATACATGACTTTTGAATGACTTCACTATGAGTGAGTGAGTTTAGTTTTACGCCGCACTCAGCAATATTCCAGCCATATGGCGGAGGTCTGTAAATAATCCAGTCTGGACCAGACAATCCAGTGATCAACAGCATGAGCATCAATCTGCGTAACTGGGAACCGATGACATGTGTCAACCAAGTCAGCGAGTCTGACCACCCGATCCCGTTAGTTGCCACTCACGACAAGCATGGGTTACTGAAGATCAATATTCTAACCCGGACCTTCACGGGTAGATTTCACTATGAACACCATCATCTGAATTAACAGGCTATACATCTTGAAAGTGAAAGTCACGTACCAGTTTTAAAATATCCCCAACTTTAGCTGCCAAGACAGCAAACAGTTCCTCATCTACGAAGGCCTGAAATTGGAAATGAAGACTGCATTTACAGGACAACACAAAGCCTAGCTGCGTCAGTGCCAAAATAGTGTACACTGTGAATGGTATCTATGGAACTATAACAAAGATGGCATTAGTCAGACTACTACAAGCAACAACATCAACAGTAACAGCAACACATACATACACGAATACAAACACAAAGGACAACTCAGGGGTGGAAATAACTTTAAAATTGCTAGTGTACTCCGGTACAGTGGCACATGTAAAATCACTTGCCTTGATAATTTTTCCACTGTACCGGCCGTTTTCTTGTTGTTTTAAATAAACAACATAATTAACATTGGAAAGTCAACTGGACACCGGTACAGTGTGATATACAAATTTGCTTGCCCGACACACCTAATTGGATAAAAAAAACACTGGACTCGCCCAAGGAAGACGCGGGCAGTTGGTTATTTCCACCCCTGACAACTGGAAATGAACACTCAACATTCAAAGCCAGCCGCTGGCATGTCAGTGTCAAGGTCAGTATAATGTATCTCTATGGGATATCCATGTTAACCTGTGACATGGTGCCTCACTGGGGTGACAAACCTAGAATCACAAACCAGGATTCAAACCCACAATTGTCTATGTCAAACATGTCTAAGGGATACAACTCTGTATGAGACATTAATATCACAGTGTTCTTAATAGTGTCTGACCCTCTGACAAATTTGGCAGATTCACCAACGGGCCGATAGAAGTCTACAACCCAATCGCCCCAGTGTCCCACTGTATATTTCACAAATGACTTTGATTGAAGTTGTTATATTTGACATGTGACACTTGTTTGCTGTTTATTTTATCTTAATTTTTCTTATGTTTGTAAATAATTTCAATGCCAATTATAAGAAATGTTAAATCTGAAATGTGTGTTTAATTTTATTCCATGGGTCCTGTGAATTTTCAATGGGTCAGACAGACATCTTAAACTTACAGGACCCAATGTCCTGTTACTTTGAAACATCATTCGTGAACACTGATATCACTACTCATGTATGTCTGGAGCATACTATCACACAACAGTGCAGGGTGGAAATAACCCATTGCCTGACGTCCGAGTCCAGTGTTTTTTCTGTCGGGCAAGCAAATTTGTATATCACACTGTACAGGTGTCCAGTTGACTTTCCACTGTTAATTATGTTGTTTATTTTCAAAAAATCAACAAGAAAACGGCCGGTATAGAGGAAAAATGATCAGGGCAAATGATTTTACATGTGCGACTGTACCGGAGTACACTTGCAATTTTAAAGTTATTTCCACCCCTGCAGTGACAGTGGTCAAGATACAGTTTTGGAATTTTTGCAATTCATCATACAGTTGCCTCCCTTGGGTACACCCAAAACCTATGACTGTGAGTTTGAATCCAGATTCACCTCAATTTGGTCTCTAGGTTTGTCAGCACCTGTGCTTGTGGGTTTCACCAAAGTGGTAAATATCGAGACCTGCATCTCTTGAGGCTTTCCTCATACATTCAGCTGTTAACAGAGCTCCAGATAAGATTTAGCTTATGTGGGTACTGTACCCATTGTATTTTGTTGGAGTGGGTATTATGAATGTTGAGTGGGTATTTCTTTTTCTGTTACCCACTGCTTTCAAATATGTGTGATTTCAGTCATTTTACTCACTAAGTACAGTGGACTCTCTGTCAATACCGGCCTCTGTAAACACCGCACTCTGTCTACATCGGGCACAAAGTTTCAGTCCCGCAGAAATGCACGCTATTATCATTTAGAAACTTCTGCCAAACATGTAAACATCTGTCTATTGTGACTCCCCGAGATTATTCAGAAACGGGAAGTGTTAATCAGTATCTTGTTAATCGGGTGAGTGGTACGTAACACTTACACTGAGTAATTAATACATGTTGTGGGCAGTTTGACTGTATAAACAAGCAAATGTTTACATTGTGTTGATTCAGCGGGTATTGACTCCCTGAGATTATTCAGAAACGGAAGTGTCAATCAGTTTCTTGTTAATTAGTGAGTGGTACGCGGTCACTTACATAGAGGCGTAATCGCTTGATGGCGGTGGTATCGCTCAAAGCTCTGAACATCAACAATATCACTGTACTCTGCCGGTAGAGTATTTTCACATTTGTAAGAAGCTTATTTTATTGGATAAAGATTGGTTTCTAACGACGCTTTTTCACTACACTCTGCTTATAAGGAATCGCGGATTGGTCAAAATCAGACACGCGTGACCTAAGCAGCCAATCATATTATGGAAATGGATACCGGGTTTTGGGTAAAATAATGCTATTCTGAACATATATTAAGAAAGACATCGCTATTACCTACGTAAATTATGGAACGTATTGACATATCGTGCTAGGTTATGGCCTATGACAAAAATGCTTCATGCATATATTTTCACATTTGCCGTGGTCCGGCTGCCAAGACGGAGGGCGTGTGAAAGTTTAGATGTAACTTTGTCAGTAATTTGAATTTTACATTGCATGATCGCACAAAAAGTATGGAAATAGTAATTTTATATGTACGCTTGACAACTTTTATGAATGTTATTGTTGATTTCAATTTATTTAATGATTTCCTCGATGTTTGAAACATCGCTATTTCTTTGCTCTTTGCTCTATTGTAATCTGCCTGCCGGAAGCATAAAACAAGAATCGTTGTTTTTCAGTAACATTGCGAAAAAATGGTTTATAATTTTAATTCTGCCGATAATATATGATCAGTTGAAATTTACTAAGAGGATTTCGCAGACATTTTATTTGATTTAAAACAACATGAATGTGCATTAACCTATTAAACCGCACTCTGTCAAAACCGCATTTTTATTTGGTCCCCACTGATGCCGTATTGACAGAGTACACTGTATATTATTACTTGATAGCAATCGATGTCTTTTCATTACGCAAGCCATTTTTATTATATTTCATATATTTAAACTTTCTGCGTATCTAACATTTTAAATGTGTAATTGGTACGCAACAATTATTTTTCAATGCATAATTCTATGCGTATTTTACCCGGATACGCAGCTTATCTCGGCCTCTGGTTATGTCATGATGAGTGGAATACTGTTAAAAAACTGGGCTAGTTAATCACTCAGGTATTCAGAACATGGGTTACACAGACTGTGGATGCTTTAACAATACAGGCTGTATCTAGTGGTGGTCCGAATAATTGAAAAAATGAAGATTGGTCACAAATGACTAAATGACCAAGCAATCGATCATGTTTTCTCATAATCGAACACAAACAATTTTAGAACACTTGTTTGCACTGACAATATTTATCACAAGGCTGGTTTTGTCTGTTACATTTCATAAGCCCTACAAGCTTGTTCCAAGCAATGATTGAATTTATCTTAAAGACTCCAAGAATTTATGTTCCTAACATACTAGTCATCCTATAAAGAGGTGAAATTTGCAAATGCATTTTGTGAAAAAAACCCAAAAGAACTATGTGTTTTTCGTTACTTTTATGTGCACTAACAAACATAACCAGGAAAATTTGATAAATGATGCTATCCAATTATTTTCAATGATTGATCGGTTGTAATGAACCAATCATCAATTCTGAGATTTTAACCGATTCCCAACACTAGCTGTATCAGTCTGCTATAGAGCCATACATAAGATACCAATCAGCGACTGGGGAGATGTAAGCACAATCATTCACACATACCTCCTTGTAGGTCTGCAGATGGGTGTCTATCTCCAGGGCATGGTTCCTCATGGTCTTGTCTGTCGGCAGCTTGTTCCCGAAACACAGGACAGTGGGCTGAGTCAGGTTCACTGTTAACCTGGAGACAAGCATTGACTGTACACACAATTCATAACACACATACTTGCATATGGTTAAAGCACTAGTTCCTCATACAGAAGACCCAGGGTCTGATTCCCCACATGGGTATAATGTGTGAAGCCATTTCTGGTGTCCCCCACTATGACATTTCAGGAATATTACTAAACATGGCATAAAACCATTCTCACTCACTCACTCACTCATCATCCCTGCTGACTGTGCAGATAAACACCTCCCGAGTCTGATATCCCGTTTATGGAAGAAATACCCAGAAGAACCTACTGGCAAACAAGGATAAGTTGGACCGGCGCAGAAAACGCGTTTACAAGAAGTAGGAGGTGCACGGCAATGAGTAACCCATTTGATTTGTGAAAGGTAGAGCAGATGTAGGCTAGTGCATGTGCATTGCATGACGAAATTGATTCCGCGCATAGCTGCACACACCTCACAAGACTCACGTCGGTGTAGCAAGTCGCACTACACTTGATCGCGGACAACCTGGGGGACCTTCGCTAACAATGGCAAGCGCCAGTGGGTGGCACTCAGACATGCTAATACGGGTCAACTGTCAGGTCGGTGCTCAACTTATCCTTGTTTGCCAGTAGAGTGCGTAATTCATGCAATTAGGTAACAATGGCAACTTTATGTTCAAATGTACCTGAGCACTGTCTCAAAGAGTGTAGCTTCATCCTTGTAATGCTTCAGGATGGGAATCAGATCTGTCTGCAGAATCTGGGCATGTCCGAAGTTGTCGGCGAATGTCACAGGTTTCATCCTCACGCTTCAGGAAGCGAATCAGATCCTTTACGGTTTCTGTGACAGCAAGGCAAATTAATTAACCGCTTTACCTATACCCCTCTACCTAGTGTGAGCAAATTCAATCTCATTAAAGTCAGATTTTAGTTCTTCTAACTGTCCATATACCAGTATTGAGCAGTAAAAAATAATTTTACTGAGATTGGGAGAAATTCATACAACATATTTGAATATTGGTCACATATTATCAGTGCAAACTCTTAAAGTCACCACGGTCAAATTTCCGCAACCCATGCATGCCACAACAATTAAGATATTGAACACTTTATTCATTAATGTGAAATACTGTCAAATAATGATAAATATTCTGCTTTAAAGCATATATAAATACAAAACAAAATTTACTGAGTTGATCGCCAAAGTCATATTGATGGTTAATTTGGCATCAGGAATAACATGTTGACGTTTCTCACCCAGACAGTCTGGTTCCTTAATATATTTGTCCCCCTCTTGGTAACCAAGGGCGCTGCACGTAGCCTGTAGTTCCACATGCATCACCATGGTAACTGATGCTACCAGAACACAGTAGTGGCTGAAATATGTATAACTTGCATTTAAATTTTATACACAGAAAGAGTTACTTGTCTTGAAGCCAATAAAAAAAAAAGTTCTGGTTCTTTAGAATTTAAGGTAGCTAGGTAGGATTTTTAATATTGTTTCCTTTTCTGCATTTCTTTTCAGAAGTATGAACTAGTAACACATTTATCAATGCGTTATTGTTTATTCAATCAAGTTTCAGATTGCACGCTTGTGGCCATAATGTTGACTGTCTCTATCAGAATGGCCGATGTCTGTTGGGGCTGGGAAAAAACGATGGCATTTGAAAGCTTATTTTACTCATACCTCTAAACAAAATAGGATCTGCACTAGAATTCAAGAGTTGGTCACGTAATCGGAACCACAACATTTTTTTTAGGCCTGATCAGGGAAATAAAGGAAGCATATGAATTATTGATAGAAACTGTAATACAGATGCAGATTCATGTTTTTGTGACTTTTACATTTCTTATTTGTACGCTCAGATGGAAAGTGTCAACCACATGAGCTCAATGTCATGTGTGAATGTTGGATCATCACATTTGGTCATTTTCACACTTCTTACTTTTGGATAAGGACAGGGGCGGATATAGCTTCTTGAGGAAGGGGGTGGGGTGCACACTCTTGAGAAAGGGGTGTGTGTGAACACTTCATTTTTACCAGTTTTCAATGGTCATTTAATAAACTTTCAGGACAAAAGGGGGGTGCACACCCCTGCAACACCCCCACTCTGGATCCGCCTATGACAGATGTTGTTTGTCTAATGCCGAACTCAGCCATTTCCCTGCTATATGACTGTGGTCTCTTGTAATTAGGTCTGGACAGGGAATCCAGTGAATGATATCATGAGCACTAATCTACTCAATTGGAATACGATGACGAACATGACCAGTCAATCCCGTTTGTCAATCTTAATACAAACACTGTTTGATTAAGGCAAATTCTTACACGGATCTTCACAGGTCCTGTCTGTCGAATCCCATCATGTGAAAATGTATATTATTATATCAAGTTTCACCAAAATGGTAGTTTGCTAAGTGTGTTGGTGATAGACAAGCATATACTTCTTTCTTTGTGTAAAGTCAGCTCTATGGATGTTGTCAAGGAATGATATCACACGAAAGGCTCATTTTGTTTCTTGAAGCTTTTCACGTTACCAGCATCAATTATCATTATAGTGTAAGCGGCGTCACGCAATATTAGGCTGAATTCAATGTGCACATCGCTGTGAAAACGATTACACTTCGACTGGTGTCATTAGACAGTGAAACTGACAACAAAAACCTGTTAGTTTCACTAACACCGCCAAAGCCGTCTACTGAACAGATACCTCTGATTCTTTCACATGGGAAATACTTTAAATCGTGTCGAATGTTACTTTAAACGCTCTCTTAAAAACAAAATACTCACCTCTTGAACTGTATCGCTCTCTCCCGAAAGACGAATTTGGCGGCAAATACAGCCCTGACTGTAACAAACAAATTTAGAGTGATCTCCCTTTAACAAGCGGAAACCATAGGATGTTGTTCTTCTCCATAACAGTGGTACTTTCGTGAAAGGATATAAAACAAAAGACAAAATCTTATGATTGGTGACACCCAATATGTTTTTTTTTATCACCTGTCAAGTAGTCAGGTCTTGTTTAATTGCCGATTATTGAAAACGACTTTCATTCATGAAACGACTCCAGCAGGATTGACCCCAAAATACCCCCCTTCTACAGTACCAATGTTTTCATTATCTCTATTTCACCTAATCTTAACAACGAACACTGTTATTTCCGCTTCTCCGAAATCGAGAAGGGGCCTTAATTTATTTAAACTAAGAACAGTGGTACATGAGCAATACATTGCAATGACAGAATAAATATGTATGCAGTCAAAATGACAGTTACGTAAGTTTTTTTTCTAACGGTCAGTACTGCAGTATGGCTTTTAAATATCTTAATTTTTCTCTGCATACAGTGAAAAATCGATCAAATCATTAGCTAAACTTATGAACATACTAAACTGATGGGGAAAAGAAACCATACCCCACACTTACTTTCATCACTGATTATGAAAATATCGTAAGTAGGGTACTGTCAGCAGTAAATAATACTCCTGATGGATTTATTTAAAATAAAAATGATTTGATTTTTAGAAGATTGATATTTTAGATCAAATAAACATAATCAATGTCCACAATAGTTATAATTATTTTCAATTACATTGTATGATTATATTTGCCCCTGAGTTAAAGTGAAATCCCAGACTATGTTACTTGTACAATATCTGTACACTGCTTTCTCCGTATGCATTGAAGAGTTGATCAAAGTACTGGGTTAAAACTCGCATAACAAAATTTAATGTATCCGGATAGTGCTGGTGCGAGGCGACGGGGTGGCGGGGTGGCGTGTTCTTCGCTCATCACGCCAGAAACCAGTGTTCGAATCCCACATGGGTACAATGTGTGAAGTCATGCAATGTTTGGTTTCTTGAAACAGACTGCTCATGAGGAGTGTCAGTTGGATTTTTTAAAAACAAAGTCAGATGAATTATTATCCCCCGCAACGCGATTTGCTGGGGGTATTAAAATGCGCTCCGACGGTCCGTGCACATTCGTCTTTTCCGGAGCAGAACTTTAAAACCGTTCACTATTTCTTCACCACACCTGGAACATAGATTGTGTCTGGTGGTGTACTGGTGCCTTTTGGTAGTTTTGGAATTCTGAATAAAATGGTTGTTTTTTTGCGTTTCAATGGCAACAAGTTCGACTTCGACTAAATTTGGCGGTAGTTCTCTTTTCCGGAACAGAACTTTAAAACCGTTCACTATTTCTTCACCAAACTTGGCACATGGATAGGTCTGGTGGTGTTATGGTGCCTTTTTTTGGTAATTTGGGAATTCTGAATAATGTATTTTTCGTGTTTCCATGGCAACAAGTTCGACTTCGACTGAAATTGGTGGTAGTTCTCTTTTCCGGAGCAGAACTTTAAAACCGTTTACTATTTCTTCACCAAACTTGGCACATGGATAGGTCTGGTGGTGATCTGGTGCCCTTTCGTTATTTTGGGAATTCTGAATAAATATTTTTACGTGTTTCCATACCAACAACTTTGGCTTCGACTGAATTTGGTAGTGCTCCTCTCTGGAGCAGAACTTAAAAACTTTTCAATACTCTCCTTCCACTTTGCCATATACACACCCAAACATTTGACATAATCATAACTAGTAGACATATTCATGAAGAGTATTTTGCCATTTGTCTTCTTGTTACGGTTTAAGATGAATCATGTGCATTCATAAATTATTCCCCAAATAGTGGCGGATGTCAGTCATACAATTTTATGATCACTGGTAAGTGTACGCAGAAACGCAGTAAGCGAAGGGACATACTATCGAGAAAAGGATCAGGGACATGACTATGGAGATGAAAAGGATCATGTGTATCACTGACTATGATGGAAAATGAACATGGCCTCCGTAGATGTCATCACAACCTGGGCCGGCGGGGTAGCCTAGTGGTTAAAGCCTTCGCTCGTCACGCCGCAGATCCGGGTTCGATTCCCCGGGTACAGTGTGTGAAGCCCATTTCTGGTGTCCCCCGCCATGATATTTACTCCTGTGCCAAACGTATAGAGATAGGATCAAAATCAGTGAATATGATACACCCAGCTTTATGACCCATACTGCATATCCCGTCCATGTGGGGCGGTGGGGTACCATTTCATTGACACAGGCGGCACTACTCCCATGATGGTTGAGGAAGGCTAGTGGTTAAAGCGTTCGCTCGTCACGCTGAAGACCCGGGTTCGATTCCCCACATGGATACAATGTGAGAAGCCCATTTCTGGTGTCTCCCGCCGTTATATTGCTGGAATATTGCTAAAAGCGGTGTAAAACTAAACTCACTCACTCACTCTACCACTGTAGAAACTATTTCCCACACTGGCTGAAATACATATCAGATAAAATGGACATATACGCAACACGTGATATTCATCTTCAAGCAAGTGTATGGAACCATTATCTTTAAAAAAACGTTGTTTTTGTATATTCGAGTTATGTGATTGACAACGAAATGTTTGGAAATTACGATTATGTAAATCGTTCTGAAACACTAGCACTCAAAATGGTGTTTGACACAGGAACAGATATCGTAAACTGTTGTATTAAACAGCATATCTATGATTGGCGTCAGCTGTCGATGTCATACACACTCACGATCTCAAACAACAGTTGCTTTGAGAAACGGGTTTAAGTTCATACAATATTTAATTGTGAACAGTTTGAAGCATAATAATTGGATGACTTCCCAACCAAACAGAACGTACATTTGGACATTGTGATTGGATGTGGACTAACACATATAACATATATATATATATTTTTTTATTTTTTTTATATATTTTTTTTTTTCAAGTCAAAGTCTTTTTATTGTCTATAGGCCACAGGCCGTATACAATATATATACAATTTTCACATACATTTACACATGTATACAATAACAAAGGTTGAGTTTACAACACATATATATAATGTCATAGTAATCCTCGTCACGATATGGCTGCAATATTGCCGATGTGACGTTAGATTTTAACTCACTCACTCCTTTTAAATGGAAAGGAGCTCAATGAGATGGGAGAAGATTCAGATCCCGAACCTGAGGAAACTTGACTTGCTTCATTTAGGGTCTAGCGTTTCAGAAAGGAGGGGAGTACATTCTTCCACAATGTCTTATCATTTACCGTGCAGTTTGAACTACGAATCTACGTCTACTTATACTATGACTTCAACTAATAGTCCATCTTTTGATGTAGCTAAGTTTCGATTGAAAGAGGATGGGAAACATCTCTTTGGTGCTAATTTTGAAAATATCTGAGCAAAAGAATTGGTATCAGAGTTTACATCCCTTACTGAAGAGATTGATGTTAAGGGTGTTGTTGAAAAATGATGTCTGCTTTTCTACTTTGCTGGGAAGCACTTAAAATCCAGCAGGAGAGTTTCTGAGGGATTTATGAAAAAAAAGCAACCGGTTTGATTTGATGAGGGTTGTTCCTTTTTAAAACGTTAATAGTATAACACTTCAGAAAAACTATGTATGTCCAGAAACAGTGTCAATATCAATCATTACTTGGAGGCCAAACGTATGTTCCGGCGCATTTGTAACGAAATAAGGAAACAGTCATTTGCGAAGCTTTGAATAATTTGTCAATTGCAGCAAATAACAAAGATTGCAGAAGTGTTTTGGGGAAACAACTGAAATATCTCATTGCTAGTAAACGTGATGAAAATGGTAAAACACCAAGCGAATGGTTAGTTTTTTTTAATACTTATGATTGTCAAACTGAATTTGATCCCGATGTTACACTTTTTCTTGAAGCTCATGATAGCTTGCCATGTGTAAAACATTTGAACATTGATATCTTATCAGATACCACTAGCCACGTGGAAATTGTTAAAGCGATCTCTGGTATCATGAAATCGGGCAAGTCACCTGGAACAGATGGTATTCCTCCAGATTTCATCAAGAATGCACCTTCCGTTGTTAATAATGTATATGCATTGTTTAATGTCATTTTAGATTCAGAAGTATTTCCCTCTGATTGGAATGTTGGTTTACCGTTACTCATCTATAAACGGAAATATGTCTGATCTCAACAGTTATCCAGGAATATCCATGTTAAGTGTCATTGGTAAATTATTCAATTATGTTCTTGAAAGAAGACTGCGTAGCTGTAAGGATTTACTTAATGAAGGGCAAGGAGGCTTTAGAAATAATTGTTCTACCATAGATAATATGTTTCCACTCTATTCTTTGGCTCATAAGTACATGTACTTGCGGAAAGCAAAGTATCGTTTTTATATAGCTTTCATCGATTTCCGCAAGGTCTTCGATCTTTTTACATCTCTCAACACGGTACTGCCATTTCACTTGCAGTGCAGCGATGTCATAGCATTGTGACGTCATCAAGTACATGACGTCATAGCATTGTCAGGGTATTGTACAAAATCTACTGTCAAAACGATATCCCCTGGGAGATATCGTTTGATCTCACACAAGCCATATCTCCTGTGGAATACAGTTTTGGATGATAAAGTTATATCTTCTACTTGAAGAGGGTGTACACGGCAAGATGCATAAAATCATTGAGACTGGATTTTTACTAGCCACGGGCTATTACACACACTGATTCCAGCCTATTTTTACAGCCCACTTTCAACTGTGAAATTTCGCCAAATGTTAAGACAGTTTCCCAGGCTCATGTGTTCGAACACAGTCACACAATGCGCCGGTTGTAGCAAAGCCCGCTTAGAATGATGTAATAAAGGTTGTGAAATAAAATGTGTTTTAATGTCGCGTTTTTAAAAGATCATTACACTAAAATAGCTACGCGCATGCACGCGTGCGTAGCTGATTGTGTTGGTCAAGACGAATGCTTTGTTTAACATGGAGTTCCCACTTAGTCACAGTGTACGAGTTTCACAAGCGCTTGCGTTATCCCATTCAAAGCCGAGTTCCAAGCTGGTAACAACAAGTACCGTACTACCCACAGGGGCCTGTCACGCTTAGAAACAGCGTTAGAAAGACATATAGGTATATAGACCCTACCCTTGTACTATATCGTGTCACGCTTAGAAACAGCGTTAGAAAGACATATAGGTATATAGACCTACCCTTGTACATTGAGTACTAGGGTAGGGTAGGGTGTATATACCTATAATGTCTTTATAGGTATACATATAGGCATATAGTACTATATAGTACTAGGGTAGGGTGTATATACCTATATGTCTTTCTAACGCTGTTTCTAAGCGTGACACTGTGGTACTACCTGTTGATGTCGTTTGATATGATGCAGCAGCCTGGGACCGAACATCGACCTCCCGCTCCCCTGACAGACGCTTCATCAACCAGATCACCGAGCAGGCCCATGAAGGGAAGGAAACAACATATGACTGGCAAACAGGCAACACAGGTCAGGGCATCATCTTTTTATGTGGTTCACGTAGCCACCAAATTCTGAACATGGGTCGGTCGGTCAAGGACCCCCAAAAAAAAATTTTTTTTAAATAAATAATAATAATAAAAAAATAAATAAATAAAACTGCTGCGCTCCTTCAGCACATCGGTCATGTCTGTTAGAAATATTCCAGCTATATGACGGATTGTCTGTAAATAATTCTCAAAACATTGTGAACTCTGCAAAAGATATTGTAATGATTATGACTGCCATGTAATTCTACACTGTGAACACTATATGTACAACAGAAATAATTTCTTTTCAAAACTTATAGATCTTTTGATGTGGATGTTTATGTACAAATATAATTTATTATCTGAAGATGAAATGTTATCACTATTTTCTGGGGGTGAACTACTAGTAACTAACGATATTGATGAAATGTCATGGAGATGTATGATTGTCCTCTTCTGTAAATACCTATATTCCTTGCTTCCCTCACTAAACTGTGCATTCTAGACCTTTCATTTTTCTTTGTACATGTATATATGACTATATGAATGTGTTGTGAATATATTGCTGTGATTATGTTGCTGTAAATATTTCATGTACATGTTTATAATGATCTTCGGACTACAATCCAGAAATATAGAGATTCATTCATTCATTCATTCATTCATTCATTCATTACCGGTAAACCGCAATACGACATTGTAACAATTACGTATCGCGATACGTTTATGATGTACCGGTATACCGACAAAGATATATTTGTTCAATTTCAATCCATTCAACACTGCAGGTAAGACTTCCGCCCGTATACTCCCTGAATGTTAATTGTGATGAAAAAGATATATATGTATATTCAGGTAATATGGTGGTTGTGGGTGGGGATTGGGCGAAAGTCTTTCCAAATGATTGGCAACGGGTCCACTTAAAGATTGTCAAAGAACAAAGTATCGATGTTTCGAGGAAATCATTAAAATTGAATAAACTAATGAATAAAATCTACAGATTTCATAAAAGTTGTCAAACGTACATCTTATTTACTGTTTCCATATTTCTGTGTGCGATCATGTTATGCAAGTCAAGTGACATCTCGGCTTTTCATCGCCTCGATCTTCATGCTCGGACACGATGTTTAATGTGAAACAAATTGCATAAAGAATATTTGTCACAGGTCGCTTTCGAACGATACCCGCCATCACATGAATCTTCTCGAGTGATATTTATACGGAGCTTCGAAATCAGAGGCATTTCCCAATGTTGTGTCGTGTTACTGGGCGAAAAGCCACCGCTATCGGGAAATAGGCGACGATGCTTATTATTTAATTAATCTTTTTATAATAATTTTCTGATTACGTATAAATGAAAATCTAAAAGAAATAGTTAAGAGGATATTATGACATCTTACAAATGGATTAAAATAGCGGGAGTTTTCGTCTCCTTCGTGGTATGTCTGGACATTATAAGTGTGTAAGCTTGCATTTTTGTTAAAATTAAACTTATTTAAGTATTACTTGAATAATAGGTTAACCTTTGAGATTTATTAACAGTTGGATTAGACCTAAATTATTGTAGTAGCAATAATGTTTCACGAGCTGATATTTTCCTTGACAAACGTAGGCTTCTATCTTATTATAAGGCTATGTTTCTCATGTTGTTTTTTTCCATTATTCTATTCAGTCTAAAGAAAGTTTACTTTATAATACAGAGAGTCTTTTGCCCACAGTGAGTGCTTTGTTAAATCATTTCTTTATGAGAAAGTGTACCATACGTCATGCATGAATTAGGTAATGTTAATAATACTTTTATTCAAAGACATAGGTGCATAAATCATTGTTTTGATTAGAATGTTCACGTCAAGATCATGTCACATGATTGTGACTTCAATTAATTTTTTCTTGAGTAATACAGATGTGCACAGTAGCTGAGGCTCTTTCAATTATTTGAAATTTAACATCCTGTGCTGTTTAAAGTATATAAATAAATATAGGATGGGTGGGTTGATGAAGGACATGGCGTAAGCTAGTATTTTGTTATATACTAGGCACATAAAGAAACTGTGCATACAAAAATTTAAAATCTAAATTTATCAAACCTGTGTAGACACATAAGGATTTAAACTCAGAGATTAGTGACATGTATCCAACATGCATGCACGTGCCACGTTCCGTGACGTCAGTGGGTTCGTCCTGGAGACGTGCAATACGTTGTTGCACGTGCATTCCGGGAAAGAGAACCAGAGCAAATTAGTGCCACACAATACTGTCACTTTGGAAAGCTCAACCCCTGCCCTTGCGATCGTTCAAAAAATTACACGGCTATTGAAACGCATAGCATGCCAAGACTCACGTCTGCACAACGTCATGAGGCCATTGGGATGGTCCGTGGGGGAATGTCTCAACGACAAGTGGCTGCACATTTCCACTGCCACCGGAACACCATTTCTGCACTGGTGAGACGCTACCAGAACACAAATGACGTCATCGATCGGCCACGTTTGGGACGTCCACGTGTAACAACGCCAAGACAGAACAGATGGATAAGGGTGACCCATCTTCGCCACAGGTTTCAGACTGCAGTGATGACTGCCCGAACCATCCCAGGACTTCGCCGTATCCATCCCAACACAGTTCGACAACGTTTACGTCATAACGGGATCTGACCACGACGCCCCGCCACACGGCCTATCCTGACACAGCGTCATCGACAAGCTCGCCGAATGTGGTGCCGAAATCATGTCCGCAGACCCTTGTTTTGGTGGAGAAATGTTGTTTTTATAGATGAGTCCAGGTTTAATATTTCCCATAGTGATGGACGTCAACGTGTCTATAGACGCGTGGGAGAACGTTATGCACAGGCCTGTGTCTTGGAGAGGAATCGCTTTGGTGGTGGTTCCGTGATGATTTGGGGTGGAATAACAGCACGCCAAAGAACTCCTTTGGTGATTGTTCAGGGCAACTTAACTGGTGTGGGCTACAGGGATCAGATTCTTCGACCTGTGGCAATTCCTTTTCTGCAACGTCATGGCCCTAGGTTAACATTCCAACAGGAAAATGCCCGCCCTCATACGGCAAGGGTTGCTATGGATTTCTTGCAACATCACAACGTTGACTTACTGCCTTGGCCTGCAAATTCACCGGATCTCTCCCCGATAGAGCATGTTTGGGACGAGATGGATCGATGTCTACGCCGTCTTCCTCATCCGCCAGATAACGTCCTTGACCTTGCAACAGAACTTGAGAGAATCTGGCGTGACATCCCACAAGCTTTCCTTGCACGTTTGATAGGCTCTATGTGTCGTCGATGCACTGCTGTTCTCAATGCTGATGGTGGACATACCCGTTACTGAGCTTGTGACATGGTCGTTTGACCCCTGTCCCGCTTGTGGACTCGTGACGTCATTGTGATTGACTTTTCAATTGAAATTCTCCCGACTTGTTATGGTCTCATGATCCCCCCATTAAAGTTTATATGTACCTTTGACATTGTTATCGTACTTATCAACTGGGATAATATTTTGACAATGCACAGTTTCTTTATGTGGCTAGTATCTATGTGAAATAAGAAATCATACATTTATCTGTGTTAACTTTCCCTTGGACAGCAGTTACCATTAAAACAAAGACTTATTGAAAGTTTTTTATAGTAAAGTGTAGGGCTAGTAATATTTGGAGAGGACTAAATGACATACAAAATCCACTAGCCCGGAGGACTAGTTAAAATGTTTAGTGAGTGTCGATTCCTACTGTTTTAAAATAAAAAAAATATAAACAGAATAATGTTCTGGGTTTTCCTTTTTCTTGCTTTGAACAAGGGTTACTCGAATATACTGTAATTCAATTTGAAGGTAAAAGAATATTGAAAAATGGACAGATCTCAATAGCTGTTCTTCAACAATATATCGCAATACGTATCGCAATACAGAAGAGTGTACCGCAATACGAAATTTGGGGCAATACACATCCCCAACAAGCATGGATTGCAGAGGACCATTCCTAACCCGGATCTTCACAGGTCCCTCATTGAACACGAACCCAGGTCACTGATCAATGCATTGATTTCATATCGCCAGATACTACACAGTGATAGATGCACACTATCTACGAGTATATTGCTGATCGTCCCAATTGATTACTACAAATAAAGCACAAGTTGACCCTGTCATACAGTGCCTTTTGGCCAATACCAACAACGCACAATGTGCCCAAACAGTCGCTTTGATGGCCAATACAGCTCTGCATTTGGCAAGTATTACATAGGGTTGTTATGGTTTCAAGATTCCAAAGACCTTCACGTCTAGGTCATATTGAGCGAATGCCCCACATCACGGACAGTCAGTTACAGTGAACTCAGTGAAGGAAAAATATTTTATACTTTCATCATAAAATTTGTAGGAGAAAAGCTCAAGAAACCTGTCCATAGCAAGAAATATGGAATGACTTGAAATGAATATGGTTTTATGCCGTATTTAAGCAATATTCCAGCAATATCACGGCTGGGAACACCTCAAATCGGCTTCGGCACATTCTTGAAAAGGTTATTAGGGAGCAAATGTTATAGATTTTGTGGTAGACACTTATACATAGTGACTTTTTCATGTTTGTCAAATACAATGTCTATCACATGGAGTGATTCGCAAAAGGGATGTCATTACCTTTTCAACCTCCTTCAGTGTTCTCTTGCAGAGATTCTAATTTCATCCCTTGAAATATAAAGACAACAAACAAGGATTTGTTTCTCGACTCTGTACAAATGTTTATTATTCTCATGAAAACCTGGTGTGCATACACTCACACCCCCAATATCACAGATCATTGCTCAATCTCTAACCCAGCCGTGCTTTGAAGGAAATCGTCATTCTACATTCAGCAAGTTCTCCGTCAAACAGTCTGTCCGGCTAGCTTACAGAAGTACAAGCCAAACCTCAAGTCAGCCTGTGGCATTATGGACTCAAAATGACCACAGCCAGATTTGTATCCAGATGCAAAGCCACTGACAATTTTCTGTCTTAACATTTGTTTAAACAATTTTGAAGACCAAAAAACAAAAAACAAAACAAAATAGATTCAAGTTATCTTTGCTTTTGTTGGTTGCTGACAACCTTATATCCATGATATCTGAACAGTTAATAAGGTATTACAAGCTTTCAAATTTATGGATTTTTAACCACCAAAAAATTAACCATGAATTTGCTGCAAAAATTAGGACTATGAAGATATCAGAATAGCAATTACATATGACTTGAGATTTGACTAGGTTTGCAAGGTATTGGAACGCTGAAAATAAGATGGTTAACAACTTAAATATCTACATGGAATGTGGACCTACAGCAGTTTGTATGTCAAATGTGTTGGCAGTCTTAAGCTCCATGCCAACAAGAAATTACTGCTAAATGAGCTTTACAATAACATGAGTTAGTTTGCATTTCTGAAAGTAAAATTCAATAATTCCTCGACATACAGTCAACTCTTGATACATTTATTACCAAATAACTAATGATTCTGTCTGCTGTTTCAGAGTTAAATAATAAATAAATAAAAAAAAAAAAAAAAAATAAAAAAAAAAAAAAAGAAGAAAGAAAGAGAAAAAATATATATCATTATCCTTTGTCTAAAATGCTTAGGGATGAGATTTGGGTTTGTTAAACTGGACCTTGTTTTTCTCCATGTCCAACCAAAGTTGACTGTACAATTCTTTAACAGTGATACATGTTACATGATTCCAATCAGCTGAGTTCACAAGAGGAATGGGAATTCTGAGGACAACACTGACATATCATCCCGTACATTTACAATTTTAAATATTGGAGATATGAACAAACTATCATTTCAAGACAAGAACATTTTTTTTCTCTGAAATATCCAAAATATATTTTAGAGCAACACAGAGCAAGTATTGTGTTCGGCATTTGATTTTCAGTGCTCCCTAATCTATATCCACATCTAACAGAAAATCAACATTTGACAACATACATCTATGTTACATAACATCAACAAGAAAAAGCCACTTAGGAAGTGTGTAACAAACAGAATACAGAACTTCAGCATCTATACTTTAGTATATTGTAGCGCCTCCTGATTCTACAAAAAGAACTGGTTTATAGAGAGCAGGGAATTTTTAAAAAGTGTAATTCACTTTGAAGAAAAATTTCATTTGTTATTCTCCAAATATTTTTTTTACATCTACTAACATTGCACATATATATCTTTATTAGAAAGGATATGAAATTTATCAGGCTATGATATATTAAATATACTGCTAAACAAACGTTAAGGATGACCCGATTCTTTCACACTATTAAAGATTATCTGTCGTCAGTAACCCATGAGAAAGAAACAGGTAGTCCTTAACTATTGTTTTGATGTTGTTTTTTGCAGTATACCTCAAATCTCCTATTCCCTCGGAGAAAAAAGGGGGAAATATTAACTGGATGGCAAAATAGTACCTTATTTAAAATCTAAAATTATTTACAGTTATGTTAAAAGATGTGTGTGTTGGGAGTTCCAGATCAGCGTTCCAGTGCCTCTGCTGATACAATGCCACTCAAACTGCCACACAGTATGTGGCAACTCTCACACATCTCACTAACTGGTACACAGAGAATCACAACATTCTCAGTTTCATAGAATCACTAACAATTTCACATTCTTCTTCAGTAATCACATTCAAAAACAAACTCTGCTTATGGTAACTTTTTTTTGGTCAAGATGCAAAACATATGTTTTCAGACATTTCCAATTTTGCCTTTTCAGAATTTGTTCCAGATGAATGCATAGAAATTCTGTTTAGTTCTATTTACACACTGTTCACTTAGTAAGTATTCTTATTAAGATGACTATCAGAGCATACAATATGACTGATGGGCACGACACAAGCACTAATAACTGTTAGAGATAATGGTGAAAGCTTCTGTCAATGATCATATTGTGATGTCTTTTGATTTTTCTCTTGTGCTCCCTATGTAACTTGCAAGCCCGTGTGTACAGTGCTTCTACATATGTACCTTCTTTCTACTGCTTTGGGTGGATAGCTAAATGGACAAAAAACATTTTACATGTGAGAA
Organism: Haliotis rubra; assembly: GCF_003918875.1. NCBI lineage: Eukaryota > Metazoa > Mollusca > Gastropoda > Lepetellida > Haliotidae > Haliotis > Haliotis rubra. Next base: position 805,773 of record NW_025765037.1, read on the forward strand.
AAATTATTTTGATGCCTGACTTGCATATATTCTTAAAATAACATTACAATTGATCATTAAGCACAAACTAAACATATTTCAATAAGAGTTACTATCACGTTCATGTAGGGGGGGGGAAATAAGAAATTGTCAAGTAAATCCACCCTTCACAGGAACAGGCAACATAGTTACCTCCCTTGAGTGGCAGATCCCCCCCATGTGTGTCTTAATGGATCTGGTTAGGTGAAGCCTTACAGCATCATTTTCTCAAATTGATATGACAATTTCTCTCACAAGTTAACTGTATTTCCTACATTGACAGCTCCAAGAATAACTGGGCAGTCTACAGGATGAACTTAGTCAATGACAGATGCTAAAGTGATTTTTTTTTGGCACACTGGATTCCATGCACATAGGGTTTCATGATCTATAATGGGAGTACTTGTCTGTTCTTGTAGGCAAGGTTTGCTTTTAAGAATAATAATGTACTTTCAATACATAACTGAGTCTTTCAAGAAATATATGAACTTGAGGATCTGCCCAATCATTTCAGTACTGACATGATTGCAACATACCTTGTCCAAGAATTCTAGGAATCTTATTTTCTAACATGATTCGAACAAGAACTCAATTATTTGTAACACTAAAATTCTCAAGTATCTTATCAAATTGGAATAAGCGATTGCCAATACCCATTTGATGCCTATCCCTGCCTGTGATACACATTAGGAAGTAAATGGTCAAACACTTGATGCCATCCATTCCCTGCTTGTGATACACATAAGTAAAGGTCAAGCACTAGAAACCTGTTTATCCCTGCTTGTGAGACACAATGGGAAGTAATGGTCAAGCAGTCGACCATGGAGACAAGGTAGAATGTAGAAGATGAATAACATTACACATTCCATTTACATGTCACACACACGCATTCCATAGAATTACCCGTAGAATTGCAGCATCACTATAATGGGTGTTTAACTGGACAACAGCTGTAACATGTAGCATCTAGATTTAATCATAAGCACTTCACACATGACAAGTATTTCTGTTGTTAGTCCCCATATCACTTGTACAAGAATATATGCACAACATTCTAAACAATACAATGAGTGTTGCCCATTCCGAAGCATGTTTTTCTACATGTGGTGTTGCACTGCAGCCAGGGTTGTATGCATGGCTGTTGTAATGAATAGTTCCGTCGTCTGGCACTACACCAACTCCATCTTGAGTCGGACTGGTAGGGCAGGAGTGTGAGCCACGCGCAGGTGGCAGTACCAGCGCACGCTCACTGTTGAAGAGTAAATAATCAGAAGACTACTCTCTCCAACCATCAAGTAACATCCATTGGCAAAACTTGGTCTTTGTTGAAAGTGCTCACAGCATTGTGGTCTTCATGGTTTTGTCTATAAATGAAAAATAATGAATTTCTAAATTGAGTGATTTCAAGGTCTAGAAAGACTTGAAGCAATAATCTCTGATTGGATGAGTTTTGAACAGTCCCACTTTGGTGAAACCCACAACTTGGTGCTGACAAATCTAGGAACATGACTGACATGGATTTGATTGATTGATTTTTCTTTAATGCAGCACTAAGCAATAGTCTGGTATATGGCAGCGGTCTGTAAATAATCGAGTCTGGATCAGACAATCTAGTGATCTACACAATTTGGATATGATGACACGTGTCAACCAAGTCAGCGAGCCTGACCACCCGATCCTGTTAGTTGCCTTTTATGACAAGTATGGGTTGCTGAAGACCATTTCTAACCAGGATCTTCACGGGTTGACAGGGATTTGAAATTTGCAAATCAGAAATCTTGCAGCAATTTGTTGCCATGAAGCTGATCAACATGTATCCAAATTGTATTTGTCCATCCCAAATATCACACTAATGGAATAGAAGCTGGTGTTCTATTGAAAAGGTCTAAAAGCGAATTATAGTTAAGTTCCTCACAGAGAACACACACAAGAAGTAAATGACTTTTTTAATGTGATTTTGGCAAACTGTTATGCAGAGTCTGAATATAGTAATAGTTGTAGTATCCAACTCACTTGAGCAAATTGAGTGCTGTGGCCGGTGTTGTTGACAGCTTGAATGTGCTGGTGTTGGCTGGCATCACTTTGTTGTTTACAGATGGCTTCATGAACGTCGATGCCGAGGACACCTTCACTGACGTAGCTGCTGTCAAAGCTGTTGTAACTGCTGCCGTTGTCACTGAACACACATTGAGAGGGAAGTTTAACTGAAGAATGTTAGCTGCTGGTGAGGTTGAAAGTCCACTTGTTTTACCTATGAAAAGAACACAGGATGTCACATGCATCAACCTCAACGCACACCAACATTTACTTACATTCCACTAAATTAGTTCATACATCCATCATACCTTTTGAACAGACATATGGATGTAAATAGCTTAAAGTTTGAAGAAAACATTCAAAATTAACAATCATAAGAAGTCAGATAGTTTCTAACTTGAGAGTTCACAGACTTCAGTTCCTCTCCGACAATAAAGCCCCTAAACTCTGTCAAATAACGAGATAACATTTTAACATGGAAGTCAGTAATACTGAGACTGATTGTTCTGAACACACAATGTCTTTTAGAAATTGGTCAAATATAACAAATGTAATTCTAGTACTTCTGGGGAGCTGAGTCGGGGGTTTAATTGGATTTCTAGACTAAAAGAGTGTTATGTCGAGAAAAGCATTTGCTAGATTAGACTTCTTTCTGAAAGACCATGTGTATTAACAGCTTTTGCTAATGGGAGCCATGCCAATTTACACATCAGAGGGGTACAAAAAGAACCTGACCTAATCTTCCAGTTATCTAACTTCCATCTTTCTGAAAGCCTTTATATGGATGACATCAACCCCATCCCGACCCTGAAAGTACTAGAATCTCCAGTTTACAAAGAAAGTGTTCCCCCGAAACCCTTATTAAATTGTGATCAATGGTAAGGTATTCAATCATTCTTTAACTATTCCTTACTGTCTATCAATGGTCCATTTGTTGTGACAGCAACTGTTGGTGGTGTTGTGGTCGTCTGTGTCGTCACAATAATTGGCGGTGCAGTTAGTGACGCCGACAACAATGATGATGGTGATGTTGACACGGGGGGGGTAATGAAACAGATGGGGTAGTTGTTATATTGTTCGATGAGGATGAAGATGAAGAAGTGGATGTAGTTGTAGTAGTAGTAGTTGTTGTTGTAGCACCAATATTTGCACTGGGAAGCTGAGAAGAATTCATCACTGCACTCACAGCAAACTCGGCACTGGCAGAGTCCAATGTAAACCTTGAAGTTGGCTGTGATGAGAAAGATTGGCCAAGAATCACAGAAGAGTCTATCTCAGACGCTTCAAGTTGAAGCAGTTTTTCCTCCTGTTCCCGTTTCATTTCAAGCAATTGTTCTTTATGAGACTGGTAGGTCTCAAAGTTAAACTCGACAGAAACCGGAGTACTTGACGGTGACCGACTACCATGCCTAGAGTCACTGTCAGGGGGCGGAGTTTTTGGACGAAAATGAGGACTGAAAATAAATGTACAGTTGATAGCAAATGTCAAATAACACATACCTACAGGCAAGCAAGTCATGACTTAAATTTCAGCTTCAGAGATAGAGAAAAAGGGTAAACAAAAAAGAAGTGATGTAAAACATCAAAACTTGTTACTAAGGAATCTAGGGACCATTAAGTATTTAATATCGGCCCCTTGATACTTACTCTTAAATTTTGACCACTGCTATTTTACCAAGACTTAAAGGTTCAAGTGTTAAACAATATATGAAAAAAGAAGAAGCCTTTTGAGACTTACATTTTTTTCCCCCGTATATATGTGACATATTCACCGAGCACTTCAGGTGAATGTGAGGGATCACCTAGGTCGAGTCTGTCTAGGCCGTCATCCCAGGGTGTATAAGCTCGATCCAGAATGACTCTAGATATGAAAGGAATGCAACATTGTAGAACTACAAGACAATAAAGCTAACAGACAGCAGTGTCTGTTTTTATCTACTCAAATTGTGTCCTTCAAACCTTTGGCGATCATCAGCCTGACTCAACATGGACTGGTAACTTTTCTAAAACATCTATTGCCTGACAACCATAAAAAGACAATACAAAATGATCATAAGAGCAACATCAATCATTCACGTATTATCTCAGACTATTTCAACCACATAGAACTGGATGTATGTGAGTATGTGAGTGAGTGAGTGAGTGAGTGAGTTTAGTTTTACGCAGCTTTTAGCAATATTCCAGCAATATCATGTTGGGGGGTAGAGAAATGGGCTCCACACATTGTACCCAAGTGGGGAATCGAACCCCAACGCCCTAACTTGATCTGAAGCTTAGTACCCTTAGGAGTGAAACAATCAACAATAGCAGCAAACATTCATACGCAATGATACTATAAAGAGTTCTTGAAACCATTAAAGTAGCCATGTTTTGCCCAAATTTGATTACAATTGTTTACCACAGTCCAACGTTTTCCATACCTTCAACCCTAAACTTTGTGTTAGTATTCTTAATAAAAGTTTCTGAATGATTGATTTTATTATTTCAGGGTAAGTAAGTAAATATTGCTATAATCCGCTACAGCAATATTGCAGGTATTCACAGCTAGTATATTTCAGTGTGTACAGTTGATACAAAACATCTGTCAACTATCCTAACTTAATAATCTTATTTCAACTGAACTTGATCAACTTACCGCCCACCCCTGCCAACTCGACGCCTGGAGAACCCAACACAGTTTCTTGGAGGAGGTAGTGACATGAGAGAATATCTGTATTTTTTATCACCAAGGCCACCTTCATCAGGACTACACCAGGACCAGTTGCCTTGACGACCCATGAGAGGCTGCAAAAATAATGATTTTGTGGGTTAAATTATGAAATCAATTATCCTTGTTCCATAATACAATACTTCAATTTAATTTTTATTGTGATTTTCGTGGATGTAATTGGCTGAAAGTCAGAAAGAGTTCAATAAGATCCAGCATACACATTATTAGAAATATAGGAATTTCATCAATTCTTTACTACAAATATCTAAGAACAAGCAGCTCTTATGGTTAAAAAGATCAATTACATTTTTGATCCATCAACAGCCTTACTATTCTGTCAACTATGAATCGGCTTTGAATGACCCGGATACACCGGTAAATGATGCTGAACTGCTGACCAAAAGTAACATAAGGGAAGCACAGAATGATATTCTTCTGGCTCATAAATATTAATCTTCACATGCCATACAATCCTTTCACAAAATAAGAATCCAGAAGAAAATTCATTCTTCGTAAAAACAGATTTGTGCACTTGCAATTCCAGAATGAGATTGCATACAAAACCAACAGAGTGTCTACTGCAAAAGAGACATACTTACAGTGAAATAATGACAATGTTTCCTTCTCTTGAAGGCAAATGGACCATCAGGATCATTTTCATCTTCATGATCTGATGGAGACATACCCTGGAATTAAAGGACAGATCTTGTAAGAATATCTAAAAATATCTTGTTTCATACAGGAAATTAAGTTCAACTGTGACAAACTATCAATTACCCTACACTTATCAGCCTTATTTCAATCTAGCTCTTATTAAGCAAAGAGCACAAGACAACATTACTGGGCTCCGTTTCACAAAGTTCTTAGCACTTACACCATTCTGAAAGGATTCCAGGTATATGAGAGCATGTCAGTGAAATGTGGGAGAAAAGCCCAAAATGATGCAGATCTTAGATGTTCATCACTTTGGGAAAAACAAGACTTTCTGGTTTGGGCGTGCCCAAGGGAGGCAACTCTACACATTGAAAAGTGGTGCTGTACACCGCTGAGCCTCTCCTTCCCCTCTATACATAAGTAAACGTTGACACACAGCAAAGGATACACGTTTAATAAGAAAACTCACAGGAGAAAGCCCGTCATCATCAGAGCTGTCTATATCTGGATGCAAGATGTCCACTTCGCTGTAGTGGGATGAGGTAATGTTGGACGTTTGATGATGGTGGTTGTGATGGTGATGATGCTGTTGCTGCTGGGATTGTTTCCGTTTTCGATATGCTCGCTTCTTGGGTTTGGGGGCAATATCCTGTAACAACATAAATAGAATAAGAAATTCAATTCACGTTTATGTCTTTGGACTTATCAAGAATTCACATGGAATCAACGTATGTTTGATTTTAGATTTCTAAGTATTCTTTTAAATCAATCATGTTATCTTGAATGAACAAAAATGGTATCACAAAATAAGGCAAGCATCTCTATAGTGAGACAGAGAAAAAACCCCTAAAAGTGCATCAGCTTTATTGCAGCCACCATATGGTAAGCTAAAGTATATCATATCAATTCCATTACGAATAATTACTATGCAAATCAGTTGTAAGAAATATCATTAGCAAGAATGCATGATGAAAACATCTTAATTCATCAAGTTTAACTCCCATACAAATATGACAAATGTTTCCATGCTTACCCCATTCACCCCCTGGACCCACTCCCCAGACTTTGAGAGACTAAATGGTGGAATGAAAGACGGATGCTTATGTCGCTCAGCTTCAGCATGAGCTAACAACTTGCCATCAAAATCTTCACTTTGGTACCTGCAACACAAAGGTATGCCATATTAGCAAGGATAAAATGTTTCAATCGCTACCAAACAGCAGCAAATCATATTCACAACTAATAGGTCTCAAGAAACTACATTTCAACAAAGTCAGCGTATGTTCTCAAGGTCTGTACAACATTAAAAGCATGAAGAAATGGTATCTAAAAACCCACGCCAGCTTGCAAAACTGACAAAGACTATCAACATTTAGTAGAAGCAAAAGGCAAACAAATTGTTTATCATTGCATTTCAGAATCTCCTGTCTCTACTATAGCTAACTACAAATGTAAATGTTCAGTAAGTGTTCCAAGTATGCTTATCTAAACAGGGCCCCAATGTTGGAGCATGAAAGTTACGATCAACTTAGCGTTACGATAGCTTGGTGCAACAGGGCCCAGGAAGGACAAGCAGGAAATTCTTAGACAGGTCAAGCTGCTACATGCTGTCTCACCTTTTTTCTAAAACTTCTATTGTTAACTGAAGCAACTCTTTCTTGGACTTTTCCCTTCTCTTGATCACTTCCAGCAACGTACTGCAAAATTAGAAAAATAGAAATGTTTTATGCTGCATATCACTGTAAAAAATGTGTCCTGAGGGCATGTAAACAAGTGCTTTGATCCACGAGTTCAGATTTACAGGGTTCAACAATCATTTTTAAATTTAATGGTTTTCAACTTAGACAAACAAGAAAACATCTAAAAACATTTCCGGGCAATAATGTAATTTTCTGACTATTGTATACTTATCCTGACTCATGCTAATGGTCAAATTTATTACAGCTTTAACATATTGAATGATGCTACAAAAAGTAACTCGCAGAAATCAGCAGTGAAATAGCCGAACGATTCTTAATTATACGATTGCCCAGAATAATTAGTAATGTTTCCTTATCCTGACTCATGCTAATTATGCTTGTCTCCTTCCTCTTGCGAATGATAGTGGAACACTTGAAATCCCTTGAAGTTCCCTTTAAACATGCGGACATAAAATCCCTCACCCAGGAGTAGCGTCCCTTTCCTCCTTTTGCCGCCCGAATGGTCACATGATTGGCCATATTTGTCACTCTCTCCGTATGTAAGCCCAACACCCAGATTTACAGGGAAATCCAGAGTACCATAAGAGAGGTGGTTGGGAGGGCTAACCTCATGAGTCAGGATAAATATAATATATCAATTTTAGTCAGAAAATTACATATTTTTCCTTATCCTGACTCATGCTTATTATGCTTGCAGAATCCGTCAGAAACGGTGGTGGGTCAAGCCACGTTCTGGATTCCCTGGTTGTAGATTTATGTCCTGTATTACCCCCCTTGGGAACTTATGATGGCACTGTTGAAGATTCTTTCAACCTCTCTCTGATGAGTCTGGGGGGACCACAACCTGACATTTTCGTGTGGATTTTAGATATACTAATATTCCATTAGTTATCTATTGTAACTCCACTTCCGTGGGCGTCTCAGTGGATAAGGGGATGAATAGGCGCTTGAATATTCGTCTCCTTGTTTTAGTTCTTTGTAAGTAGATTTGAAGTGCTCTAACTGGGCATAAGGATAGATCCTGTGTATCCTGTGGCCCAAGGACTGTAGATAGCGCTGGGATGTGGAACTGTCAGGCTGGCTGGGCAGTTGGTTCTTGGCAATAACATCCCATCTGAGTCCCAGATGTACGATGTCTTGATTCAAATTGTGTTCGTTCAAAGTCTAGAGCATGTATTTCTGACATCCTTGCAGCTGTTGCTAGGGCGATCAGTGGGCGCAACTTTAATCTCCCTCTGCGAGTCATGTCTTGAGCTGAGGTGAGTAGACTGAGCATGCTTTGCCAAGCACATAGTGTCAACGGAGAGAGCCATGCTTGAGATATCATCTGTTGTATTTTGACCTAACGATCCTCTGGAACGACTATACGATTCACTGGTGTGATGAGTTGAATTCCTAGGAATTGCAGATCTTGTTTCGACTCCAGTTCCAACTTGAGGAGATTCACTAGCCATCCTAGTTGAGTGAGCAGCCTGATGGTGAAATCTAGTTGCAGTCTGAGTTGACTGGGATCTTGATTAGCTTGAATCCTGTTGTCCAGGTAGAAAGCACTGCATAGACCTCGACAATGTAGATATATACTGATGGGCTTTGTCACTCGAGTAAACAACCAGGGGGCCGACGATATTCCAAATGGCAGGACCTTCCATTGGAAATGACGTCCGTTAAAGAGGAATCGTAGATATCTCCTTGATTCCGGATGGATTGGGATGTGGAGGTCCACATCTTGCAGATCTATGCTGGCGAGGTAGTCTGCTGGACAAATGACATGTCGGAGCTGAGGAAGATGTATCATCTTGAATTTTGCTGGTCTGCGTAGATACTCCCGGCTGAACTTCCTAATGTTGTAGATGAGCCGAAATTTCTCCTTGGAATTCTTCTTCGGTACCAGGAAAATTGAGGAGTAGAACCCTGGCGTGATGAGATCTTGATCTAACTCTTCTACTTCCTCTTTGTCGAGTAGGGCCTTGATAGAATCGTCCAGTTTTCCTATCTGGTCGGCTGCGTAGTTGGAGGCCATCGGGTTGCTTGTGAGCGGGCGAGTGGCTTCTAACTGTATCTTGTACCCTCTGCGCAGTATCTGGGATACGTAGTCCTCCTGTAGTATTCCCCAATTCCCACAGTACCGTTGAAGACATCCACCCACTGTCCAAGGTTGTACAGGAACGGCTGGAGGTGGAAGACTCCAGTAGTTCCAAACCTGGCCTTCAATGCTTGATTCCTCTTGCACCCCTGGGTGCTCGGCCTCTTCCGGGGTTACCTCTAGGAGCTCTGGTTGGGCGACAAAAGGAGCCTCTTCCTCCTTTCATACTGGAATACTTCTTTTCTCTGGCTCTCTAGACTCCTGCAACTTAGATTTGCTGGAGTAGCGTTGGGACGTCTGACGAATCACGTTAGCCAAAGTGTCGATGGATGATGGATTTAATCATCATAACTTCCCTAGAGTCATGAGAGACTTCTCTGGGGACTTCTTCAATTCCTCCTCCGAAGATGTAAGATGATGACCATGGGGTTCTGTATAGAGACTTGGTGAAGCGTTCACTCCAAGTGCATGCTGACAATAACCCTTGTCTTCTCAGGAGAGTCAAGCCCGCTGAGGTGGATACTAGGTGCTCCGACATAAATTGATGGTCTCTCTTCTTCGTAAGTAGAGCGGAGTATATCATCCGGTCTTCTTCGGCCGAGGAATTCTTGAACTTCGAGATGAGTGTTTCGTTGATAGCCCTCGATCTGGCTAATCCGAAGAAAGTACGTCTGGTGGTTGTATCCAGCTGCGCTAACTTCTTATCATCAATCTTGTATGTTCTTTGACAGGAATCGGTGATAATCTTATAGTCATCATCAACCTCTGGAGCCTTCAGGAAGGGTTCCATCTTATGTAGAGGGAATTTCCTGGCGTTGAATGTCAGGATGTGCTGACTCTGCGACTTGGTGGCTTTATCAAAAGCTGCATTGAGGTTGTCTGGTACTTGGGTTGGTCGGTGGAAAGGTGAGTGTGTCGAAATCAACTTTGGACATCTTGTAGGTAAACACCTCATCTGTGTCCTTAGAAGGTGATGATAAGTCCAAGCCATTGGCGATCCAGGAGTTAATTTCCGTATCGGAGAAGACGCCTTCACTTTCATCCTGATTTAGACATCTCTCGCTTTAAGGATGCACGACGACTTGAGTCTCTATAGGATGATCTATAAGATGAGTTTCGCACAGGCGATCGATCCCATGTGATCTTGAATCCTTCCTGGGGGGTTGAGATAATTCTCTAGACCTTCGTGAAGGTGGATTCCTGGACGTAGCTTCCCCTCTGTAGGAGTGCCTTCGCGCAGGCTCTTGATGGGCGTCAGAGTCTGATGGAGATGACGATTCATATCTGCAACGTCTGTAGGGTTCGGGAGAACGCCTTGATTCCTTCCTGCGTGGAGACTTCTTTGCACCATTCTCTGGGGCTATCTCTGGTACAGGGGAGGAAAAAACTTTAAAATTGCTAGTGTACTCCGGTACAGTGGCACATGTAAAATCACTTGCCCTGATAATTTTCCCTTATACGGGCTGTTTTCTTGTTGATTTTTTTAAATAAACAACATAATTAACATTGGAAAGTCAACTGGACACCAGTACAATGTGATATACAAATTTGCTTGCCCGACAGGAAAAAACACTGGAGTCGGACGTCTGGCAATGGGATTTTTCCACCCCTGCTGGTACCCGATGTCTGCGTTGATAGTAGGTCTTCTGTCAATGTCTGCGCTGATACCAATGTCGATGTAGCTGTAGCAGCAGACTTTGTCTTCTTACTGACGATAGGACTTCAGGTATGAGGATGGGTGGATCATCATAAACATCTGCTTCTTCCGGAGGAACAATCTCGGCTGAGAAAGACCTCGTCTTCTGTGTAGAGCTGATCTTAGACTTCGCTGAAGTCTTCATGGTAGTAGCCTTCTTTTTCTGCGAAGATGAAGATTTGGTCTTCTTCATCTGCAATGAGGTCAGCTAAGTAGACGATGATCTCTTATGGCCTCCGGCGTTCACCCCTGGTACATCGACCTGCTCGTGAGAAACGTTCAGCAATTCACTAGAATTATGAATATCTGCAGCAGTGGTTAACACACGGTTATCAGCGCAATCACTCGATTTAGACATGACTTGTGAATACCTACATACCCAGTCCTTAGCACATCTATGGATGGAAAAAAGGTAATTATTGAATTCAACCGAATTTAATTTTACACAATACTTACAGCGAGAGCTGAAAGAACATGAAACAGTGCAAGTAGGACATAATAAATGAGGGTCAGCCGCAGACACTCGGTACCTACAACGAATACAAGTTTTCATCAATTGTAAACATGAAGAAAACACGTCAAACAATGGAAAATTTAGAACAAATTTCAAACCGTAATGTAGAATATAATCCTAAAAACTGAATACAGCAATAATTTTGATGTAAGGTCCGATATTATAAAAGGATATGTGCCGTATAGGGACTCAGGTGCTCTCACAACCGTCCTCAAGGGCGAAGAAGGAGAGTGTGACAAATATGGCCGATCATGTGACCATTTGGGTGCCAAAGGGAGGAAAGGGATGCTACTCCTGGGTGAGTGATTTTACATCCCCTTTTTCAAAGGGAACTTCAAGGGATTTCAAGTGTTCCACTATCATTCGCAAGAGAAAGGAGACAAGCATAATTAGCATGAGTCAGGATAAGAAAACATTACTAATTATTCTGGGCAATCGTATAATTAAGAATCGTTTGGCTATTTCACTGCTGATTTCTGCGAGTTACTTTTTGTAGCATCATTCAATATGTTAAAGCTGTAATAAATTTGACCAAATTTCTTGCATTGTTAAATTGTGGTTCATACTTTAACTAATGGACTGGTATGAAGATAAATGCTGTTTTAAAGTTAATTCCATGTTGATGAGTGGTTTATGTGATTTTGTACTTGAGCTGAAAACTGTTCAGCAAATCAACTGTTTCCATTGTGACACAAAGTATGGAGTTTCCATAATTCTTATGCTAGTTTGATTCACTCTGGTTACAAATATCCTCACTCCACAGTTGCCATGGGAATAACATTAAACATTAATACATCCTACAGATTGGTTTACTGGGTGTGGTCTGAGTTACCTCCCTTGATCTAGACCCTGATTATAGATGTCCTTAACACAATGGAGTCAAACTAATCATCTGTAGTGTAACTGATCACTAGATATGCTAAAAGTACAAGAGAATCAACTTCAATCAACACTTCTGCTACATTTGCCATCTATTGAGGACCCATAAAAATTGTATCCCCATTATCAATTTTCACAGGAATATGCTAGTGGATTCCTCAACTTCCGGTGTTAATAAACACAGCAGATTTCCATCTTGAGAGTTTGTAAAACCCATGCATTTATTACAGTTAAATCTTGGGTGTTTCAAGGTGAGCGATTCTAGACAATATTTATATATCATATATATATATATATGATACTCACACTGCACGACTGAGGTCCCTCCTGAGTTTCAACATTTTTTCATATGAGACTTCATCATTCTTGCGATTCTGAAATGAAATAAATCAGTGGATTTCAAGGTTCTGACAAAAAGGTCTTCAGTTTGAAAATTACTTTCACTGAACGATCTTCAAAGCAAAACATTAGGATTATGGCAAGAACTCAGTAATTGTAATTCAAAGATTACATACTATTTACACAAATTTTTTGCTTTGTTGAGTACACTTCCATGCAGGCCTGGAAAAACAGTAAGAATGTACCTTTCTCGTTTGCATCTTCTCCGTTCTCCGTCGGAAGGCTACGTATGGGTTATTTGTGGTTGACCCATCACGCTTCTCAGTCTTCACAGTTGCTATCAATGGCTGTTGCTGTAAAGGATTAACATTTAATCCATCAAATTTTGTTACTTATCATAAAGAAGTTTCAATAAGCCTACACAGAGAAACAAGAAGACAAAGTCATCAATATCCCCCGCATAATGGCAAAATACTCTTCATGATTATGTGTACGAGTTTTGATTATGTCAAATATTTAGGTGTGTATATAGAAAAGTAGAAGGAGAGTATTGAAAGGTTTTTAAAGTTCTGCTCCGGAAAAGAGCACTACCACTAATTTCAGTTTAGTCAATCTTGTTGCCATGGAAATGCCAAAAATATTTTATTCAGAATTCCAAAACTACCAAAAGGCACCAGTACACCACCAGACCAATGTATGTGCCAAGTTTGGAGAAGAAATATAGAACAGTTTCAGAGTTCTGCTCCGGAAAAGACAAATGTGCACGGATGGACTGACGCACTCCATTTTAATACCCCCCGCAAAACGTGTTGAGGGGGATAAAAATTGTTTTATCATGTTGCTTGAAGTCAGACATGAGAACAGCAAAGCACAAAAAACACTGAAAATTTAGCCTGGGGTCTTGGGGGTCTTTTATTGCAGATTTACATCGATCTAAAAAATGTTCGAAATGAAACAAAAATCTGCAGAAAATTCTCATGTCTGTGAAGTGCATAGTCGTTTTTTAGAAGTAAAAAAAAGTAGTTACATCATTACATTTTGTAACAATTTACTATACTCTTGCTAAAACCAAAAAAATGCCTCAGAAATATGCAATTCAATACTCACTGTGCGTAACCGTTTATTGAGCCAATAGTCATACACTGCAATGATAAGATCATCATCTTCTTTCAGTAACAACTTAGCTTCCTGGAGGGTAACCACCTGCAATGAGATCAGGAAGCACTATCAGAGCCATTCACAAAAACAATATCTTACATTACCAAAGCATCCTCTCCAATAATCTGCAACTAATAATTTAAGCCTCTTCCTCTTTAGCATATTTATTGGCACGTTCTCAGAGAAGCAAGACTATGAAATTTGTTTAACTGTACTAACATGAATTAGGAAGGTTTTTCATTTCAGTTCAATTTTAACACATGAACTGCAGATATGGAACTGAACATTGGACTCTAGTCACCCTACAAAAATATTTGACTGGAAGCAGTGTTTAAAATATAAAGACTACATTATGGCAAAAGTACATGAGATTATAGATTTTCAACTGATTGATGAAAAGGCAGAAACATTTGTCACTATTGTCATGTAAATTGTAATCAGCACCAACCTGCTGACCACTGCCTTTTTCCAACCTATCCATCATCTCTTCAAACTTGAGAGGCGTGATTTCCATCTTCTTGGCCTGCTCATTGAGCCAGCCCTCGTCCTCGCTGTCCATGTCATAGTCTGGTATTTCCTGGTCCATACCAAACGCTGTCAGAACAAAGTCAGGGTCAGTTTTACGGTACTTTGGCAATATCTCAAAATGTGATGATTTGCTTCAAACATTTTAAGAATCTCTTGTTTTTTACATCACAACACACTTGTCCATTTGAGAACAGTATGAGTAATCTCTAATTTGCACACCTTTAACTGTCAGCAAAAACTAGTGTTCCAATTGTTTATTGATGTACTTAGTTCCATAACACAGAATACATTATTAAGATTAACAGTTTCAAATAGTCTATAAATACACCTTTTTCAGTTGGACATGATAAAACACTTATTCTATAAGTGTTTTTATAAAGTGTGAATAGTACTACTTACAGTCCCAGTTATTCATTTCAATAAAATATTACTGTCCATACAACAAGATTTCAAACAGGCATTTTACTTTTATGAGTAGACTAAAACATGCTGTAAGAGGCATGTAATGCAATTACTTCTGTTCAAAGACAAGGACTCCGATGGAATTGCAGCTCACTTTGATATGTGGTCAACAGCTTATAAAGGCTAAAGAAACACTAACTACAGTTGCTCTCAGCATTATTATTTAAACATTTTCTGCATATATACTGTTAAGAAAACACACACAGTAGCCAAGTTTTCAAGTCTGCAAGTACAGATGTACTATTTTAGGAGAGAGAGGAGAAAAATAAAGTGAGTGAGTATGGTTTTACGCCGCTTTTAGCAATATTCCAGCAATATCACGACAGGGGACACCAGAAATGGGCCTCACACATTGTACCCCTGTGTGGAATCGAACCCGGATCTTTGGCGTGACGAGCCAACTCTTCAACCACTAGGCTACCCCACCGCTCCAGAAAAATAAGAGGAAGATATATTTTGAGACACAAATGCAGTAATGCTTAGTATAATGTTGGTGAATTTGAAGTGGAACACTTTTATGGATAGACAACTTCTTTGTTGCAGCGTTTCGGTGTAGATCCTGATACCTTTATCAAGCAAATGATGACGGTGTTAGGATCTACACCGAAACTTCGCGTCAAATAAATACTACTGCAACAAAGAAGTTGTCTATCCATAAATGTGTTCCACTTCATCATACCAGCTTCTAAATGCCACTTAAGGAAGTTGGTGAATTTCATTATGAAAACACCTCTGAATCTAAGGAATGAAATACTTAAAGACTTTTTGCAATTTTCTTGACAAGTCTACATAGTTTGGAATTCATGATAAACCTCTAGAATTTGGAAGTAGTCTAGTAGGATCCTTTTATTCATTCATTTGAACCTCTTGACAAAATCAGTGTCAACATTGGGTGGAACAAGCCTGTGAATTAGATGCTTGATTGGCATTTTAGAAGATGATATTTGATGAACATAGAGATTTTTTCTGGGTTACATCTTCTTTTTATTCTCGAGTACAACGTTTCAGGGCTTGTTCTGGCCCTGAAACGTTGTACTCGAGAATAAAAAGAAGATGTAACCCAGAAAAAATCTCTATGTTCAAGCCTGTGAAGTTTCAGGTTCTATGTTCCAGTGGTTTCAGGAAGGTGCTTACAGATGCTAATGCAGAAGTAGGCAAGACATAACTTCATTTGACTTTTAGTCAGATGAACTAAAAATTCACTTAAGATTTTCAGAAATTTCTACTCAGATCAGATAATACAATAAGGTAAATTAGTACTGGGTTGTGATCAGTAGGTTCTGATTATGTGAAACAAACTGCCTACTGCATGAATGTAGTATTCCTACCCTGAATGTGGATGTACTGCTTCCCCAGTTTGAAGTCCTGCTTGTAATATTGGTCATACTTCTCAGCAATATCTTCCACTTCAGGAATAGGAATAACCAGTGCCTCAGATGTCCCATAGACCTGCTGTGCGGACAAGGCTCTCTGAAGATGGTGCTCCTGCAATCATACAAGCTTAGGTTAAGACTGGTACGTACAATACTATGCATAGATGTGTTAGTTGCAAAAACCGATACATGAAGAAAAATAATATTGGCAAGACACAACTAACACGAAACCATAAAACTGACTATTCAAGCATTCCTTTAAGATACCTATAATGTCCAACATACAGCTTAATTAAAATGCTTATGAGTGAGTGAGCTTAGTTTTACGCCGCACTCAGCAATATTCCAGCTATATGGAGGCGGTCTGTAAATAATCGAGTCTGGACAAGACAATCTAGTGATCAGCAGCATGAGCATCAATCTGCGCAATTGGGAACCGATGACATGTGTCTCAAATGCTTATGACTAATGAGTTGGAGAGCAACCATGTTTTAACCAGATGTGCAGGGATGAGAACGGGCATGAGTGAAAAAAGAAAAAAATAGATCAGATCTGCCAAAGAGAGAGAGAGGGAGGGCAGTCATTTTGTCTAATTGCTGGGATGTCCAGATAGAGCCATGGGCTCTAGCCAACTACATCAACAAATACTTTCTATCAATCTGTCTATCCAATGTATTATAACAATATTGAGTTGGATACCTGATTGGGTCTTGAATTTTTTATAAGTATTATCTGTTTATTCCACAAAATTTCTTAAATGTTGCAGCAACAGAGTGAAGTTCCTACCTTGTGGTATTTACTTGGTAGTTTGAATTACACAGGCAACACATTTGTCATCAGTTACACAATTATCCAAGTCAATGGCAGACAAATAAAGAAGCAGTTGCTTGATACATCTTTCAGTTTGAATATTTTTATGATGCAACTGTTTAGTGAGTGAGATATGACATTGGTCACTTTGAACAGAATTTTAGTTAGATCACCATTAGGCTGATGTGGGAGAAGAGTTTATGCTTATCTCTTTGGTTAGTCATGATGTTGGGTGCTAACAAAAATCAAAACATTGTCAGACAGAATCCAAATGAACATATGACCATTAGTTTCTGGCTTGTCATTATATGACAACTCTGCACTGCAGACAATGAAGAGAAAAAATACAAAGAAACAACCAAGATAGTCAACAAAACTGAGAATTCCTATCAAAATATGGTAGAGCCCGAGCCAAATACTAACCCCACCCTGATTTTCAGTGGATTTTAGTCTTTGTATATGAAATTGCATAATCTCTGACTGATCAGAAATTATATTTAGTGGTCTGTATCTAAAAATTGTTAACTGACTATGACAATACAAAGCTCCATATTAGCTCCTTGTAATAAAGAATGCGAAATAAACAATCACAACCCAATTATTGACAATTGAGATGCTGGTGAACAAAATACTCATACTTGTTTTTTAAACAGCCTGCACAGATACACTACTCAGGCAGGACCAAAACGTCGTATTTAGTAAATGGTGTGGTCCTTATCAAATCTGGTTGGGTTGGGTTGGGTTGGTTTGTTGTTTAATGCTGCACTCAGCAATATTCCAACTATATGGCAGCAATCTGTAAATAATCAAGTGTGGACCAAACAATCCAGTGATCAACATCATGAGCATGACCTACGTAATCGGGATATGATGACGTGTCCACCAAGTCAGTGAGCCTGACCACCTGATCCCGTTTGTCGCCTCTTACAAGCAAATCTGGAGTAATTTACTTTAACAGTGTTTAATTTAGCCTATGAAGGCCTTTCAGATGCTGTACCCAACATCTTTGTTTATCAACATTTACTGATAAATGCATCATCTGCACATGAACTTTACTGCAGTGAATAATGAACAAAAGACGTCTCACTGATTACAACTGACCCATGTACTGCTGTTGTGTGCTTATGCAACAATGAACACATTTAGGGCAGCACATGAAAGGAAGACAATTATAAGTAACAGGAGTGAGGTGAGTGAGAGAATTGTTTTCCACAGCTTTTAGTAATTTCACAATGGGGGACACAAGAAATGGGCTTCACACATTGTACCCATGTGGGGAATCAATCCTGGGTCTTCGGCATGACGAGCGGACGCTTTAACCATTAGGCTACCCCACCGCTCCAAAAGTAACACGAAACAGCATGTTAAGAATTGTTATAATGAAAAATGTCTGCAGTACATATCCGTGTGTATGTGTAGTGTCCAAAAGTGAAAAGTTACATGCCAACACCTGGCACTGAGACATTGAACCAACTACAGTGAATACCATTTTGACAAACTGCTTGAGTACACCGACACTTCAATGAACCAAGAAAGGGACACATCCAACCTCATTTCTTAAGTTGTTAAGACAAAAATCAAGTGTTGGGGATTAGGCTCCTATTTCACAAAGTTATCCCCATGTTGTGAATGTCGTTTGTAGTTAAGGTATCAGTCTAAACATTGTTTAAGTACAAGTGTTCTCTGCCATTAATGGGAATCCACGATGAACTGACTGAGTTTGGTTTTACGCCGCTTTTAGCAATATTCCAGCAACATCACAGCGGGGGACACCAGAAATTGGCTTCACACATTGTACCCATGTGGGGATTCGAACCCGGGTCTTCGGCGTGACGAGCCATGGCTTTAACTACTAGGCTACCCCACCACCCCATCCATGATGGAAAACTGCAGGTCACATGCGACACCTGACAGGCTAACACTACACATAAAAACAGTCCTTTTACCACTATCACTAATATCAAAAACTCAAGAACCCTTTTCCCGGGGTACATAATATCCAAAAATATTTTCCTGATTTTTTAATATATAAGCAAAGGTCTCTATCTGATCATGGTTGCTCTTAACCATGAAGCACATTTTCCAATCAAGCATTCATTTCACTAACATCATATTTGATCTATAATAAATCATTTACTGGTGACAAAATATGTTGCAGATCTTGTTCAAGTAATCACATCACAACCATGTGTGTGTCAGCCCAATGCAAACCATGAGGTATAGAACTATATCCACTGTTCAGTTCAATTTTATTACTATTGTGTAGGAGAGTCCTAAAACTTCAAACTTCAAATTCGTTTAAAGGCGAAGTAACAAGTTCAAAATTTTCAGATTGAATGTTGAGGTTGCAGACATGTTAGTGTGGCTACACAGGTATTTGTTTTCACCATTGTTACAGTATAGCAATCGCGAAGCATACAATTTGTGAATGTATTGCAATATGGGTACAAATGTTGCAGTAGGTTTGTGAGAGTATCTTCACTGTCCACCTGATGAAGCCATCAAAGAAGGTTACCCCCATAAATAACGAGCTTTTCTGAACGAATATTGCATCGTCAAACAAGGTGTATTCGAATCAAACTGATGGAAAAGTAAATGGTAGACATTACTTATTTCCATGTCAGTGCCTCTATCAATACTTTCAATGAACAAATGGAAGTCATTGATAGTTTGATGCAAGAAAACAAGATGTAAATTTGTTTGTGATAACTCACTACTGTTTTAAGTCCCAGAAGTCATAAAAGAGTGATGATCAGAAGTAATGACTTCAAGTTGCTAATGTACCGTGACATTTGTTTATATACTTCCTGTCAAAAAGTTTAGACTCACTTAAAACACTCACTATATTTTATGGATTTTTACTGATTTCTCCACAAACTTGGGGGAACCAACTACAAACCTTATGCAGATGAATTGCACGAGGATCATGCATCAAATTGCTGAAAGGCATGTGCAAATATTGTGCATGTGAACAGCTGCATTTTGGTGTCAAGTTTTAAGAATTCGCCAATTTTCATCGCTTTTTATAATTTATTGAACTCATGACAATAATCTTTTCAATGTTACGAATTTGCTTTACAATACATCAGTTCACGTGTAAACAGGACCTTTAAACAGTATGGAATATTTTGCGAAATATAGTTTAGAACAGCTGCCTGAAGTAAATGGCTATTTTTACACTACTGAGTCTAAACTTTTGAAAGGAAGTATATTATATTGTTTTATATCATAACCATGTTATGAACAATACGCAACCACTTGATTTCTTACTGTACTGCTACACCTGCATAAGGCAGCTTTCAAGGAAGGGTTGGAGTCTCCCATTGATCAGAGGGACTAGCTGTTTTCTTACTGGAATCTAGTTCTGAACCTAAGTTGCCTAGGCTTGACAAGCAAATTCTTTAAATGTTGGTTACAACTTAGGGTTAAATGCTGCATTGGTGAGAATATAGGTTTCATTGGTGTGCTAAGAAAATGCAAATTATCAACCTCCCCACTGTTATTGCAATGTGTGGATTCAAATAGACAAAGGATCATAATTGAGGCAGATCATGGCGCAAGTAATATTTTAAGGGCATCATCCTGCTTCTTACAAGGAGGAGAGGGCTACCTAAATTATTTTTATGCATCTTGGGTTTCTTTCAAGAACACTAAACAAGTACTTGACAAATATATTGTGACAATTCAGGCAAATAGATGTTAATGACTAAATAAAGTAAAGATGATTGTTACCACAATGGTAGAAATTTACACAAAAGCTTCATAATCCATGAAGGTGGCTAGTAGTCACAAACACTAAATCATCCTTATGAATTATATTTCTTTTTCCAGATGACGTTGGTGAGACAACTTAAGTTTTCATTCAGAGATGGTGACTCATTACAACTTGGAAATGTATATCAAATGTAGCCTTTCAAAAGTGGTAAATCATACAAAATATTATATATAAAGAGTTTTGTCAATCAGTTTCCAATAATGTGGCAAAGACTACCAAAACTCTCAACAATGAACATCAACAGTAAATGTCAGTATAAAATTCAAGTAGAAACTCATATACTTTGTATCTGTGGAAGTGTTTCTGCAAACATGTATTGTACCCCTATCAAAGTAGCAATTACTATTGTCTAAGATTTTGATAAATTCAAACCACACAGTTGAACTATCAACTGTTTTAAATGTTGTCAGTCATAATTTTTCTTACTCTGGACTCAACAACAAACCAAAAGTACTGATAAAATTAAGATCACTGATCCATACATAAAAAACATATGGCTTGTTTTCAGAAACATTTAAGCTGGGTCATTATCTAAATGCCACCCATGGTATAAGTATGCATACTTTTCTGTAACGAAATGTGAAAAGAGAACGTAAGAAACTTGCATGCATAAATTCGCAGTTTGGGACAAAAGTGGCGGTCTCAGACTGTCAGGCAAGCACATATTTCAAACACTGGAAATTGATAGCAATCAGACCAAATTAAGCAAGTTTTCTCCATTTACAGTTAAAAATTAAATTATAAAAGAGTAGGATAAATCTTAGTGACATGAAAGCTCTGTATTTCTAACATGACCAGACAAAGTGATGGTTATTGGCTTGAATTTGGTATTGTTTTTCTTTGTAATAAGGATTTGTGCATTGCAACAAGTACCACAACAGATTGCATTCAGTCTTCAATTTGTTAGTTTGTATTCTGTTAGAAGTTGCCATGGACACAATGCACGTACAACAGACACATTCTGTAGTGGAAACTGGTTGCAAACAGTCAATGGACACATTTGTTTCTTTTACTTTTCTTTCAAGTTAAAATCCATGAATAGTCCAGGTTGATTATATACTTAAAGACAACGATTACATTCCCGACTCAGCAACTGTTGCATACACAGAGTGAATAATATTGATACTGGGATCACAACTGGAGGGTTGGCATGAAGAAGGCATCTACCACAAACCACATACACCGGTCTTGGCTCACCTATGACTAATGCATTACACAACTCCTTAAAAATATGAAAGAAAACCCCTTATTATTGCTTCTCTATGAGAAGAACCAGACATGTATAGTGTCGGCTTTACTGGTCACTGGTTGTTCTTTTTTAACAATGAATGATGTAGTAAACACAATGTGTGCAACCTATGTTCACTGAATGTCAAAAATGACATATTATCATGTTATGCTGATTGCCTCAAAAATCAAAATAAGCATAATAAGTAGCAACCGTGCACCATGACTGTAATATCAGCACCCACTGGCAAACATTATTCAGGAATTGACACAAAATGAACTCAAAAGACACTTCAAATATTCAGTACAATGATGCCTCTGTTGAACAAAGTGTGAAAGGAATAAACTTGAAAGAATTCAAAGTATGTTCAAGCAGGTTTTCCAACGTATATATATGTGTGTGTGTGTGTGTGTTTGTCTATGATCAGCTGAAGATACTGTCTGTTTAGTTTTTACTACACCTAAGACAGCAACATTAATTATCATGCTTTCTACAGTCCAAGGTTTACTCCAACCGTGAACACTGCAACATATGAAGTCCAAAATTGGTTTAACTGATGTCACAACACGATAACACTCACACTGAACCAATCATGTGTTTTGACTGTAATACAGATACGTGTAGCTTATGGTTATATGCACGGTGTACACAAACAAACTGAACATGTTATTTTCTAGCTGCAACATATATGCCCCAGGGTAAGAAATTGAACATCAATTCACTAAAAATGTGCAAGAAGATTGAATGGGTGCACAACTGAAGCATCGATCATTACCGCAAGTCTACAACAAACAATTACGAAAATAAAAAACAAGAAATAGATAGCTAATGAGATTTTAATACTATTAGGTCTAAAATGTGTTAAAGACACTGCAATATTGCAAAATATTTGGCAGAAGTTCAAAAGGGGAATCCCCAATATATTGCAGGGATTCCCTTGACCCAGATAAGACAAAACTTGGTTTACTTGTAACCTGGTGAGTTATTTCAGTTTATTTGTCCATAACAACAAGTTCTAAATGACAAAGGGGGTCCACATCAGCCGACAATGTTGTCAGTTTTTGTACTTTTCCGACGAGATGAAATTTTGACACACACCAAGTTCGCATCGTATCGTCACTACTGTCTAAATATGGCGCTTGATGTCACGTGACTTAGTGGACAAAATAATGCTTCACAGACAAAGACTGGACGTTTCCTGGCAATATTTTCAGAGTCATGAACACAACGATATCCATGAAATGCAGCAACAACATCAATAAGTAGCGCAATCGCCTCATAATGTCCCTTTCGAATGAATCTAGGTAAAGTGCGCGCCACCAAGATGGCGGCCAATCACAAATTCCGGTTGCTCTAAACAAAGGCAACGTACCGTTTCCTCTTCTTTTTCCATTCCAGTCGGCATCAGAGGTACAGATCTGTTGATCGTTGCAAAATCAGGTAGATCAGGTATCTCATCCGCCCTGAAAACAGGCATGGGCTTCGTGGCGTCCAGCGCCCGAGCCCTAAACGATACCTTGCTCATCTTGCCACCCTAGATATGCTAATGAGCCTGTTCAAGGAAGTTTTCGTACAAAGTGACGGTTAGAGCCCTCAATTGCGGACTCTACCACACTGAAAACAAACGATAGTGTCAATACATTTTGCCGAAGGTCTAAATCTAGCACTAGAACGTCGCCCTAGTTTACCCAAAGTCCGCAAACCCAGTATATTTTCTACGATTTTCGTGTTTCATCATGGCGGACTTGCCAGTCCATCAAGGTATCCCAAGATTCATTGTACATTGGCGGGTGCGCGCGCATGTGTTTTCATTCACACACAAGCGTACTACGAATCTTACTACAAACAGAGACTGGTAATCAATTTAATTGCTGGTTATTTTTGTGAGGTTCCCACTATAGCTACTGTACGCCTTATAGATCGACTGCTGCTCAAATCATTGCATGACAGTGACACATGTATTTGGTGTCTGGGGGTATATAGTGCTGTGCGGCGATAGCTAAACGGAATGGGCGTGGCTTGACAATATTTCCACGTGGTCGAAAATATGTGTTTTCACATGCATTGTGACCAGTACATTTTTCAGCAATTGTATCCTGCAATATTTCATATAATTATCTATGTTCATTGGACATTGTAAATGTTCATTTCTAAATATATCTTTTTTTGTTCAAATCGTTTAAATACCTGATTTTGAACAATGTTACATATGGTATCTGTATCATAGTATATGTGTTTTGTACATTTTGCACACATAGCCATTTACGAACATTGACGATCGCCCCTGTAATACTTGTACCTTATTATTTCTATTACAGGCTCATCACAGGCGATTTAAAGGGAAGGCCCCCCACAAGGATACACAAGGTGAGTGAGTGAGTTTAGTTTTACGCCACGCTCAGCTATATGGCGGCGGTCTGTAAATAATCGAGTCTGGACCAGACAATCCAGTGATCAGCAATGAGCATCGATCTGCGCAATTGGGAACCGATGTCATATGTCAACCAAGTCAGCGAGCCTGACCACCCGATCCCGATAGTGGCCTCTTACGACAAGCATTGCATGGTTACTGAAGGCACATTCTAACCCGGATCTTCACGGATGGATGCATAAGGACCTGGTAGGACCATGGATATTTGGACAGCTATTAAATAATTATATTATTAATATAAATTATTGATGTCACCACATACGTTGCCACTGTCGATGCACTCCATTATTCAACCATTTATTCACGTTCAGGGAGTTATTACTTGCATTCTGAATAACCTCTGTTCATAGTTTAAATCACCATGACCTTTATATTAACACCCCCACCCTAACCCCCGAAATTCCCTATTTCACAGTCTCTAGAATCTCTAGGTCTGTCAAATGTCCCCAGTATAATATTTTCCTCCCAAAGGAGGTCAAATCTTAAACACACCGTGACATGGCAGATGTCACGTTGACCCACTGTCTCTGTCTAATATAATGGGCGTATATGGGACGTCCTATATTCCAACCCGTCAGGTGTGATTTACCATGATAATCTTATACTGGGGCCATTTCCACTAAATGCCAATTTCTCGGTGTATACCCGGACGACCTAATTTGGATGCCTGACACAATTTCAAATCACCTAAAGTCTGTTTACAGTGAAAACGTACCGATGAATTTCACTTTAAACTAAAAAGTAAACGAAATAAAGTGAAATTATGATTGCGAATACTCATAACTTTACCTTGCCAATTGAACATTAAAATCTCAGAATTTTATTCAACTTGGGATAAAATTTGATTAACAAACGATCATAGTTTCAAATCGCCATTATTGGTTTGTATTACAAGGGTGTATGCACATCAAATGAAACACCGAGAACAAGTAGGGTTGGTCTAAGTTAACGCTCATCACGCACCGCACGTGCATTTGTTTCACTGTTCCAACTACTGCGCTTACCCCCTTGTAATACAAACCAACGATATCGATTTGAAACTATGATCGTTTGTTAAACAACTGTTATCCCAAGTTGAATAAAATTCTGAGTTTTAAAAGTTCATTTGGCAATTATAATTAACGCTGACACAAGACTAAGATATTTGTGACCACTTAGCTGCACCGATTTCTCTGCAAACCAAGTCACAATGTAATGACGAAACACTTTCCCCAACGCGTGATGACTACTAGTATTTCCTAAACACATATTGATACTCCGGTATCAAAAACATAATCCGGGTGCGATTCTCCACATGGGTACAATGCAGGGACGGATACAGCTTTTTAAGAAAGGGGGGTGCACACTCTTGAGAAAGGGGGTGCACACTTCATTTACACCTCCGTTTTCACGAGAGTTTCAAATGTCATTAAATAAACTTTCAGGACAAAAGCGGGGGGTTGGGGGTGGGGTGCGCACCCCTGCATCACCCCATCTAGAAGCCGCCGTGATATTGCTGGAATACTGCTTAAAGCGGCGTAAAACCATATTCACTCACTCATTCAAAACATCATCCCAGAGAAGATTAAATCAAGGATGAAAGTAAGTAAGCAAAATAACTGAAAAAATTTATACGGAAATATTTGATTATTCCAAGCTCGTATAATCACCCTGTAAATTATTATCTAATTTTATAAACCCAACCAAGCATGGCAGGCCCTCATTACCTGATAACGACATTATCATACATACAGTAACTGCGGCATGTACTGTACCGGAAGTATGCCCTATGCTGCTTGGTTAATGAGCATGTCCGCCCCGCTGTGTCCTGTGACGTTCATCTAATCAATGAAATCCCTGGGATTCCGGGTAAGAACATAATGCTGGTTGTTAGAGGCGACTTAATGGATTGCGTTGTCAGGATCAGTAACTTAGTTGATTGCCTGTCATTGACATAGAAAGAGTGAGTGAGTGAATTTAGTTTTACGCCGCACTCAGCAATATTCCAGCTATATGGCGGCGGTCTGTAAATAATCGAGTCTGGACCAGACAACCCAGGGATCAACATCAAGAGCATGATCTACGCAATCGGGATATGATGACGTGTCAACCAAGTCGGCGAGCCTGACCACCCGATCCCGTTAGTCGCCTCTTACGACAAGCATGCATGGCTTACTGAAGATCAATTCTAACCCGGATCTTCACGGGTGACATAGAAAGAAGATACTTGTTGTTACTCTGCCTGGTGCTGGGCATATGGGATAAAACCAGGACTGACCAACTTGGGGTCGGTATATTGGGTCTGATTGGGGTATTCATGTTAAACTGCGGCACGGTATCTCAGTAGGTTGGTGGGCCCGGCGAAGTCCAGGGGCCCGTTTCACAAAGATGTACAAAATCATGCCCAGATTATTACAATCGTCTCACACTAACACATATACATGCACGTGACCCGTGAAAATCCGGGTTAGAATTGATCTTCAGTTACCCATGCTTGTCTTAAGAGGTGACTAACGGGACCGGGTGTTCAAGGTCGCTGACGTGGTTGACCTATGTCTTCGTATCCCAATTGCGTAGAACGATGTTCATGCTGTTGATCCCTGGATTGTCTGGTCCAGACCCGATTATTTATAGACCGCCGCCTTATAGCTGGAATATTGCTGAGTGTGGCGTAAAACTAAACTCACTCACTCACTATACATGCACGTAGGTCGTTCCGTATGTGCAGTGATCTTGAACTCCATGTATAGAACACAATTCACCTCACCTCAGTGTTGATGATAGCAGTCAAGCTATTTACAGATCGCCATCGTACAACAGGGATGTTCCTGAGAGCAGCGGTTACTGATACTGCTGATAATGACAATACGAATAATCTGAAATGTAACATTTAAAATATCAACAATATGTTCACTTCAATGTATATCATGCTTTTTTGTGTTGTTCTGTAAGCAGTGTTTCTAGTTCAACTCCGATATGACCTCCGCTTTATTTATGTCCACAAAGTAATGTTGATGTTCGTCACACCGAAGACCCGGGTTCGATTCCCCACATGCGTACAACGTGTAAAGCCCATTTCTGGTGTCCTCCGCCGTGATATTGCTGGAATATTGCTAAAAGCGGCGTAAAACTAAACTCTTTCACTCACTTGGATGAAAACATTGCTACTACTATATTTACTTTAAAGAAACGTAACGCGATTAAGTTTAAAGTGGGAGAAAAACACGAAGTGGTACAGGGCTCGGATGTCTACCACTGAAACCCACGAGTATGTAGATGGTTCTGACAAACGAAGGATCATTATCAGTGAGTGAGTGAGTGAGTTTGGTTTTACGCCGCTTTTAGCAATATTCCAGCAATATCACGGCGGGGGACACCAGAAATGGGCTTCACACGTTGTACCCATGTGGGAAATCGAACCCGGGTCCTCGGCGTGACGAGCGAACGCTTTAACCACTAGGCTACCCCACTGCCCCCATTATGAGTGCCAAGTAAGAGATGAACCCATGATCAAAGGTTTCTGAAACCTTGGGACAGAAACCCTGCACGATGAATTGCAGCGCATTATGTATGACGGGGTCATCGGTAGCGCCCCACCAAATCGCCCACCCCTAAGTAACTGGTCGACGGGGTAGCCTAGAGGTTAAAGCGCTCTCTCGTCATCACACTGAAGGCCCGGGTTCTGTTTCCCACACGGCTACAATGTGTGAAGTCTATTTCTGGTGTCCTCACCGTGATATTACTGGAATATTGCTAACAGCGGAGTAAAACTACACTCACTCACCCTCAAAACCTTAGTGTTTACTTTGTGATTCCCATTGATGGGGCGATTGTGTCTAACGCTTTTTTTGCTTTTCTTGAACAGACCACAGATGTCCCTACGAGTGGTGATAGTACCTGGGAACGGCTGTGATGCGGTATTCAACGCCAACTGGTATGGCTGGCTGTACCACGAGCTCAACAAGAAGGGTATAACCTGTGAACTGAGAAGCATGCCTGATCCGTATGTAGCACGGGAGAGTGCTTGGATCCCTTTCATGCACGATGAACTCAAATGTGACCACACGACCATCATTGTTGGACACAGTTCTGGGGCCGAAGCAGCCATGAGGTACTGTGAGACGTACAAAGTCAAGGGCATAGTGTTGGTGTCGGCTTGCGTCACTGACCTCGGGGACGCCAACGAGAGGGCAAGCGGCTACTACAGTAGACCATGGGAGTGGGAGAAAATACGAGCTAACGCCGGTTTCATTGTGCAGTTCGGTTCCACAGATGACCCGTTCCTTTCTTGGGATGAGGAACAGAGCAAGGTGGTTGAGGGGCTCAGTCCCGAACTGTACAAGTTTGAGGACCGAGGACACTTTATGACAGGCGTGTTCCATGAACTGCTTGACCTCGTCGTGAAGAAGGTGCAGGAATCGCCCAAGCTTTAGCAATCCTCTCAACGTTGAATAAATAGATCGTTTGTCTTCAGTTATTATTCGTTTTTACACGGAATGATTGAGTGAGCCAACTGGGCGTGACGACATTTTACTAGTTACCATCAGTACTATCTGAGTGTCACACTAGTTCCCTATTAAGCTTGGAGCAAGCAAACCAACATCAGAACTTGGCCCAGTACGTTTATGTACTGTCCCTGAACCTTGCCCCTGGATCTCTGGGGGCGGTGGGGTACCTAGTAGTTAAGACCTTCGCTCGTCACGCCGAAGACCCGGGTTCAATTCCCCATGTGGGTACTAACCGCCTCCGTGGTGTAGTGGTTAGAGCGTCCGCCCGGAGAGCGGAAGGTCGCGGGTTCGATCCCCGACCGCGTCATACCAAAAGACGTTAAAATATGGTACTTGTTGGTCCCTGCCTGGTGCTCGGCATTAATGGGTACAACAAGGACTGGTCGGCTCGGAGTCAGTATAATGTGTCTGAGTGGGGTATTCATGCTTCACTGCGGCATGGTATCTCAGTGGGCTAGCACTATAAAACCAGCTTCAGTCTGGGCTAGTACAAGCAGCCGCACATACACATACACATGCATGCACGTCGTCATATGAGCGAAATATTCTCAAGCACGACGTAAAAACCAATTTCACCTCACCTCACCCCATGTCGGTACTACGAGTGAAGCCCATTTCTGGTGTCCCCCGCCTTGATACTGCTGGAATATTGCTAAAAGCGGCGTAAAACTAAAGTCACTCACACTCATGGATCTCTGTTGTAGGTTACCCTACCTGGCGCTCGGCATTAAGGACTAAAAGAAGGATGGGCCGGCATGGAGTCAGCATAGTGCATGCATGAGTGGGACAGCCATGCTAGTGCGTCATGGTAGGGTAGTGCTATCAAAGCGGCCTAAGTCAAAACGTGTAAAAGCAACCACACACACGCACGCAAACACGCTCGCACACACTATTTCACATCAGATCACCACAAACATTCAATGCTTGGCCGGCCCTAGGATGCCGGTATAGAACAGGTCCCTGTAGCCTAACGTTTGTCGGGATTCTATGGCAAAATTTATAGATCCCAAATATATATCATACTCGTCCTCCTCAAGACGAGTCAGGTGATCAGTATACGTCCCGAGTAGACATGTTCCCTTTGTTTGGATTCTGGGGCAGAATATATAGGTCCCAAGTATGTCTAACGCTAGTCCGTCTTGTATTGGATTCCGGGGTAGAATATATTGGTCCCTAGTATGTCTGACGGTAGTCCGTCTTGTATTGGATTCCGGGGCAGAATATATTGGTCCCTAGTATGTCTAACGCTAGTCCGTCTTGTATTGGATTCCGGGGCAGAATATATTGGTCCCTAGTATGTCTGACGGTAGTCCGTCTTGTATTGGAGTCCGGGGCAGAATATATTGGTTCCTAGTATGTCTAACGCTAGTCCGTCATGTATTGGAGTCCGGGGCATACTATATTGGTCCCTAGTATGTCTGACGGTAGTCCGTCTTGTATTGGATTCCGGGGCATAATATATTGGTCCCTAGTATGTCTAACGCTAGTCCGTCTTGTATTGGATTCCGGGGCAGAATATATTGGTCCCTAGTATGTCTGACGCTAGTCCGTCTTGTATTGGATTCCGGGGCAGAATATATTGGTCCCTAGTATGTCTAACGCTAGTCCGTCATGTATTAACGCTAGTCCGTCTTGAGTCCGGGGCAGAATATATTGGTCCCTAGTATGTCTAACGCTAGTCTGTCTTGTATTGGATTCCGGGGCAGAATATATTGGTCCCTAGTATGTCTAACGCTAGTCCGTCTTGTATTGGATTCCGGGGCATAATATATTGGTCCCTAGTATGTCTAACGCTAGTCCGTCTTGTATTGGATTCCGGGGCAGAATATATTGGTCCCTAGTATGTCTAACGCTAGTCCGTCTTGTATTGGATTCCGGGGCAGAATATATTGGTCCCTAGTATGTCTAACGCTAGTCCGTCTTGTATTGGAGTCCTGGGCAGAATATATTGCTCGTTCGTGGGATCAGTATTTAATGTTTGTACGCCTGGGAGTGATGTAGGTTTTAGACGTTGAATTCACAATACAAGTAGTAATTCAGGGCCATTCAAAACCAGCGGTATATTTAGCAGTTGCACACGGGGCGAGCCATGAGTGTTCAGGAAACGCATGCTAACTCTCCTTAATAGAGTGCGTGCATGTCCGCTGTGGATATCAACAGGAACCAGGACGAGACTCTATACCGCGGTACTTGGGTACAATAGCTGTACCGTATGCTCCAGCTGGCCATTGTAATATTACGGATGAGTGAGTGAGTTTAGTTTTACGCCGCAATCAGCAATATTCCAGCTATATGGCGGCGGTCGGTATATAATCGAGTCTGGCCCAGACAATCCAGTGATCGACGGCATGAACATCGATCTGCGCCATTGGGAACCGATGACAGGTGTCAACCAAGTCAGCGAGCTTGACCACCTGATCCCGTTACTCGCCTCTTACGACAAACATGGGTTACTGAAGATCAAGATTCTAACCCGGATCTTCACGTGTCTGTAATACTACGGGACCGTGGAAGCAAAACACACCGCACCCATCTGAGGATGTCGGACGACGTATACGTAAGCGGATATGCTCAGATCAGAACCAGAGAGATAAATATACAGTTTACTGCTGACGGCGGTGTTTAACATTAGCCAACTCGCTTAACGATAGTACACGCAGCAAGGATTATCGACCAACAACCATTCAGATGCCAGGCCAAGTGTTAGTCTTACTCCAACAACACCTCCAGGTCTTCAATGGTTATCTTGTGTTTACAGTACGAAACAAAGCGGGTTGACATTGCGGGACATTCCTGGCTGTATC
Organism: Haliotis rubra; assembly: GCF_003918875.1. NCBI lineage: Eukaryota > Metazoa > Mollusca > Gastropoda > Lepetellida > Haliotidae > Haliotis > Haliotis rubra. The sequence continues at coordinate 837,459 of NW_025765037.1, forward strand.
GAAAAATAGGCTATGGCATTGTTCACACTGAACAAAAACATTGTATATTTTAGTCAGGGTCTATACATCATTCATGTAAACTATTGAAGAGCCTCTCCTCATCAAGGTTGTGTTTGAAAGGAGAATAAACATAGAGGTTACTGTATTTTAGCCGCAGTCAGCTGTATAGCGCTGTCTCATAAATAACCAAGGTCCAGCAATGGAGTGAGTTTGGTTTGACGCCGCATTTAGCAATATTTGAGCAATATCATGGCGGGGATACTAGAAATGGGCTTCACACATTGTACCCATGTAGGAAATTGAACCCGGGTCTTTGGCGTGCCTAGCGAACGCTTTAACCACTCGGCGACCCCACCGCTAGCTCCACCGCCCAGGAAACGTATTTGACTGCACGAGTGACTGTACGTGCGAGTTAAGGCCGTAAATTGTAACCATCATTAAGTACGTTACCTCCACGTTAAGCATTGTGAACCTTCAGTTCCGGAATTCCCATGTGTAAGAACACATATGTGCTTAAACCCGTGATGATGCACAGAAAAATCCATCTGTGTACAGCTGAACCGGGAAACCATATCTGTATCCAGATCTCTGTACGATGCTATCTTGCCCTACCGACTAGCCCTTCTGAAATACGAATGACCAAACACGAAGCAAAGCTGCCAGCTAATTGAGGCTCCATATCAATTTTAAAGGAGTTATCAGTTATAATGAAAATTATATACATTTGGTTATAGATTAAGTGTTAGTGTACTAAAATTTATAGTCTAGTCTAGTAAGGATGTAGATTTGTTTTTTTTGTTTGTGTATTTGGCAGAAAATAGCAGTTACATGGAGCTCCTTTATCTCCCCGTGACCAGGTGGTTAGTCGGGCAGGTTGATGTCAGTCGCCATAGCGCTCGTAGTCGACTTAATCACAGGAATATCTCCCTTAGATCGGCGATGCTGCTCTTCATCTTCTTCACAGCCAGCTGATGTATTGATCAATAATGCCTTCATGTAAGGAGTATTTAGTAGCTGACTGATGGGGCCGCACGAACATAGTCTGGGCAGAGTAGTTGACGGGCCGCACTAACACCACCTGGATCATGGAGCTGACGGTCATCACCCGGATCATGTAGCTGATGGACATCACCTGGATCATGGAGCCGAAGGGCATCATCTGGATCATGGAGCTGGATAATGGAGCTGACGGTCATCACCTGGATCATGTAGCTGATGGACATCACCTGGATCATGGAGCCGAAGGGCATCACCTTGATCATGGAGCTGGATAATGGAGCTGACGGTCATCACCTGGATCATGTAGCTGGTGGACATCACCTGGATCATGGAGCCGAAGTGCATCACCTAGATCATGGAGCTGATGGACATTACCTGGATCAAGGAGCTGAAGTGCATCCCCTGGATCATGGACCTGGATAATGGAGCTGACGGTCATGACCTGGATCACTGAGCTGACGGTCATCACCTAGATCATGGAGCTGACGGTCATCAGTTAGATCATGGAGCTGACGGTCATGATCTGGATCACTGAGCTGACGGTCATCACTGATCATGGGCTCATCACTTAGATCATAGAGCTGATGGACATCACTTGGATCATGGAGCTGATGGTCATCACCTGGATCATGGAGCTGATGGACATTACCTGGATCATGGAGCTGACGGTCATCACCTGGATCATGGAGCTGATGGACATTACCTGGATCATGGAGCTGATGGACATGACCTGGATCATGGAGCTGATGGACATGACCTGGATCATGGAGCTGATGGACATGACCTGGATCATGGAGCTGATGGACATGACCTGGATCATGGGGCTGATGGACATGACCTGGATCATGGAGCTGATGGACATCATCTGGATCATGGAGATGACCTGGATCATGGAGCTGATCACCTGGATCATGGAGCTGACGGGATCACCTGGATCATGGAGCTGATGGACATCACCTGGATCATGGAGCTGACGGACATCACCTGGATCATGGAGCTGATGGCATGACCTGGATCATGGAGCTGGACGATCATCATCACCTGGATCATGGAGCTGACGGTCATCACCTGGATCATGGAGCTGACGAGTCATCACCTGATCATGGAGCTGACGGATCAAGGAATCATCACCTGGATCATGGAGCTGACGGGATCCTGATGGGATCATGGAGCTGAAGGACGGTCATCACCTGGATCATGGAGCTGACGGTCATCACCTGGATCATGGATCTCGATCATGGAGCTGAAGGACATCACCTGGATCATGGAACCGACCGACATCACCTGGATCATGGAGCTGACGGTCATCACCTGGATCATGGAGCTGACGGTGACATCACCTGGATCACTGAGCTGACGGTCATCACCTGGATCATGGAGCTGACGGATCATCACCTGGTCATGGAGGTGACGGTCATCACCTGGATCATTGAGCTGACGGTCATCACCTGGATCATGGAGCTGACGGTCATCACCTGGATCATGGAGCTGACGGTCATCACCTGGATCATGGAGCTGACGGTCATCACCTGGATCATGGAGCTGACGGTCATCCTGGATCATCATGGAGCTGGATCATGGATGGAGGTGACGGTCATCACCTGGATCATGGAGCTGACGGACATCACCTGGATCATGGAACCGACAGACATCACCTGGATCATTGATCTGACGGAGAGCACTTGGATCATGGAGCTGACGGTCATCACCTGGATCATGGAGCTGATGGACATCACCTGGATCATTGATGGACACTGACGGATGACCTGGATCACCGAAAGGATCATGGAGCTGACGGACATCACCTGGATCATGGAGCTGACGGACATCACCTGGATCATGGAACTGATGGACATCACCTGGATCATTGAACTGACGGAGATCACCTGGATCATGGAGCTGACGGACATCACCTGGATCATGGAGCTGATGGACATCACCTGGATCATTGAACTGACGGAGATCACCTGGATCATTGAACTGACGGACATCACCTGGATCATGGAGCTGACGGACATTGACTGGAACATGGATCTGTTGAAGAAATGAAGAGAATGTCCCCATTAGTCGATCTGCAGAAACCAAGCTCCCTTTCAGTCCAGGTGCAGAAATGAAGGGGAGTTCTGTCTGTTCCTCTTGCTGCTCGATATGTAGATGGACAGAATCGTAATTCAAGCGAAATATTTATTCGTAAAATGGTCGGAACCTGAACCCATACGGGAATGTTGCTGACTACAGCTACAAGAATGTATTCTTTTGAGCCAGGACAAGTCCAAGTTTGTAAATATTTGTTGTAAAAGAGATGTCACCGTTTTGTTTAGTGATACGATACCAGAACACGCGATCCTAAAAATACCCAAGACACGTGCACAGGTAGAGCTAAAAGTGAGTAGAGGTCGTCCTATTACGAAACCTTTCCATTGCGGACCCCTGGCTTATGACATCTCTCTTTAGCTTTAAGAGACAATAGTGGATGTATTCTAACATATAGCGTACCATAATGGGGACTCTCGATGTCAAGTTGGCGAGAGCCAAAACCAAGACTAACGTTTAGTCTCTCAATATATAGAATTTTGATAGAAACAAATAATTCCTTTTAAATTGAAAAGGAGCCCAGTGAGAAAACGAGGCGGGTGTTTAATTGACAAAACTTGGATGAAGTTGAGGTTGCAGAGAGAGGCAAGAAAAGCCCTTTCTGTGGTCAAGGTTTAAAACATAGTACAGCACTGCAGGTGCACCTACTTCTTTAACAGGTGCACAAAAAGATATATGTGAGCTACAGCTCAGTGTCCAGGTAGTCTTTCCTGGGAAAGGGAGGTGGGGTAACCTAGTGGTTAAAGCGTTCACTCGTCACGCTAAAGACCAGGGCCTAGATTTTCGAAGTTCTCTTAGCGCTAAGATAGTCGTAAGTGCCATACATTAACATTAACTTACGACTATCTTAGCGCTAAGAGAGCTTCGAAAATCTAGGCCCTGGGTTCGATTCTCCAAATGGGTACAGTATGTGAAGCCCATTGCTGTTGTCCCCACCGTGATAGTGCTGGAATATTGCTAAAAGCGGTGTAAAACTAAACTCACTCACTTTCTTGACAATCTTCGTATTTTGTTTACTTTTCATACTTGTTTGAAACTATCAATTACACAAGTACCTAACTTTAGTAAATTTCAGTTTGTTCAGATAAAACCAGAAATGTTATTAATCGAACGTATATCACGTTTCACCCGAACACTGTAGTGCAAGGGAGATAACTTACGATACTAGGTGAATGAAACTTTTTTGGAAGACGATTTATGCTTTATTAATGTAATAATTATTTACCTAACATTTGAAATATTATTAAAATCGAAAAACTGTGTCTATGATTTTAAATTTAACGTGTTCGTGTGCCTAAGTTTGCTACTTACACGATGATTCCATTTCAGATAAAAATCTCGAGCATCTGTTACAGGCGACATGATTCAGCTTGTGGTCGGTGATTTGGTTGACTATTGGCAGTGTTGTGTCTGTTGTTCAATTCTACTTAATTTTGCCACTTACACGATGCCACTTACAGATCCAACAACTGTCAGTGGCCACGTGATTCAGCAGGTGGGCCGGCTCGGTAAGGATTTTATTCAGTAAGGATTTTATTCCCGCTTCTGCCACTGTAAGTAGGCGTGCATCAACTGGGTTTGCATTATTACCAATTCGAATTGCTAATATACTTTCGGTTAATGCGGGTCGTGCCCTGTGCATATTTTGTGAGCATTTGGTTGGATCAGGGATTGTCGAGGCTAGTGCACGGCAGGGGATCACTGTTGGGTATTCTGTGTATCAGGGTCATTGTTGGTCTGGTCTGTTGGATATACTGGCTTCATTGTAGGACTGGTCTGTTGGATATACTGTTGGATATATCATTGTAGGTCTGGTCTGTTGGATATACTGGGGTCATTGTAGGTCTGGTCTGTTGGATATACTGGGGTCATTGTAGGACTGGTCTGTTGGATATACTGGGGTCATTGTAAGTCTGGTCTGTTGGATATACTGGGGCCATTGTAGGTCTGGTCTGTTTGGATATACTGGGGTCATTGTAAAGTCTGGTCTGTTGGATATACTGGGGCCATTGTAGGTCTGGTCTGTTGGATATACTGGGGTCATTGTAGGTCTGGTCTGTTGGATATACTGGGGTCATTGTAGGTCTGGTCTGTTGGATATACTGGGGTCATTGTAGGTCTGGTCTGTTGGATATACTGGGGTCATTGTAGGACTGGTCTGTTGGATATACTGGGGTCATTGTAGGTCTGGTCTGTTGGATATACTGGGGTCATTGTAGGTCTGGTCTGGTCTGTTTGGATATACTGGGGTCATTGTAAGTCTGGTCTGTTGGATATACTGGGGTCATTGTAAGTCTGGTCTGTTGGATATACTGGGGTCATTGTAGGGCTGGTTTGTTGGATATACTGGGGTCATTGTAGGTCTGGTCTGTTGGATATACTGGGGCCATTGTAGGTCTGGTCTGTTGGATATACTGGGGTCATTGTAGGACTGGTTTGTTGGCTGTACTGGGGTCATTGTAAGTCTGGTCTGTAGGATATACTGGTCTGGTCTGTCATATACTGGGGTCACTGGTCTGTTGGATATACTGGGTCATGTATTGTAGGTCTGGTCTGTTGGATATACTGGGGTCATTGTAGGTCTGGTCTGGTCTGTTGGATATACTGGGGTCACTGGTGTGTTGGATATACTGTCATTGTAAGTCATTGTAGGACTGGTCTGTTGGATATACTGGGGTCATTGTAAGACTGGTCTGTTGGATATACTGGGGTCATTGTAAGTCTGGTCTGTTGGATATATTGGGGTCATTGTAGGTCTGGTTTGTTGGCTGTACTGGGGTCATTGTAGGTCTGGTCTGTTGGATATACTGGGGTCATTGTAGGTCTGGTTTGTTGGCTGTACTGGGGTCATTGTAGGACTGGTCTGTTGGATATACTGGGGTCATTGTAGGTCTGGCTTGTTGGATATACTGGGGTCATTGTAGGTCTGGTCTGTTGGATATACTGGGGTCATTGTAGGTCTGGTCTGTTGGATATACTGGGGTCATTGTAGGTCTGGTCTGTTGGATATACTGGGGTCATTGTAGGTCTGGTCTGTTGGATATACTGGGGTCATTGTAGGGCTGGTTTGTTGGCTGTACTGCTCTCTCTCTCTCTCTCTCTCTCTCTCTCTCTCTCTCTCTCCCAATAGGTGAGTAAAAATGTACAGTCACATCGACAGTATTTCAGCCATATTGTGACTATGAAAGTTGGTAAATGTATACATGAAATAAAAACAAACTTATATATTTACCTGCCTGCCAAGGACAGTAAAAATAACTAGTCTGTCACAAATGTACACTTAAACCTAGCATATAACCATAAAACACTATTTCTAACTTTAACGGTACAATACAAAATATAGATTGCCAACAACTGAAGGTAAATCACCATAATAGGGATCACGGGGACTTACAGTACATTTGCTTCATACATGTTCCCTAGCTGGATTCTGTATGTAGAAATTATCTTGCAAATGTAACAGTAAGTAAATTTAGTCCCCCAATGGAACCGCACAAAGCTAAGCTTGTTATTTCATCTAAGCTGAAACCAATGTGTCAGTTTCTGGGTACAAAAATCTAGCGGAAACCTACATTACCCAGTATCCACTAGGTTTCCGCAACAGCGGAAACTAAGTCATTTTTTCTATGAACGTTTCAGCAAACTGAAACTAAATAGAAGCTCAAAATGTTCAGTTTCAGTTGTAGAAACATGACGGAAACCTAGACTTATTAGTTTCAATTTTGTAAACTATGCGGAAACTCTCATTCTCTGTTTTCGGATACTGAAACTTTGCGGAAACCTACATTACCCAGTATCCATTAGGTTTCCGCAAGAACGGAAACTAAGTTATTTTTGCTGTGATGGGGTTTAGTTTAATTCTTTATAGACTAGTTACTTAGTTCAGTCACATATAATCTATATTCTCCAAGTACACATGTTAATCCCATGAGTTTCGAGGAATGAAATCTAATTGTGTATAGTCTTGGGGTGTATAGTTTAATAAATATATACAGTATGTAGTAACAAATATAAATAGTATTCAGGTAATTAGTACTTATAATCCAACATATTACTGAGGTATCAAGTTTAATCCAATGACGTCTTGATGTATATAGTCTTAATGTTCTCCTGCATATTTGTGAGCTGTGAAGTTCTTAAGTAGCCTTGAAGTATTGAGTTTATTCCTATGAAATATTCATGTTCTCACACGTAATGACACCTTTCGGAGTTCTCTTGGCGTCAAATCAGCTTTATCATGGTGACCTATAAAAGGCAATGTTGTTGTTGTTGTTGTGGACAGGGTGTGCAGTGACCCATGTCGTGAGTTCACAATGATGCTCAGTCATGCAGAAACAGGAAACATCACTTTGGCAATATCAAGGGATACATTCCAGGAAATGCTGCCACAATGACATTGCACCACAATGCCCTTGCAGACCATTGTGACGTCATCGTTTGTTGGGCAGGCTATGCCTACCGTTTTGCGAACATTCGGTGTCATATTCTTTTCCGTTGACATAAAACCACACACACACACCCAGACAAAAACAAAACCCACCCCCACCCCCACACCACCACCACCACCACCACCACCACCACCACCACCACACCACCACACCACCACACCACACACACCACACACCACCCCACCTCACACACACCCATGCCCTCACAAGAAATGGCATCACAATTCTATTTGATACTGAAGGTGGTTAAATGGTTAGATGAACTTATTACACTTAAGTAATTGGTTTTTGGTTTTCAGTGTTAACAAGCTGAAAGAATGATATCTGAAGACAATTAGATTTGTCTCTTATATTGTAAACGCCGGATTTGTATTTTACCTATTATGGACTCGCCCTTCAATCGACCGGATCATATCAACTTCCAGCTAGTCTGTGATTATGCCTCCATACAATAACATACGGACATTGTCTCGTCGCCCTCACAAAAACAAGAAAAAAGTTGTAAAATTAACCAAAGTGCGACAATGCGACATTTTAGCCATTTGTTGCATTGTTGCCATCTCGCATTGTCGCGCTGTGAATAAGATTGACTTGTTTCACACATGTCATCGTATCCCAATTGCGTAGAGCGATGCTCATGCTGTTGATCACTAGATTGTCTCTTTCAGATACGATTGTTTACGAAGTGCCGCCATATAGCTGGAATATTGCTGAGTGCGGCGTAAGACTAAACGCACTCAATCCAGTAAACATCATAACGTATTCAAAGAATGTGTGGCAAGTTTGCAGAAGATATCACATACTATTTCTTTCTAAAGTAGTTTAAGTTAAAAATGATTAAATAGGTCCATATCTGAATATTATTCTAACAACTGATCTCGAGGTCTTGGCACAATTACAGCCACAACTCAGTGCATGGAGTACAAGTGATAAACTATCTCAATTTACACGCGATTTCTCTTCAGGTGTATCTTCCAGATATGTTTTGAATATATCCAGTTGATCGTGACGGGTACAGAGTAGCTGCCTTATTTCATACGTGGGATATTAATGGTCAAAGTGCTCTAGTGACTGTTCGAGGAGAACATTGCCACCCACAGGAAGCCATCACTTAGATTGGGGATACAGGGGGTAAATATAATGATTGCCGTGACCGATGAATGATGCATAACACACCATGCCCCAACAGTGGTAATTAGACCCACGCCCCACCCAAGTAATAACCGCCAGGGTGCCGCCCACCCTTGTGTGTCACGGTGGGAATTGAGTGTACTGTCGGAAGTGGGTATATAGTACAGATAGGTATATGTTCGTGTGAATAGGCTGTCTGAATAATATACTGTGCTAGTTATTTAAATCGGACTTTGTGTAGATCGTTTATAGAAAAATAGCTTATTTTAATGTAGGGCGACACTTTATTGGGATGATTGGCAACGGCGGACTTTGGGACTGTTAAATTTCTTGCCTAAACTATCTCATTAAATAGTTATCCTGACAGGAAAACCTACCTTGAAAACTGGCTTTAACCAACTAATATACCGAATCAAATCCTACCGATTCTGAAAAGTCGTGGTAACACTTCAAGGTTCAAAACACATTTATGATACCAGTGACAAATACATCCCCATCTAATAAACGTTTATTGTTTGTTTCATTTTTAGCCGCCATAGAAAAATAGGTACAGACAATTGCGTGCTCATAAACAACCCCAGCGACAATGACCAAACAATGCAACACTCTTTTAAGGACTGATGAAACTGACAACGAACCAAGATATCAAACATTATGATTAGGAAACTGACAACGCACCAAGATATCAAACATTATGATACGGACACTGACAACGCACCAATATATCAAACATTATGATTAGGAAAGTGACAACGCACCAAGATATCAAACATTATGATAAAGAAACTGACAACGCACCAAGATATCAAACATTATGATTAGGAAACTGACATCACCAAGATATCAAACATTATTAAAAGAAACTGACAACGCACGAAAAAATATCAAACATTATGATTAGGAAACTGACAACGCACCAAGATATCAAACATTATGATAAAGAAACTGACAACGAACCAAGATATCAAACATTATGATAAAGAAACTGACAACGCACCAAGATATCAAACATTATGATAAAGAAAGTGACAACGCACCAAGATATCAAAAATTATGATAAAGAAAGTGACAACGAACCAAGATATCAAACATTATGATAAAGAAACTGACAACGCACCAAGATATCAAACATTATGATAACGGAAACTGACAACGCACGAAAAATATGAAACATTATGATAAGATAGGAAACATTGAAAATGAAACGCACCAGATATCAAACATTATGATTAAGAAAGTGACAACGCACCAAGATATCAAAATTATGATAAAGAAACTGACAACGAACCAAGATATCAAACATTATGATAAAGAAACTGACAACGCACCAAGATATCAAAAATTATGATACGGACACTGACAACGCACCAAGATATCAAACATTATGATTAGGAAACTGACAACGCACCAAGATATCAAACATTATGATTAGGAAACTGACAACGCACCAAGATATCAAACATTATGATTAGGAAAAGTGACAACGCACCAAGATATCAAACATTATGATAAAGAAACTGACAACGCACCAAGATATCAAACATTATGATTAGGAAAGTGACAACGCACCAAGATATCAAACATTATGATTAGGAAACTGACAACGCACCAAGATATCAAACATTATGATTAGGAAACTGACAACGCACCAAGATATCAAACATTATGATTAAGGAAACTGACAACGCACCAAGATATCAAACATTATGATAAGGAAACTGACAACGAACCAAGATATCAAACATTATGATAAGGAAACTGACAACGCACCAAGATATCAAACATTATGATTAGGAAACTGACAACGAACCAAGATATCAAACATTATGATTAGGAAACTGACAACGCACCAAGATATCAAACATTATGATTAGGAAACTGACAACGCACCAAGATATCAAACATTATGATTAGGAAACTGACAACGCACCAAGATATCAAACATTATGATAAAGAAACTGACAACGCACGAAAAATATTAAACATTATGATTAGGAAAGTGACAACGCACCAAGATATCAAACATTATGATAAGGAAACTGACAACGCACCAAGATATCAAACATTATGATAAAGAAACTGACAACGAACCAAGATATCAAACATATCAAATGATGAAGAAACTGACAACGCACCAAGATATCAAACATTATGATACGGACACTGACAACGCACCAAGATATCAAACATTATGATAGAAAGGACAACGCACCAATATCAACCATTATGATGACAACGCACCAAGATATCAAACATTATGATTAGGAAACTGACAACGCACCAAGATATCAAACATTATGATTAGGAAACTGACAACGCACCAAGATATCAAACATTATGATTAGGAAACTGACAACGCACCAAGATATCAAACATTATGATAGGAAACTGACAACGCACCAAGATATCATTATGATTAGAGAAAGTGAAACACCAAGATATCAAACATATGAAACTGACAAAATATCAAACATGATAAAGAAACTGACGCACCAAGATATCAAACATTATGATAAAGAAACTGACAACGCACGAAAAAAAATGAAACATTATGATGAGGAAAATGGCAACGCACCAAGATATCAAACATTATGATAAAAAACTGAGAACGCACCAAAATATCAAACATTATGATAAAGAAACTGACAACGCACCAAGATATCAAACATTATGATAAAGAAACTGACAACGCACCAAGATATCAAAATTATGATACGGAAACTGACAACGCACCAAGATATCAAACATTATGATTAGGAAACTGACAACGCACCAAAATATCAAACATTATGATTAGGAAACTGACAACGCACCAAGATATCAAACATTATGATTAAGGAAACTGACAACGCACCAAGATATCGCACCAAAATATCATTATGATAAAGAAACTGACAACGCAACAAGATATCAAACATTATGATTAGGAATCTGACAACGCACCATTATATCAAACCTCATAATAAAGAAACGGACAAAGTGACTGAGATATCAAACATCGTGATAAAGAAACTGACAACGCACCAAGATGTCAAACGTCATGATTAGGAAACTGACATCACCAAGATATCGAACATCATAAAAAGGGAATTGCCAACGCACCAAGATATCAAACATCATGATAAGGAAACTGGCAACGCATCAATATATCAAACATTATGATAACGGATATCCAATATGACATTACGCCGAATAGTAGCTCCTACACCATTTATCTGAAAATATTTTCAGAAACAATAACAATGATGTTATGCATAGTGTTGCATAGAATGTGTTTTATATTTAATAATCACGTTTATCATCAGAAGTTTCAGGAGAATTGATCATCAGAGAATCCATATGGAGGAACTTTCCCACATCTTTCTCTGCATCTCAACATGTAATTAAGTTCCCGAATGTCCACCCTCTTCTCACACAAGACATATAAAGAACTTCAGCCGATTCGTCTTGCGTCCTGCAACTGGTGGTCACACTTGGTTACGCATAATTATCATAATTGGCAAACGATTGTTGTAGCTGGTATATGAGGCCAGTGGTCTCTCCCCGCCACCAGACGCCGATCTGCTTCAAGACATTCATCATTTGAGGTAATGTTATCTTTATATTCAGTAGACAGCGTTTGAACTGTATTTCCTTTACCAAGTACACCTTACAGATGTATACAGGAACGAGTAATCCATGTTTGATCGTTGTTAAAATATGCAAACAAAACATTGTCATTAGTGTCTTGTATTTGATACGGATTTCATGTTTGTCTTATGGACCTAATGGTTGCCGTGTTTTGGTAACTGTTTTCAGCCAAGTAACATCTTGTTAACGTTTGCACTTTTGTTTTAGAAATTCAATTTACAAGTGAATATGTTTTAAGCCACAGTATATTTTCTTTACATATCAGTTACAGTGTCATGTACATTGAAGAGTAAAAAAACCTATATCCTGTAATGTTAAAAACATTGACTATTGGAGCCATTGGACCAGAACATACAGCGCATAATGGATGCTTATCATCACTGTATATCGGAGACAGTTGTTTGGTAAAGATGGAAGCACTGTAAACTGGAGCTTTGCAAACAATTAGTACCGAATGGTTGATGGTAGAATGTAAGTGGCTCATTTTTATCAAAAATATTTAGATCAAGCAGGCCTGAGCTATGTTTGGTCGACACAGAGCTTCATATCACCGTTGGTAAATGACCAGATGGTGGCCACATGAATACGTGCAAACACCATATAGTTGCGGGTACAGCAACGTGCAGCAAACTAGGACAAAGTACTGTGACTATGTGTCCCAGTCCACCCAGCTGTGAATGGGTACCTCGTTAGGATGGGAAAGCCACATTAACTCGGTGCGCCTAGTGGCTGCAAGAGTTGTATACTCTCCAGGGAGTTGGGATTGACAATACAATGTACCGTTTAAGATTCACATCCAATGATCGAGGGAAAAACAAATTGTGAAGCGCCTTGGAGTGAGCTTGAAGTAGTGCAAATATGGCGGTATAGAAATGTGGCATATAATAACTTGGTAAAGGTATCCCTGCACACTGCATGGTATACATTAGCAAGCATGGTACGCAGCTATTATAGTAATAGTAATTCATCTGAATATTCAGCAAACCGAATCTTCAAACTAAACAATGAGTTTGAATCATATTTATCACATATTTCTTTCCTTTTACCTTCTAAATTACGATTCTTTCGAGCATCATATCACCTCAGTTGAATCAGGGAGATGGAATAACACTCCATTAGTGATCATAAAATTATAATGTAAAATGAACGGTGTTGACGAGGAATACCATTGCTTTCTTAAATGTACATAGTTTAACGACGATATATTTGATGATTGTATAATACTGTAAATATAGGAATCAACCAAATATGCTGACGTTCATAGAACTATGTCCAGAAGAAACTGTGTAATCATACTGATGTTGATAAAGGTCCCGGTTAATCCTCTGTCCACCTCACTATATAGGTCATGACGCGTTTCTCGAGTGTAATACAGTTTTGTTATGTACTGAGTAAAGTTAAAACACTGTAAATTGGAGCCAAGGAGACAAATAATTAATATCAGCATTGCATAGTGGGACCAGTGCATATTGTGGAGTGACCCTTGAAACCATTTTGTACTCGAGCAAGTGAACTACAGAGAAGTGGATATAAGATGATGAACCAGTACATTGATGTCGGGCATTGAAGGAGAAAAGAAAGGTAGCACCCCGTATATGGCTTAGATATATCCCGTATTGCCCTGTCTCTATTGGACACATCTACGTGGGACATTGATCTCATGTTCATACATGTCTAAGATATCACGCATACCTGCTGAAGAGATGGTACAAGAAACAGTGTGTGTCTCTGCGGATGGCACTGTTACACCATGTCATGCAAAACTGCAGTGTAACTCAGTGCGCGAAATAGCCACTGGCCCACTAGCCCGTGGCTAGTAAATATTCAGTCGGGCCATTTAATCTCCATAGTCTCTGTCCCGACTGGCTGGTGAATTTTCATGGGGTCATTTTGCAAATATATCACTCTCTCCGACTTATTAAGTTACAATACACTTTAAATCATGCAAGATTATGAATTATTTTGTGGGCTAGTAACTTTCAGGCATAGCTAGCCAGACTGGCTAGCAAAATTTGGAAACTATTTCACACACTGAACGTAACCCACTGAGTGTGAAGCAAAATACCCATTGCCATTGGCGGATACAGTTTATCAATCCTTTAAAAAAAAATATTTCAGTTTCCGTATTTCTGACTATATCACTTTTAAGCAAAAAACTAACACGTGTCTTTCTCAATATAGGTTACCATTTCCTTAAGATGCTGATCTCAAGTGATCAATTCATACAGTTTTCACAGCTATTCTACGTTCACGCCCAAGCGAATATGTCTGTGCTAGTTCGTTATAACTGTAATGGGGTTTCATACTGCTGGAGAACGATATCGTTGTTGAAAAATGAACGGGTCATGTGGTCAGGAAATAATCCAATCGAATCCCCGGAAATGCCTTAAACATCAAAATAAGAATTGATATAGAAATGTATGGCATAAAACGCCCAAAAGTTTTATATGGATGTGCTGGTTCATTGTTATTGTAATGGGGTTTCATCCCGCCAGAGAATGATATCCCTGATGGAGCGTGTTCTACCATTCAGTAGCTAACTGACAGGGACGTTTTTATAATAGAGCATTTGGAAAGCACTGTATTTGTACTAAATAATTTATACAAATGGATCAACAATTCAGCCATCATAATGGTTCTCGTCCGCGATAAGCAAAGACAGATCATATATCTAAAATTCCTTTTACTATCCGGGGATAGCGTAATTTTAACATAATGGCGTCCAGGGCACGTGTGCATGAATGTTGTTTTACACCAAAGTCGGAAATAACCAAAGTCGGAAATAACTCGCTAGTGTGTGTGATTTAAGGCTTGGCAATAAGAACCATTGGCGCCCAGGGCACGTGTGCATGAATGTTGTTTTACACCAAAGTCGGAAATAACTCGCTTGTCTGTGTGATTTAGGGCTTGGCAAGAAGAACCATTGGCGCCCAGGGCACGTGTGCATGAATGTTGTTTTACACCAAAGTCGGAAATAACTCGCTAGTCTGTGTGATTTATTGGCAATTTAAACCATTGGCGCCCAGGGCACGTGTGCATGAATGTTGTTTTACACCAAAGTCGGAAATAACTCGCCAGTCTGTGTGATTTAAGACTTGGCAAGAAGAACCATTGGCATGATCTCAACAGCATGATGTCTGCTACAGGCCATCTTGGTATTACAGCAGGCTATGAGTCCTATAGTTGTAACCATTCGGTCTTCCGCAACAAGCATGGTAGTGAGGAAATCCTCATTCCCCCACCCCATGACCATGCGCTTGAATTAGATTTTGATGTACCCTTATATCTATCTGATCTACCCTTGAAGGTCCGGGTTAGAATGTACCTTCAGTAACCCATGCTTGTCGTAGGAGGCGACTAACGGGATCGGGGGGTCAGGCTCGCTGGCTTGGTTGACACATGTCATCGGTTCTCAATTGCGCAGATCGATGCTCATGCTGTTGATCCAGACTCGATTATTTACAGACCGCCGCCATATAGCTGGAATATTGCTGAGTGCGGCGTCAAACTAAACTCACTCACTCTCTATTCGATCTGTGATCTGGTTAACACTTGATCTACAAATTCCTGAAAATTTGTGTTAGAATTGGTTTTCAATAATCCAAGCTTAGCTTAAGTGAGTGAGTGAGTGTACTTTTACACCGCACTCAGCAATATTTCAGCTATACGGCGGCGGTTTGTAAATAATCGAGTTTAGACCAGAAATCCAGTGATTAACATCATGAGCATCGAAACAAGTCAGCGAGCCTGACCACCCGGTCCCGTTAGTCGCCTCTTCCGACAAACATTGGTTACTGAAGATCAATTTTAACCTGGATCTTCACATGTGTTGTCTAGATAAAAGGTGATCCGTAAGATAGTCAGACCATACATTAACATTAACTTACGACTGTCTTAGCGCTCATCGTATCCCAATTGCTTAGATCGATGCTCATAAATGTTAACAACCCGCTGGGCCAGTGAGCATACAGTGAGCCAGTGAGCCAGTGAGCATACAGAGTGAGTGAGTGAGTTTAGTTTTACGCCGCACTCAGCAATATTCCAGCTATATGGCGGCGGTCTGTAAATAATCGAGTCTGGACCAGACAATCCAGTGATCAACAGCATGAGCATCGATCTGCGCAATTGGGAACCGATGACATGTGAGCATACAGACATTTAGATACAAACACAATGGTAGCATATACATATTCTAGGAATGTAACCTGTATTGGCCGTTTCTTGAGGGCTGACTGACATCAGGACATGATGAAGATGTTGGCGCTACTTGTCCTTGGACTCTGTGTTCAGCACGTTAGGGGTGAGTTAAAGCGTGGGTTCATGTTGAGTAACACAGTCAGCAATATTCCACCTATACTACTCGAAATAAGTTAGGGACACCGGTACTTTTCTATTACTATCGTTCATCGGTGTTTGGAAGGCGGAATATGCAAGGATCTAAGATAATTGTTGCACTTCACGAAGAAATGGTGCACGAGGAAGTATTTATGTTACATTTTACCGACTATGTCGGTGTTTTGTGCAATTCTGTAATTGGTATGCTACTATTTGTCATGTGACCAGGGGCGGTGGGGTAGCCTAATGGTTAAAGCGTTGGCTCGTCACGCCGAAGACCCGGTTCGAATCCCCACATGGGTACAATGTGTGAAGCCCATTTCGGGTGTCCCCCGCCGTGATGTTGCTGGAATATTGCTAAAAGCGGCATAAAACCATACTCAGTCAGTCAGTCAGTCATGGGACCATTAATCTTTTAGCGCCTCACAGGCAGCTTGGGTTATCCAGGGTAAAAATAATTGTGCGCTATGAGCACGCTGTCGGTGTGGATCTAGCGCAATATAAATGGACTAATTATTATTATTAACTATCAATTTCAGATAATTGTATGATTGTACTTCACGATGAAATATTACTCGAAGACACATATTTGAACTGATCTTTCCTTGGAATCTAACTGAAACATGCATTTCATAATCTAACTTAGTTTCAGGTCTGTATTCACATAATCGATGCTAAATTACTTCTCAAGTTGTAAAACTCTGAAATTTTCAACATGGTTTGTTGAACATTCATTGAACACATTATCTTAAAAATTCAATTTGGTTTCCTGAAGGACCTATTTATTACTTTGAATATTTTATTATATACTACCCATCAAATGATTAGACTCACTTAAAGCACTCACTATATGATATGTATATATATATGGTTACATCGATGGTGAATTTCTCCACTAACTTGGGGAACCAACTGCAAACCTTATGCAGATAAATTGCACGAGGATCATGCATCAAATTTCTGAATGTGCAAATATCATGCATGTGAAAAGCTGCGTTTTGGTGTAAAGGTTTGTTAAGAATTCGCCAATTTTCACTGAGTTTCATCATTTATTGAACCTATGACAATAATCTTTTCAACGTGACGAATTTGTTTTACAATACATCGTTCCATGTGTAAACAGTATCTTTAAACAGTATGGAATATTTTTCAAAATCTAGTTAAGGATATTTGACTGAAGTAAGCAGCTACATTAACGCTAATGAGTCTAAACTTTTGATGGGTAGTATAGTTATGATAACCAGGCCTGTATGCACTGAAAGAAAAAATTCCAGGGAAACGAAAGTCGTGTACTGTGTTTCATTACAAGCAATAGATATTGATGTTGAACAAACAGTACGACGTTCATTAGTCGAATGACAAGTACATGGACACTGCGATTGTTTCTGTAGGTGGCGCTGTTAGTTTGTTCCCAAGCGGCATATCTGTGTCACCGACGGCTGTAGGAGAGGGGACAGCGACACACACCATCACCGTCACCAGAGACGCTCCATACACCAGCGAGCTGACCTTTCAAGTAAGATCACCACTGATGATTACAGTGATGAAGAAGTGATGATAAATGTTGGGGGTAGGGATGCTGGGAGCGGCTGTTGAAGATGGATGCCAGTAAAGGAAAAGAAATATGAAGACACGAGGAGAGCGTTGGGTAGTTTGGGTGTAGGGATGGGAGGACAGGTGGGTAGTGTGGATGTAGAGATGGGACGGCAGGTGGGTGGTATGGGTGTAGGGATGGGAGGACCTGGAGTAGTGTGGGTGTAGGGATGGGGGGACCTGGTGTTGTGTTGGTGTAGGGAGGGGTGGACAGGTGGGTAGTGTGGGTGTAGGGATGGGAGGACCTGGGGTATTGTGGGTGTAGGGATGGGAGGACATATGGGTAGTGTGGATGTAGAGATGGGAGGACAGGTGTGTAGTGTGGGTGTAGAGATGGGAGGACAGGTGGGTAGTGTGGGTGTAGAGATGGGAGGACAGGTGGGTAGTGTAGTGGGTGTAGAGGTGGGAGGACAGGTGGGTAGTGTGGGTGTAGAGATGGGAGGACAGGTGGGTAGTGTGGGTGTAGAGATGGGAGGACAGGGGGGTAGTGTGGGTGTAGAGATGGGAGGACAGGTGGGTAGTGTGGGTGTAGAGATGGGAGGACAGGTGGGTAGTGTGGGTGTAGAGATGGGAGGACAGGTGGGTAGTGTGGGTGTAGAGATGGGAGGACAGGTGGGTAGTGTGGGTGTAGGGATGGGAGGACAGGTGGGTAGTGTGGGTGTAGAGATGGGAGGACAGGTGGGTAGTGTGGGTGTAGGGATGGGAGGACAGGTAGGTGGAGTGTGGGAGGTAGAGATGGGACAGGGAGGGACAGGAGTGTGGGGGGAGGACAGGTGGGTAGTGTGGGTGTAGAGATGGGAGGACAGGTGGCTAGTGTGGGTGTAGGGATGGGAGGACAGGGAGGTAGTGTGGGTGTAGAGATGGAAGGACAGGTGGGTAGTGTGGGTGTAGCGATGGAAGTGTCGGGTGATAGTGTAGTGGTTGGTGTCGGGTTTAGAGTCGGTAATTAGGGGCGGGGTGAGTGATTCATCGAAGGGAGGATAGGGCGATGTTTGCTCTTGGTATTTTTGTTTATCGAGACAGTTTTTCAATTATTCTAACGGCTATTATTGTTAGGAAATGTTTTGATTGCTCTTCTGAAAAATATACAACCTGATTTCACAAGGTGAGACCAGTTTGAATACATCATAACTGTATGCATGTTGTGTAGTATCAGACAGTGGACAACACGGCAACTGCAGGCAGCGACTACAACGTCATCAGCTCCACCAGCGGCTCTATTGGAAGTGGTAGCCCGTCAACCACCTTCACCGTCACCATCATCGGCGACTCGGTGAGCATCCGTAGCCATGGAAACACAGATGACTGAGTATCTCAATTAGCGTGAGGCCTCATCACCTCTGAGATAATAAAACTATCGCGCAGATAAAAACAGGATTAGGGACAAGTTGTTGGCATATTACCTATGTATTACATACTACTCATAACAGCAATACTAAAAGTGATTGAGTGATTGAGTGATTGAGTGAGTGAGTGAGTTAGGTAGCAATATTCCAGCAATATCACGGCGGGGGATACCAGAAAGGGCCTTCACACATTGTAACCATGTGGGGAATCGAACCCGGGTCTTCGGCGTGATGAGCAAACGCTTTAACCACTAGACTACCCCACCGCCCCAGCAATCCTAAGAGGTTTACAGACGACCGTGTCCCCGTCCGACGGGAAATACTGACTGAACATAAATGACAGGATACATTTGTGTAAGATATATGGTGAGCATAGCTTTGGTTGGTTGGTTGATTGCAATATCCCAGCTATATGGCGGCGGTCTGTAAATAATCGAGTCTGGACAAGGAATGGTGGCAGCCTAGCACTGATCCCAGTATACGCCACAGATCAACCCTACAAAGACCCCCGAAAATAAAAAATAAATAAAAACAAATATAAAAAACAGCCCTATAATATACCCTGAAAATCCCACACCACCCCTAAAATAAACCCAGAATATCGAACACCAAAGTCGAATCCCAGAACCCAGAATGCTCAACAGACCAGACCTACAATGACCCCGGTATATCCAACAGACCAGACTTACAATGACACCAGTATATCCAACAGACCAGCCCTACAATGACCCCAGTATATCCAACAGACCAGACCTACAATGACCCCAATATATCCAACAGACCAGTCCTACAATGACCTCAGTATATCCAACAGACCAGACCTACAATGACCCCAGTATATCCAACAGACCAGACCTACAATGACCCCAGTATATCCAACAGACCAGACTTACAATGACCCCAGTATATCCAACAGACCAGACCTACAATGACCACAGTATATTCAACAGACCAGTCCTACAATGACCCCAGTATATCCAACAGACCAGACCTACAGTGACCCAGGTATATCGAACAGACCAGCCCTTCAATGACCCCAGTATATCCAACAGACCAGACCTACATTGACCCCATGACTATATCGCGGCGGTCTGTAAATAATCGAGTTTTGGTCCAGACAATCCAGGGATCAACAGCATGATCATCAATCTGGTAATTCGGAACCGATGACATGTGTCAACCAAGTCAGCGAGCCTGACCATCCCATCCCGTTAGTCGCCTCTTTTGACAAGCATGGGTTACTGAAGACCAATTCTAACCCGGATCTTCACGTGTCGGTGAGCATAGCAACTACGATGACTCGTTGACATGGGTTACTGAAGACCAATTCTATCCCGGATATTCACGTGTCGGTGAGCATAGCAACTACGATGACTCGTTGACATGGATCGATGAAGATCACTAGATTGTCTGTTCCGGCTTCGATTGTTTACAGACCAAAGTCATAGAGCTGGCAAAATGCTGAGTGAAAAACAGATACACAAACGTAGCGTCAGTTATGTCTTTAAAAAAACGTAACACTGAGTGATTGCTCAGAATCCTCGATCATTTGTGCACTGCCAGATTTACCAAACTGAACCAGTACCTTTTGTCCCGCTTTGTGTTCTGTTGTCTATCGTATATTTCGTCATATTATTAGGGGCGTTTGTATAGCTTGGTGGTTAATGCATTTGCTCGTCACGCCGAAGACCCGGGCTCGATTCCCCACATGGGTACATATATGAAGCCCATTGCATTGTCCCCCGCCTAATATTGCAAAAAGCGGCGTAAAACTAAACTCGTTCACTCACTAAATGATAAATATCCGAACTCACTCGAATTTTATCATGCCGTTAAATATTCATTACCTAAACTTATCCTGGTGTAACAGAGTGTATGTTTTCTCGTCTTTGTCTTTTTAACATCGGTTTGTTTCCAGGTCGTGGATCCCGATGAGACTTTTCTGTTGATGTTCACGTCATTCAGCAACACCGTCCCCGCCTTCAATGTCACAGTCACCATCACTGACGATGAAGGTAGGTTCATGTCCTTTATGGGGTGAGGTGAGGTGAGGTGAAATTGGTTTAACGTCGTGCTTGAGAATATTTCGCTCATATGACGACGTGCATGCGTGTGTATGTGTATGTGCGGTTGCTTGTACTAGCCCAGACTGAAGCTGGTTTTATAGTGCTGAGATACTACGCCACAGTGAAGCATGAATACCCACTCAGACACATTATACTGACTCCGAGCCGACCAGTCCTCGTTGTACCCATTAATGCCGAGCGCCAGGCAGGGACCAACAAGTACCATATTTTAACGTCTTTTGGTATGACGCGGCCGGGGATCGATCCCGCAACCTTCCGCACTCCGGGCGGACGCTCTAACCACTACACCACGGAGGCGGTCTCCTATATGGGGCGGTAGGGTAGCCTGTAGACTATCAATTAGTCTCTGAAATGAACATGTTTTACAGAAAAAAGCTCATAGTGAAAAAAAATATAATGAAAAGGAGCCCTTAGACTTTCTTCATTTTCAGAAGTGAAGTTTAATGACAGGTGTATGCGCAACCTACATATGCTTATTGCCCACACACCTGTTATAAAAATTCACTTTCCTTTTTCACAATGGTGGTTTGTCGTTTTGTAGTATCAGTGATTTCGACTTGGTATCGTTTCTTTGTCCCGTTAGTTTATTTCACCGTCGCAATACGGACGGTGGATGTTCTTAATTATGTCCTGGTTAATTAATTGGAACATGCCTCCATTGCCACAGTGGCACCCGTCTCTCTGACGTACCCTACAACGCTCACTCGTCTGGAGAGTGTTGGCAACTACAACATCACCATTTCCCGGAGCGACCTATCAACTCACGCCTTCACCGTTAACGTCACCACCAGCGACGGCACCGCGGTGGCTGGACAGGACTACAACAGCATCATGTCCATTCTTTCCTTCGGCTCCAGTGAAAACTCCAAGACAGTACAAGTTGAAGTGCTGGATGACAGTGTTAGGAAGTTTATTAATAACATAAACAATTGTCTGTAGCGTTCTATACCTTCACTAAGAAGGCATGACCGTGATAATTTGATACACTTATAAAGGACAAGGAAAAAAGTCTATTTCTTTTCCAATTTAAGGATTTAAATACTAACGAAATATCATTGATGCTTGATTGGCGTGCTGCAATTTCGAGATTCCCACCTTGTTTACAGATCGAGGAGAGCTCGGAGACCTTCACTATAGATCTGTCTGGGACCGATATCGTAAGCGGTACCATCACCTTCCAAATAACAGATGATGATGGTATGTACAGTCATATGACAGATCTGTTCGGCAGAGCTTTCTCTAAATGATAAATCCCCCCAGGGTTCAAATTGTGAAGACCATTTGTGGTGTCCCCCGCAAAAAGCAAGATTTTATGGATGTCAACTTCTTTATTGTAACACTCTTGCTTTTCCTCTGTTGGCATCCATAAAATCTTGCTTTTCCTATGTATTCCACTTCTAAATACCCTTCAAAGATACCTGATGAAGGAGCAAGCATACACTCCGAAACGTCGTGTTATTCACAATAAAGAAGTTGACATCCATAAATCTTGCTTTTCCTTCAAAGATTTGAAGCTGATACACCTTGACATAACTGGAATACTATTTAAAGTGGCGTTCAACCCAGCTAATTAACTGCTTAAATCTGTATGTTTTAACTGTGAAAATATGTCATAATTAAAATGTGGATACATCTAAATATATATAATACATAGATGACGAGTATTATTCAATGGGGATGCTACAATCCTTTCTAAAATACGAAAATCACCTCTATTCTTTTAAATGAGGATTTCTGTCTCTCAGGCTTGTGCTTGTGCCTGATCGTTTGTTAATACTGTATTGCAATACTGATCGGTGTATGTCTCAATTGAAGATCCGGGTAAAATTACTTTCGTAATAGACGACTAATGCTTGTGCTTGTGTTTGTGCTTGTGTGCTTGTGCTTGTGCTTGTAATCGTATACCAGTTGCGTAGATCGATGACTGTCAAACACTAGATTTTCAGCGCTAGACTCATTTATTTATAGAAATATAGCGGGAATTTCGTTTAACAAACAAACAAACAGAGTAACACAAACGTATATATATGATCTCCTGATGTCTGTACAGCTCGCGATGACTTTCATTGTGGACGAGGCGTCAGCCAACCATGTCTGAATGGAGGAACCTGCCAAGCTGATGGCGAGTGTATGTGCCCGTCCGGTTACCTGGCCCCTAACTGTGAGGTAGACCCAAGTACGTATTCATATCTTACATAAGAATTCCTATCGATAGATAGTTACAAAATGTGTGTTTTTCGTGTTCTTGGACATGGAAATTATAATCAAAATTGAATGCTATTTTTTTCGAATAAAAGGAGCTCTGCTCCGCAAGCGATTATACCATTATACGATTATGCACAAGACTCGTAAACCAGCCCTTAAATGAAACACCAAAGAAACTTTAAAAAAGGCATTATTCAATTTCAGATTCGATATGAGGGACCTCGTCATTAAAAGAACGTGTTTTCAGCTTTATTTATTTGGATACAAAGGCTATCTTCATATTGCCGTGCCTCTTTAGTCGCTTTGCAATCGTTGCCAAACAAACGTCAAAGAATATCTCACCCTCGTGTCTGTTGACATCAAATATATCCGTATGAGTTGATAAAAGGGAGACAACTCCGAGGCTTACTCACTTTTGTCAACAAGTGGTGATATATTTGATATCAAAAGACACGAAGGTGAAATTCTGTTTATCATCCAATATCATGCTTGATTTGTCGTTCAAGAGAAATTTAAAACGAAACGTCACCTGTAACAAGTTCATTTGAAGACTTGCGTATGAATTCATCCAAGTAAACAAGAGAGATGGAAGAGGGAAGGAGTGACACCATTACGTCATAAAAGCAAGCACATAACAGAGCTAACATTTATTTTGCTTTTAATTTTTAAAAAAAATTTTATGAACAAAAATAACTCATTGCGGTGGCCATCTTTGTTTACAGCTGAAGGAGATGAAAGTAGTCCGAAAATATTGACCAATCAGCAATTAGCTCTAAACGTACAAAAACGATAATTCCTAGGAACTTTCTACAAGCGATATCTCTCTGGAAACCAGTATTGGATGATAAATCACAATATCAACAAGTCCTGTGTTCGTCAGGGAACAAGTGTCATTATGATGGTGCAGGTGTTACTCATTCCCTACTTAGCAAAGAGAAATAACTGTCTATCTATGACACACATATGATGTTTTAGCGCGACACAACGGGGCTGGATGCGACAACAGGTGTGGTGATAATGGCTGGTGCATTGCCGACTCGTCTTCCGGAAGTACACTAATTTCTTGCGTCTGCGCAGCCGGCTGGGCTGGAGACCGGTGTGATGAGCGAGCTTGTGAGTGACACGTGTTTATGCGAGATGTGCATTGTCTCTATTATGTCATGATCTTGACACAGATTCTAGAACAGTCTGGAAACTGTACTGTATGACGCAACTACCCATAATGCTAATGTTTCGACCAATCGGCAGCTATTTAGATGTGTTAACGTTTTACGAAAATGGAGGACTTCGAAAGTTCATATTACCACCTTTACATGAATTTTAGTATTTAGTCACTGGCACCAGTGACTGCTGTGTTGGTATCGGATGTTACGGGAAAACCAGGACATTTTTCTTTTTATGCAAGCACCTGGAATCAACGTTTCTCAACTATATTGCCTTTAAGACTCGGTGGTATCAGTTATAGCCGATAGTCGAGACTGGTTACGTTATGGCTTTTAAGCTTTACAGTTTTGCGTCAGGGGTATGTGTATGGGTGAATGCCATAGTATGATCTACATTTGGATCTTGTTTCAAAGATGAGTGTGTGAGAGAATTTACGAGCAAGGATGCCGAAAGAAGTCCCTGAATTTACGAAGATACCAATCTCCTCTCCTCAATCCAGAATATAATCACTACGAATCCCTCGCTAAACGAATAATAATTACCACAGATCTCAAAAACATTTAGAAAAGGGTGCACCTTGTTGTCAAATCACTGAAATATGTTGAAACAATTAAAACATATAAAGCATTTTTTTTAACCTGCACCCAATTTTTTATAAGATCAATCCGGGGGGCATATACGACTTTAGCGAGTTCCAAATACCGTCTAAACAGACCCTGGAATCCGACGTACTAAAATGGGATGAAAGTGTCAACATGAGAAAACACTACAGCACTGTAAAATTCCTGAGTGCAGTAAACCAACTTGTTACAGATTCCGTGCAGTGCAACACCAACAACTTCAGTGTGTGCATCACGCCGTATTCTATTGCCTCCTTCGTGGGCGTTGTCTACGTC
The DNA here is from genome assembly GCF_003918875.1 of Haliotis rubra. Taxonomy (NCBI): domain Eukaryota; kingdom Metazoa; phylum Mollusca; class Gastropoda; order Lepetellida; family Haliotidae; genus Haliotis; species Haliotis rubra. The sequence goes on from NW_025765037.1 coordinate 863,387, forward strand.
AAGGACAAGAAGTCGACGGAGGGATGCGTGTTGTCGATGGCCCCAGCGGTCGCTGACCCCAGCGATGGTCTGTTAGACTGGTGCAAGGGCTACGCAGCGGTCATCGAATACAGCGGTGGCGCCTGCGGGGACTTTGGGCCCGTTATTAGTGTAAGTTTTCTCAGGAGGAATTTGTATATGATGAGTGAGTGAGTGAGTGAATTTAGTTTTAGCAATATTCCACCACGGCGGGGAGACCAGAAATTGGCTTGATACATTGTACCTATGAGGGGAATCGAACCCGCGTGCTCGAACTGACGAGCAAACGCTTTAACCACTAGGCCAGAAGAAAGCACTATTCCATGACAATGTAGATACCCAGGGTTAGAATTGGTCAACAGCAACCCATGCTTATCGTAAGATGCGGCTAACGGGATCGGTTGGTCAGGCTCGCTTTGGTTGACACATGTAAAAAAAATGCACATGATTTTGACCACTGTCTGGAACCACACGAATACTTACAGACCGCCATAATTTATCTGGAATGTTGCGGCGTTAAAAACGAACAAACAAACAAACAAAACGATGTATTAGAAAGAATGTCATCGATGTCATTGGGATCTGACGTTTGTCGAGTTTCAGCGACCTCAGTCTGGTTGCATTTTGCAAACGTTTGCAATGACAAATTTGTTGGACATGTCTCTATTTGTCATGCAGTTTACAAGCATTGTACCGAGGTAGCAGTATCACGTTCTTTACACACATCGACTGACCAACACATGTATCTGATAACCGGCTACTTCTTGGTGCAGGACAACACTACGTACGTCATGCAACTGATCGTGCAGTACAGCAACGTCAGCGTCTTCTACACTGACGAGCTCGTGTCTTTTACGTGCAGCTTCAGAAACGACAGCCTGACGATCACCTCGGGTTCCACCATTAGTACCAACCCCTCAACGTGAGTCACAGTCTACACATCAGTGAGTGAGTGAGTGAGTGAGTGAGTGAGTGAGGCTTTACGTCGCTTTTAGCAATATTACAGCAATATCACGACGGGAGACACCAGAAATGGGCTTCACACATTGTACCCATGTGGGGAATCGAACCCGGGTCTTAGGCGTGACGAGCAAATGCTTTAACCACCAGGCTAACACACCGCCCACCTACCCATGGTGGCCTCTACTATCTTGGGTCACAACAATGACGAATGAACCCTTTTCCCACCGCCATATAGCTGGAATATTGATGAGCGCGGCGTAAAACTAAACTCACTCACCATTTCCCAGATGTGCAGGTTCGATTTTGTACAGCTTCATCAGAGGTTGCTGAAGAACCACTGCGTGAGAGTTTGTTTGAATGTTGTTTTACGCCGCACACAGCCATATTCCAGGTATATGACCTTGCTTTCACTAGGAGCGACAAAACCCTTTCCATGTTCGTAAGAAATCACTGCTACAAAGCAGAGTCGATTGTGCAATTGGGACTATATCATGAGCCTATACTTATTTCAGCTGTTATACAGCTGTACGATGTTGTGCATTATTGGGTTGATATTTTCAGTACAATTCTAAAGAAACCGTCATGATATTGACGGAGAATAAGCGAGACTGAATCTACCAGTCTCAAATGTGTTTTATTGAATGAATATTTGAATATCTTTCAGTGCAATCCTAAGGACACATTCAAAATATTAACGGAGAATAAGCGAGAATTTGGAAGAACCGATTCGTGGCGATCATATTTTTCAAAACATTATTGGATTTCATTTCACAATCTTTCAGTGCAGTGCTAAAGAAACAGAACGCTGGCGGGTCTTTCATTCCGGCTTCTCTGTCAGTGACCGCGCCAGACAATACTCCAATCACTAGCTCCCTCAATCTTGGGGAGGAAATCAAGATCTGCGTCTCCGTCAATGATGGTACAGATAGCCTTCATGGCTGATTTGTTTCAAGATTATCAATAGTTCAAACTGAACATTAAATCCAAATTTCCTTATACACCTGTCGGTGAGAAACCTATATTCAACTTATGTGAGGGATCGAATCCCACGTCCATGATTGGTTACTCCAATGACCAGAGATCTAATTACTAAGATATTAAATGGAAACTATTCAAAATGGTGGGATATGTTAGCCTAGAGTTAAAAAATTCACACTGAAAACCAGAATTTGATTCCAATCACGGTTACTTGTGTGGTCTTTACTTGCGGTATATATATCAGACCGTTTAATTTTCGTTACCTTATAAAGTGTATTCACAAGATATCCATGTAAGTTAGCTTCATAAAAATATATTTTAAAGCCGCAAATAAATACATATACTGTTTCAGCAACTGACTTCAAATCTGTCCTAATCCACCTCGTCATAATCAACAACACCCGCTCCGGCGCCGACTACAGACAAATGACCATCTACAAGGACGGGTAAATTATTCATTCATATTTAGTCGTCCTTACAGAAGGGTAATCTTTCATGGTCCAGAAGACACTTCTAGTCCAGGCCCGTCATATATGTCTGACCCCGGAAACAACTGAAGCACATACTACATGCGGTGACTTTCTTTGAAATGTGTCCCTGTTCAATGCACATTGAATGGGTACCCGGTAGAATGAGATGTGACCTTCTTGAACCTAGGCAGCCGCGGCTGTATACTCCATTGGGACATATACGAGGGCTAACTGTTCCATTGGCTGGGGTAATAATAATATAGCTCTCTAAGTATTCTATAATTGATCGATTTGGCAGATTGCAAATACACTGGCTTCTTCTTTTTATCAAAGAAATAGTTTCGATATCGAAGACAATCTATGAGCAAAATGTATGAGCAGACAAACAAAACTTAACATGGTTTTGAATGACCTAGGACTGTCATTTAACTCTTGCCCAGTTTAATGCACCATTATCCTTACTAAATATCCGTGCAATACGTTGTGGTACACTTCAAACGTTCTTCAGGTAGGTAGACTCTCGTAGTCGCAAGCGGTCGTCCTCTTCTTCTAGATGTATCGATATATAGGGGGAAACTTCCTGAAACATCTTATGTTCAAAGAAGGTGTAGTACGTGGCTGTAACGTGAATGTTCCCTCCAGTGAAGGATGGGTGTGGGTGTAACGTGAATGTTCCCTCCAGTGAAGGAGATGGGCGTGGTTGTAACGTGAAGGTTCCCTCCAGTGAAGGTGGTGTGGTTGTAACGTGAATGTTCCTCCAGTGAAATGGGTTCCCTAACGTGAATGTTCCCTCCAGTGAAGGAGATGGGCGTGGTTGTAACGTGAATGTTCCCTCCAGTGAAACGTGAAGGATGGGATGGGCGTGGTTGTAACGTGAATGTTCCCTCCAGTGAAGGAGATGGGTGTGGTTGTAACGTGAATGTTCCCTCCAGTGAAGGAGATGGGTGTGGTTGTTACGTGAATGTTCCCTCCAGTGAAGGGATGGGTGTGGTTGTAACGTGAATGTTCCCTCCAGTGAAGGAGATGGGCGTGGTTGTAACGTGAATGTTCCCTCCAGTGAAGGAGATGGGCGTGGTTGTAACGTGAATGTTCCCTCCAGTGAAGGAGATGGGTGTGGTTGTAACGTGAATGTTCCCTCCAGTGAAGGAGATGGGTGTGGTTGTAACGTGAATGTTCCCTCCAGTGAAGGAGATGGGTGTGGTTGTAACGTGAATGTTCCCTCCAGTGAAGGATGGGCGTGGTTGTATCGTGAATGTTCCATCCAGTGAAGGAAATGGGTGTGGTTGTAACGTGAATGTTCCCTCCAGTGAAGGATGGGCGTGGTTGTATCGTGAATGTTCCATCCAGTGAAGGAGATGGGTGTTGTTGTAACGTGAAGGTTCCCTCCAGTGAAGGAGATGGGTGTAGTTGTAACGTGAATATTCCATCCAGTGAAGGATGGGCGTGGTTGTAATGTGAATATTCCATCCAGTGAAGGAGATGGGTGTGGTTGTAACGTGATTGTTCCCTGCAGTGAAGACGGGTGTGGTTGAAACGTGAAGGTTTTCAGTGAAGTGATCGGCGTGGTTATAACGTGAAGGTTCCCTCCAGTGAAGGGGATGGGTGTGGTTGAAACGTGAAGGTTTTCAGTGAAGTGATCGGCGTGGTTATAACGTGAAGGTTCCCTCCAATGAAGGAGATGGGTGTGGTTGTAACGTGAATGTTCCCTCCAGTGAAGGGGATGGGTGTGGTTGTAACATGAATGTTCCCTCCAGTGAAGGGGATGGGTGTGGTTGTAACGTGAATGTTCCCTCCAGTGAAGGAGATGGGTGTGGTTGTAACGTGAATGTTCCCTCCAGTGAAGGAGATGGGTGTGGTTGTAACGTGAATGTTCCGTCCAATGAAGGGGATGGGTGTGGTTGTAACATGAAACTCCCTCTAGTGACGATGGATAGGGTTTGAAATGAATCTTCTCCCCTGTAAATGAAGTGTTTGACATTTCTAAAGGTGTACACCCACGAATGCGTCTGGAATCCTTGTGGCCGGATCCCCCTACTGGGACAGTGGCAACAAACATACAATGTGCATCAAGATCAAGGCCTTCTACTTCGATGACGATGCGGGCCTGGCCAGTCCTCAACTGGGTGTTGTCGTCCAAGTTACAGTCTACACGAACGCAGGGGATGCTGTCCTGGTATGTATAGGGACTGAGGGTCTCCTTGTTGTAGGTAGCCATAATTAGCTCGTATATGGTTGTCTTCTCAAGATAGACATATTGAACACTCACTTTACTACTCTCCACAAGCTCAAGAGTTACATAAGAGTTCAGCTGCTGGGAGTTAGCTCCCCTAGATTATGTTATGCATACATTACTGGTAGTAAATGATACACAGGAATAAACACCTGGGCCACTATGTACGTTATATTTCACTTTAACAATCAATATAATTGTAGTTGAGATAAATGGAATGTTATTGTTTATTATTGTTGTTACATGACGTTGATCTGTACATAATCGAGTCTGGACCTGACAATTCAGTGATTGACGCCTTGACCTGTGTACTTGGGACACGATGACATTTGTCAACCAAATCAGCGACAGTTTAACGTGTAAAGACACAGTATCCTGAAGCCAGCCGACCAGTCCTTCATGTATCACCTTCATGCTTATTAGGGCCAGTCAGGGTAACAACAAGTGCCATCTTTAAAGAATACTGCCCTGATGTGTGTTGGGGTTAGAACCAACTACTCTTCGCACGATATTTGGGGAAACCTTCCCGATTTGTAAACGGCCTTGACGTGGGAATCGAATATTATGGCCTTTAGTGATCTTCCACTGTTATACCACAGGGGACATCAGAAATGGGCATTCCACGTTGATATTTATTTGTTTCCCATCTCCCGCCCACCCTGATTTTAGATTTAATAATTAATTTTTTATTATCTCAATTTTTCCTGCCGCTGTTGAAGTGTATGGCCTGGTTTGATACACACATATAAAACGACCAGGTCAGCTTGGTCTTTCATCCTCTATCTTATCAGAAAATATATTCGAAATCAAAGTGATTCCATCTACATCATGAATTAATAAAAAACCTATAACTAATTGAGCTAGATTTTACAACATCATAACACATGTTACGTGATTAGTGAAAAACACTTACTAATTATTTATTTATAATTTTTCGCCCGCTCCCATGTTAGGTTAAGTTCGAGATGAGAAACACATAAAACATATATAGGCTGGCCATATTTGTGTCAGCATGATTCATGTCATGTAAAACTTATCTTCTGTCTTGACAAAGCTGACATGCAGCGGCATTGTACGCAGAAAGCGAGCAGCTTCGTCCCAGGAAGATGCTACTATGGGCACAGTGATTGTGCTGAACGGTGCAGGGACACCTGCAGACACAAAGACGGAAGCACCAAGGTTTCAAGGTGAGGTCGCCATACCGAACACGTTGAATATCAGATGAAGAGTATAAGAAGTTACCAGCCAGAGGAACGTGCGCCTAAATCGATGGACAGTTTCAGGTTTATATGTCCAGTTTATTGTCGTTGGCGAAACGACAGAGTAATTGTTAATGGAGTGAGTGAGTATCGTTTTACACCGCATTTTAGCATAATACCAGCAATATCACGGCGGGGGACACCAGAAATGGGCTTTACACATTGTACCCATGTGGGGAATCGAACCCGGGTCTTCGGTGTGACGAGCGAACGCTTTAACCACTAGGCTACCCCACCGCCCCAAATTGTTAATGGAGAGTGAGTTTAGTTTTACGCCGCTTTTAGAAACATTGCAGCAGTATTACGGCGGAGACACCAGAAATGGGCTTCACACATTGTACCCATGTGGGGAATCAAACACGGGTCTTCGGCGTGACACCGTCCTGTTAATAGAGAAATCGTAATAATCACTGATGGAGTGAAGTGGATCATTACATTTTAGGTAACAGGAATAGACATGTCTGTTTTTGATGGACTTGTATATGTAGGTAGTAGAGTAATATTTTTAGCCACATGTTTGTTACGAATATTAATAGTTAAATCGCTCTCATGTCTTCCGTCGCGCTTGTTTGGTACAATACTTTCCACGGATTGAAGATATGTATTCCAATCTCAATTAAAAATTTGCTGTCTCACCTCTGAGCACAGGGGCTAAGTTATTTCCTGTATCCATACACCTAATATGTGTCCTCCCTTCATGGTGCATGTCAGTCATGAATGTCATTTCCTATCCCGTCCTTACTCCAGTAGCATGTTTGTCATGTATGTTAGTACCTAGTATGTGTCCTCCCTTCATGCTGCATGTCAGTCATGAATGTCATTTCTTATCCCGTCCTTACTCCAGTAGCATGTTTGTCATGAATGTTACTACCTAGTATGTGTCCTCCCTTCATGCTGCATGTCAGTCATGAATGTCATTTCCTATCCCGTCCTTACTCCAGAAGCATGTTTGTCATGAATGTTACTACCTAGTATGTGTCCTCCCTTCATGCTGCATGTCAGTCATGAATGTCATTTCCTATCCCGTCCTTACTCCAGTAGCATGTTTGTCATGAATGTTACTACCTAGTATGTGTCCTCCTTCATGCTGCATGTCAGTCATGAATGTCATTTCTTATCCGTCCTTACTCCAGTAGCATGTTTGTCATGAATGTTACTACCTAGTATGTGTCCTCCTTCATGCTGCATGTCAGTCATGAATGTCATTTCCTATCCCGTCCTTACTCCAGCAGCATGTTTGTCATGAATGTTACTACCTAGTATGTGTCCTCCCTTCATGCTGCATGTCAGTCATGAATGTCATTTCCTATCCCGTCCTTACTCCAGTAGCATGTTTGTCATGAATGTTACTACCTAGTATGTGTCCTCCCTTCATGCTGCATGTCAGTCATGAATGTCATTTCCTATCCCGTCCTTACTCCAGTAGCATGTTTGTCATGAATGTTACTACCTAGTATGTGTCCTCCCTTCATGCTGCATGTCAGTCATGAATGTCATTTCCTATCCCGTCCTTACTCCAGAAGCATGTTTGTCATGAATGTTACTACCTAGCATGTGTCCTCCCTTCATGCTGCATGTCAGTCATGAATGTCATTTCCTATCCCGTCCTTCCTACAGAAGCATGTTTGTCATGAATGTTACTACCTAGTATGTGTCCTCCCTTCATGCTGCATGTCAGTCATGAATGTCATTTCCTATCCCGTCTTTACTCCAGAAGCATGTTTGTCATGAATGTTACTACCTAGTATGTGTCCTCCCTTCATGCTGCCTGTCAGTCATGAATGTCATTTCCTATCCCGTCCTTACTCCAGAAGCATGTTTGTCATGAATGTTACTACCTAGTATGTGTCCTCCCTTCATGCTGCATGTCAGTCATGAATGTCATTTCCTATCCCGTCTTTACTCCAGAAGCATGTTTGTCATGAATGTTACTACCTAGTATGTGTCCTCCCTTCATGCTGCCTGTCAGTCATGAATGTCATTTCCTATCCCGTCCTTACTCCAGTAACATGCTTGTCATGAATGTTACTACCAAGTATGTGTCCTCCCTTCATGCTGCATGTCAGTCATGAATGTCATTTCCTATCCCGTCCTTACTCCAGTAGCATGTTTGTCATGAATGTTACTACCTAGTATGTGTCCTCCCTTCATGCTGCATGTCAGTCATGAATGTCATTTCCTATCCCGTCCTTACTCCAGAAGCATGTTTGTCATGAATGTTACTACCTAGTATGTGTCCTCCCTTCATGCTGCATGTCAGTCATGAATGTCATTTCTTATCCCGTCCTTACTCCAGAAGCATGTTTGTCATGAATGTTACTACCTAGCATGTGTCCTCCCTTCATGCTGCATGTCAGTCATGAATGTCATTTCTTATCCCGTCCTTACTCCAGAAGCATGTTTGTCATGAATGTTACTACCTAGCATGTGTCCTCCCTTCATGCTGCATGTCAGTCATGAATGTCATTTCTTATCCCGTCCTTACTCCAGAAGCATGTTTGTCATGAATGTTACTACCTAGCATGTGTCCTCCCTTCATGCTGCATGTCAGTCAGGAATGTCATTTCTTATCCCGTCCTTACTCCAGAAGCATGTTTGTCATGAATGTTACTACCTAGTATGTGTCCTCCCTTCATGCTGCATGTCAGTCATGAATGTCATTTCCTATCCCGTCCTTACTCCAGAAGCATGTTTGTCATGAATGTTACTACCTAGCATGTGTCCTCCTTCATGCTGCATGTCAGTCATGAATGTCATTTCTTATCCCGTCCTTACTCCAGAAGCATGTTTGTCATGAATGTTACTACCTAGCATGTGTCCTCCCTTCATGCTGCATGTCAGTCATGAATGTCATTTCCTATCCCGTCCTTACTCCAGAAGCATGTTTGTCATGAATGTTAGTACCTAGTATGTGTCCTCCCTTCATGCTGCATGTCAGTCATGAATGTCATTTCCTATCCCGTCCTTACTCCAGAAGCATGTTTGTCATGAATGTTACTACCTAGCATGTGTCCTCCCTTCATGCTGCATGTCAGTCATGAATGTCATTTCCTATCCCGTCCTTACTCCAGAAGCATGTTTGTCATGGATGTAACCACCAATCCTGAACGTCTAACTGTGTCTGTACTTCCCTCACTCCAGTGCCTGTGCAGGACCAAAACGGACAGATCTCCAGCAGCATCTGTGACGACAAGGAGTGGCTGATCCCTGTAGTCATCGGCCTCGGCGTCGCCCTCGCCTTTATGATGGGGACCATCATTGTCCTTGGTTTCGCCCTCTTCCGCCGAAGAAGTCCCAACAAAGGGAAGGAATTCCACGAGCCCCACCTTCCTCGCCACCATCGCCGCTAACATGCTCGCATGTGTCCAGCAACAATTTGTTGTCATTGTGTCAAATTTGCATGAAACTTTACTGAGGTTGTGAAGTGAAAAACTTTATCTCTGAACGAATTGTCAGCCGCAGATTTTTATACCTGAGATTCTTTAACGCAACAATATTAACATTCGGTTTTGCTGAATGAAAACAAACCAGGTGTATCTTTTATAACATTAAATTTTGAAGACAGTATTTTGTTTACTTTATGTTTCTGTATCGTTCTTTTCTTTATGAAACAATACTCGTCGGGTTTCGGGGATATTGAGATTTCGACTATTCCTTCAAAAAGCAAAGTGAACTGTGGATTGGGTGTCGCACACTCGGCCACGAGTTGATCACTCAGCCTTAGGTCATGTGGTATGTAGTGGTAGTTTCGATGACTACGCCGTAAAACATGTCCAAGACTGTTATATCATATAACGCTCTGATCTTGGCAATCAGGTATTTAACATTATGTCGAACTCCTTCGACACTAAGAATTTTACCCTGAGGGAGTGGAACCCGGTCAGTTTTCTTCCGATTGTATTATCTACTTCTTCACGGTCAGTGCTACTGGCCAAAACCACATCCATGCCATGTTACCCAGCCATGTTGGAATTTCTGGTAAAACAATGGCCGATTTTGCTGCTAAGGCAACATTCAACAAATCTGTGACACCACTTCTTATTCCGTACTATACTACCCATCAACAGTTTAGACTCACTTAGAGCACTCACTATATGTTATGTATATATACACGGTTACATCGAAGATGAATTTCTCCACTAACTTAGGGGAACCATCAGCAAACCTTATGCAGATGAATTGAACGAGGATCATGCATCAATTTTCTGAAAGCATGTGCAAATATCGTGCATGTGAACAGCTGCGTTTTGGTGTAAAATTTGGTTAAGAATTCGCCAATTCTATTGATTTATTGAACCCATGAAAATAATTTTTTCAACGTTACAAATTTATTAGTAAAGTACAAATTCTAGTACTTTTTGGGGTTGAGTCCCATCCGGGATTCGAACCCACACCCTCAGAGTCAGGCACCAAATCGCCAGCACACAAAGTCAGCCGCCTAACCCGCTCAGCCACCGCGACTTCCACAAAAATTGAAGTCGGGCAAGTGGTAGTCTAGACTGCGGACTCTGTGTAACCCTCTGATAAGTGTAAACTGGCAGGCTCTCACATAATAAGCGGATCAAAAACATGTTTTGTGTACAATATCTTGACATATCAATGAATAACACAGCACAATTTCAAGACATTACGTGAACGTTTGCAGTCCATTCAGGCTCTTGACTGCAGTATCTAGTGTGACCACCACGAGCGGCAATAACTGCAGCACAGCGTCTATGCATGGAGTGCACCAATCGGTTGATGAAGGTCATTGGCACCTTGAACCACACTCTGAGAAAGGCCTGGCGCAATAAATCAGCTGTGTTCGGCCTCTGGCAGTATGGGCCTGGGCGCTATCATGCTGGAAAATGTTGTTCCGGTGTGGAAATGTGGTATGACGTGGGGTCTGAGAGTTTGGTCGATGTAGCGCACCGCGGTGTTGCCGCCTCCTCTCCCTGGACCAAGGTTGTGGAACACCACAGGACCCACTCTCTGGTTCAGGCTATTCCACCCCATAACATGATGCTTGCACCTCCTGAGTAACGCTGGCCACGTCGTCGCCATATTCTTGTTCTGCCATCTGCAGTTGATACGCGGTACCGACTCTCATCTGTGAACAGAACAGTTCTCCATTGCCTGTATCGCCAGTTTTGGTGTTGTAGGGCACACCGTAGACGTTCACGCCGATGACGAGGGGTGAGGATAGGTCCACGGTAAGGTCTACGGCAATGGAGGTTCCCGCTGTTAAGACGTCGGCGTACTGTATCAGTACTGATTGGTCTTCCGTGTGTTCCCACTGTCTGGCATGCTGTTTCGGATGCCTGCATAAAGGGATTCTGTACATGCTGTCGCACATGGCGGTCTTGTCGTCTTGTGGTCACCCTCGGTCTGCCCGTACGGGGGCGATCATTTGTGGTGTTGCTGCAGCCTGTATATGGTCCGAACGTTGACCTGGAAGTGATTGGCAACTCTGACCTGTGGTGAGTCGCGGTATCCTGCTGACGTTGTAATGTGAATGTTTCAATCAGGTTTGGGCGTGCATTTTATAGGGCTGATCCTTGTGAACAGCACGTGCAGCATGACAAACATGGAGAACACCGTACAATCTCCGAGATCAGGTTGCGTTTTTGAGACCATATCCTGGGTTCCATTCTGACTTTGGGAAGGAATGTCTTTGCTCAGGTACAGTTGGCGATGTTGTCAAAAATATACAATCAAAACATTAAATGAGTTTACAGTTATCCGTTTCTGCGAAGGAAAAGTCCAAACTGACGTTTCTTTTGCTGCTCAGTATATACTTACCACTGTTAACAGTCCACAGTGGGTTTTTTTCATCCAAATTGCTACCAACCATAGAATAATGACCCATAATATTAAATCCTTATAACAGAAATCCATAAAGACACCAAACAAGTAAGAAAGTCATGGACCACATCCTGCCAACACACCAAATGTAGGCATAAAGAAAATATACAGCAATGAATCAAATCCCACAAAGAGTGAGTTAGTGAGTGAGTTAAAATTGTACGTCACATCGGCACTATTGCAGCCATATCGTGACGAGGATTTGAACAATAAATGAAGTCGTAATGAACAAAGTCAAATTATAAAACCCTGTCAACGAAAGACAGTAAAATAACTAGAGGATCACAGATATAGATATAAAACTAGTATGAAAAGACAATACAATATAAAAACAGGCTATATTTTTCTAACAACTGAAGGTAGATCATCATACTAGGGACCATGGGGACTTACAGTACAGTTGCTTCCTGCATGGACCCTAGCTGGATTTACACCATCTCTTCAGCCGTTAGCAATTCAGTCAAATCTAGCCATACATTAAAAATGACACATATTCTACGACTAAAAAGGTGGCAAGAATAAGTTTACCTTGAATGTTTTGGGACTTACGTACCCTCTCAGGAGGGCAATAATTTTACGGTACTTCAACCGCCTTTGCGGATACAGCCACGAACAATCTCAGTTGCTAATTTAAGCTATACCAATTATAAAATATATCTATCTACAAAACATATCAATCATAAAAGAATAAATTAAATCAATTTCTTTTAAAATACCAATAATTAAATCAAAATTAACATTTGTAAAATGATCCTTAACAGTTTTTACATTGAAATATTTATCACTTATGATGGAAAATTCAACACAGTCAAGCACATTCATCAAGGGATACAAAACGGAGGATCCTCACCTTTCAATAGGTATTCATGAGCATATCTAGTATGGCCGATACGACATCGTCGCATGATGACCTCTTCAAACCTGGACTGACAACCCAAGTAGGTGTAACCAATATAGGGTTTTATTTCATGTAATTTATTGATACCTACTTGGGTTTCCCACTTCTGCTGCATCAAATCACGGATGTAAGTTCTAATGCTAGCTTTGTAGGCAAGTATGGAATAAGAAGTGGTGTCACAGATTTGTTGAGTGCTGCTTTGGCCGCAAGATCGGCCATTGTATTCCCAGAAATGCCAACGTGGCTGGGTAACCAACCGAGGACGATGTCGTATTGGCCAGTAGCAAGATCATTATATAGTTCAATAATCTCAGTTAAAAGTGGATGTTTTAACAAGAAAGAATTTAAATAGCCTGAAGGCAAGAAAGAGAGTCAGAAAATATGATATTTTGTTTATATTTAGGATGTCTGTTAATATATTTAAGAGCTGCTCGTATTGCATTTGCCTCTGCTGTGAATATTGAGCTGTCATCAGGTAATCTGGAGGATATTGTTCTGGATACAACGACAATGGCACAAGACACCGCGCAATCTTCCTTGGATCCATCTGTAAATAAAGATTTGTATGTATTATACTTACTTTTTAATTGATTATATTCTTGTTTATATTGTAATTCATAGGTTTCTGCTTTCTTATACTTTGTCAGTGTCAGGTCACCTGTGGCCTCACTAATTGCCAAGGAGGAGAAGAAAGAAGACGGAAGGGAGCTATATTTTCCAGCTCAATGCCGGCAGCAGAAATGAATGGTTTAATTCTTAAACCAAAGGGCGGAACAAGAGGAGACTTGTTGTACAAATCCCCATAAAGAGGAATAAAGACTCAGTAAAATGCAGGGTTAGACTCGTGAGAATAAAGTTTTGTGATATACTGCAAGGACAACTTTATATGGCGTTGTGTAAGAGAGACTGTCAACAGGAGAAGTTCTTAAAGACCCGAGACAAAGTCTTAGGCCTTGGTGGTGGACAGAATCAAGGAGTTTTATGTTGTTTTTTCATAATCAAGTTTAGATCGCACCAATGATCTATATAAGTGAAGGAGGGTAGTTTGATCCACTCCCCACTTTGAATTAGATATGACTTTTAATAAATCGATTGCCTTCAGGCATTTAGTTTTTTTGGATTTGATATGCGGAAGTAAAGTCGAAAATTAGTAGACCTAAGAACTTGGCCTCCTTGACAACTTTTATTGGAGTGCCATTTAAAAACAGTTCTGGGTCTTTTTGCGGTTTATATTTTCTACAGAAGTGTATACAATTAGTTTTCGACTTAGAAAATTTCAAGCCGTTTTCAAGACAACATTTATTTATTTTGGTTAAACACAACTGCATTTGCCATTCAATAGTATGCATATTTTTACCTCGACGAGAAATATTAACATCATCCACAAAAAGTGATCCATGAATTGAATCATTTAAAACATTTTATAAACTGTTGATCTTGATACTAAATAAAGTCACAGACAAAATACTGCCTTGTGGGACACCCTGATCCTGATTGTAATGATCAGACAGTGTAGAACCCACGCGTACTTGAAATTGTCATTTAAAAAAGTTGGCTATATATTGAGGCAAATCTTATAAAATGCCATATTTCCACGTAGTGTGATATGCTTTTTCAAGATAAAAATAAATAGACACAGCTTGTTGTTTATTAATTAGATCATTTTTAACAAATGATTCCAAGCTAGTGACTGAAATCAGTCGATAATTTGACTGATCCGTATGATCGCGTCCGGGTTTAGGTATGGGTACTACTATAGCGTCACGCCATGAGGAAGGAAATTTTCTGACGTCCAAATATCATCAAAAATATGTAAGGGCGTCTCTAAACATGAATCTGGTAAGTGCTTCAGCGGCTGATCAAGAGCAGTATGAAGCTCATGAATCAAAAAGGTTTCATCGCAGTCTTCCCCATCATCTGAACTGAAATTAATAGATTTCTTTTCCTGCTGTTTTGGATATATTTGGAATTCAGGTACATAGTTAGATGAGGAAGAATGTTTGGCCAAAGTTTCTCCAAGTTTGTTTGCTATATCTGACGTATTAGTCAATAAGTGGTTCCCATCTTTCAGATGGCGAATGCTGGATTTAGAGCTTGATTTTCTGGATCATATTCCACACCTTTGATATCTGCGTGCGCGAATTATTTTTGATACATAGTTTCGCCAAGATTGGCGTTTACTTTGCTTGAAAGTATTCCGTGCTTTGGCGTTTAAAATTTTAAATTTGTCTAAATTGTGGACCATAGGATGGCAACGGAAATAATGTTCAGCTTTCTTCCGTGCCTTGCGAGCCTGATTGCATTCATTGATAAACCATGGTTTTCGTACACGGGGAACTGCAGAGGATTTGGGGATACACTTGTCAGCTTTGTTTTTTAGCTCATCTGAAAAACATTTTATGGCATCAGGAATATCATAAAAAAGTTCAGGTTTGAGTTTGTCAGCACAGAAAGTTTCATATAAAGGCCAGGTAGCCTTTTTAAAGTTCCATCTTGAAGGATTCACGGGTTTTAGTATTGTTGGGAAATGGTCACTTCCACAGAGGTCGTCGTGGACTGACCATTCAATTTCATTCAAAAGGTTTGAATCTGAAACTGATAAATCAAGGACTGAATATGTTCCTGTGCCAGGGTGTAGATATGTCTTGGATCCATCATTATAAATGCGTAAATCATTATCTGAACAGAACTCCACAAGTAGTTTATCTTTAGCATTAGTAGATGTACCACCCCAGAGTGGGTTGTGGCCATTTAAATCCCCCATAATAATACAAGGTTTCGGGAGTTGGTCATATAGATTTTGAAGTTCGGTCTTCTGAAGAGTTGAAGATGGTGAGACATACAAAGTAAGTCGTACGGCAACAACCTGGAGATTAGAAGTAAGTATAACAGGGCTATGGATAACATTCTGTTTGATTAGGATCGAAGATCCTCCAGTGGCTGATATGCATTAAAATGACGAAGTTCAAAATTATTTGTCTGTTTTAAATATGTCTCCTGTAGACAGATCGCTGATGGTGTAAAATCTTGGACTAATAGCTGTAAATCATTGAAATTAGTCCTCAGTCCTCTGCAGTTCCACTGTGCAATATTATTGGAATAAACTATCTTTTTTGGGGATTTATTGGGGATCTACCCACACCTTTTAGGAGGGCGACAAGCTATGTGCCCTAGAATGGACGTTTTCAGATACGTCCATGTCCTCAAGAGATCCAAATATACTTCTTCTACTTCTTGCTAACAAGGCAATATTTTCTGTAAATGGCTTTCAAAAAAGATGGGAAGAGTAAATTGTAAAGACTTATTTAAGATTTTTGACTGTATGGTTTCACCTAGTTTGTGTTATGGGTCTGAGATTTGGGGTACTAACTATTGTAGCGTCATTGAGTCTGTTCAGGTAAAATTTTGTAAATATTTCTTGAAAGTTGGTAAATCTACCTGTAATAACATGGCTCTTGGTGATTGTGGCAGACTTCCTCTACAAATTACTTATATGACTAAAGTAATTAAATACTGGTGTCACCTATTGTATATGCCTTATAATAGACTGCCAAAACATTGTTATATTATGCTCAAGTCCTTAGATGATGTTGGCCGCACTACTTGGGCAACTTGTGTCAAACATATTTTATTTAAGTATGGTTTTGGCTATGCATGGATCAGTCAGGATGTTGGCAATGTTGATTATTTCATGTCCTTGTTTAAGCAGAAACGTTCGGATAATGTTAAACAATGTTGGTCCACTTCATTTCAAAATTCTAATAAGTGTTTTTATTACTCCCAATTTAAGACATTTTTAAACGTGGAAAGGTATTTAAATTCTGATATTCCTTTACATCTCAGATCTACACTCTCTAAATTTAGATGTGGTAATTTTAATTTAGCTGTTGAAACTGGAAGATACAATAAAGTTAATTACAATGAGAGATTATGTTTATTTTGTAAATTGGATGACAAAAATGTTATTGAGGATGAATTCCACGTACTCCTTAAGTGTGAACGTTTTTCTGATTTAAGGTTAAGATATATTCCTGATGGAAAGTGGACTGAAAATCGTTTAAATTATTCCGGAGTCCCTACAATTCCATTGATATATATATCGGCAGATATACAGGAGATCTACCCCTCACCTTCCTTAAGGGTGACAAGATATGAGTCCGACCTTTGTTATGGTCGGACACATACATGTCCTGTAGTGATCCAAACTTATTATATTGTTGGACCTGGTCATTTAACCCCTTCGGAGGTCTGTTACTTTGATTTTTCTTATTGATTTCATTGCTCGGCCTGGATGTAGTTTTCACATTTTGTTTCACATTTAAGTCTGATTTAGATGCTTGTTTCTGAGAAGCAGATGAATCCTTCTCAGAAGATGCCCTGGTCTGCACAATGGTTTGTACACTGGAAGTTACTTTTGGAGTCTTCGCCTGAATTTCAGCAGACAGCAATGTGGGAGCTGATGTTCTAGCCCACGTGTAATCCGTTTGACGACCTACTGAACTGCATGAAGCATGTTTTGGTTTTGTTTGGAGGCCTGAAAAGAAGCAGAAACAACGGTAGCATAACTCGGGCCCGACTGTTCTTGTGCTAGAATAATCTGATTTGCTTCAAAGAACGAAACGTTTTGCTCATGCTTCACTCGTGAAATCTTTTATTGTAGCTGCCAGGAAGAACATTCCTCGGATGAGGAAGGATGGCAACCAGAGCAGTGGACACAAACAGGTGTTTTATCACAAACGTTACTGTCTTGGCACGCTCCAGCACATCGTTGGCATGCAGCTGGATTGTGGCAAGACTTGGACCTGTTGACCATACTTTTGGCAAGTATAACACCTTAAAAGTATCAACCCTTAAATTGCAATATCCTGCTTTCAGAGATTTGGGTTGCATCGAGAGACAAAATGTGAACAGATAAGAGTTGGTTTTGAAGACATCATAATTATTTTAACTGTAAAGCGTTTGACATGAGTACTGACTGACTGACTGATTGACTGACTGAGTTTAGTTTTACGCCGCTTTTAGCAATATTCCAGCAATATCACGGCGGAGGACACCAGAAATGGGCTTCACACATTATGCCCATGTGGGGATTCGAACCCGGGTCTTCGGCGTGACGGGCCAACACTTTAACCACTAGGCTACCCCACCACCCCTTGACATGAGTAACGCCTTGGGATTGCAGTTCAGTAACGATGTCAATTTCACTCATGTCTGACAGGCAGCGTTACGTACAATCTCCACATGCTTGTACTTGAATCTCTCACCGTCCTTGGTATTATTCTTATTAAAAACTTGATTTAAAATATTCGGGATATTTCGTAATGCTGTTTCAAGTGGTAACGGCTATAGTTTCGTAACACTATTCCCGACCTCGTGGGTTAAACTTAAAGTAGTAAAGTAGTGTATCACTTCAGGTTGCCCACCACACCAAGTTGACATACCGTTGTATTGCTAGATATGTCATTGTATTGCTATAATACTGTCCACAGCAGTCTTAAACCAAGTCTACTGCATCTGACATTCCCAGATTGTTATTTATATTAATGTTCAACGTTCCCACATGTGTCTGCTATCTGTACATATGTTATGTAAAGGAAGTTTTAGCTGGACAACATTTGGAAGAGGAAAAAGTTTCAAATCGCATACATCCAAATTGTTGAATGGCGTGAATTCTTGGTGGGATATTTGTAACCTGGAATCGTAAACAGACACAGTAAACTATTTCAATACTGCATACCTAATTTTACAAATATACTTTGAAAAAATGTGTTTAATCTTTATTTGTAAGTTAGATACATTGATGAATAATTTCTGATTATTTCACGATAAATAATAACTCATTCAATATCATATATAAATCTCCCCAAAAGACATCATGTACCCACAGTGGCCAATTTTTTACTTACCTAATGTCATTCGGATTAACTAAACACATTAGAATTTACATATTACTCATGTTAAGAAACGTATACTTTTATACAAGGGACATACAAACTAAATTTTATTCGAATGTATTGAAATGATACACGTAATTAATGAAGATTACCATCCAAACAACTGCATTTGTACGCATAAGTGTATTTTATTGCTTATTCCGTCACAACGCATGAAATGACCCTCATGGTGACTTCTGCACAAAACACATGCAAATCATGAAAATGGCAGTTAATGTAGGGTGTATAAAAGCCCATGTGCTTCCGTATTATATTCATTCATTTGTCGCCGAAAAGCTGTGTTAAAATGCCACGATTGAGTGCTGCCGACCGAAATATCGCCATTGGTCGTGTTCAAGCCGGAGAAAGTTTTGGAACTGTTGCACGGCACCTAAATGTTCACAAAACAACGATATCCCGACTTTGGAGCCGCTACAACAACTTCAATTTGACCAACGATCGCCCGAGAAGTGGAAGGCCAAGAATCACGACCCCCCTTCAAGATCGGTACATCCGGGTCCATCACCTGCGTAATCGGCATGCCCTACCAACCGTGACTGCCACACAAATACCAGGTTTGAGGAGAGTGTCAGCTCAAACGATTAGGAACCGTCTGAAAGAAGCGGGTTTACGTGCCTGTAGACCAGTTGTTGGACCTGTACTACGCCCCCTACATCGACGCCGACGACTCAGGTGGTGCAACAACGTAAGGATACGGACTTTACAAAACTGGAGGCGAATCTGGTTTTCTGATGAATCACGTTTTCTTTGCAACGTCACGACGGAAGACAGCGTCTGTATAGGAGACGTCATAACGTTTTGCGCCCATCTGCGTCCGACAGGTGGACAGATTTGGCGGAGAAAGCGTCATGGTTTGGGGAACCATCTCATACAACCAGAAATCAGACTTGGTGATCGTTCCAGGGAACCTGACAGCCCAACGTTACATCAACCACGTGTTAGAGCTTCACCTTCTCCCTGATTATTGACCAACAGACACAGATTTTTCAACGGGACAACGCCCGGCCTCATACTGCACGTGCAACAATGAACTTTCTGCGGGTCGATGTATTTTGGAAAATGATGCCAAAGCACCAAGTGAGTAATTTCTTTTGTTATCCAGGTATTTTTTCAAGCTCGACACTGGGACAAATGATCAAAATGATCAAATGATGAAAATATGAAATATATACACTCAGCAAACTTCCAAGAAACAGGAACATTCTTAACAAGACACGCTATCAGCTGCCGAAGGACAATGCCTAGGAAAGTGAGGCTTCATGGTAGTCGGTTTGGTGCGGTTTGGTTTGTTGTTTAACTCCGAACCCAACAGTATTCCAGACATATTGGGGCGGTCTGTAAATAATCGAGTCTAGCCCAGGCTATGCTGGGATCCTAAGCATGAGCATTGATAAACGCAATTGGGATACGCTGAGATGTTTTCAGTAAGTCAGTGAGCCTGGCCACCCGATCCCGTTAGTCGCCTCTTACGACAAGCATGGGTTACTGAAGACCTATTCTAACCCGGATCTTCCCGGGTCATAGTAGTCTAACGCGTGAACCTCACCCGGACGAAGCCTGAGACGCAAACGTCGGGCGTCAGTGGTAGAACAGGAACTGGTAAATCGTAGCAGCCCACGAGGATAACGGAAGCACGCCGTCGAGCACTATGTTGGGGATTTCATGGTGACGTCTAGGAGCCGTTTTCGAAGCCAGTCTGACTGTACCTCGTCCTGATGTACTGCCCCATTTGCAGCAGAATCAAAACAACATCTTCTAACAAGGCAACGCCAAATCCCAAATGCCAGCAACATTTTGCCCTGGCTATGCAGTGAGTTTGGTTTTACACCATAAAACCGTAATATTCCAGCAATATCACGGCGGGTGACTCCAGAAAAGGGCTTCGAACCCAGGTCTTTGGCGTAACGAGCGGACACTTTAACCACTAGGCTGCCCCACCGCCCCCTGGCTGAGGAATGGCGCCGGATTCCAGTGGTCAACATCTAACATCGCTCGACGTTCGACGCTCTGCCTCCAGATGATATTTTTAATACATTTGTTGTCTTTTCGGGAATTATGATGTTTTAGATATATATAATATCGTCCTGTACTCTAGTAACATATTGATATTTGAGTCTGATAGCACCATACCGAGCCGTAGGTTTCACCAACATGTAGGCGCTGCTCAAGATAACCGCTCTCGATCACCTAACCACGTGATCGAAACTCAAAGATGATAATTATGGCTGGCAGGATGATTAATTCTTGAGAAGATTACTTTGTTACTTTCGTATAGACTGTAAGTGATATTCTTAATAGTTAGCCAAATATATTATTCTTGAAAAAGTACTTATTTCCGTTAAGGTGAGAGGTGAGGGTGAATTTAGTTAAGATAGAATAATATTCTTAAAAAGATATTTTGCAAAATGGATAATTTGAAAGAATACTTTGTTAATTCCGTCAAGACTTTAAGTAATATTCCTAACAGCGGGAATGGCTTGTTTTCCCTTTATTGGTGGTAGCACTCCTGTAGCTGGCTTCCGAATGAATAGTCGGGATATTTCGTAATGACGCCTACAGTTTTTCTACACTATACCCGAGTGTCAGATGGGGTACCAAGTGTACCGCATCTGACATTCCCAAATTCCGGTACTGTAATGTATAAAAATTAACATGTAAATTTTATACTTATATTAGATTCTCATAAAGGAGATATTTAGGTATTCATAAAATTCTATTTAGGTATTCCGTAAAATTATAGATTGCCGCCTCCGTCTTTTGAAAGATATAGACCTAATTACCGTCTCCGTCTTTTGAAAAAGATATATTGCGTCTTTTGAAATTTCATCAGTGCTAGTTATAAAGTGGTTACTAATCCGCTGCCCAAATTTCAAATGTTGTCTGTAGTGACTTTAACAGAATCAAATAATGCCACAGGAAAATTCTTTTAAACCGTTTACAGTCGTCGTGGATAGATACGTCATATGAATGGGCGTGTATGACTTTCCGTTTCAATGTGTGCGGGCAATCACTGTATATATGCATAGTGGAAAATTGTCACTAAGGGACTTTTGTATTGTAGGGGAGTGCGGGGTCGCAAAGGCAGGGTAGGGCAACTTTAGAATAGCCGACATAGGTGACCTTACATAAGTGATCGCGTTGCAAGTACACTTATACAATGCTCTTCCCTACCACTCTGTATACTGACTGACTGACTGAGTTTGGTTTTACGCCGCTTTTAGCAATATTCCAGCAATATCACGGCGGGGGACACCAGAAATGGGCTTCACTCATTGTACCCATGTGGGGATTCGAACCCGGGTCTTCGGCGTGACGAGCCAACGCTTTAACCACTAGGCTACCCCACCGCCCCACTCTGTATACATCTCATCTTGTTTAAATTGATGACATTTTATAAGAATTTGTTATATTGTTTTAATTTGAAAGAATTGCTTTCTCGTTAAACATGTTTTAAGATGCTAATTTGTAGAATCAGAGGGCAATGAGAAAATTAGGGTCTATTCAGATATCCCATATATTACGTCATTACGTCATAAATTACGCTGTAAAACACCAGATTTCTAGAGTCATTTCTACCAAATTGATATTTGTACCAAATACAGTTGAAAGATCACAATGGTAATCCGTTATATATCAGGCGAATTCCTCCTGGGGATTTGGTTCCTTTGCTGAACAGCTCTTTGGAATGTCTTTGAAATACTTGTCAATGGTTTGAAGGCCTGTTCAGTATTATGTTCCCAATAATTCATATGACCGAAACTTGGCTCACATGGCCAGGGCACATATTGTGCAAGGTGACGTATGGCTTAAATGTAAGATTGATGTAAGTGGGGGTCATCCACTAAGCGTGTCGTTCTTTTGTACTAAATGCCCCTTTCTGTAAATACTCGATAAATCTGACAACGGAGTAGTTTATGTCATTTGAATGCTAATGTACCACAAGTGATGACAGTCTTTTGATGTAGGAGTTTGGTACTCTTCACCTGCTTTTAACAGAAGCATATGCTGGCTTTTCATTGTTACACCGAATTGCACTGCTGGTCATTATATGGTACTTATATGGCCTGTAGTAGTAGCATATGCTGACTTTTCATTGTTACACCGAATTGCACTGCTGGTCATTATATGGTACTTATATGGCCTGTAGTAGTAGCATATGCTGACTTTTCATTGTTACACCGAATTGCACTGCTGGTCATTATATGGTACTTATATGGCCTGTAGTAGTAGCATATGCTGACTTTTCATTGTTACATCGAATTGCACTGCTGGTCATTATATGGTTCTTATATGGCCTGTAGTAGTAGCATATGCTGACTTTTCATTGTTACACCGAATTGCACTGCTGGTCATTATATGGTTCTTATATGGCCTGTAGTAGTAGCATATGCTGACTTTTCATTGTTACACCGAATTGCACTGCTGGTCATTATATGGTACTTATATGGCCTGTAGTAGTAGCATATGCTGACTTTTCATTGCGCTGTTGGGCATTATTTGGTATATTCTCTTGGTATATTTTTAGAAATGTTTCTAACCACATGCTTTTGACGTATTTAAAGGAAACCAGACTGTATGAAAAATATAGAATTTTAAATCAGAAATCAGTTTTCACCTTGGAGTGTGATATAGGACAGCTGATATTTTAATGATTTTCAACATCACATTTATATTGTTTAGCTCTTTGTAAAATATAAGACATTTTCTCGCCGAGAATAGATGCAAAACTGCTGATGCACGTTATGCAATACTCACTCACTCTGGGTATCTCTTTGCAATATATACTGAGTCAAAAAAGAAACTTCACATTCTTTCTTCAGGGCACTATAAAAGAACAAGAGATGGTAAGATGGTTAAATTGTTATTATTTCATTGCTGAGATCTGTGTGATGTACTCGATACACTGACAGTGCCATAATCAGTTCCATTAGGCTACACCGCCGTTCCAAAACATGGGTATACAGAATGTCAAGTCACAAGAATAAAAATGCGAAATTTCTCAGTTCAATATCGTGTATGGCCGCCCCGCGCATTCACCACTGCCAAACACGTACCGTCTCCTCATCGACTGCCTGATGCTTGTGAATACGTGGTTGGAGATTCTGCGCCACTGCTCTTGCAAGGCAGCGCCAAGTTCCTGCAAATTCTGAGGTTGGTTCCTAAGACCACGAAGCCTTCTCCCAAGTGCATCCAAAAACGTGCTCTATTGGATTAAGGTCAGGGGACCTCGATGGCCTGTCCATGACGTTGATTCCAGCGTTTTGAAGGAAATTTCGTGTCAACATCGCGGTGTGCGGCCGAGCATTATCATGCTGGAACTGTAGACCTGGGCCATGAGCCGCCATGAAAGGAACGAGTTCAGGGGTGAGCACTGGTCGCGGTAAGCAGCTGCTGTGAGGTTTCCACGGATGACCAGAAGTCGGGAACGGTTGTTCCCGCAGAAAGCACCCCACACCATGCAACTTCCGCCCCCGAATCTGTCGATTTCCTGTTCACAACATTGGGCATACCGTTCACGACGTCGTCTCCAGACTCCATGCCTGCCGTCTGCGAATCTGAGGGTATTCCTGGATTCATCGCTAAAGACGACTCGATTCCAGTCTCTCTGGGTCCATCGAAGGTGACGTTGGGCCCACAGCAAACGTTGACGTTGATGAAACGGCGTCAATATTGGCCCACGATATGGACGTTGAGAATGGAGATTGGCAGCCCGCAACCGATTTCGAATGGTCTGTGAGGACAGTCGACCTCTAAACATCTCAGCCCTGGTTCGTGTAGCCGGCAGAAATCTGTCACGTAGGTGGCGTAGAACGATTTGACGGACAACCCCCACACAGTGAGCTCACTCACCCAAATTGTTCACTCAAAGTTCTTTTGCGTGGGGAATGCCATTGTATCCATGTAATTAGTTTGAATTTGTTTCAATTTTGTTAAGCATTAAGGGGTTAGTCATTTATTGTAGGTAGTTGTGGGGTTTGGGATGGTGTTAGGCGTTGGGGGTGGGGTGTTTGGGGTGAATGAGATAAGGGGGAAGGGTGTGCGTGTTTGTAATGGAAAACATATTTTATCCACTTAATGCCGAAAAGAGGGCCACAGCATGTACAATATATTGTGGCGGTGGATCAGACCAGCGACATGTCTGTCTGCTGGGAGACTCCGTTTCCTTAAACCTCGGAGACACTTAATATGATAAATAAGATTAGTCCAGTATAGTTTTGTGTTGTACTTATGTTAGGAACATGAACAGCATGTGTTGTCAGATCATATGACGGACGTAATACATTCCTACGATTCGAAGGCACACCCCTTTCCTTGTGTCATGGTGTCTTTCCTTGTGCCATGGCGTCTTTCCTTGTATCATAGTGTCTTTTCTTGTGTCAGGGTGTCTTTTCTTGTGTCATAGTGTCTTTTCTTGTGTCATGGCGTCTTTCCTTGTGTCATGTGTCTTTCCTTGTGTCAGGGTTTCTTTCCTTGTGCCAGGGTGTCTTTCCTCGTGTCATGGTGTCTTTCCTCGTGTCATGGTGTCTTTCCTTGTGTCATGGTGTCTTTCCTTGTGTCATGGTGTCTTTCTTTGTGTCATGGTGTCTTTCTTTGTGTCATGTGTCTTTCCTTGTGCCATGGTGTCTTTCCTTGTGTCATGGTGTCTTTCCTTGTGTCATGGTTTCTTTCTTGGTGTCAGGGTGTCTTTTCTTGTGTCATGGTGTCTTTCCTTGTGTCATGGTGTCTTTCTTTGTCTCATGGTGTCTTTCCTTGTGTCAGGGTGTCTTTCTTTGTCGTGTCTTTCCTTGTGTCATGGTGTCTTTCCTTGTGTCAGGGTGTCTTTTCTTGCGTCACCAATGTTGTGTTGATGTACACTATTATTTCCTCTTTCAGATTTTCACCTTTTTCTGCAAACGCTGACAAGATAATGGACCTGAAAGAAACGTCAAAGGCCACCTTCGCTGAATGTCGAATATTTTCAAGTGATGATGTCTGTCGAAAGGGCATGGTAAGGCATTGAACAAATTAACTCAGACATGGGTGCCGTTGTACAAAACAACCTTACCGATAAGACCATCTTAGGTATATGTTAGGGTATGAGAGTTACGGCCACCTTACCGTTGTAAAACGGCACCCTGACTTTATACTTCGTTAGATTTCCCTGCGTTTAGATATGACTCCTCCAGGTAAAGTACTGTCAGGTGAATCCCTTTGTAGTTTACGTAAATATACTCAGAGGCTAAAGTGACATGGAATTTATTTCATTGGCAATCTTGTGAAGGAATTTGAGATTTGAGATTTTTGGATTTGAGCCAAAGAACGATTGTTCTGTTTTTGGTTGAAGTAACTGAACAAACCAGTGGAATTCAACCAACCAGTTGAATTGTACGACATTTGCATGAAGTATGACATATTCGAGACATGGTCAGTTATGTTCACTTTAAAGCGCCAGACGCTTATCATTTTCACTCAATGCACAGACTTGAACAGACTCTCTTGTACTTATGGTACTGGATTCGTCCTGGACGTCAATGAGAAGTCCTGTGTGGGCTTGTATGGATGCCCAGGGTGGTCACTATTGATGACGTGTCCCCTGACTCCCGACTCATTATGTGACTCTTTATATACTTTATGAATGAACTCTGATTTGAGTCATGTGTAATTTTGACCCCTTGACTTTTTCATAATGAATTGCAGCAAATACAAGAAATGCTACAATGAATTTTCAGTCACATTATTAGAAAATGATTTCTGTTTGTAAAATAATGATCATACATATCACATACGTCTTTGTTTCTATTTTTCGGTCAAGTGAAGTCAGTGATAACTTTCTTTTGCCCGGTAGTTTACTTATAAACAAGCTCAATGATATTAAGTTACACTTTTAGAGAGCTGCAGTGTATTTCTAAAATTCAGAACCACCAGTCACAATCTGCCCATTGAAACTGACAGTTGAAAAATATACCAGTAACTGAATAAATTGACCACTTTGTAATTCAAGGAATTTAGGTGATTAATTTCATTGCTTATTTATCTGTCCTGTTAATTCACAAATAAGTTTACACTGTACCAACTTCTTTAAAATAACTTTACTTTTTAATAGTCGAAAACTAGGAACTCTCGAAGTCGAAAAGTATCCAAAATGTTCAAAACCATTGTCTTACTATCTGACACAAACAACATGTTTTGCAATTGAATAAGATGTATGTCATATAAATGCTGTACCTCTAATATTGCTAATAGCGGCCTGGGCGTAAATACAGTTCAGCTCAGACGTTGCTCGTTCATGAAACGTCCATAGATAGACGATTTGGCACTTATGGCGACGTTTTACATAGAACAATCAAGTTAGAGACTGTCTTCATAGTGGCCGCTCACCAGTGAGGACGCCGCGTAAAAACCGATGGATTCGAACCACGCACCACCGATGCCGTTCCAGGCAGCAACCCGTACAACCCATACGATACCTGGCAACAGGGGTGTATCTGTGAGGACAGTTAACACGTCTACCCTTTTTCTGCATCCGTGCAAGACGCAAAGCCCACCAGCCAATTCCGACACCTGAACACCAACGTCAGCTTCTCCAACTGAACAGAAAACACTTGCGGTAGGAAGCACGTGATGAGTTACGTTTCTTTCCTCTCCGATCTGACGGCAGGTCTGCAGGCGCACAGATGAACGTTATATCTTACTGTGTGTTCTAGAAGGGGATCGTTTTGGAGATAGAGCTAGGATAGGATATCAGCCGCAGCAAGGACGCCACAGGGGAACTTGGATGCTGTGTGGTATAGAAGCGATCTTTGCAAATGGCTCCTTTGCAGTTTTTTCTGAAGTGTGCTTTGCCGTTTTTTTCAGAGGTGGAGTGACGTCGCCACACAATAACGCCAGACCACATGTTGCTCGATTTGTTACAGCAGTATATTAATATTTACACTATTCGTGTGTTACCCTGGCCCGCAAGATACCCTGATTTTCCACCCACAGAACATATCTTGAATGAAATGGCGAGATGTTTATTACGTCATCCAAACCCACCAACAACGCTACAGAAACTCCGCCAAATCCTTCTTTGGCTATTGAATGAACTTTCCAACAACTTTTATTGACGTTTAGTGACCCAAATGAAGTGAAGGTTCCAGGTCTGCACTTGCTAGGGAACCTACTGTTCCGTTGTTGCTCATTTGCATAAGCCAGGAGTGCCGTTGATAGTTGAACCTTGAGACATTTGTCTTTCCTTGTAGTAACATTTTATTCGCTGCGACAATAGTTTAACAGTGATTCTGTTTGTTGTGCGAGCTTGAATCTGTTGATGTTGGTAATGGGAATGATGAGGCATTGCTGTGCGATCGCAGCTACTGATTAAGGATAATTTTCAATAATATTGAAATATTTCTTTTACCAGACTCCTCAGTCTGAGAGTGCAGCTCTACATGGTACTGAGAGACACCGTAAACCCGCACCCTCGCCTAGTTCCACTCAAAATGGTATGGGGAGCCCTCCAAAGTCTGCACCTGCTTCTGGTTCCACTCAAAATAGTACCGAGAGACCTTCTGCCAATAGAGGTGCAACTCGAGACACGGAACCAACTGGAAAAACAAATGACTCAGGTGAAATTGAGTAAGTTTGCTTTACCAGAATCTATATGCTTTATAAAATGTTACCAATAAATTTTCATTGACTTTCACCCGGTAAAGAAGTGCCATGTGGTCCACCTTGATGAAACATGAATGGCGAGAATCAGTATATGGGTTGTTACAGTATAGTACTCCTTTCTGATTGCCAGTTTTTGGGACGTATTCCGGACTGTTGACACTGAAGTAGTTCGGAAGGATGCCAACAACGAGGTGACTTTAAAGGTCATCAGATGCACAGTTTACTTCCTGCTGTTTGTGATGCTTCTTTGCGCATGCGTGGCACAGCGAGTTGGTCTGATGGTCCTGCTCTCCAACATTCCAGCAGCTCCTTACACAGGCAGTGCAGGGAAGGCAAGAACTTTAATTTCATGGTTAAACAGTAACACCATTACATATTTGCTTTATATATATTTCCGATACAAACCTAATACAATAAAATCTGAAATAAAATCCTGATTCATCACACCAGTGAATCGAAGTATGTTAGCCAAGAATGCCTTTTGTGATTCCAGGACGAACACAGTATGAGATCGACCTACATTCAGATTGTCCACTACTTCCACCTGACCATAACAATGTGTGTTCCTTACATGCTTACCTCCCTTGTGTCGTTCTTCAAATGGCAGATTGGAACATTCCCAACTCCAGGCGTCCTAACGTGGATCACGGTATGAACATAACCAATGAAAGTTGAAAACTGATAATGACTATACAACAGGTTTTTTGTGGATTACTTTTGTGTTCAGGTGTCCAAAATTATGAGACAAATCATCAGAGTTGGTCTGTCGATTTCATGTGACTGTGCCAAATTTGGTATTGCTGCAGTTGTTAGATTTTGTGTTAGTGAGCAATTAATTGGTCTCAAATAAAATCAAACGGACTGTAACTGTTTCAGGTTCTGTTATCTGAGACCATCCACTCTCTAGGACTGTGTGCCCTCGTCTTCTTGATCCTACCCATGTATGACGTCATATCTGGAGTGCTTCTCCTGAGTGCCACAAACATTCTGCCCTCCCTTCTTCTGATTACATGTTCCGGACACATGTACGGGGATTCCAAAGTAATGGCTGTGTTGAAGAAAGGTTTGGACGTATTTGCGCTCATTTGCCAAACTTCAGTAGTCCTGTTAATCCTACCATCGATAGACTCAACACAGCGCCTTGCAAATACAACAGACAAAGCTGTCTTTATGATTGGGTTTTGTTCACCTCCATAAAATGCTGGGAGACATTTGTAGACGGACGTATTGACGATCTAAATGCCCAGGGTTTGCCAGAGAAAGGCAATTACAATAACCGCTTCATGAACAAAATACTGAAGATCCGCTTTGAACTGCAAGAAGGAAGGTGCATGGTGGCGATGGTTGCAGGAGTATGGAAAATCATCCTCACTGTAGCAGCAGTTTACTTGATGATGTATTTGAAGGGAGTTGATCTCAAGAACAGTAACAAGGCATTATTCGTTTTTACGGACTTACACGAAGACATCACTACATTGTCTGCCCTGTTAGCTGTAATTATTGGTGGCTTCGTAGCCTACCTTACAGCATACACAGCCTGTAAGTTACAGATGCAGATAATGTCCTTCTCTGTACCTATCGTTTTATCCATCCTCGTTACACTAGGGATTTTGGCTGGTGACTGCCATTACGATGACACTGGTTTTATCCAACACATATGCCAATACCCAGAAAAGTGTGACACCTCACCGTACGTGTACTATCTGGGGATATCATGGTCTATGTCACTGCTATGGATCTCACGGCACATCTGGTTTCCAAGGCAACGTCGTCTGCAGGACTATGAAAGGTAACACTTTGGGTTGTTTTGTAAATGAACTGGAGTCTGGGTAGAGAAAACCTTCCCAGCGTTAGAGTCGACTAAATGGTCGGACTGTATTACGCAGTGTCTCAGATACACGTGGGTCATGATACCCGTAATATAGATGGTAGCTCATGATTTCATTCACCTTTTCTCTGGTCCAGTGTTTTGGCTGGTTTAATCTTGCCGATTGTCCAATGCAGTGTCAAATAACATTATGCTTCCAGAGTGCATTTACATTTCTATATATGTTTTTTTTATAAATCAATAACATTTATCAAAATATTTTGACAATGTCTTTCCAGAATGTTCATCAACCCTTTTTATTGTGGGATTCTGACTTGTGAAAACCTTGTCCTGAACCGTCGTCGTCACAATGAAAGTGTCACATATATCTGTGATGACCAACAAGAACACTTCTTCATAGTCAAACCCGGAAGTGCCAAGCAACATTCAAGCACTTCAACCCAACAGCATGGCAACAATGCTGAGATTCCCTTCATCTACGCATGCGCAACTATGTGGCACGAGACCAAGACGGAAATGACTCAGCTATTGAAATCTTTGTTCAGGTAGTTATAGATTGTTGATGAGTTAGGGAGTGAGTTTGGTTACAACCGCTTGGGCAATTAAACAATTAAACACATGGGTATTCCTACAACTTGGATTATAATTTGTATCCGGAATATTTGAACTCACGATCATATAAGTCTGGCACTCTTTGGGGATGCTGCCAACTGCAATGTTTGTAGAATAAAATCTTTCGTCTAATCCACTTTTGTCCTGAAAATAAATTTGTAATCGTACATGAGTTTAGAACCTGATTGTAGTCTAAGTGTGAAGGTCATAGCTGATATTGTTTGTTGTGTCCCTAGGCTGGACAGAGATCAGGCCTTGAGAGAACAATGTGCAGTCCTTCGTAACATGGTGGGCGAGAGAGACGGGTTCAACTATCAGGGTAAGCTTCTTCAGTGCAAAGACATGTTGACAAAGGTAACGCGCTGACGGAATCAAAAAGCCCTCAATGACTATGATGTAGCCGATTTTACTTCCATCAGATCTCAAAACATAGCTCTGAACTGAAAATGCAAAATGTTTATCTCGATCTGGCCACTTTTATTAGTGCATCATGCTTGATAAACTAGCCACGAGTAAAAGTAAATCGGTCGGATCTTACATGGAGAAACCCTTGGGGATGCTGGGTAAGCAGATTGGTCCTTAGCAACCAGTTCTTGTCATAAAAGACGATAGGGTCGTTGTTGATTGTTTGTCATGCCAAGGGCGTTGTCCGATGTTCATGATGACTGGATTGTCTGTATTGATTATTCACAGACCGTCATGTTCATGATGACTGGACTTCGCGGTTTTTTAATAAGTATAAACATATATATTCTTAATACATAACTTTTTGTCATCACTATATGGCTGAAATATTGCCGATGTGACGTTAAATATTAACTCACTCACTCATGATGACTGGATTGTCTGGATTGAATCGATTATTTACAGACCGTCATCATAAACAGAAATACTGTTGAAGGCAACAAAAACAACAACAAAAGAAGAACAATCGTTTACTTTCGCTGATCATGTCTCGGCGTGTATTACAATATGACTAATTGTCACAACTACACGTTTTATATTTGGAGCGGTTATGATGAATTCCATTGCACGGATTACATAATGGAGAAATATCTTAATGTTGTTGATGTAATAGAATCAAAGAACGTCCGTAATGAACGAGCGAGCGATTTCTCCGACTCTAATCATATTATGAGTGATCATTTCTCCATAAAGTTTGCATAATGACCTATATCTACACCAACTGTACATTACGTTAAGACTGGACAATGAATTTCTTAGAATCAACTGCAATAATAACAGCGTGACGCATCGTAATAAAAAACGTTTTGTTCCAGCTCATATATTTTTTGATGATTCTCTGGAAATAGACGACGATGACAAATGGCAGGCCAACGTGTTTGTGAGAACGTTGGTCAAGATCATGAGCGAGGCGTGCAGGTAGGACTTAATGATGTATAAACATCTTTAACTCGTTTGACGTTTACTCTAACAATGTTTACCAGTGTAGTATTGGATACATTGACCATTCATGAGATACCTGTGAAAGCATCAACACCTCGAAACAAACAGTATTAATATTGTGAGAACTGGAAGACAGATATCCTACTGATATCATGTAGTCTTTTGAATGGTCCCTAAACTAAGCTTCTGTTGTAGCCTTGAGTTCATTATTGACAAATCGTCTTCCACGCAAGTGAGACTTCATATTTACGAAACAGGTTATAATCACTGGGTCACTCGGTGCCAGGTCAGGACTGTAATCGTGGATTCTGCTTCCGTTGGTGCCCTCTATTGTGGGGACTTGAACTACAGCTCGGTACTAAGTCAGAAGACCTCTCCTCGTACAGTCTGAGAACACGTGTTTCATGATCTACCCTTGTTTTCATGTTTGTGTGGATGGAGGATAGCATAGCGACTGTTATCATCAAGAGCCTCACAGGCAGCCTGGGTTTTGTACTTGCCAGATTGTCATGTGTTTCTGGCAGAGTCATGCAGGTTAGGTTCACCTTCGGTTCAGAGCCTTCTTCTTCTTGTGACCGCATCCGGGTCTAATGGGCAGAGCTTTTGACTAGAGAGTGGAAATTCAATTGTTGCTGTGCCCTACAAAAATGCTTTAAAATGTGGTATTTCGCTGCCTAGTCTATCTAGGCCATGAGTCAGCAATGTTTTGGTACCACTCAGAGGGACCAAACACTTTTATGTTTTTTGGAGTGGTTATTGATTGACATCCCTTATGGAAGAACCCGAGGCATTAAGGTGGCATGTGAATGCTTGAAGTGAGTCAATCAAACCCGGTGGACATGTCCAGTTTTGACTCTTACAAAACCTTAAAGGTATCAAGTAACACGACTTTATTAAATCTTTCTAATCATGTTAGCACCATTTTACCTCCCTTGTTTCATTTCCAACCTATTTGCTGAACTTTACTCATGATTAAAGCTTGGAATTAACATTTTTTGAAAAAAATTGGCGGCCATCTTGGATTTAGCCTCGTTCTGAGTTTGAGCTACCAACTGGAGATGTCCATCATACTTTTCTGATATATAGAGACATAAAGGAATATAAAAAGCACTAAACATTTTGGTCCCTCCCTCTGAGTGGTACCAATATGTCAATTTTCAGCTCCTGGCTCCTGGCCTAATCTCACAATCTATTTTCCCAACTGCATAGCAATCTCTGCAAATCATGAATCTCCTAAGTCACTGGGGTTCCTTTTCAATTTAAATGTGTTCATTTGTTACTATCACCAATATATATATATATATTCAGCGAATAAATGTTAGTCTATTCGCTGTCCTTTATGTCATATAAGGGACAACGCAAGGACGGGTCGGCGCGAAGTAGCATACTTTGTCTGACTGGACTATCACTACAGAAAATAGTCTGGACAGCAGGCAGATAAACACACATACGTGCATGCTTCATAACTGCTATAATTTTGAACGTGAGATTGAACTTCACCTTTTAAAAAATGATATATGATATTGTTCCCTAGCGCTGTTCACCGGAGGTACCTCCATCTGCACGATCCCTACAAAGTCATCACTCCGTACGGGGCTCAGCTCATCTGGGAGATGCCAGGAGGGAATCTGTTATATGTGCACCTGAAAGATAAAAACAAGATCCGACACAGGAAGAGATGGTCACAGGTAACTACCAAGCTTTCAATCATATCTACTAAAGTTAATGGTTAGGGCAACGATTTAGTGATGGCCATTTAGTTGCATCCCTTTGACGTGGCAGGATCCCACGATTCCGATAATGATCCTTGCTTTCTCATGGTTGTGGCTCTCCCGATAACAACATGCCGTGAATGCTTCCTACCAGGCATCATTAATAAAGGGTCAAATGATACATAGCACATGTAAAGAAAGGTTTCTCAGAAGTAATTGAACTAAAAGTGTCATCATAATGAAAATGAAAATGACAAACATGAAGCACTCGGTCATTTAACATGTTGTGTACCCTCCTCGCGCTTCCAAGACACACGGGTACCTTGTTCTCATGCTCTTTATCAAGTTTATAAAGATAGCTTGCAGAATCGCATTCCATTCCTCTACTAGACCTCTGCGGAGTCCTGTGAGATCCACTGGTGCTGGGTGACGTGTGTAGTATATAACATCTATGTACAGCGATTCATACATGGATGCCGAACGACCAAGTGTCACAATCAGGTATATGAAGTCGTGCCCATTATAAATGGTTCATGATAATGAGGGAGACAAGTCATCCCAGCACCAAGGGATACTGGATAAACCTTGCAAGTCAGGAAACAGGTTATAAATGACATTTTAGTAATTATTGGAACGATGGCCACTTACATGAATGATTGAAGGCCAGCATGAGTACTTAGTGAACTGTACCAAAGGTTGAAATGTAAAACCATTCCCTTTCAATAATTGTTAGTGTACTCACAACAAATTGATTTCTGAATAGTATTAATTATTTATTGCATCTCCCAATCTTGGTTTGATACGATGTGTCATCCAAAAATATTATTGTACGATACTATTCACATACCGGCTTTCTCACGCATTATGTCCTCACGAGACACACAGAGAGACCGGAAGTAATGTAAGGGAGATACTCACACACAAAAGTCAACGCTAGCCGCTAACAAAAAATACAATTTTCCGTTACAATAATGGTTTCTTTTTTTTTAATGAAATAGACAACCAAGAAGTGTCCATATAACAAAGATTTAGCTACGTGGGGAATGGCTGGTCCTGTCGTCTAAGGTGCTGCAATTTGCAGTGCAGAGTTGCCGCCCTTGGGCATACCACACTTATGAGTTTGACCTGTGTTCGTTGTTTCTACGTATAACTCAGTACCGTGCCCATTTACGTGGGTTTCACTTATATGGCAAATGTTTAGAACCGGAATCACTTAAACCTTTCATCCAACACTAGCTGACAAGCTGAGGTAAATATAAAACTGGAATATCAGACCGCCTCTGTGGTGTAGTGGTTAGAGCGTCCGCCCGGAGAGCGGAAGGTCGCGGGTTCGATCCCCGGTCGCGTCATACCAAAAGACGTTAAAATGTGGTACTTGTTGGTCTCTGTCTGGCGCTCGTCACTAATGGGTACAACAAGGACTGGTCGGCTCGGAGTCAGTATAATGTGTCTGAGCGGGGTATGCATGCTTCACTGCGGCATGGTATCTCAGTGAGCTAGCACTATAAAACCAGCTTAAGTCTGGACTAGTACAAGCAGCCGCACATACACATACACACGCATGCA
Organism: Haliotis rubra; assembly: GCF_003918875.1. Taxonomy (NCBI): domain Eukaryota; kingdom Metazoa; phylum Mollusca; class Gastropoda; order Lepetellida; family Haliotidae; genus Haliotis; species Haliotis rubra. The sequence continues at coordinate 898,759 of NW_025765037.1, forward strand.
CGTCGTCATGTGAGCGAAATATTCTCAAGTACGACGTAAAACCCAATTTCACCTCACCTAAAACTGGAATACTGTTCAAAGCAACATTAAGCAAACCAAGCTGAGTACCTTTAATGTCCATTCCGATAGTATTGCAGTCTTTTAGCACATGGATAACCCCGACGTATCAGTTTGATTTGAAGAACCACACCGAGCTTCTGGTCGTTGTTGCAGGTGATGTACATGTACTATTTACTGGGGTATCAAATCCTGAAAGATTCTGCTCAAGACATCGCTAAACAAATCAATAAAGACACACCAATTGACAAAAAGCACATCAGCGAAATGATTGACTTGGACACTCGAAAAAAGGTAAGTAATCATGACCCGTAGTCAAAATTCAGTTATGCATGAAAGGTAGGCTACAACCTTGTGCCATACCCATGACATTTACTTTCAGAAGGTTTATGCTCTGAGTATGTTGTGATGAAGAGTTCCGGAGGAGTCAATGTCAGAGGAAACTCATCCTGGAATAGAGTGTTTTTCGCGTGTTGATTCTTAAGTTGAAACTGAAAAGTTCACCAGGAAAAGAACTAAACTATTCTGTGAAATAAAGAATTTTGATTTAATTTACAATTGCATTGTAAAATAAACTAAGTTAAATCATCAATACAAATGTATTAGTTTAATGTTTGTCCTCGTATTGTCATACACTTCAAACAATGTTTGTAATAGTCATTGTGCCTTTCAAAACAACATTAACACACGTGTAAAAGAGTTGATGCATATTTTATTCCACTTTCAGAGCAAGAATACGTTTATTCTGACACTTGATGGCGACGTAGATTTCTGTCCTGGGGCGGTCAGATCCCTGCTGGAAAAAATGTCAAATGATAATGTTGGTGCGGTCACTGGCAGAACTCATCCCATTGGTTCAGGTATGCCTATTAATAATGCATAACCCCGCTGTCATATTGCTGGAATAAAAGCAGTGTAAAACTAAACTAATGTCAGATTGTATAGTTTAATCCTATGTATCGCACGTCCCAAAGATCATGCATGCCCCTGGAGCGTTCCTAGAACCAGTTGGTTGTTGTTTAACGCCGCACTCAGCAATATTAAAGCTATATGGCGGCGGTCTGTAAATAATCGAGTTTTGGACCAGACACCCCAGTGATCAACAGCATGAGCATCGATCTGCGCAACTGGGATAAGATGACAAGTATCAACCAAGCCAGCGAGCTGACCACCCGATCCCGTTCGTCGCCCCTTACGACAAGCATGTGTTGCTGAAGACCAATTCTAACCCGGATCTTCACGGGTATCATATAACCACTACATAATAACCCTTGATAATTATTTCTCTGCAGGGCCTCTTGTGTGGTACCAGAAGTTTGAATATGCTATAGGCCACTGGCTACAGAAATCTACTGAGCAAGTGCTGGGGAGCGTCCTCTGTATTCCTGGGTGCTTCTCCCTCCTCAGAGCCTCGGCGTTAATGGATGACAACATTATGAGGACATACACAACACTGCCAACCAAACCTGGACACTTCCTTCAATATGACCAAGGTACCAAAGCGTGATACGTTTTAGTATAGACACTGTTTTTCTCGAAAAAACGTACTCCCAATCAGCACGAATGCATTACTTTTCAGAATATGTAAAGCTGCTTTACTTTTCCCAGGTGAAGATCGATGGTTGAGCACACTGCTGCTTAAGCAGGGATATCGACTAGACTATGCTGCTGCCGCTGCCGCCTACACGTATGCCCCAGAAGGATTCAATGAGTTCTTCAACCAGAGAAGACGTTGGATTCCTTCCATCCTCGCCAATATTATAGACCTGTTATCGTCATCTGAAGCCATTGTAGCTCGGAACTCCAACGTCAGCTACTTGTACATTACATACCAGACAGCGATGATGGCGGGCACCATCTTAACACCTGGCACTGTCATCTTGATGATTGCCGGTGCCATTGAAGCAGTCTTCGCCCCCGGATTGATATATGCTTATCTGATATCTTTGCTGATTCCAACCATCTTTACAATCACTTGCTTGACCGCCTCTACAAAGATTCAGCTCAATGTTGCGGCACTATTTAGTGCTATTTATGCCTTCATAATGATGGTTGTCATTGCTGGAACTATTGTGATTGCCTTTGAGCAAAGTGTTCTTCATCTGAGTGTGCTGTTTACCATCATTCTTCCTGTTTTGTATATCATGTCTGGGCTGCTCCATTGGAAAGAAAAAGGTTGTTTACCTCATGGACTTTTGTACTTTCTGTGTATTCCATCAACATACATTTTACTGTTAATATATTCACTTTGCAATCTGAACATCGTATCCTGGGGCACTCGCGAGATTCCAGAGAGGAAAACAAAGCAGCAGCTGAAGGCTGAAAGGGAAGCTCCACAGAGCGGGAAGAAGGTAGATGGTTTGTTTGCACGTGTTTTCTTCAGTTCCACCTCCATCCAAGAACTCAAACAACTGTTACAGGAGCTAAAACTTAAGTTATCGTCATCAAGCAAAGACAGGCAGGATGCTGTGACACTTTCGACACAAACGTATCGCAATGTGCCGGAACAGTTAGACCAGTTAGCAGGAAAAGAGCCCCAAAGTCAGTCTTCTTGTGAAAGTTTTCTTCCTATAAGCTTAAATGTGTCTGCGGAAGAGCCACTACCAGCTGAAGATGAAACAGAAAATGACTTTTACAGAGGAAAGCATTGGGCTCATGATCCTGCACTAGGAAATGGACCAGTTCTGACACTAGTGGGCAAAGAAAAGGATTTCTGGAATGATTTAATTGATAAGTATTTAAAACCGATAGAAAAGGATCCTCTGAAAGAAAACCAGAACAAGACTGAATTAATCGAGCTGAGAAATGTCGTCTGCTTCATGATGGTAATGATGAATGCTCTCTGGATGGCCATCAACCTTATGTTCCAGCTACTCAACGCTGCAGCTTTTAGAATTGAGTACAGACTAAGCGGGTACGTTGTTCCACTAAAGATTGACATCCTTGAACTTCTCTTCATCATCTTCCTCGCTCTACTTATCATAATCCAGTCCTGTGGGATGCTGTTCTATCGCTGGGAAACGTTCCTTCATCTGATATCAATGGCTTCCCTGAAGGGCTCAAATGAAGAGCAAAGTTACCAACTAATAGAGAAATTGGCAGAAACAACAGAACTTAATTCTGCTTGTGAAGAAGATAAGGAACACATTTACAACAGACTGAGAGATATTGTTACAGGTGGTATGACTGCCGGAACATTGGCCAACACAAGAAGACTCAAATTATCTGCCACTGCCACACGTTTCAATGGTACGCTTGATCTTGCATCGACGGTTCTTGAACATTTAGCAACATCGCAATGCACACGATCTCGGAAACACATAGGTGCTTACAGAAGGAATACTACTGAAAATACGTTGCGACATAGGTACTCTCATATGATGTACGATTATGTAGTTTCAGAGGTAAAACGAGGTACCGGTATGTCTGGTGCTTCCGTTCCCTGTGATGAAGATTTAGATATGTCCTGGCCTAGCACAATGGGCAGAGCGTTAGCGGAAAAGATTACAGATTTGGAAAATACTTCACGACAGATGAGAGATGATACAACAGTGGATATGTCTAAAATGATAAGTGGTGCATGGACAACATTGAAGATGTAGTGGAAGGACATTGTAATTTTTGGCATCAGGTTGATGGATGAGATTTCCGTGTGAAATCATAAACACGCTCTATGGGATTGAGATCTTGACTCCTGGAGGGTCAAAGTAGATTGATATCGTCTAATGACGCCAGACATCATCAACGCCACGGGTACGATGTGGCCTAGCATTGCCGTCCATGAAGACTGGCCTTGTATTTGGAGGATGGTCATCAAAATGTAGCACAACAACCCCACTTGTGATGTCAGTGACGAACCCTTTTCTATCAAGTTCGGAGCCATGTGAGAGGCATCCCCACGCCAAACGGTGCTTGCTCCAAGATATTCCGTTGTTCAAATGCAGTGTTTCTGAGGCACGAAACAGAACACAGCCATCAGTCATAAACAAAAGAAATCGACTTTTGTCTGACCATGGGATCATCCATGACGTCAAATTCCAGATTCTAACCTGATGTTGAATTTCCTTCGGCATTTTATTTTTATATTCGAATAACATTGTCATAGTGACGGATGGATATCCTGAAGAACATGTATCTGTACATTAGCACTTTTTCGAAAACGTTGACGTGTTAATATATGAAATAAAACTTTATAAATGCATTTGCTTGAGTTTTAAGTTTTTGTAGACAGTTTTACTACTAGCCTTGTTTATTGCTCATGCATACTCAGAGATGGAACATGTCCCGAGGAGACACTGTTTTAGACACTTTGAAAAATGCTGAGCATTCCTTTGGGTAATAAGCTATAACATGTAGTAATGATGATTTGAGTGAGTGAGTGAGTTTAGTTTTACGCCGCACTCAGCAATATTCCAGCTTTATGGCGGCGGTCTGTAAATAATCGAGTCTGGACCAGTCAATCCAGTGATCAACAGCATGAGCATCGATCTGCGCAATTTGGAACCAATGACATGTGTCAACCAAGTCAGCGAGCCTGACCACCCGATCCCGTTAGTCGCATCTTACGACAAGCATGGGGTTACTGAAGATCAATAATCTAACCCGGATCTTCACGGGTAATGATGACTTGACAATAATAGTGTGCATGGTGGTAGAGTGATGGTATATGGAACTCACCTTCTCGCAGCGTGCATCAGAAGATTTCTCATCATGGAACATATTTGTTTCGGTACCGTATAACCATTGAACACTGAATTCTCTTGACTGCCTTTCGAGTCATGTACCTGTAGTTTATTGTGCATTACCGTATCTCATTGAACATCATCACGTTTCACTGAGTGCAGTGAACATCACTGTATTCATAAACATATGGTATCGCCATATGACGCACGAATGTCAGATCCCGTAGATCGTAATTCATTTAATTTTCTCGGATAAACACGCATAGCGAAACGCTTTGTAATGTTCCGCGAAATATGTACAACGTCCTTTATGGACAGCGCGACCTGTAACCTTCCCGTAGAAGTAGTAGGAATATGTACAACCTGAACCAAACATTTTGGTCAGTAACCCGGGAATGTATTCTTGAAGTAGTAGTACGCAACGTGACCCAAACATTCGCAGCGTTTGGTCACTAACCCGTGTATACGAATGTATTCTTCAATATCAACCAACACGTGACTGTATGCGGTCGAAGTATTCTGAATATGCACAACTGGACATTTGACAAGGAACAATACACAGTTCAACATACATGTATATGCACACTACTATTTCCTTGTAACCTGGTGACAATTGCATCATGTAACATTGCAAAGAATGATCTATAGCATGGACTAGCACCATGCGTATAGCATCATATAGTGATAATCCTGAAATATAACACATGCAATCAATGTGTGGGTGATCAGTCCTCAACATGATATTTGTAGTGTAAAAAGGTAACGAATCATAACAATTTGTCCGAAACAATATTTCAAATATTTTGTTAAAAGTTCTAACGCTTTCGTTTCTCATTAAACGACTTCAGTATCATATAATCATAGGTCTCCTTCAGGGATTTTGGATTCGTGATCATCTGTAACCACATGTAAAGTGCAGTTACCTCATGTAAAGTGCAGTTCTCCTAGTAAATCCTGGAATATTTCTTTCCACTGAGCATTCTACGCGCTCGCATCCATTTTGCTATACAAATTATTCCTGTAAATCCAAGGTGACATTTTATGCCTCTCCGATGTTAACGACTGAGCAGTGGGGGTTATCATGTCTGTATCCGTATCAGATTTGTGCAGTTTATTAAGTTGATTGTACCGAACGACAACTGGAAATGGGTCAGTTGGCCTGTGTCTGTGGTTGACAAACCGTCTAAACCGTTTAGCATGGCCAGGAACTTTCAGTCGTTTACGATTGTCATAACGTGGTCGTTTGCTCCTCCACGGTGGCAATTGATTGGACTCGTCATATTGTCCGTGTGTTTTGGAGTAATCTCCTGTCGGGACAGCGGTTACTCTAAGTGAGCTGTCATCATACAAATCTGATGACAAATCTGTTGCAATTGGAATCGATATTTGGTTGTAGTTATCCGACTGGGGAAGACCATTGTCTGAATTCGGTGAACATTCTGAATACGGAAAGCTTGACGGAATATCTGTGGGATGCCAGTGTTTGCCCGGTCGATACTGAACTGTAAAACCTAGGCAGTGTTCCATTTTTGATGGGGGAACAATTGTGACATTTTGCCGCGAGCGAGCAGGAATGTGTTCTGACTTCGTGGGGACTGATTGTTTACCAGCAACAGGTGGTAATATAGTACCATTCGCCCTCATTGGAACAACTGTTGAACCATTTTGAATAGCCAAGGTATAAGATTGAAAATTCATGACAGCCTCTTGACGTATAAAAAAATCTAAGCCTAAAATCATGGGAGACTCAAAATTAGCAACAACTAGAAAACATTGTTCTGTTTGAAAATCACCAATAGTGATGGGAAGTACAACTTGTCCTAATACTGGCATTATATTTCTTTCCATAGGCCTGAATCATTGAAAACATCCAGGCTTAAGACACTAGAACCAGCGCCTGAATCTACAATTGATGAAACTAACTTTTCTCCCAAAACAACATGAATTGTATTAAGCCTGTTGTCGCTTTCAAATGTAGTCTGCGAAACTTTAGATTTCGGCTGGTTGTAACGAGGAGAATCACAACCTTGTGGTGTCAAATAAGTGTGGTCAAACGTGTGTTCAGTACAATGGGAAAACTTCCTGCGTGGTCTTGACTGTAATTGTTATCTGCTAGTTGGGTTACCTGGCTGGTACCTAGCCCTGCATACTCGTTGAAAATGTCCTATCTTGTGACAAAAATGGCACTGAATATTCCGTGCGGGACAGAAATCAGAATGAGAAAAATCGTTTTCACCACCGCATCTGTAACACTGTCTTCCACGGGCGATGTTGTGTCCTTGAATGGGGTCTGTCCATTGATGAGTGGGCTGCCACTGTCGATCTGTATACCTGGATTGTCTGGGGAACTGGGGACGTTGATTCTGTCTGGACTCTTAAGTATTGACCTGTGACGATACCGGAGCGAGTGTTGCCGAAAGTTCAGCAATCTGTCCTCTCAGCGTATCTATTGCAAGCATAACGTCCGTACTGTCTTCAGACTGGGGAATGACTGATCTAGCCAGTCGCGCAAATGAGACTGCCTCGTTAAGCTACTTACTGTACCAACTTTCCGACTTTCCTCATTTGGTAAACGATCGTTCTTTCATGCAGCCCCAAGACTATGGAATTCATTGCCAGTCCATATCAAAGACTCTGATTCTCTGACAGCTTTCAAATCACGACTTAAGACTTACCTTTTGTCCTCTGTATATACCTGACTCTCTCCCTCTTCCCCCTGCGCTTTGAGCATGCACTAGTGTGTAGATTATAGCACATAACAAATGTCCATTATTTAGCACAGTTGGTTGTTTCATTAACACATGCCGCCTAGTATTGTCATCCAGTCCCCTAGCGAAGGCGTCCATTAAATTTGCATCTGTTTTTCCTAACAGGCTAGCCGTCTTGGTCAATTCTGCCAAATAAGTATCTATAGTTTCCGTAGGGGATAACTTTCGATCCACAAAGGTTTCTAAAAGGGTCCAACGGTCAGTGGGATGGACATACTTGTCCTTGAACAATTTCTCAATTTCATCAAAACGGAGATTTTCTTCCTGTGCCGATTCTATCAGATCTCTGAACCATAGATACGCCTCGTCCTTCAAATAGAGTGGGAAACTTCAATTTTCACTTTTTAAAGTAACCAAAATGAATAAAACGGTCAAGCCACTCGGCAGCATGAGAGGTGTCTCTACCTGTGAAATGTTCTGGCATTAAAGTGGAGTCACCCATATTGAAGTCAGGGGCAGAATAAGAACTATTGACAGATGATGACAAATCTAAAGAGGACAGATCAGGGAGACCGGCCTGGTGCTGAAGTTGGTTACTGAAAAGTGACATGTCTAAATCCTCTAGAGAAAGAGATAGAGAGAGGTCTCGAGGAGCAGATAGAGGGTGAAACGGTGGTTGTATTATGCCAAGTCGGACTGGATTAGTAAAAATGTTAGAAGTGATGGGACGAGATTGGACCGGACTGTCATATGACGTAGATGTATTTGAATCGTTTCCACGAGGCATTACAATTCCAGATACCCTAAGAAGAAAACTGCAGATAACATATCCGAGCCGCGAAAAGATAACCTACCGTCGTAGAAATGGTAGGAACGACCATAAGGAAAATAGCAATGGGGATCGTCTTCAACATTTTGTTCAAGAAAAACCCGCATACTCCACCATGTCGTAACTGGCGATTGGGCTTCAGTAAACCCTACCACCGTTACCTATTAATTATGGTCGTTCCACATATTCCTGGGAGATGGTAACTCTGGCGCGCCACTCGGTTGGTCCGTTTGCTAAGTCAGGAGTGAGGGTCGTTGCAGGATGCTGAAGATGTCCACTCACATAGTTTTACTCTGTCTCAGTCCATCTCTAACTACAACTTCATCAACAGACAGGAGGGTCGGAGTGGCGTGACACTAAAAGCGCGCACCCTTCGCTCAGGCCAAACCTATCCATGTGGTTGAGCCTGGCCTGATCCTGATCACATGTTTCAACTAATCGTTTTGATTCGTTAATCCTATATCCTTCCCAGCACTCATGAATATTATGATTGGAAAATTATCGGTAAGTACAGTTCGGTAACTCTCCCCATTTTATTGATCTGTTATTGTGTTCTGTTTCTAGCGACGTATATATTTCTAACTTACGACTAACGCCATTCTCTTTAGACTTTCTGTCTCCCAACAGTGTCTGGACGTTCTCCACCATGAGCCAAACTGTAACTTTATATACGGAGTCCGATGTAATTCTCTTACTGATTTAGGGATGCATTTTTTACCTTATAACAATTATATGCAGTTGAGTGCGGGGCGGCGTGTGGGTGGGTGTGTCAGAAGTTGGCGGCTTTTCGGGTCGAAAGTACCGTCGTGAGCATTGCGTTTAGTGAATAAAGCGCCCCTAAAATATAGTTTTATCTCCATTTCAAGACCAGGAATAAACTTATGTGGCGACCAGAAGGGGGCATACAGTCATTCAACAGCCCACACTTACAAGTTCTTGCAAATATACCTTCGTTCATGACGAAAACGTATGGCAATTCATATGTAGAATACGATTAGTTTGGATTGTGTTGGAAACATACTGAATATGATTCTTTGTATATGCCCACGTCTTATTCCGAATGAATAACACACATTAAATTCATCGCTTTAGATTGGAAACATTTTGAGTGTCAGCAGATTCAATTTATGCACAAACGTGGTCTGTGTCTGCACGATATTTTGTTTTCATGTGATTATTTAATAATTACAAACACAATCCACTGATTTTCAAAAAAAATTGGATACAAAGAAACAGGGAACAGGAAGCTATTGCCAGAGGTTCTGCGTTCTTAACCATTCGTCACCACTCTCCCCCTTTCCGTAACCTCGAAAAATACCTAGTATTCGGATTTTCCCGGAATAACACGAGTGGGTCACGAATCAATTTGAACATCCTTTCCGCCTGGCTGAAATCAGTCAGTTTGTTAAAGATGGAACAACACGCGGTTGGCGAACATGCAGAAGATGGTATGACTGACTGACTGAGTTTGGTTTTACGCCGCTTTTAGCAATATTCCAGCAACATCACGGCGGTGGACACCAGAAATGGGCTTCACACATTGTACCCATGTGGGGATTCGAACCCGGGTCTTCGGCGTGACGAGCCAACACTTTAACCACTAGGCTACCCCACCGCCCTCAGAAGATGATGTGATTGAGAGGAAAAACTTCTTTATAGCAATATATGCGACATTTCGATGTAGACGTTGACGCACCTGTCAATCAAACAAATGACCTGACCAACGAGGAACGTCAAATTATTCAATCCGTATCTCGCTGCAGTCGGCTGACAGCTGACCACCATTTAGTAAGCGGTCTGGCGGACTTTAAAAAACCCCAAAAAAAACCAAAAACGTTAACAGTCCATTTTTCGCAAATGATGAAAAGGTGTAGCAACAACCTGCAACTCGGACACGCAGTACCCGGAACGACTTGCTGGTGATATTAGCTTTATTCCTTCCCCAAACCTGCCCTAAAGTTTGACAGTTGGTTTTCACAGCAATGTTTTCGAACCTTTTGAGAGTTATCTCCCTTACTTTGGGTGGTGGTGGTTAAATCTCAACTGGTGACCCGCTAATTGCACGACATGTTGCACTAGATACTAACACCGCTTACGTGCATACCGATGTATTATGTACCACACCCTGTGCCCTGGATGGAGTGTGCATCGCTTGTGTTGTATGAGTCATCAGCAGCAACAAACCTTGGCCGCGTTCCTCTTTCTTCAGGCTGTGTTAAGACTGCACAGTGGAACAGAGCCCTGGACATTGGCACCACGACAATCTTAAAGCATAGTTGAATTTATCAGGTTTATAAAAGAAGTCATTTATGGACAAGTAAAAATAAATATGCATACTTCGTTTATATTGCAAGTACAAGTACGACATGCGTACCTATCTATACTTGTTTTTGCTCATGATGGTTGGAATTGTACAATCGAAACTTCATTTGCAGAGATGTTTTGTGGATGTGGAGGGTTTTGTCGCTCGCATTTGAAATGATCATCTGTGAAGCTTTTATTAGATTATTTTATTAGTAATTTCGCTGTGCACTGAACTAGAAACATTGTTGCTGTCATAAACAGTTTTACAGCTGACTACCGAACGTGATGTTGCCAATTAGAGCATGTTATATATTACCATTACAAGATGTAGTTGGATTGGATGTAAACACAAATCAACACAGCAACGACACACAGAAAGCAGTAGTGGAATTACCACACATTGCAATGTTACAACTGAAGCCAGCAGTTGCAAGTGCAAATCAATGACCTTGGAAGAAATAACAGCGTGGCCATGAAGTTCAAGTCACTCTTTGTGTATAGGTGACCTATGGGCCTCGTCACGGGCGAGACAGTCGTAAGCGTGAAGCATAACCACGAAACGAAATGCCCCAAACAAACAAAAACAACAGTGAGTGATTGAGTATAGCGTTATGCCGCTTTCAACAATATTCCAGCAATATTACTGCGGGGGCATCAGAAATGGACTTCACCTATTGTGTCCATGTGGGGAATCGAACCCGGGTCTTCATTGTGACGAGCTAACGCTTTAACCACTCTTCTGCCCCTCAGCCCTCACATAAAATAATAAAAATAAAAAATAAAGATACAAAAGTAAATAAAATAAATAGAAAAACATATTATAAAAATATATACAATATATATAAAATAAATAGAAAAATATATATATATATATATATATATATATATATATATATATACATACATACACACACACACAAACACAACACACAAACAAACAAAAACAAAACAAAACAAAAAAAACAAAACATAGCTAAAACGAAACAAACTAAAACAAAAGCAAAACAAGCACACACACACACACACACACACACACACACACACACACAAGCAAGCATGCACGGTTGCACACATTAAAATAGATGCCACTCTTACAACGAAGCGTAAAGATAAGTACTAAAGCATATTTCCAAATTTATCAAAAAGCTGTTTCTACAGACGTTTACTTCATCTGAAAGGATGGCTATGATAACATTGTCAAACAGGAAAACTGCTTTATATTTATAAATGTACGATTTAAGTGTGTCCTTGAAAGTTTGAGTCATGCTGCGAGCATTTCTCAACATCGCAATTTAATTTATATATGCTAAATACATTATATAATTGAAATGGTAATGCAATTGGGACACGCCGCTTGCAAGTTGTTTCGTTATCGCTGTTTTGAAAGGGAATAGTCTTGAAAAATATTTTTAAAAATATCGAAGTGATATATGATTATCAAGGGGTGAAATTTAGGAATGTATGGCAGTGCATTTATATAGAAATCCACAAAATAATGACGCAACGGTGAATGTATAGATATAATGAATGACGCTGAGGGCTGAAATTGAAATAAACCATAACCTGTCTTGTCCTTCAAGCGGATAATTTATGTTAATAGAAGAGACAACAGGGGCGGATACAGCTTTGTGAGAAAGGGGGGTGCACACTATTGAGAAAAGGGAGGGTGCACACTTCATTTTCACCCGAGTTTAAAGGTCATTTAATAAACTTTCAGGACAAAAGGGGAGGTGCGCACCCCTGCACCCCACCCCCTCTGGATCCGCCTATGGACAGTACATAGACACAAGAAACAGCTGTCTCACAATCTAGGCTCTTATTAGGCATATTAGGCATTCCCTAATGTTGATTTTGTCAATTTTTTACCGAAACCTACGGAATAGAAGCTGTCACATTTACACTAGTGCCGTGTAGCTCGATGAAGCTGCTTCACGTTTGTCACGAAAGTGTTATTCTGGTGAAGTGTTTTAGGGTTTCCTTATGATTTATGTTTGGTAATAACAAGAGCTAAAGTCTCATCTTAATTAGAGAGAATTAATCCTGTACATTTATGTCATTTTCCCCGAAATCTTCATCATGTTTCATAGGTTATACAGGTGGTTTAGAAAGTTTCTACATGATGGCGGTCTGTAAATACTCTAGTCCGGACCACACAATCCAGTGACTGATAAGATGTACATCGGTCTGAGAAATTCGGATACGATGACATGCATCTACAAAATCAGCGAGCCTTACCACCCGGTTTCGTTAACAGCCTCTTGTGACAAGAATGCCACAGTGATGAAGACCAGTACTAACCCTGATCTTCAGGGGTACACATATCACCCGCCGTGAAGATGGGGTGGCGGATTAAACTGCAACACCAATAGAAACAACATGGTTACTAAGACAGGAATCAGTTGTTATCAAGTACACCTCGATTTTAAAGAAATGAGAGCGAGAGAGCGAAAGGTTGGTAATTCGATCGTTGGTAGCGTCATACCAAAATACGTTAAAAGTTGGTACTTGTTGTTTCCCTGCCTCGTGTTCGATACAAAGTGGGCAAACAAGGAAGGTCAAGCTGGCTCGGTTGGTAAAATGTGTCTGAGTCGGGTGTTCATGTTACATCTTCATGACAAGAAGCAGTACTTCAGAGCAAGCTGAATAGTTGTGTGGCGACTCTTCATTGTGTTTTATATAATATATTAAAAAAACAAACATTTTACAATGTATGGATCGATATATGGATTTTGTAGTAAAAGGTCGGTAGTGCAGGAATATCACAAATCACAAATATTTCTTTATATCATAGTCATCTATTTCTTTATATTTTACACTGGAAGACGGTTATTTAACAGGCGCCATTCAAGTCCATTCTCAGACGTTCTAGATACGCCCTCTGCGTCACATGATGCAGGTCTCCACTTTGATTGGTCTCAGTGAAAGCTTCCACACCTATGATTGACGTCTTCCAAAATTAGCAATGTATAAAAGCGAAAACCAAGACGTACTTGACCGAATTCTGTTGAACACAGCTACGCCAGAGTACCACCATTGAGAGCAATCAGGTTCTGGACTATGGGCACCCACAGCCTGTATAATTAAAGTCTACTTTCTATTTTTAATGTATGTTCATGGGGCATTAATAATTATTCTAATTGCACCTACAATTATGCCAGTAGATGTGATGACGTCGAGACCTACGTTTAGAAGGGGTACCTGACCTTTGTAAGTAAAATACAAGACAAGAGTGCAAATGCACCTATTTGCTTTTTGTTCTGAATCATCCACCGAGGTTCGGAAACAATATGTATAAATAACACTGTAATATTGTCTACATTTTTAAAGGTTTAGTATTTTAAAAACTTAATTTGTACCTCTTATGTCGCTGTTCGCTATCTGGTCGGTTAAAGTTCAGTTAATCTCACTTCAAGTGTAATAGATAGACCGTCCGTCACGCATGTAATGGTATAAATATAGGTTTGACCCAAACTCTTAATACAGCACAACACTTGGAAGTAAAAGGATGTTTCTTTAATGTGTTCTTTCTGTATATAACAGAGGTATTCTATACAGCTGCGAGATGATAACAATGGTTGGGTTATTACAACATCTGGCATTACATAACAGAGGTCAACATTTCCTGGAGAACGACTAATATAACCTGTCATTATTCAAAAGATATAATCTTTTCCTGGAGAACTACTATTGTAAGCTGCCATTATATAACAGAGGTCAACATTTCCTGGAGAACGACTAATGCAACTTGTCATTTTATAACAGAGGTCAACTTTTCCTGGAGAACGACTAATGCAATCTGTCATTATATAACAGAGGTCAACATTTCCTGGAGAACGACTAATATAACCTGTCATTATATAAAAACGGTCATGTTTCCTGGAGAACGACTAATGTAATCTGTCATTATATAACACAGGTCAACATTTCCTGGAGAACGACTAATATAACCTGTCATGATATAAAAACAGTTATGTTTCTGGAGAACGACTCATATAACCTGTCATTATATAAAAACGGTCATCTTTTCCTCGAGAAAGACTAATGCAATCTGTCATTACATAACAGAGGTCAACTTTTCCTGGAGGGCGAGGAATATAACCTATCATTTTATAACAGAGGTAATCTTTTCCTGGAGAACGACTAATGTAATCTGTCATTATATAACAGAGGTCAACATTTCCTGGAGAACGACTAATATAACCTGTCATTATATAACAGAGGTCAACTTTTCCTGGAGAACGACTAATGTAATCTGTCATTATATAACAGAGGTCAAACATTTCCTGGACGGGGCGAACTAATAATATAACCTGTCATTATATAACAGAGGTCAACTTTTCCTGGAGAACGACTAATGTAACCTGTCATTATATAACAGAGGTAAACTTTTCCTGGAGAACGACTAATATAACCTGTCATTATATAACAGAGGTCAACTTTTCCTGGAGAACGACTAATGTAATCTGTCATTATATAACAGAGGTCAACTTTTCCTGGAGAACGACTAATATAACCTGTCATTATATAACACAGGTCAACATTTCCTGGAGACGACTAATACTATATAACAGAGGTCATCATTTCCTGGAGAACGACTAATATAACCTGTCATTATATAACAGAGGTCAACTATTCCTGGAGAACGACTAATATAACCTGTCATTATATAACAGAGGTCAACATTTCCTGGAGAACGACTAATATAACCTGTCATTATATAAAAACGGTTATGTTTCCTGGAGAACGACTATTGTAATCTGTCATAATATAACAGAGGTAAACTCTTCCTGGAGAACGACTAATATAACCTGTCATTATATAAAAACGGTTATGTTTCCTGGAGAACGACTATTGTAATCTGTCATAATATAACAGAGGTCAACTTTTCCTGGAGAACGACTAATATAACCTGTCATTATATAAAAGAGGTCATGTTTCCTGGAGAACGACTAATGTAATCTGTCATTATATAACAGAGGTCAACATTTCCTGGAGAACGACTAATATAACCTGTCATTATATAAACAGAGGTCAACCTGTCATTATATCCTGGAGAACGACTAATATAACCTGTCATTATATAACAGATGTCATCTTTTCCTGGAGAACGACTAATGTAATCTGTCATTATATAACAGAGGTCAACATTTCCTGGAGAACGACTAATATAACCTGTCATTATATAAAAACGGTTATGTTTCCTGGAGAACGACTAATGTAATCTGTCATTATATAACACAGGTCAACATTTCCTGGAGAACGACTAATATTACCTGTCATTATATAACAGAGGTAAACTTATCCTGGAGAACGACTAATATAACCTGTCATTATTCAAAAGATGTCATCTTTTCCTGGAGAACGACTATTGTAATCTGTCATTATATTACAGAGGTCAACTATTCGTGGAGAACGACTAATATTACCTGTCATAATATAACAGAGGTAAACTTTTCCTGCAGAACGACTAATATAACCTATCATTATATAAAAGCGGTCATCTTTTCCTGGAGAACGACTACTGCAATCTATAATCAGAGTAAAATGTCAGTATTTGGTGAGACCACCATGAGCATCGAATACAGGTTGGCATCAGCGGCCCATAGAAGAAAGTAGATGCCGAATGCTGTCTTGAGGAATGTTTTGATACTCTTGCTGAAATGCTGCGTGCAGTTCTTGTAGTTTCTGAGGTGGCGGATTACGCTGGCGCAAACGTCTATCAAAAGTATCCCATAGACGTTAAATAGGGGACAAATCGGGTGATCGAGAAGGCCATGGTAAAACCAAAACGTTGTTTTGCTGTAGGAAGTCCTGGCAAACACGTGCAACGTGAGGTCGAGCATTGTCATGCTGGAAAGATCAACTCTTGACGTTGATGAAGGGAACGACGTGACGTTGCAAAATCTCGTCTCTATAGCGAACCCCATTTAATGCACCTGCCACGTGCACAAGGGCTGTCCGGCCATTATAATGGATAACTGCCCACACCATGACATTTCCACCACCAAATCTATCGACCTGTTGTACACCGTTATCGGCGTAACGTTCGTCCCGACGTCTGTATACACGTGAACGTCCATCAGCACGTCTGAGAAGAAACCGAGACTCATCTGAGAACATAATTGTCCAGCATCTTTCCCGCGGCCATCTCACTCGTTGTCTGCACCATTGTAGACGTTCAGCCCGGTGACGTTGTGTCAAGACGTAACGTCGATCTGGTCTACTGGCAAAAAAGTCCGGCTTCCCGTAGCCGATTGCGCACTGTCTGGTCGAAGATTCGGCGCAGTTCAGGGTTTTGGGTTGTTGCGGTCGTGGTGCGTGAACGAAGATGTCTCAACCAGATGTTGCGATCCTGGTCGGCGGTGGTAACTCTAGGTCGACTTGACCTGGGTCTGTCATTAACCCTCCCAGTATTGTTGTATCGGGTCCATAGGTTTCGGACGGTCTGTCTGGACACGCCGAAGTGTTTTGCCACCTCATGCTGCGATGCCCCTCCTTGTAAACGGCCCATGTCGTTGCGTCGTTGAGCTTCTGTCAGTCTTGGCATTCTTTTGTCGTCTATAGTGGCTTAAAGCAATGCAGTGGAGCACCGTTGATGTGGCTTTTTAAAGCCTTCAGTCATAGGCTTCAGCTCGGGGTGATACACAATTTCATGTTGCACGAGCATTTCATGTAGGGTGCGTTTTAGTGATTCAAACGTGAGTGTAACGTTACGTTTTTGTTCAACGTTTTGTCGTCGGCAACGATTCATCCACATGTTGGAATTCAGTATGGAATGGTATGTGTCAAATATTTTCCTAAAATTAAAAATGTTCCTATGTCAAGTTTCTTTTTTTGAAGAGTATATATATATATATACGACTACGTTCAGTCCGAACGCAGCTCGCTAAATTCTTCCGAAATAGGCGCGTTTTGGTCTCCTACTTCATATCTCTTGATGTACGCATCTATAACAGTTATCCCTAAGTATACAGAAACTATCCATTAGTTTCCCACAGGGTGCTATTAACCAAACCTCGTCCAGACAAGTAAAATGGCCCACCACCCGTGAAGCGTAAAGGCCTTCTTTACAGTGTCATGAAGCGCTCCAGTGTGAATATGGGCCGTGACCGCTGGTATGGGATCACAGCTACAGAACCACACAATGCCAAGAGATCGCACACGGATTAAATCAGCGGTCTTGCTAGGATAGTGTCACAACCACTAGAGCTGAAACGTGCGAGAAGTAATTGTAGGTCAAATAACATTTCACTCTACAAAACAAGCATACACGAATGCAATTACCCCTCGCAAAAGTGCTTTTGTTCTTTTTGTCAAAGTTGTAACAAACAAGGTAGATAACATACATACATTTCTAAATAAGCTTGAATCTTGGAGTATTTGAAAATCCGGCACTGCATGGTTGTATCTGATATATTTGTGGTGAAATTACAAAAAGTCAGGGAAGAAATATGCACCCATGTTTGATAGTGAATGTAAATGAAACAACTCAGAATAGGCTATTCCCTTTGACGAATTCTATACGGGTATCGTAGATGGTGATTTTGATCTGAAAGCTTTCGGTGACTGGTTTCAGTCTGGTAACATTTCGATAACTTTTGGTCAAGCTAAGTGACACATTGTCTTTTCCCAACAGTTTAATATATTCGTCTGAAAATATACGGATAATATAGACTTGACCTAGTACAAAGGTAACAAAGCATTTTGTTAGGAGTTACGTACACAGGTGCATCTTAGAGACTACTGTTCTAGATTACATGTCACTGAGAACAGAGTATCTTAAACAAATCGATCAGAGGATATATATACAAATCTTGTACCCAAAATACCAAACCAAACATGACGTGATAGAGAAACGCATGAAAAGAAATTCTTTGCAACGAAGTCCAAATCACGGATAGTGAGTGAGTGAATTTAGTTTTACGCCGCATTTAACAATATTCCAGCAATATCAAGGCAGGGCTTCACACATTGTACCCATGTGGGGAATCGAAGCCGGGTCTTTGTCGTGCCGAGCGAACGCTTTAACCACTCCGCTACCCCCGCCGCGCCAAATCACGGATACACATAACGACATATGTTTTATTAATCGATTATACAAGTGTCTATGTTGACAATAGGAACGGGTTTCCAATTCATCATATTTCCTTGGATGGTATACGGCGAACGTCAAAGGTTCATACCGTCACAATTCAATACCAACGTCATGCTCCGTCACGTTACAACAAGTTTCGTTTTATACCTAACCCGTGGTATTGAACATTCTATTTTACTGTCCCTTGTAGACAGACTTTTAACATTATTCAACTTGTTTTCCTCGCTAAATGGCTGCAATACGCGATGTAAAATGCAAACTCACTCACTCATTATCACACCATAGCTACAACCGTCACGATGCTACTTTAAAGCTGTGAATTGTCACATGACATCAAGGCTAAAACGTGACGCGGAAAAGAAACGAAACCATACACGAAATCGCTTTCATCAAGATAACGAAGCGAATGAAAACATTAATTACGGGCGTCACAAATCCTGACAATGAGGGGAATCGACCCCCTGCTTTCGGCCTTTACAAGTGTTTTAACCTCAAGTCTAGCCCCGAAACATTAAGACCCACATGGATAAGCTTTTGTTACACGCACATGTGGTTAACTGGTATAGAGTGCCGATATTAGTTATGTGGAGTTCCGGACCACCTCTGTGGTGTAGTGGTTAGAGCGTCCGCCCGGAGAGCGGAAGGTCGCGGGTTCGATCCCCGACCGCGTCATACCAAAAGACGTTTAAATATGGTACTTGTTGGTTCCTGCCTGGCGCTCGGCATTTATGGGTACAACAAGGACTGGTCGGCTCAGAGTCAGTATAATGTGTCTGGGTGGGGTATTCATGCTTCACTGCGGCATGGTATCTCAGTGGGCTAGCACTATAAAACCAGCTTAAGTCAGGGCTAGTACAAGCAGCCGCACATACACATACACACGCATGCACGTCGTCATATGAGCGAAATATTCTCAAGCGCGACGTTAAACCCAATTTCACCTCACCTCACCTCATGTGGAGTTCCGACCCTCGGACAAGCCGGAAACGACTCTTGTGGGTTTGATTCCTGATATGTTTCTTGGTTTGTTGGCACCCGAGGGAGATTAACGTGAAAAAGCCAGAAACTCGCGGCACGTGATTGCCTTAGCGATTGGAATGGAATGCAGACACATAGACATTGCAGAACAGGAAAACGCATCAAAATAACTCAACGAGTAGCCAGCGTCTCACAAATCAGCAAAGTGAGCTTGCCATATGTGGGATTCAGACTCAGACACTTTATTCTCCATAGGACCACCACAGGTGGTATAAGAGTGAATTACAGGGTATAATATTACAGTGTGATGTGCAAGATGGCAGTACATATAATGGGTGCAACAAACATGATAGAGAGAGGCTATGTCACTCTTGTAGCAATAATATTTATAAATTTTGCAAGGGATTTCAGTTCCTTTCTTCTACTGGATGAAAAGAGTAATTTGAAAGAGTGGAGGCTGGCATTTTTGGTATATTTAATTGGTATAAGATTTTTCCTATGACTTTCAAGTGATGTACAGCGATTAATGCTGAACGATCCGTTGCAGAAACGAGCTCTGCGCTGTAGTCGTCAGACAATGGTAAGCCTGAGGCCCCGTGTGCTACTGACGGGCACCGTTGTTGATCGCCCAAAGCGCAGGGCGCCGAGTGTGACGTCACACCAAGATGACGTACAAATCAGGTGACGCTATAATCGCAACATTTAAACAGAGATTACATGATAATTTAATGGCAATCATCTTTGGATAGCAGCTGTAAATGTTTTACTATAAGCAATTCAAATCTTTGATAAATGTAGAGAGCTACTTGATAAATAATGATATCCCTCAATATTTAAAAATTATATATGCCCGATTTCGGTGTTGTAATTTTCAACTAGCAGTTGAAACTGGTAGATACATTAATGTTGTATATAATGAAAGGCATTGCCTGTTTTGTAAATTAAATGGTATCTTCGTTGTTGAAGATGAATGGCATGTGTTTTATATCTGTGATGCATATTCTCATATCAGAAATAAAAATAATACATATCAAAATATGTTAGTAAATGTCCATCAATTATTAATTTTATATGTATATTACAGAGTAAAAATGTTAATATGATCAAGGATGTATGTCTATTTTTATACTTTGTTGACAAGAAACACAAATCTAAATGAAATACATTATATATGCTCTAATTATCCATCAATTTATGTATATGTGGGATCAGCATCTGTCCGGAGAGCGGAAGGCCGCGGGTTCGATCCCCGACCGCGCCTTACCAAAAGATGTTAAAATATGTACTTGTTGGTCCCTTCCTGGCGCTCAACATTAATGGGTACAACAAGGACTGGTCGGCTCGGAGTGTCTGAGTGGGGTAGTCATGCTTAACTGCGGCATGGTATCTCAGTGAGATGGCACTATAAAACCAGCTTAAGTCAGGGCTAGTACAAGCAGCCGCACATGCACACGTCACATGAGCGAAAGAATCTTAAGTACGACGTTAAACGTTTACCCATTTCACCTCACCTTTAAGATAGACATGCCAGATTCAACCAGAGGACACCCGCTCCACACTGCGCTTTGCCGATGGCAGGGTATGGGTGTGGGGCGCGAGATGTTCATGAGGTTGGTGGATTTGGAGTGGGCAGAGTAATACTAGTCTGTCTCAGAGTCCCTGAACCACATTATTTTTCCTTGTGCTTAGCCTTTCCTGCATACTAAAGCCCTAATTAAAGCAAGTCTCGATAACCCCGGGTTCTGAATCTCCTAACTCACTGGGGCTGCTTTTCATTTTAAATGGGTCTATTTGTTACTATCAGAACTGTGTATATTCAGAGACTAAGCGTTAGTCTACGTACTGGTTTGCCGGGTATTCAATGCCCACGGTCGATCTCATTTGATTGCCACCCAGTGGAATCTTACTGTCACAAAGAATCGAGACCAAGTTTTGATCCCAGTCGTTCTGCCATTCGTAGAGCTACATGGTCCTGGAATGACATTTCAACGTGACAAGGCCACAGCCCATAGTGTTGTTCTGACGCGTAACTTCTTACGTAAAGCCGGTTTTGATGTCATGGGCTGACCTTCTGTTCCTCGTGCTTAGACCGACGGAACACATTTCGGATAAGCCGGCCATGCATTATTTTGCCGATATAATCACATGGGTGATAGCAAGATGATACATACTATATAAGTGCACACACTACTTCTATCATGGGATTCAATTTACAAATGGGGCGGTGGGGTAGCCTAATGGTTAAAGTGTTCGCTCGTCACGCCGAGGACCCGAAGTAAACACATGGGTACAATACGTGAAGCCCGTTTCTGGTGTCCCCCGCCGTTAAACTGCTGGAATATTGCCAAAAGCGGCGTAAAACTAAACTCACTCACTCACTCAATTTACAAGTGTTAAGTTGTTAATTGGGTTGAGTATTTAACTGATATTCTTTTTCATTATTGCAATTTGGTAATAAAATTTAACATGAACATAACCGAGTTAAGAATTTCGATTAAAGTGTATCACAATTCACTTGACTGGCACAATTATCAAGCACAAGACAAATTTTCATCGCTTGATTCACATCAACCCAGAAAATGGCTACGCCCCTTACACTAACTGTACTCGTTGATGATTATATTTCATAAAAACTTGTTTTCGACGCTTATACCCATAGAATGCCGGTGTATTCCCATTACAAACTAGCATTTATCATGCCAGCGTCTTTACTCACGCCCGTAACGCATCAGCGAGTCTGCTTTTGGGCGTGATTCAAAGTATCAATGGGGCGGCCATTTTGAATTGCATTACCTGTCACGCTTGAATGGCCTTTTATAACGTCCTTTCATTACTCAAGAAATTATGCTTTGCGATGTCAGACATCCACTTGTAATTACACTTTGTGCGAAAGTGCGAATAGTTTATAAAAAAAGACATAAGTCACCCGGTGAAAGAAGTACGTCTATGTACCAGTATTTGACGGTGTGACTGTCTAACATTGAAACTGAGAAATGGTTATTCGGTAATGTATTTTCCATGGGTATTACTGTGTTTTGGATCCTTTACAGAGTTTCGGCGACTGTTTTCAGCCAAGAAACATTTTAATGATGCTTGTAAATCGCTATGGTATGTCCAGGTTTCAAGTGTATACTTTCGTTTTCCACGCCGTTTGATGGTGGTGAGCTGTTACAAAATTGGTTACCTCCCTTAGAGAGTTATATGAGCAGGGAGCGGATGTTCTATGGATTGGGCTCCCACATGTCCACGGGTGACCATGGTGTTCATTTTGTCGACATAATAACAAACCCCATTCCTGGGGTGTTGGTTGGTGAGCACGCATGGATTGCGTCGACAACATACCCATGTTCGTAAATAAGCTGAAAAGCTGTTCCCAGCTCACTGTCCAGCTCACTGTCCAGCTACCACATGTCATGGACGTTTTGTACGAAAATACTCAACCAAATATATACATCACATCAAGACCCAATATTTGATCATATTCTTTGACCATGGCTAAGTTCCCAGCATCATTTATGTCGACATAATAACAAACCCCATTCCTGAATCCTGTCGGAATGTTATCGTACTCTTGTCTCTTGTTATCGTACCTTGTCATTCTTTATGGTTTTCTGAACGCATGACATACCAGCATCATTGCTAGCCCAAAACGTAATGGTAGGAACATCAAAGGAGAAAAAGTTTGATGGTGACATGATGGAAAATCAGATTCAAGCTCCGCTTGATGCTGTAATATCCTAGGTTCATTTATGATATACGAAAACGATTTGTTTGTTGTTGTTGTTGTTGTTGTTGTTATTCGTTTAACAAGCAGATGTCCCCGTTATATGATTGATGTCTGTAAATAATGTCAAGAATCAAGTCTAGACCACACAATCCAGTGATTAACATCGTGGGCAGCTGGAATACGAAGACATGTTTCAACCAAGTCAGCGAGCCTGACACCCGATTCCGATAGTCACCTCTTAAGACAAGCATGGGTTGCGGAAACTTATGTCTAACCCTGATCTTGTCGAGTCAGCAAAAACGTATATCTATTTGCGTGCAAATAATACCTCAGTGTGAAGATTCATGCTTAAAAGGGACAAAACATTTTCAACAGGAAATCTCTGCTGAAAGCAGTGTTGAGTATACAATTCCTATTATATCATAACAAGGGGATATATGACCGCCGTCATATGGCTGAAATATTGCTGATACCTAAACTCACTCACTCACTCACTCATAGCCAAGTGGAAATGACTCGCTGTCAAATAGTAATTGTACCAGGTGCTCGCGAAAAGATCAGCGTATCCTGTATGCGGGCTTTTCAGCGAAGAGATATAGCTAGGTAATGGCGAGATATTACCTTGCAAAATATCAGTTCAAAGTCAAGTTTGACCCATTTTTGGTTTTAAGACACCGAAGATGAAATATTGTTTATTTAAATGCGTTAGTATTAATGGATCTGGGCATGGAACTATGTCCCCACCTGCTCTCTCTGGTTCCCATCCATTCTTAATCCATCCACCTCTGCCTCTTCCTCCCCCTCCTCTCTCTCTCTCTCTCTTGCTCTTAAGCCCCACAAAGTCCCATCCTCCTATACATTGAAAGATATGATGCATATCTATTCATAAGAGTCAGTGGGTTTGAACTTAGGATACAAACTGTTTTTCCACATATCTTCATTATCAGAGCAAACACAGCATTACAAATCATAAACAATTATGTACAAACAACTAGTAGTTACAATGCAATAAATAGTCTCATAAAATCATCACTAATTGACAAGGTACCCGTATAGGTGCATATAAACTAGACGGATTACAACCAACGTAGTAAAAATTCAAGTAGATACACAAAGGAGACAACTGCTGTTGTCTGAAATACTACGTCAGGGATGAGAGCTCCAGAATTTCTCTGGAAATTAATTAAACGGCTCGAGTAATCATTCATGCCAAATTCCGGAGTAGCCAATCGGCGGGCGAGTTATTTTAGACAGGTATATATATTCCACCCGGGGAGATACGGGTGGCTTATTCTCCCGAAAGACGAGACAGGGTAAGCTGATCTCGGAAACCACCTGACCTCCAAACACTATTATCAACGACTTTGGGCTGGGCATGTCTGGATGAGGAACAATAGTTCGAGGGGCATTGTTCATGATGTTCTATGGCCGGAATCCGTAATAAACCTGTTAAGAATTAATTGGAGTCACGATGTCGTTACACAGAACAACCATGTCTTGGTTTCCAAATCATTGTGATTGATGTTATACCGATTACTGGTGCATAACATAATTGAGATCACTGACTTAGAGGGTGATGCAAGAAAACCTGGGAATATTATTGTGTCTGTTTTGTATTGTTCTCACAGATTCATCAGATAAATGGCTAAGGATTCAAAATGACGCACTGATGTCCTCGGAATAATTCCTTTTTTTACCAATATCATATTTAGGTTCTAAGAGTAACAAGTTTGCCTTAATTATGGCTTCGTTTTACGGAGTTAACAGCAAGCGATACATTCATACCTGAAATATGTACACAAGAGTTACTGGTGGAACACAATTCCCACTTTGTTTCTCTGGCATGCTGTTCATTCATTCATTTCAGTCATTCATTCATTCATGCATTCATTCATTGGACATGAACTGTGAAGATCAGGGTTAAAATTGATCTTCAGCAAACCGTGATTGTCGTAAGAGGCGGGCCTGAGACAGGCTGACTTGGTCGATGCATGTCATCGTATCCTATTTGCGTAGATCTTTGTTCATGATATCAATCACTTGACAATTAATCATTCATTCGACGGATGACTGGAATGAGTAAATGTAATCATATATTTGACTAAAATCATTTGACTTAACGCAACAACAATAAACTGATATTGACAAGTGTTTATCAAGTTCTTTAGAGAGCGAAATTCTCTGCTGTCAATGTTCTTGATTAAATGAAAGGGCAGATGATAATACACTTATCTCAAAGTATGAGTGAATGTGTTTGTGAAACATAATGGACATGTACATATTAAGTTAACATAAAAATCGAAATATTTGATAAAAAATTGTAAAAATGAAAAATACAGAAACTTATTTATTCATGAAACATAAAATACAAATGCAATATTTTTGATTGTACGAAGGTAGTTACGCGTTCCTCAGCCGGTGTACATCGATCAAATTCTTCAGCGTCACCTTCTTCGAATTATTGTTGTTTCAAAAACTCTACACTGCACTCAGCTCGTGTCACTGTTAACTTCCTGGATAATTTAAACGACCCGGGAAGATCTCCATCAACCCATCAGGTGGTCAGGCTCGCTGACTTGGTTGACGTCATCGTATCCCAATTACGTAGATCCGTGCTCATGATGTTCTGGATGGTCTGGTCCAGACTCAATTATTTACAGATCGAAGCCATACAACTGGAATATTGCTGAGTGTAGTGTAAAACAACAAAAACATCATAATGTAAACATCAGTTGTGCCATGGACTCCGAAGTCTCCGGATCTGAACCCGCGAGGTGAACTGGATAGACGTGCACGTCAACGACAACATACGCCACAAACACGTCCACAACAAGCTGCATGTAGAATGGAGAAGAAGAGCAGCATCTATATATTTATTCACTTTTTGGACAGGAGGTATAGAGCGGTAATAACAGAACACAGCGGCCACATCAGACACTGATCGGAACTCCCATAGTGGACGCACTTGTCTCGTAACTGGACAATCAACAGTCTACAGAACATATCACCAACACCTCGCTACGCTGCATCCCTGTATAAATCAAATTAAAGGCAATATTCATACTTAATTTAACAATGTGAATGTTTTCAAAGTTCCCCAAGGGTTGTTTTTTAAAGGGTATCTGCGCATGGCCCTTTAAGGAAGGTGCCGTTTGAAATGGCGGGGAATCAATGTATTTTGAATTTGAATGCATATAGCAGAAAATTATTAGTAAGTGGTTTATTGATGATTGGAGTCTGTGTATATATAACCACTGATTTTGAGTTTTAAAATATATTTCATCACATTACAGGTAATTTGGTTTATTGATGAAGGGAAATCAATATATTTTATCTATTGAGTTTAAATGATGAAATCGCCCTAACTTAATTTTTTTAAGGTGGCGAACCAATTTCCGCCAATGTTGCATTTTATATCGCGGTTAACCCTCTACGTAATTGTTTGAAATTTTTTTAATGTATTTACAGCCCCTGATTTCAAGCAAGTAAGATGAGTCAAAATATTTGATATCTACTGCTTTTGCCCTTTTAAAGTATATCACGGTTAACCCTGTATGCATACGGTTTATTGATGAAGGGAAATCAATGTATTTATAGCGACTGATTTTTACCTCTGAGAAATACACCGATTAACCCTGAATTCATAGGACGAGCGTGTCACGGGATAAACAGATTATTGCACATGCTTCTCTTACGTCAGGGTGTGAAATATACCAGTCCCAGATCAATGGCTATATTTAATGCTAAGTCATGTCTATTTCCAAAGATGTTTACAAAGGTAAATTCACCAATTAGTGTAAAAGATCTGTTTGTGAACAACGGATGTCATTATTGACGTTAGGCTACCCAGGTGTATAATTTTCACCTCTGTTTTGCATTCTACGCCCAATGGTATTATCGAGAATGGGAATCCTATTGCCCTGACGTTTTATGTTTATTTTTGTAATTAGCAAATTCGATTCTAAATTTTTGATTTTCATATTTAAATTTCTATGTTTTAATTAAAATCATACTTTCATACGACCCTCTTGCACATGAATGTTTCGAGAAACCGCCGCAGGCATTGTCTTTTACATGTGTGGATAATATTTCTTATTCAAATCTTTTCATATAACTCTTGTTATTTTTTGTTCTGTGAGTGAGGGTATGTGACGTCCCCACGCAGACACATATACGCTGGTACCCCACGCAGACACATATACAAACATGGTACACAGGCACACTGACAAACAGTTACACACATACAATCCGGGTTAGAATTGGTCATCAGCAACCCATGCTAACGGGATCGGGTGGTCAGGCTCGCTGACTTGGTTGACACAGGCACACTAGATTACATACAAACACTTACATAAATACAGTAATTCACAGACGGATGAGACATGAGAGTTCGATAACCCGTGAATATCTGGGTTAGAATTGGTCTTCAGCAACCCATGCCAACTGGATCGGGTGGTCAGGCTCGCTGACTTGGTTGACACAGGCACACTAGATTACATACAAACACTTACATAAATACAGTAATTCACAGACGGAAGAGACATAAGAGTTCCATAACCCGTGAATATCTCAGTTAGAATTGGTCTTCAGCAACACATGTTAACTGGATCGGGTGGTTGACATCGTATCCCCATCGTGTAGTACTGAAGCTGTGGATTACAGGATTGTCTGGTCCAGATTCGATTTTTTACGTATCGCCGTCATATAGCTCGAAATGATAATTATACGGCGTTAAACATAAAACCCGAGTTCCCGTTACGAAGACTTCTTTGCACGGGTAGTTATAATATATGTGGCTGCAGTTGTGGAGTTCTTCTTCGACGATTTTTTAACATATTTCCTTCCATACACCTCTGAGAACGATGCTGAATGATTGGATCAGGCTGAAGTAGAAGCCTCTTCCTGTTCTGAAAAAAACCCCAGAAGAAGAATAAAGGATGTCTTCAGCCTTTATATAATGA
This sequence comes from Haliotis rubra, assembly GCF_003918875.1. Lineage (NCBI taxonomy): Eukaryota > Metazoa > Mollusca > Gastropoda > Lepetellida > Haliotidae > Haliotis > Haliotis rubra. The sequence continues at coordinate 927,100 of NW_025765037.1, forward strand.
TGGTGCTACTGGTGAATGGATCATTCCACTGTTCAGTTTCCAGCTGAAGGTGAAGAACCTGGGTCTCAGCAATGGTTAAAAACCGTTGAAAACAACTCAAATAGATCTGAATTAAAAACTTGCAGATTTAACATATAAATATCAATCCTCAACGCTAGAGACTGACCAGTCTCGATTATTTTGAGGAAAGATTCCATCTGGTGTAAAATTCAAAGTATTTAAGAATGAATCGGTGAGGACACCAGGTGTTCGCAAAAAAGAGTAAGTATGCCAGGTGTAAGTATGCCAAAAGAAAGTAGCCCTGACTATAGGTGGTCTGGTTTTATTGAACACCAAAACCCGATGAAGCACCACGCTGCAGTGAAAAAACCCAGATATAACATAATTCTGCAATGGCTCTAATATTGGTTTAACGATCACAGTCAAAAAGACGACCCAAGAAAAGTTTTCTGACCGGGGCTTTCTAACGACCCATCTGTCTCATTTAATCGTTCGCAACGAGTTATTAAGTATGATATGTTACGTTTAATACTCCAATAACTACTGCCACGATTCAACCCTGTGGTCATAACCATGTCCCTGACAAAAACAAGGTATAGCTAAACTGGGGCATGCATATATACGTGACACGGGACGGTGGGGTAGCCTTATGGGTAAAACGTCTGCTCGTCACGCTGAAGACCCGGGTTCGATGCCCCACATGGGTACAATATGTGACGCCGTGATATTGCTGGAATATTGCTAAAAGCTGCGTAAAGCCATATTCACTCACTCACTCATTTTAACACAGATAGCTGCAAAATTCACACATACTGTTTAAATACATCAACAGTTTGATTAAGTTAGTACAAGTTCATTAAAGATCCCGCGCCAAATATTTTAACATGTAAGTCAAGTAAATATATATGCTGTAGTGTTCCAGTGTTGTCTGAGAACATATCTAGTGTTCCAGTGTTGTCTGAGAACATATCTAGTGTTCCAGTGTTGTCTGAGAACATATCTAGTGTTCCAGTGTTGTCTGAGAACATATCTAGTGTTCCAGTGTTGTCTGAGAACAGATCTAGTGTTCCAGTGTTGTCTGAGAACATATCTAGTGTTCCAGTGTTGTCTGAGAACATATCTAGTGTTCCAGTGTTGTCTGAGAACATATCTAGTGTTCCAGTGTTGTCTGAGAACATATCTAGTGTTCCAGTGTTGTCTGAGAACATATCTAGTGTTCCAGTGTTGTCTGAGAACATATCTAGTGTTCCAATGTTGTCTGAGAACATATCTAGTGTTCCAGTGTTGTCTGAGAACATATCTAGTGTTCCAGTGTTGTCTGAGAACATATCTAGTGTTCCAGTGTTGTCTGAGAACATATCTAGTGTTCCAGTGTTGTCTGAGAACATATCTAGTGTTCCAGTGTTGTCTGAGAACATATCTAGTGTTCCAGTGTTGTCTGAGAACATATCTAGTGTTCCAGTGTTGTCTGAGAACATATCTAGTGTTCCAGTGTTGTCTGAGAACATATCTAGTGTTCCAGTGTTGTCTGAGAACATATCTAGTGTTCCAGTGTTGTCTGAGAACATATCTAGTGTTCCAGTGTTGTCTGAGAGAACATATCTGGTGTTCCAGTGTTGTCTGAGAACATATCTAGTGTTCCAGTGTTGTCTGAGAACAGTGTTGTCTGAGAATCTAGTGTTCCAGTGTTGTCTGAGAACATATCTAGTGTTCCAGTGTTGTCTGAGAACATATCTAGTGTTCCAGTGTTGTCTGAGAACATATCTAGTGTTCCTGTGTTGTCTGAGAACATATCTAGTGTTCCAGTGTTGTCTGAGGAGAACATATCTAGTGTTCCAGTGTTGTCTGAGAACATATCTAGTGTTCCTGTGTTGTCTGAGAACATATCTAGTGTTCCAGTGTTGTCTGAGAACATATCTAGTGTTCCAGAACATGTTCCAGTGTTGTCTGAGAACATATCTAGTGTTCCAGTGTTGTCTGAGAACATATCTAGTGTTCCTGTGTTGTCTGAGAACATATCTAGTGTTCCAGTGTTGTCTGAGAACATATCTAGTGTTCCAGTGTTGTCTGAGAACATATCTAGTGTTCCAGTGTTGTCTGAGAACATATCTAGTGTTCCTGTGTTGTGTTGTCTGAGAACATATCTAGTGTTCCAGTGTTGTCTGAGAACATATCTAGTGTTCCTGTGTTGTCTGAGAACATATCTAGTTGTTGAGAACATATCTAGTGTTGTCTGAGAACATATCTAGTGTTCCAGTGTTGTCTGAGAACATATCTAGTGTTCCAGTGTTGTCTGAGAACATATCTAGTGTTCCTGTGTTGTCTGAGAACATATCTAGTGTTCCAGTGTTGTCTGAGAACATATCTAGTGTTCCAGTGTTGTCTGAGAACATATCTAGTGTTCCAGTGTTGTCTGAGAACATATCTAGTGTTCCTGTGTTGTCTGAGAACATATCTAGTGTTCCAGTGTTGTCTGAGAACATATCTAGTGTTCCAGTGTTGTCTGAGAACATATCTAGTGTTCCAGTGTTGTCTGAGAACATATCTAGTGTTCCAGTGTTGTCTGAGAACATATCTAGTGTTCCAGTGTTGTCTGAGAACATATCTAGTGTTCCAGTGTTGTCTGAGAACATATCTAGTGTTCCAGTGTTCTCTGAGAACATATCTAGTGTTCCAGTGTTGTCTGAGAACATATCTAACTTTATGTCTCTGTTAAAATCATACTTTATAGGCAAAGTTTTTTAACCTGGTTGTTACAGCCAATCTCGCATGGCAAAAACACGAGAAACTGCCTAAGAAATCTGTTGCCCTTCTGGCAACAGCAGCTAATAAGACAATATGGATAAAAGTGTAAGTGTTCAGTTGTTGCCCAACAAAATTCTGAAATACTCCAGTAATAAGACAGTACCCAGTACAAGTATACCTCTAGGATTAGTCATGACAAATTGTACAACTAACAAAACTAACCCCCGTCTTTGCAATCTTAAAAATATGTACTTACAAAAGAAACCCTCTGAATGGAATGTTCGAGCGTCGGTCGATTGTATCTATTGTCTGATAAACGACGCACTTACAAATCTCATCATTTAAACATCTTTGAAAACAGGTCGACCATCTACTCCAGTGAACAGAAGACTTGATTGTCAACATTTGTGGTCATCATTGTTATATTTACTTCACTGTGTATGAAAGGCCAATATACACGCTATACCAAAGTCAGCAAGTCCATTTCGGGTTTGTGACTATAACATGATTGTACATAGGCGTCGGAACTCAACTGTAACGAACGAGCAGGGTGACTGACATGTTCATGAGACACATGATGAAATTGCCACCTTCTGAGCAAACTAAACGATGTATTATTTACCTACATCAGTTCATTCTAGTAGTAAAGTCAATTCCTGTGTAGTCAGGCTAAAATGACACCCGGGTGTTGACCCCTATCAGATCCGGTCACACGTGGACACTGGCAGTTGATGTGAGAGCGTTGTCATCACCATGAAGATGTTCAGCTTGATCCAAATAATTGTGTATTTATTTTGAATATATTTGACCTGCTGTACACGCATGACACTGTTATTCTATCTACATTCATTCATTCATTCATTCACTTATTCCTTCCTTCCTTCATTATCAGACCTGAAACAAATATATAGAAAGTCTCTGGGTTCCTTTATATCATATTGGTACAGATGTTTTAAGAATTGTTTCTTTTCAGAACCGAAAATGCTCTCTCTCAATATCAGAGTATCAAATAACTAAAAAATATACATCACGTTCAAGATCAAACTCACGCTCTCGAGAATACTGACAGGTATAAATGCTTCGAGTACTAAACACTAAAAACAACTGATATGAAGAGGTCACTAAATACAGCACCATAACTTGTCATTTGAATACCTTATAATTTTCGTTGACAGAATGGTTGTGCCCATTCATTAGGAAAAATACATTCTCAGAAAATGTATGCTAAAATGTAGACTTTTTCTGAAATTGGGGAGACAGTTCCTTTTGCATTCCTTCAAAATACCTTGAATAAATTTTACATATCTAGTGAGTTTTACACACCATTTAGCATTGATTATGCTATTTTCTCACAGTTGCCCACAGGGGTTACTAAAATGGTACTTAGTAGCAGGTATTGGAATTTCAGAAGCCATCGCCTTGTTGTGAGATGGAACTGGCTCTTCCTTCTACTGAGATCGAGAGAATGGATGGTTCTGCTACTTAGACTAATCTTGCTGAAACCAAGACTCACACACGGTTGAAAATCGCTGAAAATCCCAGATTTATTAACATTGAAAGGTTCTGCCTATTCTTGTGAACTAGACATTGTATTGAAAAATCACATTTAGCGAGACAATTGTTTTCTTTTAAATGGGAATAATATTTTTAAAAAGTGCTACAATTCAAGATTGTCACTGATTATACTCAAATTACTTTCCACTTAACACAATAGTTTGACATTTTAACCATAGATATGCATAATTTATAAATAAATAGACGTGTGTTAAATGGAACAGGTCTCAGGTTTTTAATTCACTTCAATAACAGGTTGTCTGATAAAATAATTCATCCTAATGAGCCACATCAGGTTTACCTTTTGCAGAACTTTATATTGTATCTCTGAAAGATAGTGAATGACATGCATTGCTGTAACTGTGATATAACAAATATCTTACTATCACCACATGGAAAACTATTCAAAGACAAATGTCTCTTTCCCTATTTTTATAAAAAAACTAGCACAAAAAGTTAAAAAGTCCTAGCAGTTCACAACAAATCTACACTCTTCAACTAACCCTGTTCTCACTGATGAATACCCTACACTTTCTGCAAAATTATAATTACATCTTTGTCCTCCCGAAGAACATTTATATATGGGCATGTACTTTACATACATCGGTGTCTGAAGTACAGCTGTGTACTTTATACTTACAACATCATTGTACCCTTTAACCAGTGATTGCGGTCTGAGTATTACAATACAAGTAGGTTCGGTCATCCAAATAGTTGCTTGCCCTCGTTCCAGTTCGCCTGAGTCTCAGGCTTAAGGGGGGATTGTGGATGAGAGGGGTGGGAAGACAATGTATACTGTTGTTGTGTCCAACAAACTGTTTATTTACAGGCCACAATAAAAAAACGATTATTTAACATTGTCAACACACAGATTGTGACATTTGGTTGTTTTTCACAAAGCGAACTATTCTTTTGTCCCGAATGGCTAACAAACTACTACTTTTTGGAAACTTTCACGATGAATGTTCCTTTTAGGCTCAGGGTTCAGGGTTCAATAGTAATCGAGGATTTAATAGTAAATGATCCAAGAAACCAAGGGTTCAATGATAGCATAGTCCAAGATATCCAGGGCTTAGTGCAGGGGCTTGTGTCATTCCGTGGGAATTACATGTTAATTGTTGGAACCAAAACTAATCGTAATCACTATTGTGTATGGATTCAGAAAAAAACCATGGTTCCATTTTTTCTATTTGCTCTAAGTGTCATTGTGGGGGGATTGTATATGAGTTCCTAAAATGGCTTGCGACACCATTTCGAGACAAAAGTTAACTATTTTCATAAACTTATCACAACATAGTAATGTAGCAAATCTAATTTCAATTTGGTGGCATAAAATATGAAATAATCATATAAATTAATCAAATATTGTCTTTCCTTCATCGGACACCAACATTGTAAGTATTGGCCTATATGAATGGAAATATTTATTCGATTAATGTATTATCCCATTTCATAATATATACTACCATGACACACTTATGTAGTAAAAGTACCCAGGTAAGGTTATTGTGACTATCATATAGTCATGCACAAGTGTCAAATCAGGCCTACCAGTGCAGTCAGAATTGACACACTGACACTCATGTCTGGGTAATTAAATGACAAATGACATAAAGCCACATCTGCAGGCAATATAAACTGAATGTATGAATTCAGGAGTGACAAATTATATCATAGTGAACAGATAGTTACAAATTAGAGGTGGGGTATGCAAGTGCAAGATATAATGTGTACTAGTATATTTATTGTAACTTTCACAAGGATTTAGCATTGTCAATCAATCCGCCATTAACGTGCAAGAACAGAATATGCTGTTGAAATATAAGCTTCGGAATTATTTGACATACAAACACAAGCATGAATTCTACGCATAAATGTTTTTAATTTGGAATCTAGAAAGTACTTGTACTTTAATGTACTTTCACCAAACCGTACACAGATAGCCCTTGAGTCATACCTAACTTTACCACCAAGATTCATTCAAATTCATCTCTAACTTTTTGAGATATTATTCATGTTCCCCATTTACTTAACATTGGGATTATTTTTTAAAGTACCTCTGTGTACATGTACTTTAACATACACTCTTCCAAAAAAGGAAACGTAAAATAGAATTTTGAAATAATGATCGAACCTGTGTACGCATATGTCAAATCAAGCATGTTTTGAGGGTTGAATATTGTTGTCGGTATGGTTTAGAAGAACATGCGTGAGAGAATGCAACAATAAACGATTTTGAATGTTTTTGTCGATCATGATTGCCATGATGAGCTTGTCTGTTATGGAACACAACCAAAAGCCGTGATTATTGCTTTTCACGTGCAAAGCATGATTACAACCTATGGCCATAAAAGACTCAAATGTATCTTATGCAATACTGATTACAATTATCAGTGGTTCCAAAACTTATGCACTTTCCACGGAAAGCATATTTGATACATAAGCCCCTGCACTAGCTCAGCAATAACATTACCCAAAATGCCCAATGTTCAATAGTAACATGATACCGAGGGTTTAATAGTAGCATGACCCAAAACAAGGACTGGACGGTCCGAAGTCAGTAAACTTTGTCTGAGTTATCCATAGTAGAACATTTGCTGGCAAGCAATGTAAAACCAACATTATTCTGGACTAGAGAAACATGCACACAGACAGACAGACAGACAGACAGACAGACAGACACACACACACACACACACACACACACACACACACTCCCTCTCTCCCTCTATCTCTTACTCTCTCTTTCTCTCTCTCTATCTCTCTGTCTCTCACACACAGACACATAGACACAGTCCAATTATCTTGAATGCGAACTTTTCATCCGACGACATCTTACTCAGTCACAAATACTTTCTCGACAGTTTCACGCTTTGTAAATCTTAATAATTCTTCATCGTATATGAAAGCTGGAATGTTTTCTGCACAATGAAATCCGTGTCGAAGACGGGACTGACGTTATTTTCACTAGAATTGAATACAGGAACAACCAGTTGAAATGTGTTGGCGACATAATGCAAATCCTTTTCACCTCGGTATTGTGTTGTGATTGTGTCCTCAAATGTTTTCACCTTTCCTAACAAGTCATCTTTTCATGTTGATCTAGTCTGTCTCACAGTCCCTGAACCACATTATTTTCCCTACTGCCAAGCCCTCTCTGCAAAGCTAAAGCCCTTAATAAAGCAAGTCTAGATTTCCTCAGGTTCCTCTGAATCTCTGGTCTCCCTAGGGCTCCTTTTCAATATAAATGGGCTTGTTTGTTACTATCAAAATTATATATATTCAGAGACTAAGCATTAGTCTAATGTTGATCCTGTGACATATTTTAATAAAGAAATATGACAAACGTTTCTGTTGAGCAGCGTTGCTCATCACATAGCTATCTCAAATTAATGGTTCGAGCAGGTCATGCTTGAGGTGTTGAGTTACCTTGGCATAAATGTGCTGCTTTTTGGACAGAGCTGTGTCGAATTGGCGTGCCAAAAACGGGTTGGTTATAATTTTGTTTCGTTCCTATTGTGATCCTGCATTTGTCAGAAATCCCCTCGGGGGCGGTGGGGTAGACCAGCGGTTTAAACGTTCGCCCGTCACGCTGAAGACTCGGGTTCGATTTTCCACAAGGGTACGATGTGTGGAGCCCATTTCTCGTGTCCTCCGCCAGTTTACCAGTGCAGTTAACGTCTTCGAATGTAACCCTGGGTTTTCCTCACACGTCCATCTGAAGACACCGTTGTCTTGTTTAAAGCGACGTTGAATATAGAACGCCACAGCAAAAGAATACCCTGTCTTAACTATCCCCAGAAACAAATACCGTTTGGTGTCAAGGGTGAGTGAGTGGGTTGGTGTGGTTTTATGTCGCTTTTAGCAATAATCCAACAATATCATAGGCGGTGGACACCAAACATGGGTTTCAGACAATGTACCCATGTGGGGAATCGAACCGGGTCTTCGGCGTGACGAACGAACGCTTTAAGCACTAGGCTACCCCACCGCCGGTGTAAAGGGAAAAATAGCGGTGAAACTTAGATGAATATGAGTGAGACACCAAGTGTTTGCGAAAACCCAGTCCTCTTTCTCAATCCTGCTTGAAGTAACAGTAGAATAAAATGTGGATGTTATGGCTGTTCCGTGTATTGGCTGGTTATGTGTCATCGTGCTATTGGTGCCATTGGTGCCATTGGTTTGACTGGTCACCATTGACCTCGAAGTCTCATAATGCCCATTGCTGTAGTCCCTTGTTGGGAAGCGTATATAAGTGTTTGTTGGAATTCGTATAGGTCCGTCTGGAACACAGGTCTTCAAATATTTCTGGACTTAAAATACAAGATATCGGCACTATTTACAAGCAGCAAATTGATAAGAAAGCACGTACAATTTTAAAAGACAGCACTCATGTCCTATTTCCTCAATTTGAACTTCTTCCTTCTGGCCGACGACCGCGCACGTCGATATTCAAACCAAACACGTCTCGGCATTCTTTCATCCCATCAAGCATCTGTGTAGTAAACGAATTAATCTAATGTTTGTTAATAATTTTAATATACTTTATGAAATGTTTTCAAATATAAATTTAGTGCTATTGTTACTCAGCATAATTTTAATGTCGACACTATAGCTTTAAGTCTTATATAAGATATATTGTTATGTAGTCATCATTTATCTTTACCCCATATATTGGGCGTTGTTGCCTCAACTATTTTAGTAATATTTAACATATGTATGGGTGTTTTGTGGTCTTATGTATATGTATCTTTTGTTGTATTGTGTGTGTTTTCTATGTCAATGTGCAACCGCGTACAGCAAATTATCTTATCTTATCTTATACTTGAATCCGCCTCACAATTCGCCTGCTTCTATGACGTCATCACTGCACGTTTGTCAGCCAACCTTCAACTACTTCTGTACTGTTATAACATCCCTAGCCTCATTAAAAGTGTCAAAATGTTTTAAGGCAGACATGTGGAAGACGTATTGTGACCAAATGATGCCGGATGCAATTCGCGATTTTCTTTCAGATGAACAGTTCACCTGTCTTTGCATGTATTTCGTTGTGACTTTTGCAGACGAACAACTGGTGTCATAACCATTTAATAACTATTCCCGTGGATAACTATTCATAATCACATGTTAAAGAAATATACGGAGTCATGGAAAATGTTTATCAGATATTTCATTTGGGAAAATGTTTTATTGCTTTCAGTGTCTTGAATTTTATACGTTGATGGTTTAAGTAGTCCAGAATACAGCACGCATCTTATACACCATCAAAGGGCGTGATAAAAACTATTAAGCTTCATGAATGTTCGGTTAATGTTATACTATGTGCAAGTGAGCGTGCCGAGTTTACAGCAGAACACAGCACGGGTATATTTCCCAATATACCGCCTGAACAGATGGAGTCGTAAAAGCGGCGTGATATTACCAAACCTGCTGAGTATTTGACACACTGTCTAAATAAAGTTTTTTTTGCGTAAGATATATTAATTATAACTGTCTAGGACCAATCCTCTGTCCTTGCCCCGACCTAGCTCTTGACGCTTATATATCAGTAATGTTTCAGCTGGTGGTTGATACTCTGAGAACGGCGTCAACTCAATCCTTAATCCGCTTCAGATGACATACTTTCCGGATGACTTAGATTCCCACTGTGCTCACTTTGTCGAGGAATCGAGTCTCGCTAACTAGGTTTTTGTTGCTGATGAGTGTATAAGTACTCGGCGAATTCGGCAAGTTATACAAACACTAGCCATAGTCAAATCCAGAGAGATGTGGGGGCAGGGGTGTGTGTTCTACACTGAAACCTGCAAACACCGGAACCAGTCTAATCCGGCACACTGTCAAAACCGGCATAAGATTTTGGTCCCGCCATTTTACAACGGAAAATGATTGTCACTGTCTAATCCGGCACCCTGTCTAAACCGGCATTTTATTGCAGTCCCGTAGGATGCCGGTTTAGACAGGTTTCACTGTATATGATTAACACAACCAGAAACTGTTCCTCATCATATATACCTCTATTACAAGCAACCTCGTTGTCTCCAATTATTAACCCTACAACAAGCTCCCAAGTTGTTTGTGAGTAATAACCCTGCAACAAGCTCCCAAGTTGTTTGTGAGTAATAACCCTGCAACAAGCTCCCAAGTTGTTTGTGATTAGAAACCCAGCACAAGCTCCCAAGTTGTTTGTGAGAAATATTCACGCAACAAGCTCCCAAGTTGTTTGTGAGAAATAACTCTGCAACAAGCTCCCAAGTTGTTTGTGAGAAATAACCCTGCAACAAGCTCCCAAGTTGTTTGTGAGAAATAACCCTGCAACAAGCTCCCAAGTTGTTTATGAGTAATAACCCTGCAACAAGGTCCCGCGTTGTTTGTGATTAGTAACCCTGCAAAAAGCTTCCAAGTTGTTCTTGATTAGAAACCCTGCAACAAGCTCCCAAGTTGTAAATGATTAGGAGCCCTGCAACAAGGTCCCACGTTGTTTGTGATTAGTAACCCTGCAACAAGGTCCCACGTTGTTTGTGATTAGTAACCCTGCAACAATCTCCCACGTTGTTTGCAATTAGTAATCCTGCAACAAGCTCCCAAGTTATTTGCGATTAGAAACCCCAAAACAAGCTTACAAGTTGTTTGTGATTAGCAACCCTGCAACAAACTCCCACGTTAGTGGTGATTAGTAATCTTGCACAATTCCCCAAGAGGCTATGATTAGTAACCCTGTATCAGACTACCAAGTTGCCTATGGTTACTAATCCTTCAACAGCTTCCAACAAACCCCATACATGTTTATTTAATATTGCTGTGCAACCAGCTCCCCAAGTTGGTTATTATGACTGTCCTAGTTGCGTAACTTCTGTAAACCTGAAACCAGATGTAAGCATGGAAATTCTTGCGTTTTGAATTCACCCTTGCGTGTAAACACACAAAGCACGAGGGAACGTGATATACTGAACGCTCAGAAAGGACGCAAATAAGCGTAAAAGACATTTCACATACGCGTTCTATCATACTTTAAACATAGGCGTTTCTGTGGTATGATGGCTTACATCTTCAAAACATGCCCCTTTCTTCGCATTATATACGGGTATAGAGCGTGAAGTTTTCTTTAAAAGAACAACCTGTTTCACAGACTGATAGGGAGGTAGCCATTGTCAGCTGGGAGGGCACGAGGGATGATGTGAGAGGGTGTGGTTCACGACGGGTTGAACAGGTGATTAGACATAGAATGTGAAATCACTCACGACCAGAGTATTAATGACAGTATGTAAACTCTGGTAAAGGGGCGTGAGGGTATGTTAGCCAACCTTATTTCAGAGAAATGTTCACGAATACGGTTTTGTTGTCAATGTTTCTGTTGTTCACTATTACTCGGTCCTTCTGATTAAATGAAACATATTTAAACTGCCAGGCCTACGTTGCTTGTATACTTATTGTATTGCATTGTATTCGATGTTATGAACTGCACACATATACTCATACATAGATACTATGTGTCTTGCATAGTGTGACTTACAACAGTGTCATGTTTTCTCTTTCAACTTAAAACATGCACACATACAATTCCCCACATGGGTACAATGTCTGAAGCGCATTTCTTGTGTCCCCCGCGTGATATTGCTGAAATATTGTTAAAAGCGACGTAAAAACAGACTCACTCGCTCATACTGCTCAGTAACTTGTAGATGGTCTTTGTGGTCTACAGGTTAGATCTCGGGTACACATTTTACAGACTCAGCCACAGATACAGACACCAAGACACAGACACCTAGACATCTAGACACAGACACAGACACCTAGACACAGACACCGAGACACCAAGACACAGACACCGACACCTAGACACAGACACCGAGAAACCAAGACACAGACACAGACACAGACACAGACACAGTCACCAAGACACAGACACCTAGACATCTAGACTGAAACTGAGACTGAGACTCAGACACAGACACAGACACAGTCACCAAGACACAGACACCGAGACACCAAGACACAGACACAGACACAGACACCTAGACTCAGACTCAGACTCAGACACAGACACAGACACAGACACCAAGACACAGACACCATAGACACAGACACCGAGAAACCAAGACACAGACACCGACACCTAGACACAGACACCGAGAAACCAAGACACCGACACCGACACCTAGACACAGACACCGAGAAACCAAGACACAGACACAGACACCTAGACACAGACACCGAGAAACCAAGACACAGACACAGACACCTCAAGTCAAGTCTTTTACTAGTATTTCTTATGAAGGCATTCGGCCCATATGCGAACATACAAATAATTATTGCATATAAACATATAAACAGGTATAATTTAACACAAGGGCATGATGAAATACAACTATATTTTCCATCAACCAGCAGCTGCCTTAGCTCAAAACTCAATCATAAATATTTACAAAGATTATTTTATAATTCATTTGATGTAGAAGATAGCAATTGATGACATTTATAGATAAACGGATTGTCGTTGTACATCGGTGGTAAATAACAGTTTCTTAGATTATTATAACATTCACATATAAGTATAAAAATGAAATTCATCTTCTATTCCTATATTACATATAGGGAAAATACATTGATAAAAATCATCTCCCAAACACCGTCCCTCATTAACCTTTAATTTTAACATTCTGGCTCTGGTTCTTGTAAGAATATTTCTATGGGTTTTTTTGTTAACAAAGTTAAATATTTTTCTGGCTCTAAAAGGAGTTTATATTGTCTGTACAGCTTATACCTTAAAGTGCCTTCAACTGTACCATTTCGTGTCTGTATATACATGTCAACGCAACATTTTTTAAAATCTGAAGAAACTGGAATTCATTACCGACACCTTGAAATAACCAAACAACCAATTAATCTAAAAACAATAAATTACGCACAGATGAAATATGGTTATCATAACCACAATTATCATAATACATTAACATACGATAAGGTTCTTTTTAATTCTTTGTTGATGCATATTTTCAAGTTTAAGCCAGTATTTTATAGAACGCCATTGTGCATTTATGTACAGTGGGTAACGTCCACATTCACGACAAACAATTACATTTGGTGTTTGAGGACCTACATTTAAAAACTACAGGCAGTTAAATTACATTTTAAATCTTATACAATTTATTATTACCCCACACTTCGGCACCATACAAGAGAATTGGTTGAATTTGAGTATAAATATTTTGAACATTACAGAATAGTCGACATTGTTCAATTTAAATAAGTGCTGTAACACTTCTAGAAGTACCCTTTTACCCCGAGATGATAAACGTGATATACATTTATTGATTTTACAAGAAAAATGCAACGGAATACCTAGATATCTATATGAATCATCTGTTAAAACACGTTGACCTTTATAAAACCATTTCTCATTTCTCGCTAAGGGTCTACCTCTTCTAAAAACAGTTTGAGTTTTCTTTAGGTTAACTGTCAATCCCTATGTGTCTGCATATGATTCTAGAACTGCTGGCTGTCTTTGCAGGCCCGATATAACATCAGAAACTAAAATCACATCATCAGCAAATAATTAACAATAAAGATTCTAGTATATCTGGAAATAGTTGCACACCAACCCTTCCGTGTTGTGTTATTTTAAATGTCAATTCATTTATAAAGAACGAGAAGAGGAGTGGACTTAAAATGCAATCCTATAGAACATTCAAAATAGTCTGTTAAAATGTTATTACTTTTTACACAGGCTTTAACAGAGCTATAAATACGTTTCGGTGCCCTAAGCATCTTTCCACTTAAACCAAAAGACATCCCCATAGTGTTTTACGGTCGATCGAATCAAATGCCTTTCGGAAGTCGACAAAAGCGATATATAACTTCTTTTTCTTCTTCAGTAAAGTGTTTTGAATGATAGTATATAGCGTGAAAATGTGATCTACTGCTGAATACCCGTTTCTAAAACCAGCCTGGGTTTCTGTAAATTTGTATCTAAGAGTTGCCAATTTGTCAATCTTGCATTAAGTATACATGTATAATTTTACAAATGCAAGGATTGTCTTCATTACCCTTTTTAAGAAGAGGGATGATAATTGCCTTTGGCCACTGTATTCTAGGCTCTCTTCATCATTAATTAACATGTTGAATAATTTTCTCAAAAAACGGGATAATGACTGATTCTGAACACGTTAAAATTTCAACCATGATTTCATCATTTCCTGTGGATTAACCATTCTTTAAATGCTGAATTGCAATATGAATTTCTGAATCAGTTATAGGTGATTCAAGAATATATGCAATAAGATCATCAAGTAGTTTGTCATCTTGGACAGATGCATCATTATTAGTGGTCGGTAAGTCTATTCTTTTGAATACATTCGTAAAATGATCCGAACTATTAAGCTGAAGGTTAGAACTTCTGTTGTCACCGCCAGAAATATTCCCCAACTCCTTCCAAAATCTAGAAGAAATATTAACGGTATCTATAAGAATCTTTCTTTTTCGATTCTGGTAATCATACTTTGATATTCGACAAACATTTATATACACTAAACGCCGAAAGAAACGTTAACCTCCTTCCTTAATGACGGAGGCACCTATCTTCAGCTGGCGTTGTGATGCGGGGACGTCCACTTCTTGGTCTGTCTACGGTGATCCCAGTCTGTCTGAAGCCCTGAATCAGTCTTATAACCGTGATACTGTGGCATCCGAAGGCGTTGGCAACAGCATTGTATGTCGAACCCATCTGCACCATCCCAATGGCTCTTTCTCTCTCTTCGGTTGTTAATCGTGGCCTATTTCTCGTACTCGTGTATCCATATCATACATTCTAGGCTCTCTTCATACCCAATACAATCTTTCTACATGTGAAATGGATGAAAATACAGCTTGCATATTGCTGCGTTTTGGCGATTGATATTGCTATGTGTTAACAGACAATTGAAAAATGTTACTTTGCAACCAAAATGTTAACAAAGAAAAGTTGAGATGTTCCTAAACATTTTTTCACAATATCAAAGACACGTTTTACTTGTTTTCACTAGTGCAAATGAGCAGAAAATGTTTTAATTTTACAATTTTACACACTCTACAACAGTTGTTTCTTGTTTTAATAGTTGAAAAGAGGTGACTTTAAATGGTTTATCACTGTCCCAAAGCAGACTTTTATTTCAACCTTTTTGTTGGACCTCAAAGTCACTGTTATTGGTTTATTTCGACATGGACGAATACAGGACAATTTAACTCTTCTGAAAAATATGCATTTCACCTAAATATGAATGCATTTGAGAGTTTTTGTTCGTGATTTGCCTAAAGCTGTGTTGTTAAGCTTTCTTGTAAACTAATACCTTCTAACATACCTTTGATAGTTTTTCAGTAATTCATAAAGGTAGGAGGGCAACGATTCTTTTGGCGTTTAGTGTATTTTGTTTCTCATCTTGCAGTAGGCATACTTACTTTCATATGATTTATGACCTCTAAATGGTCTCAAATGCTATCGTGCTTCTTGCTTAGCTTTTTGTATATATCGAATAATAAAATCCTCTATTAATACCAACTGACCCACGTTTGAAGGATTTTTTCATACATTCAGATGCGGAAAGAACAGCTTTCACAAACATATCTAAACTCTTATTAAGGTTGTAGACAACACCATCAATCATATCCTGTAATGAAGGGCATTAGTTACTGAGGGGGGAAGGGGGATCTGAAGCCATATTATCATTCCACTTGTAAGTAAAGTAGAAGAGAGAGAGAGAGGGAGAGAGAGAGAGAGAGGGAGGGAGAGAGAGAGAGAGAGGGAAGAGAGAGAGAGGGAGGAGAGAGAGAGGAGAGAGAGGGAGAGAGAGAGGCAGAGAGAGGGAGAGAGAGAGAGAGAGAGAGAGGAGGAGAGAGAGAGAGAGAGAGGGAGAGAGAGAGGGAGAGAGAGGAGACACAGACAGAGAGGGAGAGAGGCCACAGACACACACAGCCATACCCTTCTATCTGCTAGACATCATTTTCAAATATACAAGTGCGATTTTATCATCATATGTTTATAAATCAGAATAAACCTGTTCTGATTCCAAGTGTTGGCAATCATGAGAGGGTCTGGTTTTTATCAGCAAAAAGAGTAATGATGAAAAATGGTAATACTATGCATATACAAGTATAGGTCAAAATTCGCCCTGTATCTCACTCGCTGTCTCCCCTCCCTCCCCCATACCTATTTGACTTCATCCCACATTTCCAAACGTTACTCGGGCAGTCTTTAGTTTTATCTTAAAATCGAAGCTCACGACTAGTCTACAGAGACAGATTGTACAATATCTACTCTGCAATCTCGTTGTCTGTTTATCAGTAACCGATACACATTAGGTGACGTACTATATACTTTTAAGAAAATGAAACTATTTATGTTTAATAAGAACCACTTCGTTTGATCGAAGCTATAAAATTTGCAATAAACCACCCGTCAGTAAAGCAAACTGGCAAAGGGCACTTAAGTATATTGGTTAGGCGCCACTGAACATCTTACATAATTGCCATAATTATTACGTTTCTAGAATGACTAGATTCATAAAAAGCTTTTATAGGATCTTGCGATGAAAGTAACGTCAAGCTTATTCGGGCATCAAGGTATGTTAATTAAAGTATATAAGCTTATAAGTAAGAAATCTCTGGTAAAAGCAGAGACGAAAGTACGACTTTAGCATGAGCATGTGTTAATGATGTCACATGAAACAGTGATGGTACCTGGTGGTCGGGAGAAGAAGATGGTATCCTGCCCGACCGGTGGCACCCGTCACATGCAAATACAAATACCAACATATTTTACCTTTCTAAGTAAAACGCTGACAATATATACTGGACAAAAATAGTTAGGGATATATGTAATTTTGAAATTATGAATAATGATCTATTTATTCATTGTTACACTGATAAAATATCAATCATAAAAATACCAATATCCTTAACTTATTTTGTCCAGTATACTTTAATAGGCTAACATATGATACGCACATTACCCAGTGAAGATAACACTGTTATGACGTACATCACCTTAATTTTTTTTAGAGAAAGATTAAAACCCATCACAATGTTGTAATGCAGAATTGGTTAAGCTCCTCACTTCCATAAATGTTTCACTGAAAATGAAACTTTCAAGACTAGCAATTGTGAAACCCAACTGACACTTCAACCCACATGTATTTTATTATTTGTGCTACTTCTCCTGTCGACGAGGGCCAATCATAACAAGCATAACATCATTGATGGATACAACACGGGCGTGAGGAACGTCACGCCCACTGAATTCAATACAAATGACTGACTCTCGTCACTAACAGAGCGAACTCAACCAATAGCACGGGGTTATATTTTCCGAGGATCTGTTTTGTTGTCGAAGGCCCGCCTATCGATAATTACACTTTGGGGTATTTTACTTCAAGTTTGGGGGGCTTGTTTCATACCCGAACTTTCTTGGAGGTGAGCTGGTCTCAATATCCTCCGACGAGCAACCAGATAGTTTCGTTGCGGAAAGGATTACTATTGAAGGAGACTTACATTTCGTTCACAGAAATACTTTCAAGATGCGAGGTAAATATTTGTCTTTCTTTGGGTATTCTCCAATTTACCTTTTACGTTTTAGACGATATTACATTTTTATATGAACTCGCATAAACTTAGATTCCAGTAACAACAGTTTGGAATGCAGGCTGATGTATCGTACATACGGTGCATACACCGAAAGTGATTGTTTCAGATACAATCACTTTTTTGATCTGATAATATATCTTCATCACATTTACTAAAACGTCTTATGAAATATTTCCCACTTACTACAGTAGTCTGCGTTTGAAACTACAATGGTATTGCTAGTCAGCTGCAAGCACGTATGGGGATATAGCGTTAGGTATGTTCTTAGACAAGCTAGATTGTCTTAATGGCAGGTGTTGCCAGGAGAGGTCTACAGGTTCCCTATCCAGTTTCTCCTGTTTTTGCCATGCGAGATTGGCTGTAACCACCAAGTATGATTTCAATAGAGACATACGGTTATATATACTGACGTGCATAACAAAGCACACACCTGTTGTTTTGGGACTATTCCCAATAAAACCATAAATATTTTGCTGGCAATGTTGTAATTGGGTACAATATCTGTGGTGTTTTGGAAGCACTTGTACAATGTTTGTGACAAGGCAGAATCAAAACACTTTTTAAATATTAATGCTGTTTTCAAGAAAATATTTTACCAAAGAATCAGGTGTGTACATCTTTTGAACGTCAGTTTATGTTCTTAGACAAGCTGGAACACAATAGCAAGTGTGCGGTACATGTTGAAATATTTGGCGCGGAGTCTTTGAAATACCTTGTACTAACTTAAGCAAACTGTTGCTGCATTAGGTAGTATGTGAGACATTTACAACTGTCTGTGTCAGATGTGAAGTATATGACATTTCAATATTCACGCTAAAGTACAGTTCCCTATAACGTGTTTTTATCACGCGATATTGGTTATAACTACAGGGTTGAGACTGTTAATATCACGCGATATTGGTTATAACTACAGGGTTGAGACTGTTAATATCACGCGATATTGGTTATAACTACAGGGTTGAGACTGTTAATATCACGCGATATTGGTTATAACTACAGGGTTGAGACTGTTAATATCACGCGATATTGGTTATAACTACAGGGTTGAGACTGTTAATATCACGCGATATTGGTTATAACTACAGGGTTGAGACTGTTAATATCACGCGATATTGGTTATAACTACAGGGTTGAGACTGTTAATATTACGCGATATTGGTTATAACTACAGGGTTGAGACTGTTAATATCACGCGATATTGGTTATAACTACAGGGTTGAGACTGTTAATATTACGCGATATTGGTTATAACTACAGGGTTGAGACTGTTTATATCAAGCGTGAAACCATTGATCGGGTCGGGGTTGTGGTCATTGATCGGTACACTGTCGGTGTACCAGTGAACCAGACTTCAGGTTTTACACATGCTTACCCTGATCGTGAACACCCGGTGTTGTCACTGGCTTTCTGTAATCAATGCATCATATTTTCACAGCTGTTTTCCTTTACACCAAATGGCACTTGTTTCTTAGAATGGTCAGGGCTGGGTTTTCTTTTTCAATGACGTTTTACACTTAATGTAAAATCTTGTATTACATTATTGAGAGACACTCAACAGGAAAATTCCGAACAATTTGATTGGAAATGCTATGGCATTATTGTGATATTAATGTGCATCTATTATGAAATTCACTGTCACATTCGTGTAAAATATGCTTTAAGTGAGGAAAGACCACCTGGGACAAGTTGATAAACTCCTCATTTTAAAAAGAAACTGGATTATTTGCATTTGTTAAGTTCACACGTTACAAAAATATTGTCACTTATGATTAAAGACGTAATCGAGTCGTAGGGTCTATAGAAAACGCGTGAAGACGACACTAGAACAGCTTTTAGGATAATATACATGTGATGAACATTTATTGCATTGTCGTTAACAAAATGTCATATTAATGGAGTTCTAGTAAACGAGGTTTTACTTTATAAGAGTCCAATGTCAAAACAGAGATTTTGCGATTTTCCTTTGAACGCTGAGGCAACAACGAAGGTAATGTATTCCCAGCGCAACAACATCTAGGTACTACCTTATGGGGGTGATGATAAACTTAAACCCTCTGTTAGAAGAGTAACACAACCCAGTTTATTCAACCCAGATCCGCGTGGCTACCTGTCATTATTCCTAGTCAGTTCCCCGTAACCAGAATGGCTCTTGGTGACAGGGTTATAAGATGATAGGTGAGACAAGTTCTATCTACAATCAGTCCGGTAAGGCATAGCTATCGATCGCGTTACGCTAAGAGAACAATCGCCGCTCGCATTGCGCTGGTGAAGCCGACTAGAAGTTGCCCATGCGTAAAACTCCATCCAACAAAACCCCAGTTTCACTATGGTGTAATTTACTGTAATATCGTGTGAAACTAGTCCGCAGGATCATGTTACCTTCGATGCGCCTTGTGGCCTTCCCTCGTCAATTCGTTTCATCTTTTTCTCCATATAGCGTTCAAAGTGACGTATGTTCATTCACAGAAATGTTCTCGGTGTTGTGGTCACATTTAGATAATCCATTATAATTAGTAACTGTGGTACCCATGCCGGGTTCCACATATTTGAGTGGAATTCCAGGCCACTGAATAGAATTACGAATATGTGATATACATTGTGTAACCATTCGTCCACTGGCCAATGGCATTAAATGCTATGGACCTAATCCGTTCTTATCAACTCTCCTCATCTTCTTTCATCGTCACATTCTTCTTTTTCAACATCTTCCTCTTCAACATCTTCTTCTTCACTCTCTTCTTCTCCAACATCTTCCTCTTCAACCTACTCTTCTTCACCCTCTTCTTCAACATCGTCCTTTTCAACCTCGTCTTCTAAGCATCATCTAATTTTTCCCTCATCTAAATTGCTTCTTTTTGTATCGCTTCGTAGTTCACTTCTCTTCTTCTTCTACTTGTTCATCTTTCCCTCTTCTTACTAATATGCAAATACCTAGGACAAGATGACCCTGACTCGTGTTGCTTATAGTGTTTCGCATAACAGACTTCAAGCTGATGCACAAGTACACATGTAGATAATCACAACCCGTATCTAGCTGAGTAGACGTCAATACCACTCCACCTTAACATTCACCATTGGGGACTGGTGATGCGCGGCATACAATCTCGCCCATTTCGTTATCCATGTCTCCTTTTCGTGGCCCCGTTGCTTCGTTATTTCCTCCTGAAGAGTAGTGGACACGACTGACCCATGCAGAGGTGCGTGCCGTCGACACGCCAGAAGCCTGCGATCATGGGTTCGAATCCCGATTCTCCTCCCGTTATGTTTCTGGGTCCGTCAGCACTCGTAATCGTCAGGCTGAGCACTACGGTGATCTCACTACTTTTATACTGCCATACTTCAACATAGGCCTATGATAATCGCAGTGCTGAGATCTCACTACTTTTATACTGCCATACTTCAACATAGACCTATGATAATCGCAGTGCTGAGATCTCACTACTTTTATACTGCCATACTTCAACATAGACCGATGATAATCGCAGTACTGAGATCACTACTTTCATACTGCCATACTTCAACATAGACCGATGATAATCGCAGTGCTGAGATCTCACTACTTTCATACTGCCATACTTCAACATAGACCGATGATAATCGCAGTGCTGAGATCTCACTACTTTTATACTGCCATACTTCAGCATAAACCGATGATAATCGCAGTGCTGAGATCTCACTACTTTTATACTGCCATACTTCAACATAGACCGATGATAATCGCAGTGCTGAGATCTCACTACTTTTATACTGCCATACTTCAACATAGACCGATGATAATCGCAGTGCTGAGATCTCACTACTTTTATACTGCCATACTTCAACATAGACCGATGATAATCGCAGTACGGTGATCTCACTACTTTTATACTGAGATCGCCATCCCATACTTCAACATAGACCGATGATAATCGTGGTACTGAGATCTCACTACTTTTATACTGCCATACTTCAACATAGACCGATGATAATCGCAGTGCTGAGATCTCACTACTTTTATACTGCCATACTTCAACATAGACCGATGATAATCGCAGTGCTGAGATCTCACTACTTTTATACTGCCATACTTCAACATAGACCGATGATAATCGCAGTGCTGAGATCTCCTTTATACTGCCTACTTTGCATGGACCTGCGCGGTACCGAGATCACTACTTTCATCAACATAGACCGATGATAATCGCAGTGCTGAGATCTCACTACTTTTATACTGCCATACTTCAACATAGACCGATGATAATCGCAGTGCTGAGATCTCACTACTTTTATACTGCCATACTTCAACATAGACCGATGATAATCGCAGTGCTGAGATCTACACTACTTTTATACTGCCATACTTCAACATAGACCGATGATTATCGCAGTGCTGAGATCACTTTTGAAACGGACCATGAAATCCCTCAAGGATTCGAGTTCTGAATCGTTAATTGAACTCAATAAATTCGATATTCGTTAATGACAAGTTGATTTACTGTTCATGTGTATTATCCTAGCAGATATTCTAGTATTGTCAGTCCGCTTGTTCCATTACGTTTTGTTTGGTCTCGACAACTCAAATGTGCCTTTAATCAACATTGACATAATATGATGTGAAATTACTAAATGCATAATGTATTAAAATATCCCTGCTCTGCTCATTTTACAAGTGATGAGTACAGATAATTTAAAATAGACCCTTGAACCAAAAACGCCATGATATGCACCAAACCCCATTTATCCGGTCAGTGCGGTTCTCAATGACATTTTCTAGATGAGTGAAGTTTTGGATTGTCTAAACAAATATACATTAAAACGCTTCTTAACTAGACATAGACTTCTCCAATAGCATCAGAAATACCCGTTTCCCAATAAACAGGAACCGGAATGACGAGGTTTTTCTTTATCCTTAACCTATTATGAATTCGCATTGATACCATACACCAGATACCATTCCCACCAATAACACCAGCATAACCTATAAACTAGTCCTTGGTCAAATGCTAGAAAGTGCCTCTCTTTTAGGATCTCTCAGCAGCAGTAAAAGTATTACCCAGTAATAAGTATGACACCACCCACCCTCCATAAATTCTTGTTGAAATGGAACTAGCCACAGGATGTATCAGGTTACTAAAAACAAGCAAGGTGTACCCCACTGTTGAAGCAGTGTCCACATGTTCATAGACCAACTGCATGAGTATTAACTGCATGGTTTAATGGACGGTGACAAGCACTGGTGTTCAACATGGTCAAGATATGAAGTGTGGGTGATAAGCCAGGTGTATCATATTACCTGATTTTGATGCTATCTCTACATTTGGTCTGGGAGTAAAACTTTAGATGTACTTTGATACCCTTCTTAGGTAAATATGGTGGGGTGGGGTGGGATGTTGGGGTTCCTGTGTTAAGAATCGAACCCAGACGCTCGGCGCGATAGTTACCATTTCAATCATAACACATGTTCTATGCTTGAGATTTGTGTGTGTGTGTGTGTGTGTGTGTGTGTGTGTGAGAGAGAGAGAGAGAGAGAGAGAGAGAGAGAGAGAGAGAGAGAGAGAGAGAGAGAGAGAGAGAGAGAGAGAGAGAGAGAGAGAGAGAGAGAGAGAGAGAGAGAGAGAGAGAGTTCAGTTTTACGCCGCACTCGGCAACATTCCAGCTATATGGCGGCGGTCTGTAATTAGTCGAGTCTGGACCAGACAATCGAGTGATCAACAGCATGAGAATCTTTACAGATTTAATGTAAATGATATGCACCTGCTACCACCAAGTTAGCCTCTGTGAATGCGGTACGTACAGTGATAACTATTGTTTTGGTTCCAGGTACGTCCTTCGTCTTCACCGCTGTGGTCGTCAATGCTTTCATGGTGCTGGTCACCGCGACGAACCCTGTGGTCCACATGGGTAAGTAACTTCGTTTACGATCTGTTTAGGAATTGTATGATCTAATTCTAGGTGATGAAACTGCGTGACCAGGTTAAAAAATCCAGGGTAATGGGGTAGCCTAGTGGGTAAAGGGTTCGATTCCCAATATGGTTACGAAGAATGAAATCCATTTCTGATGTCTCTTCCTCCTCCCCGGTGATATTGCTGGAATATTGCTTAAAGCTTAAAACTAAACCTACTGGCCCAATACACAATGTGACTGCGTCCGTAGCACCGGATAAATGGAAACAGTACGTAGATCTGAGCTCGTTTTGTTGAAGTGAACTGGTATTGTTAGGTTGATTTGTGGACAATACACGCAATGAGTGAATGAGTGAATGAGTGAGTGAGTAAGGGCAAACGTAAACACTAAACTACCTAGCAGCCAAACACTAAGCTACTTAACAATCAAAACCAGTTCCTCTGAAAAAATATGATTTTTTTTTTTCAATTTCTTCAGAAAAAAAGAATGACCTTGATGATCTTCTGGAGGACGACTACCTCGTCCCTGTCAAGAAGAATACGTCTAGAACTGCCCGTCAAAGAGAGACGAACTTCTGGATGGGTGTGACAGATGCGCCTTCCCCGTCGCTAACGACTCACAACACCCACGACACACAAGTGTTAGTTGAAGTCGACGACTTCCTACTGGAAACCGAAACTGAGGTTCTATCTCGTGACAAGCGCCAAGCAGGATCTGGCGACTCGGGTTCAGGTACGCGTTGTAGATGCTTGGTCGAACTGACATATGATACACATGTACCTAGTTGGTGAACAGAGAGTGAGTAATTTATTTGAAGTATACGTAACAATAATCTACAGTCGAAATGCATCTTACCAACATGTTCATATCCGGGTGGTTGATAGCACGAACATCAATTTCGAACCAGAGCTTATCATCAGGGCGAAGCTGGGATTGAAACTAGCTATAAACGGTGTTTAAGACATCTTAGGGACTTATCCACGCAAAGTTCAGTTCGGTTCCTTATTTGCTTGCTCCATTTACGGTAACGTCAGCCAAAACCATACTTTCAGATTCCATACTTATCCTACCGGCTTTTAATCACGTAAATATCAGACGCTATACTGAATTTATTCACGTCAAGGTTTTTCAACTAAAACACATGTATATTTTCAAATCAATATCAAGTGGTCTCCTCTCTTTAATACATTATCGAATTATGATGAAGAACATCACTTTGTCTCATAAAAAATATTTAGAATCAATGGCTGTCCCCAATCCTTAATAAACATAAAATTCGTCAATATTCACGAACCCTGAATGTACATATATATAACGTCAACTGCAAGCTGTGGGTGAGTGAGTTGAGTTTTACGCCGCGCTCAGCAATATTCCAGCTATATGGCGGCGGTCTGTAAATAATCGAGTCTGGACCAGACAATCCAGTGATTTGAATTCACAATACATACAGAGGTACTTGATTTACAAAGTTCTGAACAGCAGTCATGCTGACGACAATCTCTTAATCCTTGTAAAATCTGTTTATATTTCCTTTCACAGTTGAAGCTACCATTACAATCGATGAAGAGTTTACTGCTGCTAGCGCCAACCAAGCCAGTCGAACAGCTGCCGTACAGAGCCAGGTAAGTACCTCGTTGTCGTTAAGCACTATCAAATCAAGATTGTTCTGAGTGAGTTTACTTTTACGCCGCACTCAGCAATATTCCAGCTATATGGCGGCGGTCTGTAAATAATCGAGTCTGGATCAGACAATCCAGGGATCAACAGCATTAGTATCGATCTGCGCAATTGCGATACGATGACATGTGTCAACCAAGTCAGCGAGCCAGACCACCCGATCCCGAAAGTCGCCTCTTACGACAAGAATGGGTTACTGAAGATCAATTCTAACCCGGACCTTCACGGGTGTTCACACTTTGTACCCATGTGAGGAATCGAACCGAGGACTTCGGCATGACGAGGGAAGCTTTAACAACTAGGCTACCCCTACGCCCCGTTTCCGAAATAACATGTGTTTCAATATGCATACATACATTCAGCACCATGTCATTCTTTATTTGTAGCTGCAGACCGAGTTTACAAATAATGACCTCAGCGTGGATTCCACCACAGTCAACACTATATCGTAAGTAACGAAACTAAAAAGTGAGTGAGTTGGTTTAAAAATACTGCTTATAACAGTATATCAGTCGTACCAGCTGTTGGGACAAAAGCTGGAAATAATATGCGTCTAACGCATTCTACACTTCAGTGAAACACTTCAGCATGGGACCGGGTTAAATTTGTCTTCACCAGCCCATAGCTTGCCGTAAGAATCGAATAACGAGATCGGGTAGTCAGGCTTCCTGACTTGGTTGACACATGTCATCGTATCCCAGCTGCGTGGACCGATGCTCATGTCATTGATCACTGGATTGTCTCGTCCAGACTCGATTATTTACAGACCGCCTCCATATAGCTGGATTATTGCTGAGTGCAGCGTCAGACAACAAACAACAATATCTTGAGCACGGGTATCGTGCTTATGTTAAACCAAGCACTCATACTATATTAAACCAATGCACGTCATTTGTTTCCTGACGCCAATTATGGACATTACAAATACTCTTTTAGGGATCACCGATTCCATAGATTCCAGACAGGGTTAATTACAGGAAGTTGTGATACGGGTGGAATATTGCGGCAAAACAAAAAAAACTGATATTTATTTGAAATTTTACGGTATGATATACATGGCTTAATAGAACAAAACTAACACAACAGTAGGAAATAATAGAAAGCAGGTATTTCCGTGTTTTCTTTTTCTGTTAATTGATGAAAATAGAAGAAATTAAACAAAAAGTGGATCACAGAATACGCGAAACGAAAAAAGTGAGTTTGGTATGTATAATCTGCTTCCGGCATTGCAGAGAAGCCAGTGGTCTGACCGTGTACCGCTTCTCAGTCACGTTCAGTGGAGCAACTGACAGAACTGGCCTGGCCTACGTCTTGATGTTGCTGCGACGTCTTGGACTGTTTAGCGGCTTCAACATCGTTGAGAACCCTACAGTCCAGAACTCTGCTAACGTTGAAAGTGAGTGTTATCTAAGTGAATAACTGCATACCTGGTATCAGCAATATTATATAATGATTCTCATTATTCTGATGTTCCGGAATTGTAAATTGACACACCTTTCAGCTGATATTCTTCAGATTATAGAAATGTTGTTTTTTTGCCTAGTATTACTCCCGAACTTAAACTGCTAATGTCAGTTATTATTCAAATGAAATGCAGCTAATAAATATTTCGTTTTAAAGAAAGATTTCTGAAATGGATTAATATTTTTTCAGCAAATGCTATATGCTTACTGTGCCCTGCTGATCGCCCTTGCAACAATGGAGAATGTGGGTAGGTCACACAATGACGATATTACTTGTGCAAAGTGTAAAATGCAAAGATATAAATGATTTAATTCAGTAGTCAGTATCCTTCGTGACAAAAGCAGTAAGCAATAAACACTTTATTTATTCATGAAAAAAATAAAATAAAATAAAAATAAACACATTCCTGAGGAAGTGACCGAAGAAAATATTCATTTTCATTTTAAATATTATGTTTACTGAAATAACCTCTATTTTTCTTTTCTTTTTCATAATACAGAGCTCGTAAGTATACACATTTCTTTTTGTAAACTGATAAGAAATGTTCGCAACGTGTAACCGTGGAAGTTAACATATTGTTTATTTAAACTAAGAAAGGTTATGTGTGTAAATAAGTAACTATTATATTTTTTGTTTCTGATGGTCCAAATTGAAATTCCAATGTTTTAACTGTTTCAGTTCATAGTATTATAAAATAATGAATGCAACATCAAGAAACAATTACTTTTCTATTTCAGCGTCAACTGACTCTTCTAGTGGTAAGGCTATTTTCTATACATTGACCGTAGATCATAATTCACTGGTTAGTCACCTTTATGTTAAATTGATATAGTTTACCTGTAACTATGTCTAGATAAGACACAGGTACAGTGTGTGAAGACCATTTCTCGTGTCCACCGCCGTAGTTATATTGGGATATTGCTAAAACGGCGTAAAACTGTACTCATTCACTTTTGATAAGATACAAACGTCCATATTGTATTACAATATCATTTCACTATGAAGGCTTCCTAACCGATTAAAGTGAGAAGAAAGAAGAATAAAAGTCTATTAACGTTTTATATCTTTTCGCCTAATGCAGTGTGGGACATATTATTGAGATACAAACATCTATAAATGTATTTCTTGAAATACAGTTCTATGCAAGGAAAGTAAAACATGTATAACTTGACTATTTTGTTTGTTCTCATCCCTGCAGGACTTTTCCCATTCGGGTTTTCGATGGTTGATAACAGACTACGGCACACAAGATGGGATGTATTCAGTGGAGAATTGTCCATAGAGGATGGCTTCCCATTCTTCGACGGTACTGAAGAGACGTTTTATGTGAGCATAACTTAACTTCTACTGGGTTTGAGGGGGTAGCGTAGTGGTTAAAGCGTTCGCTCGACACGCCAAAGACCAGAGTTCGATTGCCCACATGGGTACAATGTGTGAAGCCAATTTGTCGCATCCCCTGCCGTGATATTGCTGGGATATTGCTAAAAGCGGCGTAAAACTAAACTCACGAAGTCAGCTATTGGCTTTAAGTTCATTTGTATTACATACAGTGGGTGTGGATTTTTAAAGCGTTAGCTCATCATGCCATAGGTCCGGGTTCAGTTCCTACGGGGATACAATGTGTGAAACCCACTTATAGTGTTACTCGCCGTAAACTTGTCGTACTATTCTACACGCGGCGTAAAACTATACTCACTCGCTGAAAACTCGTTAACGTTGTAAATGAATCGACTTGGTAGTTGGAGACAGTGGGAACGGCAATACTTGCTTCTATCATAATCATAATAATATCGGGGATAAAATGTTATGTTTTAAACGAATTGTATGTTTAAGTGAGTCCCAGTTTTCTGTGTTGGTATATGTATGTGGGGCGGTGGGGTAGTCTAGTGGTTAAAGCGTTGGCTCGTCACGCCGAAGACCCGGGTTCGAATCCCCACATGGGTACAATGAGTGAAGCCCATTTCTGGTATCCCCCGCCGTGATGTTGCTGGAATATTGCTAAAAGCGGCGGAAAACCATACTCAGTCAGTCAGTCAGTCAGTTATATGTATGTCGCATCTTGATACAGCTTATCAACATTGATATGTCACAAGTGAGTATACACCAAGATTAAAAGACTCGAAGGTGACGTTTTTTGAATTGCACCTGGGCCCCGATCCATAAAACTTTTGTAGCGCTACGACATTCGTAAGGCTATGATAAACTATAGAGTTACGAAAGGTCGTAAGGTTACGAACGCCTTGTGGTTCGGGACCTAGAAGTAGAAACCTCCTTCAGAATACCAAGTTGGGAGTCTCCATGAATGTTTCCAATTTAAAATTGCAAGACAGAAAGTGGTAAATGGTAGGTCCTTTTCTTCCAAATGGAAACCTTGATGCTTAATAAATGAGAAACTCGTTTTTCTTTGCTAGGTTGGAGACAATGGTGGGGTGAGCTTTGGTCAGCAGTACAATCCCTACATCCTAAGCAGTATGGGACAAGCAGAGGTCAAGTATGTGTGCATTTACTGTGATGACTTCGACATCAGATTCGGTGGAGACGTCTTCTACCACATTTACTTTGCTGGCGGGGAGGGTGGTGAGTGGCAGATCCTTATAGAAATTATTAGCGCAAAACTCGATTTTTTAGCTTAATAATTACCTTTTGTCTGTTATTTATAAGCAGACTTTACTGATTTGTCTTTCGAAAGTATGACGACGGTATTATGCACTTCAGCAGATTTCTTCGTCAACAGACTGGCTTTGACAGAATATGCGCTCCGTCACATTCATGATATAAAAAAGATATTCATGTCACAATCCATTCTAATGATTCTTTGGTTATACTTCTCAAGAAACAAAACATATGATAATTTTTTAACATTCTTATGATAGAGTCAGATATCTGTTGATTATGGGAAGAGTGTTTACTAATGAGAATCTACAGATAATGATCTAACCCACTATCTTTGGTGCGAGTCGATTGATGCCGTTCTGTCTCTCCGTCAGCTGATGAAGTGTTGGACAGAGCCTCAGCGGAAGTCAGAGCCAGAACATCAAGTAGCAGTTTCAGGGCCTCATGGGCGTCCGTGATCACGTGGTACAACGTTCCCGAATTCACAGCTTATAGCGCCACAGCCTCAATTTCGAACGTAAATAATAATTCCGTATTTTTCAATATCAATAAGTATGATTAATATGACATTGTGTTTTGAGAGGTTTACGTACTTCAGCGACGGTAACAGTATTTAGAAGAGGATAGCAAGACTCGCGTTATGACTAATGTTCAAATATGTCAACATGACAATACCGTAGGCATGTTTGCCACACCCATATACAATATATTGGTGTGATGAAGAACCTGCTGTATATTTCCCAAAGCCAAGGTCGATGTTTCGAGCCCCTTTGTCGGCATAGCAAAGGACCCAAAGAGATTAGTCCAGTGAAGTAGAACCTGCTGTATATTTCCCAATGCCAAGGTCGATGTTTCGATCCCCTTCGTTTGCCATAACAAAGGAACCAAAGAGATTAGTCCAGTGAAGTAGAACCTGGTGTATATTTCCCAATCCCAAGGTCGATGTTTCGATCCCATTGGTTTCATAACAAATGACGTTAGTAT
Organism: Haliotis rubra; assembly: GCF_003918875.1. Classification (NCBI taxonomy): domain Eukaryota; kingdom Metazoa; phylum Mollusca; class Gastropoda; order Lepetellida; family Haliotidae; genus Haliotis; species Haliotis rubra. Next base: position 957,632 of record NW_025765037.1, read on the forward strand.
ATTGTACTTGCAGATATCCTGACTTGCACTACTAACACCGACATTCGTCGCTACATAACCCGAAATAAAAACTCATTTCACTTCCCATACACCATAATCATTGTATGTTTCAGCGCAACACCTTTCAGATGGTGATGTTCACAGACGGTCAGGAATCCTACATCATGTATTTCTACAGCGACATTCAAGCCTCCGAGGAATTCCGTCAGCTGGCCGTCCATGGGTATAAAGGCGCTGACCAATTCAGCGACCTTCAATACTCTAGGAAAGAACCTGCAGCCATTGGTGCCGATGAAGTGGCGCAATTTGTGAAACCAGTCATGAGCGAAGTTGTTGGCAACTCTCTAGGTATGTAGACTTTCCTTATGTATGTAGAGGTATGTAGACTAAGTTTTGTCCTAAATATATAGAGTTAAGTGGACTTTCCCTAGGTATGTAGAGTTTCCCTGGGTATGTAGAGGTATATAGGCTTTCCCTGGGTATGTTGGGGCATGTAGACTTTCCCTGGGTATGTAGAGGTATGTAGACTTTCCCTGGGTATGTAGAAGTATGTAGACTAAGTTTTGTCCTGAGTATATAGAGTTAAGTGGACTTTCCCTAGGTATGTAGAGTTTCCCTAGGTATGTAGAGGTATATAGGCTTTCCCTGGGTATGTAGAGGTATGTAGACTTTCCCTGGGTATGTAGACTTTCCCTGGGTATGTAGAGGTATGTAGACTTTCCTTGGGTGTGTAGAGGTATGTAAACTTTCCCTGGGTATGTAGAGGTATGTAAACTTTCCCTGGGTATGTAGACTGTCCCTGGGTATGTAGAGGTATGTAGACTGTCCCTAGGTATGTTGAGGTATGTAGACTTGTCCTAGGTATATAGAGTTATGTAGACTTTCCCTAGGTATGTAGACTTTCCCTAGGTATGTTGACTATCCCTAGGTAAGTAGACTTTCCCTATGTATGTAGGCTTTCCCTAGGAGGTAGACTTTCCCTATGTATGTAGACTTTTCCTATGTATGTAGGCTTTCCCTAGTAGGTAGACTTTCCCTAGGTATGCAGACTTTCCCTATGTATGTAGACTTTCCCAATGGATGTACACTTTCCCTAGGTATGTAGACTTTCCCTAGGTATGCAGACTTTCCCTAGATGTGTAGACTTTCCCTAGGTATGTACACTTTCCCTAGGTATGTAGACACTCCCTAGGTATGTTGACTTTCCCTAGGTATGTTGACTTTCCCTAGGTATGTTGACTATCCCTAGGCATGTAGACTTTCCCTAGGTATGTAGAGGTATGTAGACTTTCCCTAGGTATGTATATTTTCCCCAGGTAGATATTCATGGTGGATACACTAAGAGATAGCATCAAAGGGAAGTTTCATTGAGGCCACTCATTCCGTTCGATACCTCGGTAACTGATATGGTACCGTGGCTCATTCTTTAGAACCAACGATGACGGCTGTTCCACCGTACCTTCCAACACACACACACACACACACACACACACACACACACGCTATTTTTGTTTTGTTTGCCGTTTAACGTCGCACTCAGCAGCATTCCAGCTATATGAAGGCTGTCTGTAAATAATCGAGTCATGTATCAGTCAAGTCTGCGAAGCTGCCAGGCTGATCCCCTCAATCACCTCTTACGCTAGCTCCTACAAGTTAACATATCTTAGACATTAACTTTCCCATTTGTATTTGTCCTTGTACATTTGTAAATGACATTTGATTGTAATGACATTTGATTGTAATGATATTTGATTCTGCAGAACAAACGGGAGTTTGGCTGTTTAAAGTCGGGGAAATAGTGAACGTGAGCCCAGCACGTCTCTGTGTTCAATGGTACCGGGACAATCTTCCGTCTAGATCATTGTTCAGAGCGCGGAGTCGAGCCCTGGGTGTCCAGAATTGCCCATGTCGACGTAACCTTGTAAGGTTTTCGGCGCGATTCCTGCCAGCTCCACCGTACCTTGGCGAGGACGTGTACTGTGTGGAAATGCAGGCGTCTTCTGGGTTCGACACTTTTGTAAGTTCAAAGAAAGTCTGCAATTGGGTAGCTTGCTCTGGCGTGGCTTGTACTCAGTGTTTACAATACTTTAATTTGTCAGTTGGCCAACAGGGCCTGCTGCCGCCAGCAGGCTTTAAAATCTACAGGCCCTGAATGAAATCTGTTAAAGTCAAACCAATAAAAACAAAATAGACTACACTGTACACGGTTTCACACTGTTTCTACAAATCAGTTAGCAAAGTCTATGACGCAGAGACACGTTTGTATTTGTTAAAGACTGGTGTCGACGCTCCTATGACACTCCTGAAATACCAGGAAGTGAAACTGTAAGTTATCGTAACATGATGGATCATGGGTGATTCCCGAACGTTAGTAAAGAAAACAAAAACAAGGGAAAGATTCGAGTTGAAAAAAAGACAGATAATTTACTGAAGGTCACAAGGGCATGCAGATAAATGAAACTGCCGGCCCGATAGAATAACAACCGGCGCTGGGCCTCCTGGCCGGCGATTATTTCCAACGCTGGTTGTACTATTACCAACGTGGTTACAGTGTATGATGCCAATTTCCATGTCGTAATGCCGACAGATATTTTTTTTGCTTTTTAACTGAACCGAGAGAATTAACGCCACTTAGGCAAATACTTTAGTTATATCACCACAATACGTTAATGCATGGTCCAAATTTACGCAAAATCGGTGACACTGGGATCGACCGGGAGGTCCTGAGACAATAAACCCCTCAGTGAATTATATACCATCAGATCAATTCCTGCCTTGAAACGGCAGGGGCAGTTGGGTAGCCTTGTGGATAAAGCGTTCGCTCGTCACGCCGAAGACCCGGGTTCGATTCCCCACATGGGTAGAATGTGTGAAGCCCATTTATGGTGTCCCCCGCCGTGATATTGCTGGAACATTGCTAAAAGTGGCGTAAAACTATACTCCCTTAAACCGCAGACCATTCAATTTTGTTTACATGCATATTCAAGTGCCTTCTTACCTTCGAATTAGAAAATGATATGCGTGTTTCGTATTTTGACCTTAACAGTACCTGAAAACCTAAAACGGAACTGGTTAATGTATGAATTCAGCTTTCATAGAAGAAAATGCTATGAATATGTTTTAACGTGTTCAAAGACTATAAACTCTATTTTCTTCCGTATCCATTAGGAATGTTGCTACAACAGAAGAGGAAATTTCATCAACAACCTCCCTGATGCAGGAACCTACAACCGCTTCAGCAAGAGCCTTGCCCCATTCCTGCATCAGGCCGAAGATGCGAACCCCAAGGACTGGTGCTGTAGACAGTCAAATCTGTGTTATCTGTATGAACGTGTCCGACCAAAGTCGAGGTGTTACTTCAACGTTTGGCGAGCTATCCTCCGTAAGAACATATAGAGTTACATCCGAGTAATGAAAGGTGTCTGTAGATATTTCTTCAACCTGAAACAACAATTATACACTTTCTCTTGTAACTTTGACAATGTTTACATATGTTACACATTTGATGCCCATACACTGCTAATCAATACAAGCCTTGCTTCCGTGCTGAACGTGATGTATGGTTAAATGGATGCACAACACCGAAAATATATTGATATACATGTTTTTTTCTCAACCTAAACTTGAAATTGAATGTTGCATGGACATGGATTTATTTTATTTTATCCATCATATGTTATTTCCATATAAAGTAAACAACTTAGCATTTGCTCCAGCCTACTGTCTAGGAGCGTCAGTTGTCATGAATTCATATGACGTCACCCGTATTAATGATGACGTCATTGCATAGTGTGTCTCGTGGTTGTTTGAATACACGCAGAAGGGATTTACTGTCGATTGTTACTGATAACTATGTGTCCACTGTCGAGTTTTCATACATGTTGTAACTGATTATACTATATCTAATTTAACCTTACGCTAATAGTTACAAATGCACTTCACATCATGAACTGTCAAATATAAAACAAGATGTCCCTTTTGTACAGAGATGCCTCGCCACGGGATTAACTGGAAATGTTGAATGAGACTTAATCGGTTCATATTAATATTTTCTTGTTTATCCAGGTTTTATTTTCGGGGATCCCCACTTTATGACACTGGACGGCAAGGTGTTTACCTACAACGGACTAGGAGAGTACAAGCTAGTTGAAATTGAACCAGCAGATAAAAGCTTCACTTTCAAACTACAGTGCAGAACTGCACAGGCTGTTTCAAGCACAGGACAGAAGGTCGGGGCCAGTTTGTTCGTTGCCTTCGCCGCGGAGCAGAAAAGTGACACTTTAGGAACAGGGAAGATTCACGTTGGCCTCAACAAAGACAAGACAAGTAGGTCTTTGATCTGTCTCAATGGGGTTTGCTTCATAGACGTTAGTTATTGTTGCAAAAGCATAAATCTTCAGTGTTTCCAGGAACTGATTAAAGGCAGTCCCAATCCATGTCTTCTCAGATAATGTATGTTCAGAGCAACGATATCTGAAGGATATTCTTATACAGCAGCTTCCTCATGAAATAGCATTCCCCTTGACAATACGATAATGTTCAAAATGATCATGTTTCAGAAATACAGCAGCTTCATAATGAAATAGCATTCCCATTGACAATACGATCATAATGATCAAAATGATCATGTTTCAGAAATACAGCAGCTTCATAATGAAATAGCATTCCCCTTGACAATACGATCATCATGATCAAAATGATCATGTTTTAGAAATACAGCAGCTTCCTAATGAAATAGCATTCCCCTTGACAATACGATCATAATGATCAAAAGGATCATGTTTCAGAAATACAGCAGCTTCATAATGATAATGAAATAGCATTAGCATTCCCTTTGACAATACGATCATAATGATCAAAATGATCATGTTGCAGAAATACAGCAGCTTCCTAATGGAATAGCATTCCCCTTGACAATACGATCATAATGATCAAAATGATCATGTTTCAGAAATACAGCAGCTTCCTAATGGAATAGCATTCCCCTTGACAATACGATCATAATGATCAAAATGATCATGTTTCAGAAATGGAGATCTATATCGATGGAATAGATGTGAGCAGACAGTACTACGAAGAGGCCAACTTCAAGAGATCATCACCACACCTTATCGCTTCAAAATTAAACGACACCAAGGCTGAATTTTCGTTCCCTAACATAGGTAAGGGTAGATGTTTTCTGTCTACGGCCCAATGACATTTTGTTGTCCCAACTGAGCACATTGTTCATTGCAAAGTATGTCACGACTAGACAACCATGATGGCAGACATGTATTTAGCCATGGGTACATTTTTATCTGGTTTTGTTTTCGTGAGTATTTTGCATGACCCAGTCACAAAACCTTTATACATATGTGAAGCTGATAATCATGAAAGTCGCTTAATGAATATGTACAATATACCAGGGGTAGGTAATCATTGGAAAGTTCATGATGGTCAAAAGCAAAATCTCAAAATCTCAAAATTGTATGCTCTGATACTTCCTGGTGAACAATTGTTGATGAAGTTATTCAAATGATGGTGAGGTTATGTTGACGTAACTGTTCCTGAAGTTACGTCAAGGATGATGAAGTTATGGAACGTGACCCACTTGAATGACGACCTGGCGTTCTTTTTAGAGATCGTCGTGACCATCACTATCATATCAGGGACGCTGTCACAGGCGACAGTTCTGCAGGAAAGGTACAGAGGCATACCCAAGGGTCTCCTTGGCAATTACAATGGTAATGATACGGATGACTTTAAGTCCCCTGATGGAACAATGTATTCAGCTACGTCAACAGATGATGAACTCTACCCATTCGGCCAGTCATGTAAGTACCCATTGCTTTAACACAGGATTCACAAGTCGGCCCCTTTGGTATTCTAGTGAGCCAGAAATGGTTTGAAGAACATACCTAATGTTTTACCCATATTTTTTTCCGGCTTCCGAAAACCAGTTGATCCACTTCTGACTTGTATCTTAACGGGACTTCATTTAGCACTTTGTCCATTTTTTGTATTTCAGGGGCCATAACTACTCTGGACGAATCTGTTCTTTTTTACAAGCCAGGACAGACAATAGATACCTTTACAGATAGCACATATACTCCATTGTTTGACAAGAACATAACGAATGCTGATCGAGAAGCTGGGAGCGCTAAATGTGGAGGCGACGACAAAAAACAGTGTATTTTTGACTACGCAGTCACCAAGAACGAAGCTCTCGCAAATGCTGCAACAGCTCAACTTGAAGAGGCTAGGAGTGCTACTGAAAATCTAGGTAATGCAAGGAACACCTTTAGCTTGACAGATTTAGGTTAATTTCGTTATAGCCAATATTCTGCTATATAAGCCTTGTCAGAACCAAGATTTTATTACATCAGGTTTGTTGTGACCAAGTAAAATATCTATTTTTATATATTGTCTAATTTTCTCTACATCTTTAATGTTTACTTACAGCAAACCGAAATCCTACAATTTCTGGAACAACTCAGGTCGATGTTGAACTTGGCAAAAGCGTAAATTTAAAATTCAACGCCTCCGACGAGGATAGTGACGCTATTACCTACATTTCCGTCAACGAAGCGACTGGTTTCAAGTTGAACGTAGACACCGGTAATGCCACGTTTACCCCGACTGGAAGTGACCCAGTTTCTATCAGGTAACAGTTTTCTATTGGATTGTTCGAATCGTGGACCATGTGTCACAATATGTATCAAGTATATTTCTTTGAAAATGTCAAACATTACAAGCTATTATTGTAATTAACGATTTTGTTACCCAGTTTGTAAAACACTTCTAAACATATTACTTATTCTTACACTTTAGTACGCAGCTGGCTTTCCGGTTTTTCAAACTTTTTGGAAAGACTTTATAAAAACGCCTCCAAAGAGTGGCATTGGCACTTTCTGCTTTTTCGATAAAAGAAGTTTTTCTCTTCATTATTTCCATCTGATCTATACAAAAAATATACTAACATAAAGTTATTTTTGTAAAGGACACCCCAATACGAATTCGAATCGTTAGCAAATCTATCTGGTGCCAGATTAGTTGTGTAATGTAATCAATTATGACTATAATGCGAGCTCAGTAGATAAGTCAGTAATCAACAGTGACGATCAAACACTGTAAAGAGAAAGCTTTAGTAGCCCCAGCACATAATATGATGCTAATAATAATCATGATCGTGCCCGGGTTCTCCACGTGGAGGACAGCCCTTCTGACTACCTGGGTAATGCAGAAGGCTGCAGTGTTGGGGAGCCTTCATATTCTCCGGAAAGTTCTTGGTGGGTTCGACCAGGCAGCGCTTCCTGGGAGAAGTCCCATTCGTTGTCTGGGCTGCGTGTAGAGGGGGCACGGGGCCTGAGCTGATGATGAGCCTTACCAGCCTGACTGTACCAGGATCACTCGAACCCTCTCTGCTGCATACTATTTTCATTCTGTAAAACATAATTCATAAAGCGTCTGTTACCACGCACTTGTGCATGCCCAAGGCGCTAATGCAGTATAACCCCGGATAACCCAAGCTGCCTATGAGGTTCAAGCAGGTTAACAGTCATATAACTTATCCCAACGGGTACCCATTCACTGCTAGGTGAACAGAGGCAATTTATGAATAGACTCGCAATGTTCATCGTTGTTGGGCAGGATTGAGGTCCCAGAAACTCTCAGGAGTCAAGCTGCCAAACACGGTCACCCATCCAAGGACTGTCCCCGACCAACGTTGCTTAATTTCAACTGATTTGTAACCTGGGCGCTCTATGCACAGGACCACACACCACCACATGATAAATGCCACTTGAACTGTTTCTAATTTTTCAGCGTTGCTGCCCAGGACACGAAGAGCGCCCAATCTCCTGCAATTGATGTTCAGGTGCGCTTGTGTAAAGGCTGCGGTGCTAATGGCCAGTGCGACTACGCAACCCCTGAAACACGTCCAACATCTCAGAACGCTACCCTTTTCCAAGTGGCATCGTGTAAATGCAACACCGGTTATTCTGGTAAGACACCTTTGATATTACCATGTGTTGATGTTTGACGCCCCAATATAGTAGCTGTATGAAAGTGGTAAATAATTAAAACAACCCAGTGAAAAACGTCATGGGTATACTACCGCACATATGCCATGTGTCATCAAGAACGTAAGCGAGCATGACATTTCAAACCGAACTATGATCAGTATGGCTTGCTGAAGGTCATTAGATAACATTTCTGACATGCATACACTTTGAGTTTTCCATATACTGATTGGTCCGTCAGAGGTCATGAACCAGTATGCTTAGGACATTTTGTTTGCTCAATGCTTAATAGTCGTATACTAAAATATATTGGATTTCATTCATAACAAATATATCACCAGCTTGTATTGAACAGTTTGTGGAAACTTAACTGCTTATGCGTATGTGTTGACGCGCTATATATCACACATTATGACTACAATCACAACTACCCGTGAAGATCCGGGTTAGAATTGATCTTCAGTAACCTTTGCTTGTAGTAAGAGGCGACTAATGGGATCAGGTGGTCAGACTCGCTGACTTGGTTGACACATGTCATCGTATCCCAATTGCGTAGATCGATGCTCATGCTGTTAATCACTGGATTGTCTGACTCGATTATTTACAGACTGCCACCATATAGCTGGAATATTGCTGAGTGAGGCGTTAAACTAAACTCACTCACAATCACAACCTGATAGGTGAAGCACCAACCCCATTATATAACACCGCCCCCTGGTAGGTGAAGCACCAACCCCAGTATATAACACCGCCCCCTGGTAGGTGAAGCACCAACCCCAGTATATAACACCGCCCCCTAGTAGGTGAAACACCAACCCCAGTATATAACACCGCCCCCTGGTAGGTGAAACACCAACCCCAGTATATAACACCGCCCCTGGTAGGTGAAACACCAACCCCAGTATATAACACCGCCCCCTGGTAGGTGAAGCACCAACCCCAGTATATAACACCGCCCCCTGGTAGGTGAAACACCAACCCCAGTATATAACACCGCCCCCTGGTAGGTGAAACACCAACCCCAGTATATAACACCGCCCCCTAGTAGGTGAAGCACCAACCCCAGTATATAACACCGCCCCTGGTAGGTGAAACACCAACCCCAGTATATAACACCGCCCCTGGTAGGTGAAGCACCAACCCCAGTATATAACACCGCCCCCTAGTAGGTGAAGCACCAACCCCAGTATATAACACCGCCCCCTGGTAGGTGAAGCACCAACCCCAGTATATAACACCACCCCCTGGTAGGTGAAGCACCAACCCCAGTATATAACACCGCCCCCTGGTAGGTGAAGCACCAACCCCAGTATATAACACCGCCTCCCTGGTAGGTGAAGCACCAACCCCAGTATATAACACCGCCCCCTGGTAGGTGAAGCACCAACCCCAGTATATAACACCGCCCCTGGTAGGTGAAGCACCAACCTCAGTATATAACACCGCCCCCTGGTAGGTGAAGCACCAACCCCAGTATATAACACCGCCCCAGTACGATATGCTATAATGCCATTATGACAGAAACATCAATGAAACTTGTATCAGGTATAATATATAGAAACACGACATCAGACTTGTCCAATTACATGAAGGCCAAGCCATGAACGTTCTGCTCATGTTGTTTTATGTCAGTTCTTTCAAAATAGTCATCATTGTGAATGAACTACGAAACTTTCATGATAAATAATTATTGCGAGTAAATGAACTGCAAAAGATGATCATTGGTATCGATTAAAGATGAACCACCTTGGAACTGAGATATGGATGATTACCGTTGTTTTCAGGTGCTAACTGCAGTGATGACAAGAACGGTTGCATTACCCCTAACCCATGTGGCCTGTTACGCACATGCACTGATGTCAACGCCACAGAAGAAGTGAGAACTGGTCAAGCTTTCATATGCTCTGAGTGTCCAAAAGGATACAGCGCACAGGACCCTTCCCAGAATGCAGAATGTAAAAGTAAGCATCCTCTGCTTGTCGTGGTTCATTGTAGAGTGTAAAACTAAACATCCTCTGCTTGTCGTGGTTCATTGTAGAATGTAAAAGTAAGCATCCTCTGCTTGTCGTGGTTCATTGTAGAGTGTAAAAGTAAGCATCCTCTGCTTGTCGTGGTTCATTGTAGAATGTAAAAGTAAGCATCCTCTGCTTGTCGTGGTTCATTGTAGAGTGTAAAAGTAAGCATCCTCTGCTTGTCGTGGTTCATTGTAGAATGTAAAACTAAGCATCTCTGCTTGTCGTGTTCATTGTAGAATGTAAAAGTAAGCATTCTCTGCTTGTCGGTTCATTGTAGAGTGTAAAAGTAAGCATCCTCTGCTTGTCGTGGTTCATTGTAGAGTGTAAAAGTAAGCATCCTCTGCTTGTCGTGGTTCATTGTAGAATGTAAAAGTAAGCATTCTCTGCTTGTCGTGGTTCATTGTAGAGTGTGAAAGTAAGCATCCTCTGCTTGTCGTGGTTCATTGTAGAGTGTGAAAGTAAGCATCCTCTGCTTGTCGTGGTTCATTGTAGAGTGTAAAAGTAAGCATCCTCTGCTTGTCGTGGTTCATTGTAGAGTGTGTCGTGGTTCATTGTAGAGTGGAAAGTAAGCATCCTCTGCTTGTCGTGGTTCATTGTAGAGTGTGAAAGTAAGCATCCTCTGCTTGTCGTGGTTCATTGTAGAATGTAAAAGTAAGCATCCTCTGCTTGTCGTGGTTCATTGTAGAGTGTAAAAGTAAGCATCCTCTGCTTGTCGTGGTTCATTGTAGAGTGTGAAAGTAAGCATCCTCTGCTTGTCGTGGTTCATTGTAGAGTGTGAAAGTAAATCCTCTGCTTGTCGTGGTTCATTGTAAATGTAAGCATCCTCTGCTTGTCGTGGTTCATTGTAGAGTGTAAAAGTAAGCATCCTCTGCTTGTCGTGGTTCATTGTAGAGTGTGAAAGTAAGCATCCTCTGCTTGTCGTGGTTCATTGTAGAGTGTGAAAGTAAGCATCCTCTGCTTGTCGTGGTTCATTGTAGAATGTAAAAGTAAGCATCCTCTGCTTGTCGTGGTTCATTGTAGAGTGTAAAAGTAAGCATCCTCTGCTTGTCGTGGTTCATTGTAGAGTGTGAAAGTAAGCATCCTCTGCTTGTCGTGGTTCATTGTAGAGTGTGAAAGTAAGCATCCTCTGCTTGTCGTGATTCATTGTAGAGTGTAAAAGTAAGCATCCTCTGCTTGTCGTGGTTCATTGTAGAGTGTGAAAGTAAGGATCCTCTGCTTGTCGTGGTTCATTGTAGAGTGTGAAAGTAAGCATCCTCTGCTTGTCGTGGTTCATTGTAGAATGTAAAAGTAAGCATCCTCTACTTGTCGTGGTTCATTGTAGAATGTAAAAGTAAGCATCCTCTGCTTGTCGTGGTTCATTGTAGAGTGTAAAAGTAAGCATCCTCTGCTTGTCGTGGTTCATTGTAGAGTGTAAAAGTAAGCATCCTCTGCTTGTCGTGGTTCATTGTAGAGTGTAAAAGTAAGCATCCTCTGCTTGTCGTAGTTCATTGTAGAGTGTAAAAGTAAGCATCCTCTGCTTGTCGTGGTTCATTGTAGAGTGTAAAAGTAAGCATTCTCTGCTTGACGTGGTTCATTGTAGAATGTAAAAGTAAGCATCCTCTGCTTGTCTTGGTTCATTGTAGAATGTAAAAGTAAGCATCCTCTGCTTGTCGTGGTTCATTGTAGAATGTAACAGTAAGCATCCTCTGCTTGTCGTGGTTCATTGTAGAATGTAAAAGTAAGCATCCTCTGCTTGTCGTGGTTCATTGTAGAATGTAAAAGTAAGCATCCTCTCTGCAGCAAAATGCTATAAATTAGATTTTAGGTATTTGAACATTTTGCCGTTTATATTAGCGTTTAACAAATATGACTTCAAATTTGAATGGTTGAACATGCCAGATGATCTAGTTGAAAATTATGAAGACACGTTAAACTTTAATATTGTGGTCAATGACTCTTTTGAGAACATAAAACATGTAACACCCTCATCTTCAGAAAATTCTTAAGAGCATGATACTTTACCATATCAGCACTCTCAAGAATGGCTTAAATATTGAAGCATGAACTTCATACTTAATCCAAATATGTGAAATGTGATTGTTGTTGGCGTAATATCAATTATTATTTTCACAAGCCTTTTCAAGAATGAACATATATGAGGCCAAACTGTATGACATGTTATGATTTTAATTTCAACATGTCGTATGCTTACAGATATCAACGAATGCCAGACTAACAACGGAAACTGCACAGCTAACTCCAAATGCGTCGATTCCATTGGTTCTTTTACGTGCATGTGTGAAAAGGGCTTCAGAAAAGACAGCAACAGTCTGTGTATCGGTGAGTGAAGATTTATACCGTGCACGTTGTGACAAGATTCATATTCCATAGATATAACACAGACAAGAAAATGCAAAGAAGCTGCACCAAAACTAATATTTATATTATAGCACAGTCAGTTCTTTTTAATGGGGAGTAAATGTTCTTATTGTCCATTCGTGTGGGTATTGTTATGATTATATTCTCCCCTCATAAAGATGCTTGTAAAGATGCAGTCCTTCACTAAGTGTCAACCCGTAAAGATCCGGGTTAGAATTGATCTTCAGTAACTCATGTTTGTCGTAAGAGGCGACTAACGGGATCGGGTGGTCAGGCTCGCTGACTTGGTTGACACATGTCATCGGTTCCCAATTGCCTAGATCGATGCTCATGCTGTTGATCACTGGATTGTCTGATCCAGACTCAATTATTTACAAAGCGCCGTCATATAGCTGTAATATTGCTGAGTGTGGCGCAAAACTAAACTCACTCACTCACGATCACTTTTTCGTCTAATCAATATTTTCTTGCAGATATTGATGAGTGTGACGAAAGCAGTCACGACTGTCAACAAACCTGCAACAACACCGCTGGCGGCTGGACCTGCGGCTGTTACACCGGCTACACCCTCAATGCTGATAATAAAACGTGTGGTGGATGTAAGTGTGGACATAAAGAGTATGATATAATTAGCGAACTGGTAGAGTTGAAAGTATTGTCTTACTTTCGATACACTGTATTTGTTTTGTTTCTTTGTTGTTTTACGCCGCACTCAGCAATATTCCAGCTATATGACGGCGGTCTGTCAATAACCGAGTATGGACCAGCCAGTCCAATGATCGACAACATGAGCATCGATCTAAGGAAATTGGGGTACAATGACATGTCAGAGCGTCTTACCACCCGATCCCAGTTGCTTCTTAAGACAAACATGGGTTGGTGAAGACCAATTCTAACCCGGATCTTCACGGGTTGGAAACACTGTAGTAGGAGCTTGTGGAAGACATATATGTGCCAGTTGTCAGCAAGATATCGGTGCCACTTGTATTGCTGTCTGTTCATGCGTACAATGGTCTACATGACATGTGGCAGTTGTATCATTGTATCGTCATGTGTAGGATGGTCTACCTGGTATTTGTAGCACTTGTATCATTGTATCGTCATGTGTAGGATGGTCTTCCTGTTACTTGTGGCACTTGTATCATTGTATCGTCATGTGTAGGATGGTCTTCCTGTTACTTGTGGCAGTTGTATCATTGTATCGTCATGTGTAGGATGGTCTACCTGGTATTTGTAGCACTTGTATCATTGTATCGTCATGTGTAGGATGGTCTTCCTGTTACTTGTGGCAGTTGTATCATTGTATCGTCATGTGTAGGATGGTCTACCTGGTATTTGTAGAACTTGTATTATTGTATCGTCATGTGTAGGATGGTCCACCTGTTATTTGTAGCACTTGTATCATTGTATCGTCATGTGTAGGATGGTCTACCTGTTACTTGTAGCACTTGTATCATTGTATCGTCATGTGTAAGATGGTCTACCTGTTACTTGTGGCAGTTGTATCATTGTATCGTCATGTGTAGGATGGTCTACCTGGTATTTGTAGCACTTGTATCATTGTATCGTCATGTGTAGGATGGTCTACCTGGTATTTGTAGCACTTGTATTATTGTATCGTCATGTGTAGGATGGTCTTCCTGTTACTTGTAGAACTTGTATCATTGTATCGTCATGTGTAGGATGGTCTACCTGGTATTTGTAGCACTTGTATTATTGTATCGTCATGTGTAGGATGGTCTACCTGGTATTTGTAGCACTTGTATTATTGTATCGTCATGTGTAGGATGGTCTACCTGGTATTTGTAGAACTTGTATCATTGTATCGTCATGAGTAGGATGGTCAACCTGGTATTTGTAGAACTTGTATTATTGTATCGCCATGTGTAGGATGGTCTACCTGGTATTTGTAGCACTTGTATTATTGTATCGTCATGTGTAGGATGGTCTACCTGGTATTTGTAGCACTTGTATTATTGTATCGTCATGTGTAGGATGGTCTACCTGGTATTTGTAGAACTTGTATCATTGTATCGTCATGTGTAGGATGGTCTACCTGGTATTTGTAGCACTTGTATTATTGTATCGTCATGTGTAGGATGGTCTACCTGTTACGTGTGGCAGTTGTATCATTGTATCGTCATGTGTAGGGTGGTCTACCTGTTACTTGTAGCACTTGTATCATTGTATCGTCATGTGTAGGATGGTCTACCTGTTACTTGTAGCACTTGTATCATTGTATCGTCATGTGTAGGGTGGTCTACCTGTTACTTGCAGCACTTGTATCATTGTATCGTCATGTGTAGGGTGGTCTACCTGTTACTTGTGGCACTTGTATCATTGTATCGTCATGTGTAGGGTGGTCTACCTGTTACTTGTAGCACTTGTATCATTGTATCGTCATGTGTAGGATGGTCTACCTGTTACTTGTAGCACTTGTATCATTGTATCGTCATGTGTAGGATGGTCTACCTGTTACTTGTAGCACTTGTATCATTGTATCGTCATGTGTAAGATAGCCTACCTGGTATTTGTACCCGTTGTAACACTCTTTAAGTCATGTGTATGATGACCAAGCTGATATTTAAACCTGCATCTACCCCTACAACAGTAAATTAATATGGACTGTATATGAAAATAATATGACATTATTCCACCCACTTACGTTCGCCTCTGTGTCAGATATTTAGTGCATGTTTACATGCTTATAACAATATGCTCTTTCAGCGCCACTTGCATGTGCGTCCCTTGGGTGTGAACATTTCTGTGATAACGGCACCTGTAAGTGTAGAGCAGGCTACTCCTTGCACTCAAATGGAACATCCTGCATAGGTAAGAACTAAAAATGTTTAAAAAATTTCTGTTCCCGAAAGTGTTCAAAACATTAATTATGTCTTCAGCCTTTAAGACCACTTCCAAACTTATTTCATTCGATTTTTTATTAAAATCAACAACAAACCGTTAAAAATCTTACACTGAAAAAATGTGACGAGTGCCCATTTTTTTCATTTTGAAGCTCTGACGAAAGAAATTTCTTCAACCGAATGTCTACCTTCCACAGCAAAAGTAGATGCACAGTGTCCAATGCACGTTGAAATATGTTTTTTCTCCAGATATCAATGAGTGCAACAACAATCTGTGCTCCCAAAACTGTAACAACACCGATGGCAGCTATGTTTGCTCATGTAATTCCGGCTTCAAACTGTCAACAGACAAGCAGTCCTGCCTGAGTGAGTAACATGCTACATATATACCATTCATAAAAGAGTAGGGGATATTCCATTTTGCGAGCATACCACTAGCCAATGGCAATGCATAAGAGAAAAAGTAATATATTTCCATACAGGTGAAACATTTCTAAAAGAATGGAATAAATTGTCACATTTTCCCTTAATTTCTCTTCATCATCTGTTTCTTCCTTGGCTTCATCATTTGCATTTTATCAGTCTTGTAAATCCAAGTGGTATATTTTATATAGATTTTTGTAAAGTTCACATTTGTAAATGCGACTAAGTTTCATTTCCATCCATAAGAAGTCTCATCTGATTCGAATGTACAATTCCGAATATACCATGAGCATGTGTTGAGGAATCACAATCAAATAGGGATGACACCAGGTGCTCGCGAAATCCACTATTGGCTACGTGTTTTGAAGTGTTGGTCGTGGTGTAGAAAATATCTGATTTACCTGACATTTCTTTCAGAATGTGGTTTTCCGAAGTATGGTGTAGAATGTCAGTCAACGTGCGAATGTCAAGGTCGGGCTACGGCCTGCGATCCAGCCAGGGGCTGTTTGTGTCAATCAGGATGGAGAGGACCAACATGTGGAATAGACGTCAACGAATGCCAAGAAAACCCCACCATCTGTGGCAACTCTCAGACGTGCACCAACACTAACGGATCTTATGTATGCGTCTGTAGTTCAGGCTTCACCAAGAATGGAACCAGCTGCATAGGTGAGCGTTCAGGGTTAGAAATATATGTTAATCCTATCTTCATCTGTACATGTCATTTGACCTTTTGTGTGTTAATCCTCTTGAACAGCACTATAGATATGTATGTCTGCTTCATGTGGAATGAAATCCTGAAGTGATCGTGGTCTTTACGTTTTGCCCCTTTTGTTAAATCCAATCCAATGGGATTGGCAATCCAAGAAATATAACCAGCATGCAGAATCGGTGGTAGTATTACAACACCACACCCTGACCACAACTTCTCTTTTGTTTCAGACATAAACGAGTGCCTGTCTTCCACCAACGCCAATCCTTGCCCTGCCAATTCCCTGTGTGTCAATGCCGCTGGTTCTTTCGCGTGTAACTGTAAACCTGGCTACCAGAAGGTCGGCAGTAATTGCACGGGTGAGATAATTTAGACTACAAGAATATATTGAACAAGCGTCTGACACAGCTATGACACTTTTCATTTGTATGTCACAAAATTAAGCTACCTGTGAAGATTACAAGCTTGTCGTAAGAGGCAACTAATTGGGTGATCAGGCTCGCTGACTTGGTTGACACATGTCATCGTATCCCTATGGCGTAGATGCTCATGATGTTGATCACTTGATTGTCTGGTACAGACTTGATTATTTACAATCCGACGATGGAATATTGCTGAGAGAGGCATTAATAAACAAACAAAACTAAACATTAAGCCAATATTCTTATGTCGAGAGACAATAGAGGTCTTGCATCACTGCCCTGGGCAGACAAGGGTTTTAATAAATGTTTAATAATTATTTTTGAAAATGCATCTTACTTCAACATAAACAAAAAAATCTTATTTATATGTGCTTCTGTTTCTTGTTACCAGACATCAACGAGTGTAGTGGCTCACAGGCCATATGTGAGCAATCCTGTTTGAACGTCGAGGGCAGCTACAACTGCTTTTGCAAAGCCGGTTACATCCTCAACGACGACAGAAGGACGTGTACTAGGGGTAAAGAAGTTTGGGCACATCAATATGTCTATTATTTCTGCGAAAGAACATACAGTTGAAATATTCGAGTAGTCTAAGGAGCAAGCGTCTAAGGGGCATTTTCCTGAGCACCGAACAATATTTGCAACATGCTTTCAATATTTTACTGATGTTATAGGAAGGAATTCATAATCTTTTCAGTCACATTATAGCAGAATGTTTTGTTATGTCATAAAAAAATTGGTCGATCTGCAATGCAATTTTGTATCTAGGTCGATCTCGAATGAAATTATGTAATCGAAGTCGATCTGGAATGAACTTTTGTATCTAGGTCGATCTTCTATGAAATTTTGGATCTAGGTAGATCTTGCTATGAAATTATGCATCTGGGTCGATCTGTAATGACATTTTGAATCTAAGTCAATCTGCAATGACATTTTGCAACTAGGTGGATCTGCAATGAAATTTTGAATCTAGGTCGATCTGCAATAAAAAATTGAATGTAAGTCGATCTGCAATGAAATTATGTATCTAGTGCGACTGCATACTGCATGCATATCCTGAACTTTGCGTACTCATCGTACAAAATACGACTCGTCAGCACTGTTCATTTATCATGTATACTTACGATATAGACGATCTTTGTGAACATTGGGTACTTATGATATAGACAACTTATCATTATTTAGTACTTATGATATAGACGAGGTATGAAGATGGGTACCTATGATATAGACAAGTTGTGAGGATTGGGTACTTATTATTAGCCGACTTATGAATATCTGGTACTTATGATATAGACAAGATATAGAAAAGTCATGGAGATTGGGTACTTACGATGTAGACGAGTCATGAGTACTTATGATATAAACATTGAGTACTTATCATCGTATACAAGTCTTCATTGGAGTACTTATCATCGTAGACGAGTCTTCATGAACATTGGGTACTTATGGTATAGACGAGCCTTCATGAACATTGGGTACTTATGGTTTAGACGAGTTTTCATGAACATTTGGTACTTATGATATAGACGAGTCTTCATGCACATTGGGTACCCATGAAATAGACGAGTCTTCATGAACATTGGGTACTTATGATATAGAATAGTCTTCATGAACATTGGGTACCCATGAAATAGACGAGTCTTCATGAACATTGTGTACTTTTTTTTATAGACGCGTCTTCATGAACATTAGCTATTCATTATACTGACCAGTCTTCATGAACATTTCAGACCCAGAGCAGGCTGACCCTTGCGCGGGACTGACCAGCCTGAACTGCAGCCACTACTGTGAGGCGGTCAATGGCACCGCTATGTGTAAATGTAACCGCGGCTTTACCCTGGGAACAGACCAAATGACGTGTATTGGTAAGGGACTAGTTGACATACACCCTCTCTTGTGTTTTCTTGACTATGTATAGCATTTTATATAATTCTCAATCCTAAAAAACAGCTTTTCAATGACATATTATAAAGATTGATAATGACATGGATAGCAGCATTTATGGATAACAACTTCTTTTATTTTGTGTGCGCGATGTAAAGAAGAATAAGTTCGAAAATGCTACAAAGAAGTTTTTATAAGAATGATTAACAAAAATATAATTGTATCAGTTAGAGTCCACATTTAGTGTTAATGTCGTTTCAATGCTTGCTTGATTTGGCAAGAAACGAGCAATCTAGGCGTAGAAATGTTTTGAATGAAGTTTTTCCAAGAAGTTTTATCCAAGCACTAAATGGAACTGCTCCACTCGATCTCCAAGCCCTTCTCTCACCCCACGTCCCACCGAGGAATCTCAGATCTGCCGATCAATCACTCTATGTTGTGCCTCCATATAAACTCAAAACTTTCGGACATAGATCCTTCAAACATTCAGCTGCTTTCCTGTGGAACTCTCTCCCTACAGACATTAAATCTGCTTCAACTCTCTCAAGTTTTAAGTCTCATCTAAAGACATTTCTTTTTCTTCGCTACTGACTGTCTTGTGTTTGCGCTTAGAGCATGGCCAAGTGTTGTGGAGTCAAGCGCATTACAAATGATCTATATTATTATTTTTATTATTATTATTATCATTATATACTCCAGCAGGATTCATTTATGTTTTCATCCATATACATGTTTGACGTCTACTGTTGTATTTACAGACTATAACGAATGCGAGAATGCGACATTGAACCAGTGCACAGACCCGAGCACCTGCACCAACACAGACAGTTCGTACCAATGTACCTGTGGATCTGGAACACAGTTGGGCAACGATGAGAGGACATGCATTCGTAGGTTTTTTTGGGTCGAACTCGAATATTGCCAGTGAAGTTACCCACAGATTGCTGCGTTCTTTGATTGATAATTCAGCTTTACAAGTTATCGAGTCCCGAGATTGATACTATGAACACACCTCAGTCAGTCGGGGTATGATGAATGAATTATGATAGGAAAAGTCAACGAGCTTTGTACACCCTATCCATTTAACCACCTGTTACGACAAGGGGACATATTTAAATATTTTATGACCGAACTAGATGTGAAGCCCATTTCTGGTGTTCCCCGCCGTGATATTGCTGGAATATTGCTAAAAGCGGCGTTAAACCATACTCACTCACTCACTCATTCACTCTAACTTAAGAAATGACCAGGAACTCGTGAAGATCCGGATAAGAATTGGTCTTCAATCACCCATGCTTGTCGTAAAAGGCAACTAACGGGATCGGGTCAGGCTCGCTGACTTGTTTGACTGACTGACTGACTGAGTTTGGTTTTACGCCGCTTTAGCAATATTCGAGCAATATCACGGCGAGGGACACCAGAAATGGGCTTCACTCATTGTACCCATGTGGGGATTCGAACCCTGGTCTTCGGCGTGACGAGCCAACGCTTTAACCACTAGACTACCCCACCGCCCCTGACTTGTTTGACACATGTCATCGCATCCAAGTTGAGTAGATCGCTGGTCATGCGGTTGATCACTGGATTGTCTGGTCCGGGCTCGATTATTTACAGAGCGGTGCCATATAGCTGGAATATTGCTGAGTGCCAAACAAACAAACTAATGATGTCCACGAATGTAACATATATTGATGCTTTCTCTTCAGCCTGCGATGACAACCACTGGGGGCTTAATTGTACAAATGAGTGCGGATGTGCACCGATAGGTACTGAGGTGTGTAACAAGACCACGGGCTGCAGCTGCAAGAACGGCTGGACGGGGGACACATGTCAGAGCGACATCAATGAATGCCCCAAGATAACATGCCAGCCCAACTCGGACTGTCAAAACACGCCTGGGTCGTATCGCTGCAACTGCCGTACAGGCTATAAAGCAAATGGAAACGTCTGTGACGGTAAGGACAGATTTCGGTATCAATAGTCATGTCATTCTTCCATAGAATTGCCTTTTTGCATGCCAATTTAGTTTCAACTGAGGGGCGGTGGGGTAGCCTAATGGTTAAAGCGCCCGCTCGTCACGCTGAAGACCCAGGTTCGATTGCCCACATTGGTATGATGTGTGAAGCCCATTTCTGGTGTCCCCCGCCGTATTATTGCTGGAATATTGGCAAACGTGGCGTAAAACAAAACTCACGCATTAGTTTCAACTGAAACGTAATTTATGTCATGTGTTGAAATTCTGGAATCCTTGTGTTTGACCTTAACCTTCTCTCACTTCTAATGTGTGCTACTGATAGGCTATTGCATTGCCAAGTCTATTTTACCTTGATTTCAACTTTATATCTAGAGTTTTCGTCTTATTCTAATTAATCAATTACATTAAATCATTGGGTTTTATTCAGGAGGTACTCTGACTACTTAATGAGAATGTTTGACACGAGTCAAAGGACATACTTGCATTAATATTAACAAACTTAAGTAAAAAACTTAAGTAAATCACTGATTTCAATGTGAATGTTGAAATGATGTAATAAACTGGGAAGATGGGGTCTGAGCTGTTTACATGCATTATTCTTGGCAGATCATACCGCTGGTATTGGAGAAATTATCACTGATTTAAACGCCAAGTTGGACAAGGCTTTCCAGCAGCTGTTAAGCAATACCATATTATGAACCTACTGTTCAGTTTAGGGGCGGTGGGGTAGACTAGTGGTTAAAACGTTCGCTCGTCAGGTCCGGGTTCGATTCACCACATGGGTACAATGTGTCAAGTCCATTTCTGGTGTCTCCCGCCGTGGAACATGATGGAACATTACTAAAAGCGGCGTAAAACCATACTCACTCACTCACTGTTCTGTTTGCCCAATGATGTGAAACGTCATGCATTATTGCCTGCTGTAAAGATGAAGGGAAAAAATCATCATTAGACGCTGTCTTACGTTAACTGGTGTCGCATTTGGGGCGGTGGGGTAGCCTAATTGTTACAGCGTCCGCCCGTTACGCTGAAGACCCGGGTTCGTTACAATATTGCCGGAATATTGCGGCGTAAAACCATACTCACTCACTGGTTTCGCATTTGTTTGAACTATTGTTGGTCATTGCAGAGGTCAACGAGTGTTTGAACAGCGCAGATAACGAGTGTGACCAAAACTGCGTCAACACTGTGGGCAGCTATACGTGTTCATGCAGATCAGGCTTTGTCCTCAGGGGAAGGGAACCTGTGACGGTGTGTCTCCAGATTATAGCCATATCTATCTATCTATCAATCTATCAATCTATCTATCTATCTATCTATCTGTCTATCTATCTGTCTATCTGTCTGTCTGTCTGTGTATCTATCTATCCATTTATCTGTGTATCTATCTATATCTATCTATCTATCTATCTGTCTATCTATCTGTCTATCTGTCTGTCTGTGTGTGTATCTATCTATCTATTTATCTGTGTATCTATCTATATCTATCTATCTATCTGTCTATCTATCTGTCTATCTGTCTGTCTGTGTATCTATCTATATCTATCTATCTATCTATCTATCTGTCTGTCTGTCTGTGTATCTATCTATCTATTTATCTGTGTATCTATCTATATCTATCTATCTATCTATCTATCTGTCTATCTATCTGTCTATCTGTCTGTCTGTGTATCTATCTATCTATTTATCTGTGTATCTATCTATCTCTATCTATCTATCTATCTATCTGTCTATCTATCTATCTCTGTCTTATCTATCTATCTATCTATCTATCTATCATATCTGTCTATCTATCTATCTATCTATCTATCTATCTATCTATCTATCTATCTATCTATCTATCTATCTCATCTGTCATCCCTCTGTCTGTCTATCTGTCTATCTATCTGTCTATCTTTATCTGTGTATATATCTATTTATCTCTGTATCTATCTATCTATCTATCTATCTGTCTGTCTGTCTCTCTGTGTATCTATCTATTTATCTATCTGTGTATCAGTCTGTCTCTCTATCTATCTTTCTATCTATCTATCAGTCTGTTTCAGTTTGTAAATGTTGAATTTATATTAGTTATCAGGAACAATTACTCAGTCAATACACGCAAATGAGTGTGATTGCATCATGTACTCTTTAAATTGACAAGGCTTTGTGAACCACCATTTAACTCTTCGTATATGATTTAACAGATGTAGACGAATGTACCACCGGAACCAGTGGGTGCCCTCAGAAGTGTAGAAACACTCTTGG
Source organism: Haliotis rubra (assembly GCF_003918875.1). Taxonomy (NCBI): domain Eukaryota; kingdom Metazoa; phylum Mollusca; class Gastropoda; order Lepetellida; family Haliotidae; genus Haliotis; species Haliotis rubra. The sequence goes on from NW_025765037.1 coordinate 980,535, forward strand.
TGGATTTGCATGTGAATGCTACGAAGGGTATGAGCTTACCGCAGACAGGTTAAACTGCACCCGTAAGTATTTTTATAAAATTACAGAATTACCGTTAATTTGGAATCAAAACTACATACTCTCACTGTGTGAGATAGTACTGAAGGTTAAAATTAACTACTAATAAACTATAGAAACTTTTGAATACTAATTACACGAGAATATTCCATTGGCAATGTATGCAAAATGAAGATTTTGAACATAGTTTATGTCATTTCCCCACAGAGACACCCGGTGCTCCAACCTGCAACAGAACGGACTGCTCGGCCGATGGTGGTTGTCGTGTACAAGGAGGAGTCGATATATGTTTCTGCAACACCGGGTACCAACTGAACGCCGACAACAAAACCTGTGATGGTATGCTTACAATGTTTAACATGCAGATGAAGATTAATAAACTTCCTTTGCTATCCTGCTAAATTTCTAAAGGCACTTAATAATTTTGGATCCAAATTTTCGAAGAATAATTCTAAAAGTGCTATAGAGAAAACTACGATGTATGAATTCACTGAAAGACTATTCACCGATCAGTAATGATAATTTGCTGTAATCAAATTGAGAGTCAATCTTTTATGTTTTATGACATAACAGATTTGTTATCTGTGTAATTTAGATATGTAAATTGGCGTCATAACAGTAAATTGATCTTGATTAGCTCAGAGGCGATAATGATGAGGTTTTGATAAGCTCATTTGCGATTTGCATATTTGATTTTAATTTTAAATTATTTTTGTTCTGATTCTTCTTTTTATTAACAGACATTGACGAGTGTGCAGTGAATACAACTTGTTCGCAGAACTGTACAAACACACCTGCTGGGACTTACACCTGTTCCTGCTCTGACGGCTTCCAGTTGGCTTCTGACAGGAGAACTTGTGAAGGTATGTAAGGATATATGCATGTTCTTGGTCTGATGGTTGCCAGTAGGCTGTTGACAGGACAACCTGTGTTGGTATGTAAGAGACATTGGTATGTTCCTGCACTCGGTTTGCTTCTGACAAGACATCTTGTGAAGGTATGTAAGAGACATTGGTATGTTCCTGCTCTCGGTTTGCTTCTGACAAGACATCTTGTGTTGGTATGTAAGAGACATAGGTATGTTCCTGCACTCGGTTTGCTTCTGACAAGACATCTTGTGAAGGTATGTAAGATACATTGGTATGTTCCTGCTCTCGGTTTGCTTCTGACAAGACATCTTGTGAAGGTATGTAAGAGACATTGGTATGTTCCTGCACTCGGTTTGCTTCTGACAAGACATCTTGTGTTGGTATGTAAGAGACATTGGTATGTTCCTGCACTCGGTTTGCTTCTGACAAGACATCTTGTGTTGGTATGTAAGAGACATTGGTATGTTCCTGCACTCGGTTTGCTTCTGACAAGACATCTTGTGTTGGTATGTAAGAGACATTGGTATGTTCCTGCACTCGGTTTTGCTTCTGACAAGACATCTTGTGTTGGTATGTAAGAGACATTGGTATGTTCCTGCACTCGGTTTGCTTCTGACAAGACATCTTGTGTTGGTATGTAAGAGACATTGGTATGTTCCTGCACTCGGTTTGCTTCTGACAAGACATCTTGTGTTGGTATGTAAGAGACATTGGTATGTTCCTGCACTCGGTTTGCTTCTGACAAGACATCTTGTGTTGGTATGTAAGAGACATTGGTATGTTCCTGCACTCGGTTTGACTTCTGACAAGACATCTTTCTGACAAGTTGTGTGGTATGTAAGATACATTGGTATGTTCCTGCACTCGGTTTGCTTCTGACAAGACATCTTGTGTTGGTATGTGACAAAGAGACATTGGTATGTTCCTGCACTCGGTTTGCTTCTGACAAGACATCTTGTGTTGGTATGTAAGAGACATTGGTATGTTCCTGCACTCGGTTTGCTTCTGACAAGACATCTTGTGTTGGTATGTAAGAGACATTGGTATGTTCCTGCACTCGGTTTGCTTCTGACAAGACATCTTGTGAAGGTATGTAAGATACATTGGTATGTTCCTGCACTCGGTTTGCTTCTGACAAGACATCTTGTGTTGGTATGTAAGAGACATTGGTATGTTCCTGCACTCGGTTTGCTTCTGACAAGACATCTTGTGTTGGTATGTAAGAGACATTGGTATGTCCTCCTGCACTCGGTTTTGTTCCTGCACTCGGTTTGCTTCTGACAAGACATCTTGTGTTGGTATGTAAGAGACATTGGTATGTTCCTGCACTCGGTTTGCTTCTGACAAGACATCTTGTGTTGGTATGTAAGAGACATTGGTATGTTCCTGCACTCGGTTTGCTTCTGACAAGACATCTTGTGTTGGTATGTAAGAGACATTGGTATGTTCCTGCACTCGGTTTGCTTCTGACAAGACATCTTGTGTTGGTATGTAAGAGACATTGGTATGTTCCTGCTCTCATAGCTTCCAGTATGCTCTTGACAGGACATCTTGTGAAGGTATGTAAGATACATTTACATGTTCCTGCTCTCATAGCTCTCAGTATGCTCTTGACAGGAAAACGTTTGAAGGTACATGAGAGACATCCAATATTTTTATCTTTTGGCTTGTGAGAATTGGGTTAATATGACTTAAGCTCAGCAAATACAAATGGCGATGTAAGATGTACTTGTGGTCAATGGAAGACTACAGTGTGCACACCGGGCAATGTTCATCAATTATATATGACCCAATCATGAATATGAATTAACTGATTTCAAATTCGGCATGCAGTATTACTTTCCATCCCTTCCAGTATGCTCAGAAGGAACGTTTGGCGCCAACTGTGCTCAAAACTGCAGCTGTGACGCCGCCAACACCATCAACTGCAACTCAACCGACGGCAGCTGTACATGTAGGAGTGGGTGGAAGGGAGCAACGTGCACGGAGGACAAACCAGAATGTACGGACACCCCCAGCATCTGCGGCACCAACGGCGTGTGCAACGAGCGGAACGGATCCTACGCCTGTACGTGCGAACTAGGATATATCAGAGCCGGTGATGCATGCACAGGTAGGTACTAGAGTATGCCCCTGCGTACAATTCACACCAACTGGTGATCATCGGTGATTTTTCTTCATGACAAAACAGAAACAAAGTAGTTGTTGGCTCATATCACATTAACAAAACTAAGTACCTGCGCCTGATGGGTACTTTGGTGGTTAAAGCATTCTCTCATCACGAGGACCCGGGTTCGAATCCCACATGAGTACAATGTGTGAAGCCCATTTCTGGTGGAATATTCCTAAATATTTCTTGCGCTTATATGCAATGTTTATAGTTATAGCTTCAGGACCAACAAGCAGATTTAAAATGTCTTTCTAACTTTGTTTCCTACCTGTCAGTCTCTATGTAAACAATTTAGAAGTATGGTAATTGTTTCCCGTTTTATGGCGAAGGGTGCATTTGGTTACAAATGGAGACATTGGAAGTGAAATAATGAAGTCATGTGACAGATGACACAATCTATTTTCCCTTAAACATATGGGTTACTTTGGAGGGGTACTTTCTTCATAAACATTCTTGTCTTGAAAGTACCTGTAAGTATGCCATTGATGGATGTGTGCGTATAATACAACAATCGTATGAATTCATAAACGCTAGCTGCATTCTCTATAACATAAAATCATAATTATTATTGTCTATACAAGTGAGTGAGTGAGTTTAGTTTTACGCCGCACTCAGCAATATTCCAGCTATATGGCGGCGGTCTGTAAATAATAGAGTCTGGACCAGATAATCCAGTGATCAACAGCATGAGCATCGATCTGCGCAATTGGGAACCGATGACATGTGTCAACCTGTCAGCGAGCCTGACCACCCGATCCAGTTAGTCGCCTCTTACGACAAGCATGGGTTACTGAAGGCCAATTCTAACCCGGACCTTCACGGGTTGTACAAATAAGTGAGTGATATGAAAGAAGGCATAAGTGAATCTTGTTGGAGTATATGCCAGGTAGTCACGATTACTTAGGTTCAGTGAGTGAGTGAGTGAGTGAGTGAGTGAGTCTAGTTTTACGCCGTCTTTAGCAATATTCCAGCAATATCACGGCGGAGGACATTGTACCCATGTGGGGAATCGAACCAGGGTCTTCGGCGTGACGAGCATCTACACAAGGTTCAGGTAATTAAAATGTTATACATTTTAGACGGTAAAAGGTCTGAGGTGTAACATGTAGGTGTATTTTTCCGACTGTTTTTCAGGATGCACTTCGACCAAATATGGAGACAACTGTGACAGCACGTGTAGCTGTGTGTTCGCCAACACAGCGGCCTGTAACTCGGTCAATGGATCATGCGCGTGCAACTCGGGCTGGAACGGCACCAACTGTGAGAACAACGTCAACGAGTGTTCAATCTCACCATCTGTCTGTAAAGGCCCAAATGAGGTGTGTCGAGACACCGACGGCAGCTTTGTGTGCGACTGTGAAGTAGGCTACAAGAAGCAAACCGGCACTGATCAGTGTGCTGGTAAGTGTAATAAATAATCTGACCGTATCAGTAGCCGTATCACAGCAACCAGCTGATAAATTGCCTAAATTTTCTTTAAAGGCGTGCATCGACTTTGCCCGATCACACGCAAACAACCAGGTCACATTTCTTTTTTTTCTTCGTTTATCTTCCTTTCAATATGTACATGTCACATATTTTCGATCACATTTCTAACCAACCAATCCACTCTAGACCACTCTGTTTTAAAATATAGCAAAACTATTCTGTCATAAGGGACATGTTTTAAATGATCACAGTTTATGTATGGGTTATAGTCTGTTTGCATTGAAAACGTACCGATGAATGTCAATTTAAACATAAAAGTAAATCGAATAAGATGAAATTAAGATTGCGAATCCTCATAATTTTACCTTGCCAACTGACCATTTAAATCTCAGAATATTTTTCAACTTAGGATAAAAGTTGTTTAACAATAGTTTCAAATCGCTATTATTGGTTTGTATTACAAGGGGGTATGCACATTAAATGAAACACCGAGAACAAGTAGAGTTGGTCTAAGTTAACGCTCATCACGAACCGCACGTGCATTTGTTTCACTGTTCCATCTACTGCGCTCACCCCCTTGTAATCCAAACCAATAATAGCGATTTGAATGTATGATCGTTTGTTAAACAAATTTTGTCCTACAATGAATAAAATTCTGAGATTTAAATGTTCAGTTGGCAAGGCAAATTTATGAGGATTCGCAGTCTTAATTTCACTTTATTTGATTTATTTTTTGCTTGAAGTGAAATTCATCGGTATGTTTTCACTGCAAACAGACTATAGTAGATGCTTAAGGATGTCGCTTGAATTTGTGAATGTACCTGAGTTTTTCAGAACTATCGGTCATTGTTAGAACAGTCTATGTTTCTCTGCGTGTGACAAGTGGACATAGGTGACTAAGTCGTCTAGAATAATGTCCTGGGTTCGAATCCAAGATTCGCCTAGATAATGGGCTTTAGCCGTGCCCGTAGGTCTTGCCAAAGTGTTTAACGTCAGCGACCTGAATCTCTTTAGTCTTTAGGGTGAGTGAGTGAGTTTAGTTTTACGCAGCACTCAGCAATATGGCGGCGGTCTGTAAATAATCGAGTCTGAAACAGAGAATCCAGTGATCAACAGCATGAGCATCGATCTACGCAATTGGGATACGATGGCATGTATCAGCCAATTCAGCGACTATATAGCAAAGTTTCAACTACACTAATATGCAATATCATGTAACAAACACACCATTCTTTCAGCATGCCCAAATCCGACCTATGGCGCCAACTGCGAAAACACATGCTCGTGCATATCCGCCAACACAGCGTCTTGCAACCCAGTCAATGGATCCTGCACGTGCACTTCTGCCTGGACCGGCACCAACTGTGAGACCAACGTCAACGAGTGCACAACAACTCCATCTCTCTGTAACGGGACTGAAGAAGTGTGTCGAGACACCAACGGCAGCTATGTCTGTGACTGTAACCCCGGGTTCTTGAAACCAACCAGTGGTGCCGCTTGCACTGGTGAGTCATACATTATTACTTGATATCATTTAATTTTGTATCGTTAACTGACATGTCAACGGAGTGTTTTACAAACCATGAATAATACTGAAAAAATAATGATGCTATATTTGAAATAAGATTCGATCTTAATGAATACAAAGCATTTTGGTTCCTTTCGACAAGCTATAGCACAAACTGTGAATTGGGTTTATTCTGTTTAAATAAATTTGTTTTTCTATTTTTCATAGTTTCTTCTTTCTGTCCAAACCTTTCGTTAAAGGAGTCAACAATTTCGGAGAAATAACTTTTCTTTCGTGTTTTTTTTATATTTTAATTTAAGTCTTCTCCAAATTAACCTTTGCCGTTTTTACTTTGGATTCCCTGATGATACTAGTTTAAGGCACAGCTCAATCCATTAAGGCCCTTTTGCTGCTTTCAGGGTTACTTAGAATCAGTTTATCTTAAGTGTATTATTCTTATCCTTGGTTGTTTTATTTCTTTTGAAACTGTGTGAAGTTCCGCCAGAGTTCGAGCGGCAGCATACACTCAACAATGAACATCGTGTAATTACCAGTCGTTAAAAAGTTTCAACTACACTCATATTATGAAATAAGATTGGATCTAAATAAATACATACTATTTCGTTTCCTTTCAGCGTGCAATTCGACAAGCTATGGTACAAACTGTGAAAACAATTGCACGTGCATATCCGGCAACTCAGTGTCTTGCAACCCGGTCAATGGATCCTGCACGTGCACATCTGCCTGGACAGGCACCAACTGTGAGACCAACGTCAACGAGTGTTCCCTAAACGCATCCCTCTGTAACGGGACTGAAGAAGTGTGTCGAGACACCAACGGCAGCTATGTGTGCGACTGTAACCCAGGGTTCGTGAAACCAACCAGTGGTGCTGCTTGCGCAGGTCAGTGTGATAAGTTAGAGACTCATACATTTATACGTGGTATCGTGTAACTTCACAGATTAAGATAACATGCAGCAGAGGGGGTTGGGTGGTCCTGGCACAGTCGGGCTGATAAAGCTCATCATCATGTCAGGGACCTTGCCCCATCTTCAAGCAGCCAAGACAATGAATGTGGCTTCGCCAAGGAAGCGCTGCCAAGTCGATCAAACCAACAATGTTCCTGAGAATATGGAGACTCCCAACACTGCAGCCTTCTGCATTGCCCACAGTGTCAGAAGAGCTGTGCCCTGGTGGAGAACCCGGGCACTCTCCTTATCTACGCCAAGAGATCAGGCGGTACCAAACCAAGGGCACAGTGGAGCCTGCTGACTGTGTACTTTGGACGCATGCGAGACATTCAAAAGTGAGGTCCGCATAGATCTCATGCTTTTCCTGAATCACATTGCTGCCAAAAGGGACAGACACAGAAAATTCAATGATAAAAAAATGAAAAGGTCAGGCTTGTTGGCAGGAATGTTTCTTACACAGTGACTGTATATGGATCTATTCCAAAGAAATTTCAAAAGTATCATTTTCCATGACGCCTTGGACATGTTCAGGGTCGTCAAAGGGTCAAATCCGAAAACATCGGGAACACGGTAAGAGAAACAACAAGCCACGCCATCGTGTCGTTTAGGATATGTTGTGCCAATTAAGGACATCCACTGTTAAGGCATGAAACAGAAACCGGTTTTTCATTGGTGTTTTATTCTTCTGATAGGCTGTTTGATTTTCTGTCGAAACTGTTTGAAGTTCCTCGAGGATTCGAGCAGCAGCAACAATGAACATCATGTAAAGAACAGTCGTTGGAAAGCTTCAAAGAAAAAAATGAAATAAGATTGGATCTAAATACATGCATAATACTTTGTTTCATTACAGCGTGCAATTCGACAAGCTATGGTACAAACTGTGAAAATAATTGCACGTGCATATCTGGCAACTCAGCGTCTTGCAACCCGGTCAATGGATCCTGCACGTGCACGTCTGCCTGGACAGGCACCAACTGTGAGACCAACGTCAACGAGTGTTCCCTAAACGCATCCCTCTGTAACGGGACTGAAGAAGTGTGTCGAGACACCAACGGCAGCTATGTGTGTGACTGTAACCCTGGGTTCGTGAGGCCAACCAGTGGTGCTGCTTGTGCCGGTGAGTCTTAGAACTAAGAAGTTACATCGTCACTATTATAGTTCCAGATATTCACAAACTGAGAATGGTTACTGATCATTCGTGATTCAAACGTCATGATGGGCACATTCAAATATTTGAACATTTTACTCTACGTAAACCTTATGTCATCTCTCATAAATCCCTGCCAGTTTTCAGTATAACATAGGAAATCTTGAAATAAACCATTGTATCCTTTCAGCGTGCAATTCGACAAGCTATGGTACAAACTGCGAAAACAATTGCACGTGCATATCCGGCAACTCAGTGTCTTGCAACCCGGTTAATGGATCCTGCACGTGTACATCTGCCTGGACAGGCACCAACTGTGAGACCAACGTCAACGAGTGTTCCCTAAACGCATCTCTCTGTTCTGGGACTGAAGAAGTGTGTCGAGACACCAACGGCAGCTATGTGTGCGACTGTAACCCAGGGTTCGGGAGGCCAACCAGTGGTGCTGCTTGCGCAGGTGAGTGTTAGAAGTTACATCGTCGACAATTATAGTTGCAGATACTCACAAACTGAGAAAGTTACTGATCATTGTGGTTCAAAACGTCACGGTGAGCGCATTCAAATATTTGAATATTTGCCGAAACAACAGGAGTGTCAAAGACAAATCATACTGACAATTATACGCATAAATCATGAAAAAACCAGCAATGACACCAGGTGTTCTTGAACAAGGAACGTACATCCTATTCTGCCTGAAACCCCGTTTACTCGCACCTTTTTCATAAAATGTAAACGCTAGTGAGAAAGCATGTCTAAAACTCGCTATGGACATTATGCCATCTCTAACAAATCACTGCCAATGTTCAGAATAAGACCTTTTGAGGAAGAGAGTGTTATGGATGTCAACTTCTCTATTATAAGGAACACACCGTTCCAAAGTATATTCCATCAGTCATTTCACCTGATGTTGGCGTAAGCATATACTCGGCTGTGTTCCTCATTCAAAAGAGGTTGACATCCATAAAACGCTCTTCCTTATTTATCACTTCTAAATTTAATTCAAATAATTTTAAAAATATACCATTTTGTCCTTTCAGCATGCAATTCAACAAGCTATGGTACAAACTGCGAAAACAGTTGCACGTGCATATCCGGCAACTCAGCGTCTTGCAACCCGGTCAATGGATCCTGCACGTGCACTTCTGCCTGGACCGGCACCAACTGTGAGACCAACGTCAATGAGTGTTTAGCCACACCATCTGTCTGCACCGGGACTCAAGAAGTGTGTCGAGACGTGGTCGGCAGCTACAGGTGTGATTGCAACACAGGGTTCGGAAGGGCATCAGCTAGCTCTCCGTGTGTTTGTAAGTACACGTGTCTTAAATATGAGACAAGTTTCTTTGCACTCGTTTCCAAGTTTCCAAGTACTCGTGTCCTAAATTTGAGGCACGTTTCTTTCATTTGTCTGTTTGATGTTTGACGTCGTGACGGCGATCTGTAAAATATGGACCAGCCTGGACCAGACAATTTTGTGACTGACACCATGAGAAGCGACTTTGTTCTTTGAATGCACATATTACTCCACCGTTGGTAAAGATACTTGTGTTCATAAACTAGTTAACAAATTACATAGTGTGAAGACCATTCCTGGTGTCCCGCCGTGGTGATGCTGGCATAAATGCTAAATGCAGCGTAAAACCATACTCATTCGCTCACTCCCTCGCTAATTACGTATATTGTGTGCATTTCAGCCTCTCAAGGGTTCAGCACAGTTATCGTACTGAATATAGACTACTCCTCTATAATTAACAACCAAGGGTCTGCTGCCTACACTGCTCTACAGGAAGCCATTGTGGCAGCGGTATGTTCCGTGTTTATTCTTCATACGCATTTAGTTGATTGTTAACGACAGACAACTTAGGTTATTATAAGTTATTGTTTCAGATTGACGCGTATTGTCAATACTGACTCTAAGTTGCTGTTTCAGATTGACGCGTATTGTCAATACTGACTCTAAGTTGCTGTTTCAGATTGACGCGCATTGACAGTACTGACTCTAAGTTGCTGTTTCAGATTGACGCGTATTGACAGTACTGACTCTAAGTTGATGTTTCAGATTGACGCGTATTGGCAGTACTGACTCTAAGTTGATGTTTTACAGATTGACGCGTATTGACAGTACTGACTCTAAGTTGTTGTTTCAGTTTGACGCGTATTGACAGTACTGACTCTAAGCTGCTGTTTCAGATTGACGCGTATTGACAGTTCTGACTCTAAGTTGCTGTTTCAGATTGACGCGTATTGTCAATACTGACTCTAAGTTGCTGTTTCAGATTGACGCGTATTGACAGTACTGACTCTAAGTTGTTGTTTCAGTTTGACGCGTATTGACAGTACTGACTCTAAGCTGCTGTTTCAGATTGACGCGTATTGACAGTTCTGACTCTAAGTTGCTGTTTCAGATTGACGCGTATTGTCAATACTGACTCTAAGTTGCTGTTTCAGATTGACGCGTATTGTCAATACTGACTCTAAGTTGCTGTTTCAGATTGACGCTATCATCCGAGCTGTGTCAGGAAGTGCTCATATTAGCAGCGTTGTTGGAAATTTGAGGTATGCTGCATCTACCCAGCTGTCAGTAGAGACTGCAAGTACACTATACTAGTTATCCCGAACACAGTGGTACAACCAGGTTTTAGTTCGTTACAGCTGCACTTCGTATACATTTGGACTAAAATATTCAGCAAGGAACAGGAAAAACACAGTTCCTTATAACCAGACGTTCGTTATAAACGTAGCTTACAATAGTGATGGAAACACGAACCTATGTAGATACCAACACAGTTTCAGTCCAATTAACACATCTTAAAGGGTTTAGTTATCCCATGAGAATTGAATTGCTTTAGCTACATATAGCCGTTAGTCGCCTCTTACGACATGCGTGGGTTGCTGAAGACCAACTCTAACTCGGGCCTTCGTGGGATGAGTGAGTGAGTTTAGTTTTACGCCGCACTCTGCAATATGCCAGCTATATGGCGGCGGTCTGTAAATAATCGAGTCTGGACCAGTCAACCCAGGGTTCAACACCATGAGCACCAGTTTACACAATTTGGAACGGATGCCATGTGTGAACCAAGTCAGCGAACGTGTCCACCCGATCCTGTTAGTCGCCTCTTACGACAAGTCATAGGTTACTGAAGATCAATATTCTAACCCGGATCTTCACTGGTTGGTCTTCATGGGTGAAATAATTGAGGGGTACAAGTAACAAAGAAACCAATACGGGTTGAGCATTATGAAACAAGAAGAAACATCGAATGCCTCTTTATTAATTATGTGCGTTCTTTTACAGCATCGGCAGCACTGTCGTCCCTGTTGTTCTGAACATCGACAAGACCAAAACAAGCAACTACGAAGGTCTCCTGGCAGCGTCGTTGGAGAAATTGGCCGAAGTTGGTTCGATCAGTATCAACGGCACCACCGCTCCTATCAGCAAAATCCAATATGGCAACAAAGAAAGTGAGAAGAAATTTCAATGTTCAATGATTTAAAGTTTCAGTCAATGGTTATCAATTACAAATACACCTGTGAGGTAGATTATTGTTCGCTGCTTAACGCCGCACTCAGCAATATTCCAGCTATATGGCGGCGTTCTGTAAACAATCGAATCTGGGCCAGACAATCCAGTGGTCAATATCATGAGCATCGATCTACGCAATTGGGATACGATGACATGTGGTAACCAAGTCAGCGAGCCTGAGCAAACGATCTTGTTAGTTGCCTCTTAGGACAAGCATGGGTTGAAGTTTAATTAATTTATGAATGATGGTGGTATGTAATTATAAAAGGTTTTATCTATTGTCGAATTGTTTCAGTCACTGCCGCGCAAAGCGTGTGTGACGTGTACGCCTTCATAACAAACCTTGCAAGTAATGAACACTGTGTCCTCAACAATGGCGTTCCTGGCACCACGTAAGTACATGAATACGACCCTATATCAGTGTGCGCAATAGCCACTGTCCCGCTAGCCCGTAGCTAGTAAAAATCCAGTCGGGCCAATATATCTTCACAGTCATTTTGTAAATATATCACTCTCTCCGACTTGTTAAGTTATAATACACTTTTAGATCATGCAAGATTATGGCCTCATAAATATGTTCATGATATTAGTAACTTAATGTTGAAACCCGCGTCATGCCGACAATATCTTATTCTCGTCTAATTTGAAATATTTGCTTAATTTCTACATTCAAATTTCGGGCTAGCGAAATTTGTGGGCTAGTAACTTTTAGGCATTGCTGACTGGGTAGCAAAAACTATTTCACACACTGCCTTACATTCAAACGAATTATGCATTATGCCGTTTTTTATCACTATTTAATTTGATGCTTTACTTCAAATGAATTCAGCTATTGTTTCGTTTATGAAAATATAATATTAAAAAACTGTGCTTATAGCAGATGGATAAAAAGCATATCTTTACGTGTGTTACCTTACAAAAGCCCAAACACATTGAAATCAGTCGTTATCAACTGGTGTGATCATGGATTGCTGAACAAATGACAGATTGGGTATTTTACAATTATGAATAAGTATTAGAATCCGTAGTCCTAACATTATGGTATCATTTTAAGTATAGATAAATAATATAAATTCCCTATAATTTAAATTTCGTTGTTATTCATGAACTGTTTTAACCAGATATGTTGTTTTGTTTGTTTCAGGATCGTTCCTGGACATTGTAAGTAAACAATTGATTATATTTGCATAACTACAAATAAATATTACGAACAAACCATATAAAGCAAATTGGTAATTAGAAGTAAACTAATGCAAATGTAATAATAATAATAACAATAATAATGTGTCCATTTATATAGCGCAAACTCCACACCAGGTATGCTCGTAGCGCTAACAATAGCACAGCACATTATTACCCCTGATAACCCAAGCTGCCTGTTAGGCGCTAGAAGGTTATAGTCACATGACTCATCCCACCGGGTACCCATTTTCTGCTAGGTGAACAGATATATATATATGTACACTCAAACAACTGAATATACATGTACCTCAGGCCTACTTATGAAACAAGTCGAGTGCAACAAAACTTCAATGGAATATACACTCACTTTAAATATAGATTTAGCTACACTCAGTTCCAAAACAGTCGCAATCGCTACGCTGTGCTATGAATTTCCCTGTGGGGCTGTACACTTCCAATGTAGTACTAATACATGACGTCATGTGTTCCAGCCGATCAGGGGACCAACACGATTGTCACACTGGACGCCAACAGAGACACCATCCTTGCCAACACGTCAAGCGCCGCCTACTTCAAGCTGCATCAAGACATTGGAAATGCGGTACGTGGACAATGAATCAGTGTTTGCTATTTTTATGACGGATGTCACCGGTGGGGCAGGAGACGCTCACCTTATAACGAACACCTGGTATCATCACTATTTGATAACTGCATAACCAGTCTGATAAAGTCGGAAGTGTATAATCAATTCTGCTTTTAGCAGAGGCTTCTTATGTTGTAAGTGATTTCTTATGCATGTTGAAAGTGGTTTCTTATGCATGTTGTAAGTGGTTTCTTATGAATGTTGTAAGTGGTTTCTTATGCATTTGGGAAGTGGTTTCTTATGGATGTGGAAAGTGGTTTCTCATGGATGTTGAAAGTAGTATTGTCGCTTCTTTTTGTCATCAAGATGCTCGATCCAATATTTTTCATATCTCTCTACTCACTGTCACATACACTAAATACTCGGGTGGTTACGACTGGTGACTTGATTGACAGCGTTGTACCTCTACGGCGTGAACATTGCTCATAATATTGACCACTGGACAGACTGGAGCGTGTTCGATAGTTACATGTCACGGTCATATGGCCATACTTTTACTGCCAGGCAGCCACTAAACACTTACGTTTTCTTGAAAATTGCGATATGTGGTGCAACAAATCAAGCAGGACACGTTCATCTTTTCATGAGCACTTGGTGCCATAAATTATTTTCAGTGGTCATTTTTTCGTAATTTCCGTCAGTGTTGAAATCTATATCTGATTTCAAGGGCCAATGGGGGCGGTGGGGTAGCCTAGTGGTTAAAGCGTTGGCTCGTCATGCCGAGGATCCGGGTTCGATATCCCACATGGGCACAATGTGTTAAACCCATTTCTGGTGTCCCCGCCGTGATATTGCTGGAATATTGCTAAAAGCGGCGTAAAACTAAACTCAATCAGTCAGTCAGTCAATGGCCAATGAATTTTGTCTGCAGCTTCTTGACTCAAACAGTTTGCACTCATTCTTGAACTATATTTTCAGATTGACGCTGTCATCAAAGTCGTGTCCCCTGATACGCACGTGAGGACATTCGTTGGGAACCTGAGGTACGTGCTATCAGCATCTGTACAAATGAACCCAGTTGTACCAAAGTCAGATGAGTTGAATCCCCAGTTGTACCGAAGCCACAATATCTATACCAAACTGACAACAGATAATGTTCGACATATGCCTTGAAATATAGCATAAGACAAACATAATAATGATGTTACTGTTTTTCTGAGATTCCAAATGCCACCAAAAATATGATTTGTTAGGAATAGTGTGGATGGAATGTGGATAAACATCACTCGCATTTATGTTGCCAACCTGTTCAATCTAATCACAATCTCAGCTGATTTCACTAATCACACACACTCCATGATCTCGTTCACATTGAATAGCTGCAATATGGCTGATGCGGCATTAAACAATATTCACTCATACCGTACTGACCTGTCCAAACACATACAGTTGGATTAACGGAACCATTTTGCTGTTGCAGCAAAGGCAGCGTTATAGCACCTGTAGCCATCCGCATCGACGGCACCAAGACCGACAACACCGACGGCGTATTGGCAGCGATGCTGGAGAAACTCATGGAAGTGGGCAAGATTACCTTAGATGGCACAGCAGTCGCAATTTCCAAACTCGTCTACAACAGCAAAGAGGGTGAGTGGAAGTCGCTGAATGGACGGTTCTGTGAAATGTGTTAAACCTTACTGGGTTTTGTAGGTGAGACAGACATACACTGGTCTCTCGCAAACATGAACCTGTCGCAATTACACAATCATACATTAGAGTTACTGGACCTTTATTTCTATATGGAAGTTGGGAGTTTAACGAAGTGAATAGTAAGTGATATTCACTGATGGTAGCATTTGCAGGTGACACAGTAGACCCGTGTGATTCCCAGTTTATGGTAGGGTAGTCTTGTTCACTCGTCAAAGAGAACAAAATTTGCTAATTCGACTCATTTAGGCACAATCTACGAAGACCCAGGTTCTGTTCCGCGTTTAAATGCAATCATAAATGAATGACATTTGTGGTCTTACGATTGTAATATTTGCCTGAATGTTCAAAGAAGGCCTAAAGCTATATAATTCCACACCTACTCACTGATGTTTAAACCTTCTGTTGTTTGTTTCAGTAACTAAAAGCCAAACTGTTTGCGATGTATACAAGATGATCCACCCATTAGAGAACAACGAGTACTGTGAGCTCAACAATGGCATACCTGTTTCAAGGTAAGCAAACTGCTTTTAAGATTATTTGATAATTATTTATATATTAAACATCATTCGAAACATTCAGTGACAATTGCATTTATGTCATACAGGAATCGATACATTTCTTTCACAAGAGCATTTCACATCATTATCGCTATTATCCGAGGACACATGAAATTGGACGTAGATAGTTAAATGGAAGCGAAAATGGAATAAAATCTATCATGTAATAAACTGTATGTATATTAGACTAATATGCTCATTTCTTCAAATCCTTCTATCATTTTTTATTTTCCCACAATGGTTTTGCATGAAATGTTCATACGGTAATATTTCTCTCGTTTCAGGAAACTGCAAGCAGATTGTAAGTTGAATATCTTATACCATTCTCATAAAAGATAACAATAATACTGAGTGTATTATGAAATGAATACATGTAAATAACGCGAACATCAAAGTAACGTATTCCTTGAAAGGTTAGAAAGAACGTTTAATAGTACCGATGACATACTGTTCATATGATCCCTATACATTTGTATTTACCAACATCAATGGTATTCGTATATTCAATATTCTTTAGCTGTGAACATCCCTCTTGCTGTTGGACTGTCCGTGCCTCTGTTCATCATTCTCGTCCTCGTCATCGCTGGAGTCGTCTACCTCTGCTGCCTGAAGAATAGGAGAAGTTCGCTTAAGCCACCGTCGGAAGAGCGGTACGTAGATGCAGTTGGTGTAGAAACGGTAGCATCACGAATGTTGTAGATGTAGACGGTTATTGGTACGAGTAGAAGTATTTAGTGGTAGTTGTGGCAGAAGTAGAAGCAGCAGAAGTAGTAGTAGTAGTAGTCGTTGTCGTAGTAGTTGTAGTTGTAGTAGTAGTCGTAGTAGTTGTTCTTGTTCTAACAGCAGCAGCAGTAGTAGTAGTAGTAGTAATAGTAGTAGTAGTAGCTGTTGTTGTTCTAACAGCAGTGAGTACAACTATACAAAGGTCGTCTGTCAAGTATCTAGTCTATAGTAGTAACAGTAGCAGCAACAGCATCAGCAACAGTAGTAGTAGTTGTTGTTGATGTAACAGCAGTGAGTACAACTATACGACGACTGTCTGCAAATTATTTAGTTTGTAGTAGTAGAAGCAGCAGGAGAAGTGAAAATCGTCATAGTAGTCGTTATAATAGTAATAGTAATAGTAGTAGTAGTACTAGCACATATTATTTACTGCAAATTATTAAGTGTGTAGTGGTAGTTGGAGCAGAAGAAGTAGTAATAGTCATAGTAGAAGTCATAATAACAATAATAATAGTAGTTATCCGGAAAGTCCTTGGTGGGTTCGACTAGGCAGTGTTTCCTGGGAGAAGTCCCATTCGCTGTCTGGGCTGCGTGTAAAAGAGAGGCAAGGGCCCTGAGCTGATGATGAGCCTTACTAGCCTGACTGCCAGGATCACCCAAACCCTCTCTGCTGCATACTTTTTTTTAATCTGTAAAACATAATAATAATAACAGTAGTAGTAGTAGTAGTAGTATCAGTTGTGTAATATAGTAAGTAAGAGAGACGGAAATGAATTTATCTTTTTTAACCACGTTGTAGCTGCTAGTCCACGTTCAAGGCGTTACGTCTTAATGCATATTTGCAACATATGAAACGCACATTTTGCAGTGATGATGATGCATTCCGGAGTGCCTTCGTGGGCAACCTACCAACCAAGGGCAACCTTGGTGCTGCTCGCTACATGATGTATTCCCCACACACTCTCTCAGAGACAGCGTCTCAGGTCAGCGATGGCTCGATGAAAAACGGCCGTCACACAAGGAACGGCGGACAACGTGACTACTACGACTCACCGTGGGCGAACGAGCGTTACCAAGGTCTCACAGAAGCATCGAAATGTGAGTGGTGAATTCTCCACCTCGGCTTCAACGCTTGTTTATGTTTGCCTTCTATATTTGTTATACTTTAAACGCTGTGTTATGTACAACCGATCCTTAATTTAACAGCATCAATGCTTGTTTATGTCTCCTGTCAATCCGTCTTGTTATTTAAACCTTAGTCCTAGTGTTTAAACATCAATCCAACTTTTGGGAAAACCAAGATTTTATGGATGTCAACTTCTTTATTGTGAATAACACAATGTTTCGGAGTGGATGCTTGCTCCTTCATCAAGCATACACTCCGAAACGTCGTGTTATTCACAATAAAGAAGTTGACATCCATAAAATCTTGCTTTTCCTATGTATTCCACTTCTAAATACCCTTCAAAGATACCCGATGAAGGAACAAGCATACACTCCGAAACGTCGTGTTATTCACAATAAAGAAGTTGACCTCCATAAAATCAGATCTTTCGTTTAACCATTTCCCAACTACGAGGTGTTAAGTTCACTCTTTGTGAAATACGAATTTTATCTTAATTTAGATCCTGGAACACGAGGGGAACCAACATCTAATTTCTCGTGGGAAAATCTGTTTTCTACTCTTGACCCTCACAGAAACAGACAGGTGAGTTTAATATATAAATTCGGTAATAATTCCAGTACAGAGGTATATGTGGTATGTAACAAACCAAGTGTTGCTCGAATTGAGATGATTACACGAAATTGTCAGAATGATCCATTCAGTTTGTGTAATTATCCTCGACCATGTTTATACATAAACCATTGGTTTTCCAGTACAATAATTGACATAAAAGATTGTCCAGATTGTCGAGTGTCCTGGCCGCAAAGACATTCAACGTAGAATAAATGTGTGCAGCTTTACAAGCTTCAAGGGGCGGTGGGGTAGCCAAGTGGTTAAAGCGTCCGCTCGTCACGCAGAAGACACGGGTTCGATTCCCCGTATGGGTATAATGTGTGAAGCCCATTTCTGGTGTCCCCCGCCGTGACATTGCTGGAATATTGCTAAAAGCGGCGTAAAACCATACTCACTCACCACAAGCTTCAAATACTATAGTTATTCAACTCTCTCAGTACCCTGTTTCTCCTTTCAGTTCGAAGTACCGAGACCACAAATCAATTCATCACCGAACAAGGCGTTCAAGGTATGTTGTCTGCCTATTACAGTATAGTGATTTGTATAGTGCTATCACAAGAAAGCTATCACATTGGAACCACAATGTAATATAAGCCTATTTGTGGAGCCCAGAACCACGTGATTTGACACAGGTATTGTTGAGAAAATCTTACCCAAACCACACCAATACGTACAATGCCTCTTTCAATCACTTCAAATCTCAAATTTGACTGGTATTTGAGTCTCTGATATGGAATGTCGGAATTATATCCACAGTCGTGGTATCTTAAACGAGCAACGTATCGTAATAGAAGTGTGGAAACACATGTTGTCAATGAGAAAGACGACGATGGCTTTGTGTTTAAGCTTTGTGTTCATGATAATTATTGCAGTCCATGGAGGAAATATGTCCAAAGCCATTATTATGTGGCCTTACGTTTTTACACATTACACACTTATTCATCATCAATAGTGTCTTAACGCTTCAAGTTTTGTAAACTATTAAAATGTATTTTATTATTTTCCAGGATTCCTTGGCATAAAGAAAGTGTATGGATTCATATATTTATCAAGAAGACAGTGTGTGCTTTTGACTATATTAGTGAAGGGCAAGCCTGCAATATTGTGTACTGATAACTTACCCAGGGACCTTTCCATGGATATTTCCAAAGGATAGCATTCCTGTGTTGTGTTCTTATCTTCTGGAATTTCTGGATTCAAACATGGATACATTTTGAGACAGTTCCCACTGTGGAGAAACCTTTCAAACGTGGATAATGGATACTATAAATGTCACTTATGGGATTGTACATTTAGTCTGAAATGCATGTATTCTCTACTATGAAGGTGGTAAGAACTATTTTCGTTTATCTCTATATATTGGGACATCTTTCTATTACAACATATTGTATAGGGCATTTGATGTCTCTCCGAGCCACCCTTGTGTGAATCATTAGGATTTTTCCTCTTTTGTTAATTTCAGTACATGTCAATGAAATACAGCTGCATAGCAATTAGTTCAAAGGTCGTCATTCACTGAACATGATTTATGTCAAACCTAAAATGACATAAATCTTGTTACTTGACTTATAATTGAAAGATTACCTCAAAATAGAAAAAGTGTGGCCTTGGTACCGATTTTTAGCGTTGAAGACGCGCTATTTATTTTGTCTGAAAAGATAATAAAATATTGCATTGTTTGGTATGAAAATAGACAAATATTTTTAGCGTTTAAGACGCGATGTTTATATTATTCTTTGAAGATACATGTCATTACGCGCCATTGGGAATAAATGTAAACACAGGTGTTTGAGCGTTAAGGACGCATTATCTACAATATTCTATAAAGGCACATGGGATAATACACTATTTGCTATGAATATAATCTGTGGTTTTACAATCATGTTATTTTAGCGTTTCTGGACGTGGAAACATTAAGTTCACTGCCGGTACTGTCATCTTGCTACTTGGTTGGGACAACTGTGTAATCCAAGTTTGCAGCTGACATTTTCTTTTTTCGAATTCAATGTTGGGAAGATAAATAACAATGGTTTTGTATATGGTCCATTAAAACCTGGAAATGTATTCATATTTTGTTCATAATGTAATGTAATTTGTTTTCATTCCAACAGCACCCATATGGTATAGAATACCCTTTCTCATACCCTACCTCATTGTGCTATATAACTGTTCAAGAAACGTGTTAAGAATGTTCCTGAAAGAACCCAACAGAACATTTTCCAAAAACATATCTTAGTTGTTGTTTGTTTGTTAAAATGTATGACTCTGTTACAACATAAGAAGGTGTAGTGAGGTTTTGTTTGTCTTCGTGATGATCGTATCTCATTGAAACCTTAAAAGCAAAGCATTGTATGTATGAAACTGTTATTCATTTTTGACCAATAAAAGTACAATAAAAATTATGTGTACGGTCATTTTTCTTATAGTGGAGATGATTTCTAAAGAACAGCTTAGATTTGTATGTCAGTTAGGATATTTAACCCATAAATGTTTGTACTTTATACCTTTTCTTATGTGCACCTTTTTACCAACCACTATTGGGCTACTAACACCCTTCGAAACGAATATTTACATGTGTTTCTCAGAGGATTTCGTGATAAATATATTTCGTACGTTACATTTTCGATGCAAGCCCAAGGACTTTTGATCAAGTTAGAGAAGTACAACAGGTTTTCATAGAGTGTATTACAAATTAAACTACATGGTTCCAATATTTCGAAATATAGCAAACCAGTATTTGTCGCTGAGCAAAAAGTGACTAAGTATGTCATTATGTACAAATATCAATAGTCCTTTTATGAATTAATGAGGTGATGGATATCTGATTCTCATCGTCTACAAGATAAGGGGATGGGACCTTTATAAAATATTAAAAGCAGGACTAAAACTAACTGATTGCTATTGGACAATATACCATTACAATACATAGCTAGCTTAACTTTACAATAGTAATTCAGTCATGGACATGATCACTGGTGTGGTTATGATGCATGGTTGTAGAGGTTTTGGTATCAGAAGGTACTCTGAGTGGGATTTCCATTAATTCAACAGCAGTCTTAGAGGAATAGAAGCTTAAATAACTGTTGCTTCACGTTGGGGACCGATCATTCGATATTCAGGGGACATGGAGGTTCACTTGGCGTTTTCTTCAATTGGTTTAAGAAACATCAATGTCAGGGATTAATTTATCAAAACAGGGTGTAAAACACAAAATAGTGGTAAAAATGGATCACTGTTAATCCTTGATGACACCGGGTGTCCCGCCCTGCTCTACCACTAGCATCTACCACTCCCACATTTGGTATTAATGTCTTTGTGTTTGTTTCACTGTTGCCCAAACAAATAACGATATCGTTTCACACTGGGAGGAGATATTGTTTTACTTACATCTTCTAAAAACCTTATCCCCGACATCCCCAAAATATCAAATGATCGTCCCTTTTTTCGTCTTACTATAATACATAAAAACAGCAAAACCAATAAAAAGCGTGTGTCTTCATTTTCAAACTGAACGACCATCTACAAAATTATATTTCCAAATTGTTCTAGCTTTTGATTGAGACGTTTCGACCCTGTTCGCATTTTGGTTGGATTCGCTGTGGAATAATATCACTTTTTAACATCTTATATTTTAAATTTGAATTTTTTATTTTTAAACTATGTCCGAAATAAAATCTGTTACACACGAAGACGTTTCTTCTGTTATCCTTTTGTTTTATAATTTTTATAATATTTTGGGGTCTGTCTCTTCTGTATATATTTCTATAGTTGTACCAAAACAGTGCTCAATTGTTTCCATTGCCCTCTGTGCTGGATTTGTTGGTTGTGGTTGTTACCTGAAAGAGGTTCATCCAAAAGCGTTAATGATCAGATTGTCATTCTCTCTTTCTCTCTCTCTCTCTCTCTCTCTCTCTCTCTCTCTCTCTCTCTCTCTCTCTCTCTCTCTCTCTCTCTCTCTCTCTCTCTCTCTCTCTCTCTGTGAGGTGGAGTCCACATTCAACAAAGTTGGGTATACCCTTTACAGACATCAATTACCCAGCAACAATTAATTATTCATAGAAGGGATACTAAGCAATACATTACATGCATGTACTCAAACGCCTTCCCTTCAATGATGGATTGATATAAGCCAAATACAACAATTCCACTAGAATATACACAGAACTGGAAACATATTAGGTTGTTTATGATATTGCCAAGTTTAAGGAACCCAACCATACATATTCAGCAGTTTCTTTGATGTCCGGGTATGTTGGAGAAATATGGATAAATATGAATGCAACATTTTTTATTGACAGTAAACATATAAAAATTAGATTAATTAGTATGCGGAAAATGAAATTTTGCCAAACGGCCGAATTTGAATTCCATTTTACAGAGGATAGAGAGGGTACATGTAAGCCTGGTCAATTTCTAACCAGGAATTCGCATTTTTATAGCTTCACTGTCCAATATAAGAAAAGCTATATCTTATAAATCATATAACCGTACATAAACGTACACAAATATTGTTAGCCAAATCAGAATAGAAATATGTCTATGTAGACTCCACACTAAAAAGGTCGACGGCTTTTCTCATGGTTTGGGGTTTGTTTTACACGGGTGATTTTGCCATACGGTAGATACATTCATGAGAGATCATTGATTATTCTTTAAAGACAGATATACTGCAGGAATCAGCAAATGTAAATACAAGCCCACATGCCAAAGACTGACAATGAAGTAAGGCTCTTTTTCTCAAATTAGGCACAACTGATTTTTCTATGCGTTCCCCTTTAGCCTTTTGCCCTAATCGTTACAATAAAACTATCAAATGGCATGTTAAAATAATAGGAAATGCTTAATAGGCTATGACTTATCTTTTCATACATTGTACATACATTGTACAAATATTTTTAGCTGATGTCTTCTGCTTTAACCACCAATTCCGAGCGTCTGCCCGGAGAGCGGAAGGTCGCGGGTTCGATCCCCGGACGCGTCATACCAAAAGAAGTTAAAATATGATACTTGTTGGTCCCTGCCTGGCGCTCGGCATTAATGAGTACAACAAGGACTGGTCGGCTCGGAGTCAGTATAATGTGTCTGAGTGGGGTATTCATGCTTCACTGCGGTATGGTATCTCAGTGAGCTAGCACTATAAAACCAGCTTAAGTCTGGGCTAGTACACGCAGCCGCACATACACACGCATGCACGTCGTCATATGAGCGAAATATTCTCAAGCACGACGTTAAACCTAATTTCACCTCACCAATTCCGTGAACAAACATGATAATTCTCTCATCAATGTGAGATACAGGTGTGGTTTCGTTTGAGCGTATAAAACATGCAAAACAGATGCAAGACACTGATTGTTAGTATTATATTTTATTGCAAATATTGTTCCCACAATTCTGTTTTGTTAAACCGAATCGATACAATACAAATATGAACAACAAATAACGTAAAATCATTGGTTCTTCTGTTACATTAAACGACACGTTTTGATAAAACTTGATGACCAGTTCCCAGAAATCCAAAGAAATTATTAATTAATTGGGATTAATTTTACTTTCTTGCTACATATTATTTGTCGTTATTATGTTTTGCTTCTTGTGTCAAAGTAACAAAGATATTGCATGGCCCTATTCACGAGTTCATACATGTAACAATATATATTGAAAACCACATTACATCCCTCTGGTTATCATAGCAGGCATATGAAACAAATATATGCAAAGCTGAAAAGCCCAAAACGAATAACCATAACCATACATAAATATGGCTTCCCTCGTGTAACTTGAAAAGTCCCGTCTTGGGTCCTGTCAGAAAATCCACGACATAAAGTGTAAAATACCTTTTTGCGTATAAATTCGGCTCTTATGGGATGTTACAGCTACCCAGATATCAATCCCCAAAACCCCAAAATGAATAAACATAGTCATATTTGAATATGGCTCCCCTCATTTAACTTAAATATTGCTGATTGGTGAGTCAATCAACAAATATATATAGAGACAGACAGACAGAGTTTATTTGCAGTAAAAGGCCATAGGCCCAAAATACATTCAAAGGCAATTTCAGTGTAGTCAGGGGCACAATGTGCTTTCATGTGTGTTTATAATAATCCTTTAACATAAAATAGATACAAGGCAACAGATTTTACAGTGTCTACATTAGTATTCTTGAAAAGATTTGCTAAAGAATATACAGTATAAGGCTTTTTAACACATTTTGTAATAAACCTCTCTCTTAGGTGTGAATAGGATTAACAAATGAACAGTACATGGAATTCATCTTCAATATAGGTAAGACCTTTAGATTTGCATGATATACAAAATCTTTGATTATAATCAGTGTTGTTATAACGCCCAGTTTCTACAGCTATTTTAAAATAACTACACCTAAATTGTGCTAAAACAGCTCTTAAATGTGTAGAAAGGTTAAACGATAAATAACATTCAACATTTAACGCTGATTTAAAATACTGATAATAGTTGCATTTGGAAGAATATATATACACACACACATATATATGTATGTATATATATATATAATGTGTATATATATATGCACATATATATAATGTATTATATTGATATGATGTTTTAAAGAAACAGTCGTTTAAACAGTATTTTTCCTGCCGATACATAGAACTATTAGAGTTAATCATCAAATATTACGTGTACATCGGTTGACATGTGCAAGGAACCGTTTTATTGAAATGGCTAAAAGACATCCACGCTCTGTGTCTCATTCAAGACTTTAATCCAGATTGATTCTTCTTGATATAGATATGTTTATGATACAAAAGACGTGAATGGAGTTTCGGGCTAGGTTACGATTTCCAAAGCGTTATTCCAAGCATCGTTATTGCTTGAAATGACCAAACAGACAAGGAATCACTTCAAAAAATATTTGTGCAAAATTCAATGAAAGTGCGACAAGGATAGGCATTTGTGTGGGGATGCTAAGGATGGATACTTCATGAAATTTGGGATAGGGTATCATTTTCAATAGTTTTGGAAAGTTTGATCCAAAACATCGTAATGGCCAACAAGACGAAATAGATGACCTCACTTAAACTAATACATGTCCTAAATACGAAATACTGGCAATAAGGGGGTCTGATTATGAGCAGCATCGTTCAGAGTTCAAATTGAAAGGAATAAGTCAAAGAAAAACAAATGATGACATTCAAATTGTCTTTATTTCCATTCTAAAGTAGATTTTCTATTAATAACATACCATGATCAATCACTTTTTGAACTAATACAAAAACAGAAATAGCAACACGTTTTGCTACTTTTAGAATTTTTGAAATAACCGTTTTTTGACTGAGAGTTAACAATAACAACTACGATTGTTCAAATATTGGCTGCCCGAAATGCAAAACATCTCCATTACTCTTGAATATTTTTTAACAGTAAACCAAATTAGTGCCACGGCGTTGTAGCTCACCAGCTTCTGTAGCGAACTATCTGAAGTATCAGGAAAGACATCCTCTTAAAATAGGACGATGTCATCGATATTCAAATCCTCCAGCATGAATACTGAAGACCAAAACTTAACAAACAATATAATCTCAAAATTAAAAAAAGGAATGAGAACGAGAAACACACAATCTTGTTCCGTCTGTCGGACCAACTCAGAACGTTCAGGGAGGATGAGATTTACAGAGAGAAAAACTAATTTTGTGATAATTTATGAGCATGGAAAGTACAAGGTCAAAATATAAAATATATAATAGGAAGGAGTTTCTCACAGGAACTATATAATACATAACGATTTTCATCACATGTTGTAATGGTATTTTCAATATGGCTGCCATGTCGGTTACATATAAAATCAGAATCGAACGCCCAGAAGAAATTTAGATATTTACTATTGGCTGGTGAAAGCATTTGTAGTTTCAGTGTAATTGCTTTCAGTGGTTTCTGTTGGGAGTATGATCACAAGCGCAAGGCAATGCATTTCAAGAGAATTCCATAATATGGTCCAGTAAAAAAGGTCAAATAAAGGTGGAAGCTTCAAATATCACGAAAACCAGAACACACGTGTTCAGCTCCACCAATAACACAGACCAAATTTGAGTTTGAAAAGAACCATTGAATAATGGAAATAAGTTTCATTTTTTTATTGTGGTTTGAGCGTACAAGCCAAACAAAGTTGCCAATTTAAAATTTCGACAACATACCCAGTCGAATTCCATAAAAATAAATAGGTTTTGATATCGTGCATTTGAACTGACTAAAAACATACAAATATTTCAACAAATGATATGACATTTCCGAAACAACATCTACAAACCAACACAAACAATGGAATCTTAGTCCTACAACTGTCAGGACTAATCTAGACCAATTTTCAATACAGCTTACATTGACATGTTTATGATTATGGAATGGTTATAAGGCAACGTTCTTCACACGAGAACAACGAAAATAGAAAATATGGTTTAGTCATTAGTTGCATAGTTATAATGGTGAGATTTTCTTTCATACTTGGGCATGTAGCAATATACAAATGGTCGTTTGGTCCCACGAGACCGCAAAAATCGTTCACGTGTTGTGGCTGTAAAGGATTTAGAAAAGCCACTCATGAGGATATGATAAATTATAAATATATGACGTCATCGACAAAGAACGATCGCTCTCAATTATCTTCAAACACAGATTCCAGTGGACATAAACTTGAAATCAGCTGTGGAAGTTACATGAATATCCAAAAATCAGTTACCAGTACGTCATATCACAGTTTGTTTATGAGTGAGTTTAGTTTTACGCCGCCGCTTTTAGCAACATTCCAGCAATATCACGGCGGGGACACCAGAAATGGGATGCACACATTGTACCCATGTGGGGAATCGAACCCGGGTCTTCGGCGTCACGAGCCAACGCTTTAACCACTAGGCTACCCCACCGCCCCTATCAAATGAAGGTCAATGATGCAACGCAGTTTCATGTTGCAAAGAGACCAATTTTTTATTTTATAATGATTCATCAACTCAACTGGTTTTACAACCAATTATGACTATACAGTCCACATGCTCTGTGGTAGGCGAACATATCCCAATAACAAAGGTGTAGATAAATACAAAGCTGATTGAAACAGGAACAGGAGAAAAGATATAAATATATACTTTACTAAGAGATAATGATATGAAATCCAAACTTAATATTCCATGGAGGTTATGTACCATACAAATAATACGAATAATGATTCAGGAAGTTGATGTAATAAAGACCATATATAAATATATCCCCATAATTCAAGCTCCCTAACTTGTTTTATCAGTACAAGTAGATCAATATCGCAGTACAATAGACTCACACCTTTCGCCTTCATGGGGAGAGAATGGTTTCTATTATTCCTATTTCCAAGATTATATATACCATAACACCATCAAGGTTCAATCCCATGGGTATATACGGATAATAGAGCATGTTTTTAAATATTGTGTTTATTGATTTTCTTTCTTAACTTGTAACGTCAGTGATCGAATATTAAAACTGAACTCAAATGCGTTTTCTAAAATGTTTCATAATTGTTGGTGAGATGAAAAACATTCATTTTTCATAAACATGTGAATATAATCAAAAGGATCACTTTCAATGCATTAATTTAAAGTCCTGAAACAAATACACACAACGTTGGTAGGACAAGAGTTAAATGTTTATTTATACTATGTGTGGTATTTGTATATTTCACGTGTGAATCAACAACGGTCAGTCACTGATTCTTCATACAAAGCCGGAAAGGTAGCTGTTGGTATCCATTTCTAATGAACAAATCCAGGAGCTAGACCACATCGATAGATCCAATTGGATCCAATTGCCAGTTGTATCCTAGATGAAATCATGAGTCTGTGCTCAGTAGGGAATATTGCAGACTCGCCCTTCATTGGAACAGTCGAAGCACACACACTGACATCAAAAGAATAATTTATCCAAAATGATACCATCTTCAAGCGTTGGAATCCTGAAAACAAAACAAGATGTTGTTCAATAGTGGAAATATATACAGTTATGCTATGACATTAATATACATTAATGTACCCGCATATTCCAAGGGGGTATCTGGTAATCTGTTTCAAACAATAACGTTCAACTGTGACACTGAATTCACATCATTAATTTACTTCGTGCTTAAAAAAAAAATTTAAACGTTTAAAGACTGGATTGTAAAAGAAAGTATATAACTGATAATTGGAAACTTTGGTAAATGTGTGCCTATTGACCAATTGCTCATTTATGCAAAATTTAGTAAAAATGAAAGAGGGACTGAATAATTTTGTGCTTAGAGATTGGTTCAATTACGACTGAGATAAGAAAAAAACTAAATCAACATTGCCATGCCGTGTCTGAAATACTATAAACTTACGCTGGAAAAGGGTTTTCTTTTCAAAAGTAAGGTGTCTAAGATATCAAGGAGCAATTGTATGGAATGCAATTTTCTAAAATCTTTACGAGTTTTGAACAATGTGCTTATATAACAGGTAATTGATAACTTGTATATAAGACCGCTAACTTAAGGCATTTTTACTTGAAGGTCAATCATGACAAAATCATCTGAGATCAGCAGAGAAGTAGAGATATTTTGCTCCGCTATTTAGTAAAACTTAAGCATGACTATTTCACAGCTGGAAGTAAAATATGAACGGTGAAAGTTTACCCGAAATGGTCTTTTCGGCGTAATGTTGACTTGAGGTCTTGGCATTTCGAACTGTAAACAAAACATTAATGATTTATCACAAATGAATATATTGAATTATTAGTATCCGTGATGATAGAAATGGTTTGATTAAATATTAGATAATCAACTGTCGTTAACATAAACATGGGATGTGGAATATATGTATATATAATGATCATGTACGTCTCTGTGTACATTAAAATACATGAAGAACATATCCTATGTATGAGTAAATATAAAAACTGACAATAATACAACTTGTATCCACTTGTATAAAGGCATGTGCCCACCTGTCCATTTCTTTGAGGTTCAAGGATAGAGAATAAATTTTCCCAAGAAAAATTTGACGTTGGTTCCTCTGCTATTGGTTCTGTATGTGGGCCATCTGAAAAAACGAAAAATGTTTGCCAGCTACTGTTTCACATCTGTGCAATGAAAAAAAAACCCAGTGAAAGGATATGACAAAATTCTCAAGACCTACCATGTTTGATATAGTATAAAATTTTTTTCTCGTATTTCTATATTAATCGAACTAAGAAAATGGAATGTTTCGTGAAATGACATTTATGCACTACCACGTTTTAAGGACAGGGATGACAAGACTTTATGGAAGATCAACTTCTGTCTTTTGACAATGGCGACGTTTCGGTAGGGATTCTTATACCGTTTTCAAGCATGAAGTCTTGCCAACCCTATACCACCAAGTTCTAGAATGCCACTCAAAGAAATCTTTTAAGGACGATTACTTATAATTATGGAAATGTTTGTGCCTATTTAGGACAACGTATTCAAACTGATGGGGCTATCAGACGTCTGGTGCTGCTGGTGTGGTTGCCGGTGGTGATGGAATGGTTCTAGTGGCCACTTATGTCATGTAGGTGTGAAGTTGGGATGGGAACGTATACGGAAATGACTGCGTCTTCAAATAAAGGGTTAGTGTATAAGAATAATCAATAAACTTAAGGATCGACAGGACATAACAAAAACATGGACATCGGTTTTGGCGGAAAGGGGTTTGTGCGAAAGGATGATCTGAAACTCTTAAGGACCGGCAGGACATAAGCAAAACATGGACATAAGTTATCAAGGAAAAGCGGTCTGTGAGAAAAGATGATTCGAAACTCTTTAGGATCGATTGGACATAACCAAAACATGGACCTAGGTTATCGGGAAAAGGGGTATCTGAGAAAGGATTATCTAAAATTCTTAAGGATGAACATGACATAACTGAAACATTGATATGAAAGAAGAAGAAGTAAAAAAGGAGAAGAAGTAAAAATCACAAGGACTTCAACCCTCTGGAAAGGATCCACAAAGTACCATCATGAATGAAATGTTTGGAGGTCCACTGAAGCACAAGGAGCATAGTTCTGTATCTTTTACTCACATCTTGTTGCTGCGGTAAGGCCTTGAAAACGCTCGTTAACCCAAGGTGTGGTCATGTGCTGCTTTGGCCGCCGGGGTGATCTGCCCGAGCTGCTGCTGCCTTGTGAGCTCACCTCAGAGAGTGTGTGCGGAGAGTACATCATGTACCGAGAAGCACCGAAGTTACCCTTGGTCGGCACGTTACCCGAGAATGCGCTACGGAAGGGGTCACTGAAATGTAATGGTAACGTTAGTGGCAAATGACGTTATTGTTTGTTTGTTGTTTACCGCAATAACTCAGCAATACTCCAGCTATATTCCAGCGGTCTGTAAATAATCTAGTCTGGACCAGACAATCTAGTGATCAACAGCATAAGCATCGATCGAGGTAATCGGATACGATGACATGTGTCAACCAAGTCAGCGAGCCTGACTACCCGATCTCGTTAGTCGCCTCTTACGACAAGCATGGGTTACTGAAGACCAATTCTTACACTGGTTTTCACGGAATCTAGTAACGTTAAGAATTCACATGTTTTACTGCATTTAGTGTAACTATCGCTAACACAGGTCCTTCTGGATTGACTACGTCTACAACATCTACAGCACACTTACCGGTCGTCGGACGATTCGCGAGACGATGTCCTTCGTCTCCTCTTGCAGCAGATGTACACGATGAAGATGATAAGGATGATGAGGATGATTGATAAGGGTATAGTCAAACCCACTATAAGAGCTGTCCTGTCGGCTGCAACATATAAGGAGACATTAACCACTTCACCCCCTGGGCTGCACAAACACCCTTACAACTGCGATATGATACTTCTTAAACATATCATCAATGTACAAGGTACTCTGGTCAGTAAAGGATACTTTTCAAAAGAGTGGGTGAATGAATTTAATTTTACGCCGCTTTTAGCAATATTTCATTTGGCGGGCTACACCAGAAATGGGCTTCACATGTTGTAAACATGTGGGGAATCGACCTCGGGTCTTCGGCGTGACGAGTAAACGCTTGAACCACTGGACTACCACACCACCCTCTTTTCATAAGAACATATATAGTTTGATATTCAATAAATATATTATACATATAATATACATATACTCACAACCAGGGACAATTCTGGAACAAAAGAAGCATACCATAAGAATTCCAGCATACCACAAACATTTATAGAACAGGACCTAGTGGGTCAGTTATATGTACTATTGTCTTAACGATACGAAGGTTGTTGCTTTAGGTCTTTATGGAATAGTAACGCATGGAAAATAACAGTAAGTGAGTTGGTTGTGTTTAAGGCCTCTTCAAGCAATATTATATCATTGTGTGTAAACATCAATGAGGAAAGTGCAGATTTGAATCTACGACAAGAGGATTCTGGCGTAGCAAAGGGTGATAACTCTGCATATACGCTGCAATTGGATTCAATCATCGACATCCGCTCTCTGTGCCCACTATAGCACAGAGGCGGCCTATTTTGAATTATTCATTAGAAACAGTAACTAAGACTTGCACTAATGAGAAATATTACTCACATATCAGAAGGTATGCCGTTGGTGACGGTGCAGCCGGTATCCATGGGGTGGTCTTTCAGCATGTTGTACACGTGGCACACAGTGTGGTTACCTTCGACTGAAACACACTCACGATTGTCAGGTTTTCTCTTCGATGGTTTCAGAGTATCACAGACATTTTCAGGAGAGGAGCAATGCCTTGTGGAACATAAACTGAACCAATAAAGTTACGTGTAATCAAATATTTATGATACAGTGTTTATTAAAATATGTGTGTGTGAGAGAGAGAGAGAGAGAGAGAGAGAGAGAGAGAGAGAGAGAGAGAGAGAGAGAGAGAGAGAGAGAGAGAGAGAGAGAGAGAGAGAGAGAGAGAGAGAGAGAGAGAGAGAGAGAGAGAGAGAGAGAGAGAGAGAGAGAGAGAGAGAAAGAATACCCAGTCTCGATGGAACACCATTGCTGGATGGACAAACAGACAATACTCACTGGTCATGTTTTTGTACACGACTTTGCTGACTGGGTTCGCTGTTCCAGCTACATTGATGCTGTCAACCTCTGCCAGTTTCTCCAAGAATGCTGCCAGAACCCCGAGTTGGTTGTTCGTCTTCGAACTGTCGACTCTCAGTGTTGCAGGAACTACGACGCTGCCCTTTCTGAAGATGTCAATGACGTTGTTGTCAAAGTCTGTGGTTTCATATGTTCACCTTATTTTCAGAGAGTTCAATACTAGCTTGTATAACTATAATGTGAGGCAGGACAGAACCCTATCCACTTTTATTAACCGTGACAAACACGATATCAACCATATGCCATCAAGGTAAGTAAAACCAGGTTTAAGGCACTGGGAATATGACCCTTTTGGCATTCCAGTGTTAAGGGTTGTCGCAAGGTTCTCAAATCGCTCTCCGATCAAGGCGCTAAGTGTTGAAGAGACATTGCTTCAAAGCAATACCTATTTATAATACGCATTTAGTACACTTAATTCAACTTACCTCAAAGTTCCCACGCTACTGGTCAAGTGCGCTGTGGTGGAGACTGTCTTGAGGATATTGTCAATCTGAAAAATATAAATATTTAACCTGATATGCCGGTCATGAAGCACTGGATCCGAAATTGACCGAGGTGTGAGGTTGTTTAGGAGGTAACGTATATGTAGCAAGTAAAGGGTTTGACCATGTTTCCAACAGAACAATTTAGTCATCAAGCACTTCGAAATCGTTACTTATAACTAATGTCATTAAGATAACTGATGAACAGGGTATTTTCATTTGAATCTGAGATTTACTCATTTATCTCGACAGCAGACTGCGCACTGTCACATGGATATTAATTAGAGGACAAAAAAACCCGTCATATGGATATTAATTAGATGACATGTAGTCATATCGATATTAATTAGAGGACATCCCATCATATAAAATATTAATAAGAGGACATACCATCATATCGATATTAATTCAAGGACATACTCTCATATGGATATTAATTAGAGGACATCCCGTCATATCAATATTAATTAGAGAACATCCCGTCATATCGATTTTAATTAAGTAGAGGACCTACCATCATATCGATATTAATTAAAGGACCTACCATCATACTGATATTAACTAGAGGACATGCCATGATATCGATATTAATTAGAGGACATACTGTCATACTGATAGTAATTAGAGGAAAAACCGTCATATGGATATTAATTAGATGACATGCAGTCATATCAATATTAATAAGAGGACATGCAGTCATATCGATATTAATTAGATGACATGCAGTCATATCAATATTAATTAGATGACATGCAGTCATATCAATTTTAATTAGAGGACATGCAGTCATATCGATATTAATTAGATAACATGCAGTCATATCGATATTAATCAGAGGACATCCCATGATATCAATATTAATTATAGGACCTACCATCACACTGATATTAATTAGAGGACATACCATCATATCGATATTCATTAGAAGCCATACTGTCATGCTGATATTAATTAGAGGACATACCATCATATGGATATT
The DNA here is from genome assembly GCF_003918875.1 of Haliotis rubra. Taxonomy (NCBI): domain Eukaryota; kingdom Metazoa; phylum Mollusca; class Gastropoda; order Lepetellida; family Haliotidae; genus Haliotis; species Haliotis rubra. The sequence continues at coordinate 1,014,276 of NW_025765037.1, forward strand.
AATTAGAAGAAAACCGTCATATCGATATTTATTAGAGGACACACCGTCATATTGATGTTAATTAGATGACATCCAGTCATATCAATATTTATTAGAAGACCTACCATCACACTGATATTAATTAGAGGACATACCATCATATCGATATTCATTAGAAGCCATACTGTCATGCTGACATTAATTAGAACAAAAAACATCATATGGATATTAATTAGAGGACATACCGTCATATGGATATTAATTAGAGGACACACCGTCATATGGATATCAATTAGAGGACAAACCGTCAAATGGATATTAATTAGAGTACGAACCGTCATATGGATATTATTTAGATGACATGCAGTCATATCGATATTAATTAGAGGACAAACCGTCATATTAATATTAATTAAAGGACAAACCGTTATATGAATATTAATTAAAGGACATACCGTTTCGATATTAGAGGACATACAATTATCTGGATATTATATGACCTACGGTTACCTTGATATTAGAAGACACACCGTAATATCGATATTGCAGGACATACTGTTATCTCGATATCCGAGATCATATCGTGGACTCGAGATCAGAGGACATACGAGTATCTTGACATGAGAGGACACTCGTGTATCTTGATGTTTGCGAACATACAGTGGTCGCAGTGTAACATGAGCTTATCGTGTTTGAAAAACAAACGATCCTGTACACACGGAAAACCACCCCAAATATATCAACGTATGTTTCCATGTATCCTGATCAGACAACCGGGGTCAGAATAGGAACACTTTCTATGGATATACAACTTCTTTATTGCAATACATGAAACGTTTTGTTGTAAATGCTAACACCGTTATCAAACAAGTGATCTTCTATTTTTTGTTTGATAAGGGTGTTAGCATCTACACCGAAACGTCGCATCTATTGCCATAAAGAAGTAACGTATCCATAAAACTGTTCCTCTGAATCATACCAGCTTCTAAATGCCACTGGGTTCAGCTTCTGCAGAAACACCTACCCCCACAACAAGATCTTCCTGCAGCTTGGTGTAGGCAGGGAGGCCAGGTGAGTCTATGATGCTGTCATATCGAGATGTGTTCAGTGTGATCTCAGTGATGAATTCAGCCGTCGCTGAAATAAACCAGTTCCCAGATAAACAAATTTTCAAAAATACCTAACACCAGAGTCCAAATTTGATAATATAATGCATAAATAGTATACATATTTACGGATTGTCTATTATTTTAATAATGTCTAAACATTCAATGAATATTTTTCTCAACGGAACTGATCGGGTCAGAATTCTTTTGGATTCTCAGATGCTGAGTGGATAAAATGGTTCTTTAAACAACATTTCTGCAGTTTAAATTAGAACAATGAAAATGTTGTACATGTTTTACACGATTTACAGTCTATCGTCAAAGATGGGGAATCATGGTCGAAGCAAACCTTGGATTCGAACCCAGCCCGCGCTGATGCTGGCAAATAAGGGAGGCAACTGTTGACACTGATCTACAACACCGTTCACCAATGTGCCTCCCATGCTTCAAGGTTCTATTTGAATGTTTATTATTTGAATATACTATTTCGCTCTTCGTTTGGGGCAATCTTGGCTACTGAATTTATGAGGAGAGTAAAATAGAAACAAACCAAGAAAAAAAAAAACAGCCAAAACGTAAAATGAAGGTCATGCTGTCGTTTAATTTCTTTAAGGGAAATGAAATATCGACATGTGCAAGTGACTAGGAGCCTGCAATTTTGATCGTTTCGTCAATAAATGTGTGTAAGGGTAGTTAATATACAACTAAAAGGCCATCAATTTATTGTTGATGGTTTAGCCGGGGGGTTTCAGCGTTCGCTTGTCACTTGCGGTGTCTCAGATATTGCGTAAAATTGCTAAACGCGGCATAACACCACATTCACTCACGGAAAAAATATTTATGTCGAAATAGTTCTCAGGCACCAAAACCAAAGTCTGTAACCACATGCAACTCAATAATGTTTTCGTGGGATAAAAAACGGTATTTCCTAATGGACCATTGAACACCGGGTTAGAATTGATCTTCAGCAATCACGTTGGTCGTAAGGGGCGACTAACGGGGTCGGGTGGTCAGGCTCGCTGACTTGGTTGACACATGTCATTGCATTCCAAATGCAAAGATCTCTGAGTTGAGTTGAGTTTTACGTCACATCGGCATTATTCCAGCCATATTGTGACGAAATTAAATCTGAATTCGCACAGATCGATGCTCATGACGTTGATTACTGGATTGTGTGGTCCAGATTTGATTATTAGCACAGCGCCGCCATATAGCTGGAATATTGTTGAGAGACACCTTAAAAAACAAACAAATCTGTTTAATGACACTGACCTGTGCACGTGGTGCTACCGCTTGCCTTTCCAAACCCAGTCTTACAGTCGCAAACATAGCTGCCACTGGTGTCTCGGCACTTCTCATTAGCGCCGGTACAGGGCGATGAAGTTGCTGAACATTCATTGACGTTAGTTTCACAGTTGTCGCCGGTCCAACCAGAAGTACACGTGCAGGATCCATTGACCGGGTTACAGGATGATATGTGAGCAAGCACACACGTGCATGACTGTTCACAGTTCTGTCCATACATAGGCGACGTACATGCTGAAAATAGATCAAAACACATGGTTGACACATGTCATTGCATTCCAAGTGCAAAGATCGTTGAGTTGAGTTGAGTCACATCGGCATTATTCCAGCCATATTGTGACGAAATTAAATCTGAATTCGCACAGATCGATGCTCATGACGTTGATTACTGGATTGTGTGGTCCAGATTTGATTATTAGCACAGCGCCGCCATATAGCTGGAATATTGTTGAGAGACACCTTTAAAACACAAACAAAATCTGTTTAATGACACTGACCTGTGCACGTGGTGCTACCGCTTGCCCTTCCAAACCCAGTCTTACAGTCGCAAACATAGCTGCCACTGGTGTCTCGGCACTTCTCATTAGCGCCGGTACAGGGCGATGAAGTTGCTGAACATTCATTGACGTTCGTTTCACAGTTGTCGCCGGTCCAACCAGAATTACACGTGCAGGATCCATTGACCGGGTTACAGGATGATGTGTGAGCAAGCACACACGTGCATGACTGTTCACAGTTCTGTCCATACATAGGCGACGTACATGCTGAAAATAGATCAAAACACATGGTTAACACATGTCATTGCATTCCAAGTGCAAAGATCGTTGAGTTGAGTTGAGTCACATCGGCATTATTCCAGCCATATTGTGACGAAATTAAATCTGAATTCGCACAGATCGATGCTCATGACGTTGATTACTGGATTGTGTGGTCCAGATTTGATTATTAGCACAGCGCCGCCATATAGCTGGAATATTGTTGAGAGACACCTTAAAACACAAACAAAACTGTTTAATGACACTGACCTGTGCACGTGGTGCTACCGCTTGCCCTTCCAAACCCAGTCTTACAGTCGCAAACATAGCTGCCACTGGTGTCTCGGCACTTCTCATTAGCGCCGGTACAGGGCGATGAAGTTGCTGAACATTCATTGACGTTCGTTTCACAGTTGTCGCCGGTCCAACCAGAAGTACACGTGCAGGATCCATTGACCGGGTTACAGGATGATGTGTGACCAAACACACACGTGCATGACTGTTCACAGTTCTTTCCATACGTAAGCGACGTACATGCTGAAAATAGATCAAAACATTGCAGTCAATTGATCAATCTACCACTGACGTTTGTTTATTTGCTTGTTGGTTAACGCTGCACTCAGCAGTGTTTCACCTATATGACGGGTGTATGTAAATAACCGTGTTTGGACCAGACAATCCAGTGACTGACATTATGATAATCGAATTACGCAATTGGGAGTCTGACCACCCGATTCCATTAGACGCCTCTTACAAGCATGGAGTGTGGATATGTTTTCAGCAATATTCCAGAGACATTTTAAATCCGCTTGTTGGTCCTAAAGCTAAAACTATAAATACTGCATATAAGCGCAAGAAATATTTAGGAATATTCCGCCAGAAATGGGCTTCACACATTGTACCCATGTGGGGGATCGAAGTCTACGACGTGACGCTTTAACCTTTAGATTATCTCACCGCCCCCTTACAACCATGGGTTGCTGAAGACGTCAAATACGTTTACAGCTTCTTCTCCACCACACCACCTACTCCCATTAGTTTCCCAAGAAGCTATGTGTTCTTAAACTTTGTTGTATGTAAATGGTGAAAATTAAGTTATCATCAATATTTGATTACTCAATCTGAAGCTATTTCAAGTTCAGCGAGATTGCAATACCAACGTTCCTTCAATATGTCATCGAAATGTTATTATAATGTGGACTACAGCACGCTGAGAACACCGACCACACCTTGAAGAATGATAGGACAACGAAACTTTGATTAATTGTTATCTCTGCAATTTCAATTCTTAAACGAACTGTGGAAAATATTCAAAGTGCACATTCAATATAGAGAGATACACTTACGAACACATTGGTCGGCTGTTGATTTCTTCAAGCCTACTTCACAGTCGCACACATAACTACCGTCGGTGTCTCGGCACACCTCATTGGCGCCGGTACAGACAGATCGTGTGGCTGAACACTCGTTGACGTTGGTCTCACAGTTGGTGCCGTTCCAGCCCGAGTTGCACGTGCAGGATCCATTGACCGTGTTACAGGTCTCTGTGTTGGCGAACACACAGGTGCATGTGTTAGCACAATTAATGCCATACGTTCTGCCAGTGCATGCTGAAATTGAATGAACAGAGGAATTACTACGTTTGAGGCTACTGGAAGTGCTTACTTGAAAATAGTCTTCAACTCAGTATACATAATGAAGCATGAATGACGTGATGAAATGCATTGTCATGAGCAGTTTCTACTTACGTGTGCAGGAATCGGCAGCTCGAACAAACCCTGAGAGACACGCGCAAGAATATGATCCGTTCCGCTCGTTGCACATTCCGTTGGTGCCGCATATGTTGAGGGTGTCGGTACATTCTGGTATGTCCTCCGTGCACGTCGCTCCCATCCACCCACTCCTACATGTACAGTTGCCGTCGGTTGCGTTGCAGCTGATGGTGTTGGCGGTGTCGCAAAGGCAGTTCTGTGCACAGCTGGTGCCAAACTTGCCGTCAGGGCAGACTGGGGAAAGAATTCTACAGTTGATCCGGGTGGTGTCGTGGTTGATCATCGATACCATAATCACAGAGCGATGTTCATCATAGAACGATGTATACAATGGCATCGTTGTGGGTTAAGGAAATACATGCCCAACAAAGTCCTGTTTGTATGTTTATATATATATGAATCGGTTGGAACATGTCACTTTTGTCTGCATTCAACCTGAAACCACCAGACCAGGAACATGCATCCACGCTTTACATGCCTTCACAAGTTGTCTTTTCAGCAGCGATCTGGAAGCCATCAGACCAGGAACATGCACACCCTTTACATACCTTCACAACAAGTTCTCTTGTCTGCAGCCAACTTGAAACAATCAGACCATGAACATGCATACACGCTTTACATACCTTCACAAGTTCTCCTATCAGAAGCCAACAGGAAACCATCAGACCAGGAACATGCATACATCCTTACATACCTTCACAAGTTGTCCTGTCAACAGCATACTGGTAACCATCAGACCAAGAACATGCATACATCCTTACATACCTTCACAAGTTGTCCTGTCAACAGCCTACTGGCAACCATTAGACCAGGAACATGCCTACATCCTTACATACCTTCACAAGTTCTCCTGTCAACAGCCTACTGGCAACCATCAGATCAGGAACATGCATATATCCTTACATACCTTCACAAGTTGTCCTGTCAACAGCCTACTGGCAACCATCAGACCAAGAACATGCATACATCCTTACATACCTTCACAAGTTCTCCTGTCAACAGCCTACTGGCAACCATCAGACCAGGAACATGCATATATCCGTACATACCTTCACAAGTTCTCCTGTCAGAAGCCAACTGGAAGCCGTCAGAGCAGGAACAGGTGTATGTCCCAGCAGGTGTGTTTGTACAGTTCTGCGAACACGTTGTATTCACGGCACACTCGTCAATGTCTGTTTGTAAAATGAACATGTTTGGTCATGAAGTGAAGGGTGGTATTCGGACATTTAAACAATTCTTTATATCTTGTTTTTTTGCCGCATCGGAGAAGGTTCCAGCTTCATCAAGCAAACAGATAAATATCGAGCAAGGTAAAGATTGACATTAACAAGAACTTCCCTTATCGGCCTGATTCGATTACTTGGTCACAGACATTGTACACATACCATCACAGACATTGTACACATACCATCACAGACATTGTACACATATCGTCACAGACATTGTACACATACCATCACAGACATTGTACACACACCATCACAGACATTGTACACATACCATCACAGACATTCTACACATACCATCACAGACATTGTACACATACCATCACAGACATTGTACACATACCATCACAGACATTGTACACATATCATCACAGACATTGTACACATACCATCACAGACATTGTACACATACCATCACAGACATTGTACACATATCATCACAGACATTGTACACATACCATCACAGACATTGTACACATACCATCACAGACATTGTACACATACCATCACAGACATTGTACACATACCATCACAGACATTGTACACATACCATCACAGACATTCACAGACATCATCACACATTGTAACACATACATCACAGACATTGTACACATATCATCACAGACATTGTACACATACCATCACAGACATTGTACACATACCATCACAGACATTGTACACATGGACATTGTACACATACCATCACAGACATTGTACACATACCATCACAGACATTGTACACATACCATCACAGACATTGTACACATACCATCACATACATTGTACACATACCATCACAGACATTGTACACATACCATCACAGACATTGTACACATACCATCACAGACATTGTACACATACCATCACAGACATTGTACACATACCATCACAGACATTGTACACATACCATCACAGACATTGTACACATACCATCACAGACATTGTACACATACCATCACAGACATTGTACACATACCATCACAGACATTGTACACATACCATCACAGACATTGTACACATACCATCACAGACATTGTACACATACCATCACAGACATTGTACACATACCATCACAGACATTGTACACATACCATCACAGACATTGTACACATACCATCACAGACATTGTACACATACCATCACAGACATTGTACACATACCATCACAGACATTGTACACATACCATCACAGACATTGTACACATACCATCACAGACATTGTACACATACCATCACAGACATTGTACACATACCATCACAGACATTGTACACATACCATCACAGACATTGTACACATACCATCACAGACATTGTCACAGACACATATACCATCACGGACATATCATCACAGACATTGACATACCATCACATGCACGTTTGCACATACCATCACAGACAGACATTTCACAGACATTGTACACATACCATCAGACATTGACATTGTACACATACCATCACAGACATTGTTACATATATACATCACAGACACATACCATCACAGACATTGTACACATACCATCACAGACATTGTACACATACCATCACAGACATTGTACACATACCATCACAGACATTGTCACAGACACATACCATCACAGACATTGTACACATATTGTACACATACCATCACAGACATTGTACACATACCATCACAGACATTGTACACATACCATCACAGACATTGTACACATATATCACAGACATTGTACACATACCATCACAGACATACACATACCATCACGGACATTATTGTACACATACCATCACAGACATTGTACACATGTACACATACCATCACCGTCACAGACATTGTACACATACCATCACGGACATTGTACACATACCATCACAGACATTGTACACATACCATCACAGACATTGTACACATACCATCACAGACATTGTACACATACCATCACAGACATTGTACACATACCATCACAGACATTGCACATACCATCACAGACATTGTACACATACCATCACAGACATTGTACACACATACCATCACAGACATTGTACACATACCATCACAGACAGACATTGTACACATACCATCACAGACATTGTACACATACCATCACAGACATTGTACACATACCATCAGACATTGTACACATCACAGACACATACCATCACACATTGTACATTACCATCACAGACATTGTTGTACACATACCATCACAGACATTGTACACATATCATCACAGACATTGTACACATACCATCACAGACATTGTACACATACCATCACAGACATTGTACACATACCATCACAGACATTGTACACATACCATCACCATCACAGACATTGTACACATACCATCACAGACATTGTACACATACATCACAGACTGTTCTACATACCATCACAGACATTGACATCACAGACATTGTTGCACATCACACCATCATGGACATTGTACACATACCATCACAGACATTGTACACATACCATCACAGACATTGTACACATACCATCACACGGACATTGTACACATACATACCATCACGGACATTGTACACATACCATCACAGACATTGTACACATACCATCACAGACATTGTACACATACCATCACAGACATTTGTACACATACCATCACAGACATTGTACACATACCATCACAGACATTGTACACATACCATCACAGACATTGTACACATACCATCACAGACATTGTACACATACCATCACAGACATTGTACACATACCATCACATACATTGTACACATACCATCACAGACATTGTACACATACCATCACATACATTGTACACATACCATCACAGACATTGTACACATACCATCACATACATTGTACCATCAAATACATTGTACACATATCATCACAGACATTGTACACACACCGTCACAGACATTGTACACATACCGTTACAGACATTCTACACATACCATCACAGACACTGTGCACATACCATCACACACATTGTACACATACCATCACATACATTGTACACATACCATCACAGACATTGTACACATACCATCACATACATTGTACACATACCATCACAGACATTGTACACATACCATCACATACATTGTACACATACCATCACAGACACTGTCCACATACCATCACATACATTGTACCATCAAATACATTGTACACATACCATCACAGGTGTTGTTGTCGGCGTTCAGTTGGTACCCGGTGTTGCAGAAACATACATCCACTCCTCCTTGTACACGACAACCACCATCGGCCGAGCAGTCCGTTCTGTTACAAATCGTTGCTCCCGGTTTCACTGTCAAATGATATTAACCTTCTATTATACTTCATTTACTTATAAACATGTGTTTGAGACTGAATAAGCCATGAGTTTTATATGATAAATTTTATGTATTTTGTTTAAAGTTTAATGTAATGCGTCTGTGCTTAATACTGGGGAAAATAATATTTCACTTATATACTTACGTGTACAATTTAATCGGTTTGTTGTGAGCTCATATCCTTCGTAGCATTCACATGCAAATGCGCCAAGGGTGTTCCGACACTTTTGAGGACAACCGCTGATTCCGAGGGCGCATTCGTCTATATCTTTAAAGACATATAATCGTAGTTTTAAATGTTGACATTCTGTGCTAAAATCCCGAACAAAAGCGGAAATATAGTTCTCGAGATTGAAGAAAATGTATGACATCAACAAGCGCTTATTTGATCCTTTGATCATCTGCTTCAAAGAATATGTACCTTTGCAGGTACCCGTGCCCTCCAGCAGGAAACCTTTGTTGCAGCTGCATTGGTAACTTCCAACGGTGTTATTACAAATGTGATCGCACACTGTCACTGTCGTACTCATGCATTCGTCGATATCTGAAACAATATGTGAACATACATGACATTCTATTTAAGAGGACTTACACTGTAGTCACCAATATAACACCGTTAACAATGAGGTTTCGAATTCGGTCCGTTGGAGCAGAGGTTCAGTTGAACCTTCCGGACAAGTATTGGTCGTGTTGTTTCATTAGGTTTAATGGTAGACATTTGGAAGGCTTTTTCCAAATTTGATACGTAAGTGATAAAATCGATCTCCAATGCATTTTGACCTGTACCATGCGTTCCCGTATTGTTATAGGATACAGCTGACAAGCTTACATTTGTTTTTGGTGTGGTGGTCAATATTTACTCATTTTGTCGTGAACACCTGCTATCTTTAATATTCGATTGTGGATCATAAACAGATAGATATAGTTTTACTTGTTCAATCGGCTCAGATATAAGAAGATAGATCTTATGGATGTGGAATGCATTTCGTCGCATTGCTGTGAACAGGCCTCGGATCAAACTCAGGTGTCTAAAAATCTGTTGTGTGATAAGAAGGTTGTCTACAACATTACCTTTGTGTTGAGAAATAATCCATCAGTTTCAGATACATGCTCAGTCTACGATAATTTTAGTCGTTTAAACAAGGTTACTACATTCAAGGCATAAATAAATTCAAATTCAAACGTTTTACGTTAGACGTTCGGGGATTCGCTTCGAGACAGTCCATGATAAATATTCTATAATTCTAAATGTTATTCCAGGATAGGACGATCATCTGAAAATCAAGAGACACATGAGCTTTTGTTAAAGCCTGAGGAATTACTTCATTAATTTTTAGAACAATGATATGTTTCGAACAAATAATCCTCTGGCTACTCCTTCAACAATTCAAGGGTCTCGTTCAGTACAAATCATCAACGACAGGTGACAACTTACCGTCACAGCTGCCAGTCACTGTAGCTTCGAAGCCAGTATGGCAATCGCAGTGGTAGGACCCAGGGGCGTTAATGCAGTCTGAATTAGCCTGGCAAGCTGCAGAAGAACATTCATTTATATCGCTCTGGCATTTCTCCCCAGTGAAGCCGCTCTTGCAACTGCAGCCCGTGGTCTTGTTGCAGGTCTGTGTCCCCAGGGGTGCACATCCGCACTCGTTGACACAATTGACACCCCAGTGGTTGTCATCGCATGCTGAAACATACGGTCATTTTAGCCTGAAGTTTCAATTGTAAAATGTATCCAGTCATAAACCATGAAGGTGCTTATCTGACGGAAGTATTTATGTCATAAATCCAATCAACAAAAGATGGTTTACGAATTTTGAAATTATATAACCGAACGGCTTCCTAGTGTCCAAAATCCGACCACAAATAAGTCATGATATCTTGTGAGTAAGTGAGTGGGTGGGTGAGAAGTGAAAGTAGTTTTACGCCGCTTTTAGCAATACTCCAGCAATATCACGGTGGGGAGTTCAAGAATGGGCTTGTGGAGTGAAGTCTGGTTAAGAATTCGCCAATTTTCATCATATATTGAACTAATGACAATGATCTTTTCAACGTTAGGAATTTGTTTTACAAACATCAGTTCATGTGTAAACAATACCTTTAAACAGTAGGGAATATTTTACAAAATCTAGTTCAGAACACTTGACTGAAGTAAGCGGCTACATTTACACTAGTGAGTCTAAACTTTTCATGTGTAGTATATTTATCTCAAAATTAAAAACTATTTGGGATTGTTGTATCTCACCCCTATATTAGCATACGTTTTTCACAACTCATACATTTAAACTCACCAACACAAGTGCGGCCATCATTGTCCAGTTTCGAACCTGCTGGGCAGGAACAGTTGAAGCCTCCAAACGTGTTGGTGCAGGTCCCCGTACATTTGTTTAGAGTTGCCGAGTTACACTCGTTAATATCTGGCATCAAGGAAATAAATACACAGTGGTAATCTGATCAACAAAACATGAACGTTCGTGGTCCAGTTAGGACATTTCTTTATGAGGTTTATTCGTTTAACGCCGCACTTGCTATATTCCAGCTTTAAATAAATAATCGAGTCTGCACCAGACAATCCAGTGATCAATAACATAGGCAACGATATACGCAAATGGGATACGATGACATGTGACAACCAAGTCAGCGAGCCTGACCACCCGATCCCGTTAGTCGCCTCCTTCGACAAGCATGGGCTGCTGAAGATCAATTCTAAACGGATCTTCACGGGTCGTTTACAGGTGAAACATCGTCCGTTTTGACGGTACTTATGAGTTAACATTTGCATTAATAAAGGATCATTTATGTTCTTCCATGGTCGACTGGGGATCAGTTTAGCATTTATTATAGTATATGGATTCCGATTCTATATGTAAACTACCTATATGTAAATAGTAAACACATTAAATAAATTAGTGTATACCCTCACCGCCATGATCACATTCTGACGGGTATCAATGAAGGAAGTAATTACACTCCTGACAAGTGTCTATATGTTATAGTATCCTCGGGGTGCTCACCTTCACATGTTGTCCGATCAACTCCCAGTGTGTAGCCGCGGTTACATTTACACTCAGCATTGCCACCAACCACCTCGCAGTAGTGGCTGCAGTTCAGGTTGGTCAGTCCCGCGCAAGGGTCAGCCTGCTCAGGGTCTGAAATGTTCAAGAAGACTGGTCAGTATAATCAGTAGTTAATGTTCATGAAGACTCGTCTATTTCATGGGTACCCAATGTTCATGAAGACTCGTCTATTTCATGGGTACCCAATGTTCATGAAGACTCGTCTATAATCTTAAGTACCCAATGTTCACGAAGACTCGTCTATTTCATGGATACCTAATGTTCATGAAGACGCGTCTATACCATAAGGACCCAATGTTCATGAAGACGCGTCTATACCATAAGGACCAATGTTCATGAAGACGCGTCTATACCATAAGGACCAATGTTCATGAAGACGCGTCTATACCATAAGGACCAATGTTCATGAAGACGCGTCTATATCATGGGTACCCAATGTTCATGAAAACTCGTGTATGATCAAAAGTTTTAAATGTTCACGAAGACTCGTCTTTATCATAAGTTCCCAATGTTCATGAAGACTCGTCCATAAAAAATGTACCCAATGTACATAAAGACTGGTCTATACGTTCAGGGTTAGGTGGCCATTCACGGACGGTCCCACCACTTTCCAATATTCTGGATGCGCCTGTCAGGGGTGGAAAAACTTGATAGGTGGTTTGTTTCGAATTGAAAACAAAGGAAACAAATCTGCATTTCATAAGTCCCGAATAAATTACCTTTAGTGCACGTTTTTCTGTCGTCGTTGAGGGTGTAACCGGTGTTGCAGTAGCAGTTGTAGCTCCCCACCATATTCCTGCACTCGTGTTGACACATGGCCTGGCCGTTGTCGCACTCGTTGATATCTACACATTGTCACACACTTGATATACCACAATTACACATGTATCTGTGTTGCTTCATAATGAATATTTATTTCAAATCTATAATTTGGTTTATTTAAATCAATTGACCTTAACTATGCAATATAAAATCAATGTTTTGCATGGTCTTTTTCGAAAATATTTAAAAAGTTATAAAAATAAAGAATTCTAAATATCTTTGTTTTTGCAAAGAATAGGTCCCATATTTTAGGCCTGTGGTGGCCGTGTCTTTCAGATGAACTATTTGACTTGGGTCTTCTACGTAAGTTTCAGACCCGTTCGAAATGATCTTCAACCACAGCTGCTCGACGTGAGAGATGGCTTACAGGATCGGTTGGTCAGACTCACAGACTTGGTTGCATGTCATCGTATCCCAAACGTTCGATGCTCATGATATCAATCATTGGATTGCCTTGGTCATACTCGGTTATTTATAGACTTCCGTCTCGTCCGGCCTTGTCATGGTGTATTGTACTGTGAAGCATTTCGAGTCGGGGGTCATCTAAAAATGTCTTTAATCCTCGCAAAGACACGAAGGTCTGTGGATGGGGTCAGGCTCGCTGACCTGGTTGAAACGTGTCGTCGTATCCCAGTTGCGTAGATCGATGCTCATGCTGTTGCTGGTCGGTAATAATCGTCATTTGTTATGTCATTCAGTAGGGACTTACCAACACACTGGCCATTATTATTCTTGTAGCCAAGGTCACAGGTACAGACGTAGGACCCAACCACGTTCTTACACTTGGTGTTGTTGGGGCAGGACACGGTGGGAGAGATACACTCGTTCACATCTGGAATAACACACATCAGGCAGGCAGTTGTAAGTAAACAGCAACACTGGACCGGCTATATAGGGTATCATTTTGAGTTGTGCAGGGGACTGGTCATTTGTCATACAGCGTCGTGCAGGGGACCGGTCATTTATCATACAGGACTGTGCTTGAACCGGTCATTTATCAGAGGCGGTTGTGCAGTGAATCGGTTATTTATATTACAGGGTGTACAGGGGATCGGTCATTTATTATATACGGTTGTGTAGGGGATCAGTCGTTTATAATACAGGGAGTGCAGGGGAACAGTCATTTATCATACAGGGTTATGCAGGGGACTGGTCATTTATAATACAGGGTTATGCAGGGGACCCGTCATTTGTAATACAGGTTGTACAGGGGATCGGTCATTAATCATACATGGTTGTGCAGAGGACCGGTCATCTATAATATAGGGTTGTGCAGGGGTCCGGACATTTGTCATACAGGGTTGTGCAGGGGATCGGTCATTTATAATACAGGGTTGTGCAGGGTACCGGTTATATTTAATACAGGTTGTACAGGGGACCAGTCATTTATAATACAGGTTGTACAGGGGACCAGTCATTTATAATACAGGGTTGTGCAGGGTACCGGTTATATTTAATACAGGTTGTGCAGGGGACCAGTCATTTATAATACAGGTTGTACAGGGGACCAGTCATTTATCATACATGGTTGTGCAGGGTACCGGTTATATTTAATACAGGTTGTACAGGGGACCAGTCATTTATAATACAGGTTGTGCAGGGGACCAGTCATTTATAATACAGGTTGTACAGGGGACCAGTCATTTATCATACTTGTGTGAAACTTGGATCGGACACTTTTCATACGTGCATATAATTCTTTTACCTAAGCAGTCAGTTCCATTCTTTTCATATCCTGTGGGCAGCTGCATGTATAGGAACCATTAGTGTTTGTACACATTAGTTTCTCGCCACAGATAGTCGGTGTTGTCGTGCACTCGTCGACGTCAACAGCGCATCCTGGCCCAGTCCAACCAGCTGCACAGATACAGCCACGTGCAGCGTCGCAGCTCGACGCCCGACCTTGACATTCACACGTCGACTGACATTCCACGCCCCACCGCGGGAACCCACATTCTGAAATGTACATATTAGATGTTGAGATGAACAGCAAGTCCTGTGAAAGACAGCATCCCCAAAACGTGGACGGTATCAATATCATGGACAGAACCAATCGTGATCTATACTTGATACTCACTGGAGGCGGTGGGGAAGCCCAGTGGTTAAAGCGTTCGCTCGTCACACCAAAGACCCAGGTTCGATTCCCAACATGGGTACAATATGTTAAGCACATTTATGGTGTCCCCCGCCGTGATATTGCTGGAATATTGCTAAAAGCGGCGTAAAACCAAACTCACTCACTCACTCATTGGTACTCACTGAGACAGGTCTGTTTGTCCTGCGACAGTTGGAAGCCCTTGAAGCAGGAACACACGTAGCTACCGTCGGTGTTGTTACAAACCTGGGAGCACAGGTTGTTTCCACATTCGTCGATATCTAGGGTAAACCATATTATCACAGATAAGTGACAAAAATATTTTCCGATTCAATCCTTTATTTTTACTTGTGACATATGGTCACGTGCTTTTTAAGTAAACAATTGACTTTCATTAGCATGTCTTTATGACGGGTGTAGGATACGCTCACCTTTTCGCGAACACCGGTATCGTCATTATTTGATAGTTATTCATAATTACATGCTCATGATAAAGTCGAAATCTTACAATGGACCGTTGTTTTCTCATAGCTATGGAAATAACAAGTTTGTTACAAATAATATAATGCTTGATTTGCATTTTAAAAGATGCTATTTGATGAACATAAAGAATTTTCTGGATTTCCTGTTCTATAATTCTTTGATACAACAGGCCCCGAAACGTTGTATCAAAGAATAAAAGAAGATGAAATCCAGAAAATTCTGTATGTTCATCAATAACATTTTGTTCAACAAAACGGGGTAACAAAAGCATTGAATTTCAAAAATCATTTCTTTAAGATTACAACTGAAAAGAAACATGTAAACCATGTCCCACGGTAGTTTCTTGAAAAATGTAACATACCTTTTAAATGTGGTATACGTTCAAGCAAGGTATTCGGTGTACATTAAAGGCACAATGACTGGGTGGTGCAGTTAGTATGTACACCGATATGTTTTGGTAGATACACGAAGGAAGGCCAATTGATAACAACAAGCACATAGAGAAAATCGCTTACCGATGCAGCTTGTCCCGTTTAAATCCAGCCTGTAACCCTGCCTACACTTACAGGTACCGTTTTCACAGAAATGTTCACATCCTAGGGTCGAACAACCAACGCCAGCTGCAACAGGTACTCATCTCATAAACAGTATTTACAACATTACCTCAACGAGGGTTTAGCGTCCACTATCCCTGAACAAAATTCTATTAGGTGTAAAATGGCAAATACTGATGAAGCTTGTGTGAATTGATCACTGAAAGTCAGTTGTTCTAGGTGCTGTCTAGTTAAGTGAGTGAGTTTAGTTTACGCCACACTCGGCAATATTCCAGCTATACGGCGACGTCTGTAAATAAGTGTGCTGTTCAGTGTACTGTGTAGTTAAGACTTAATATATACTCATGCAAATAATGGTTGAGGTGAAATTGGGTTTAACGTCGTGCTTGAGAATATTTCGCTCATATGACGACGTGCATGCGTGTGTATGTGTATGTGCGGCTGCTTGTACTAGCCCAGACTAAAGCTGGTTTTATAGTGTTAGCCCACTGAGATACCACGCCACAGTGAAGCATGAATACCCCACTCAGACATATTATACTGACTCCGAGCCGACCAGTCCTTGTTGTACTCATTGACGCCGAGCGCCAGGCAGGGACCAACAAGTACCATATTTTAACGTCTTTTGGTATGACGCGGTCGGGGATCGAACCCGCGACCTTCCGCTCTCCGGGCGGACGCTCTAACCACTACACCACGGAGGCGGTCCTTTTTTATAGGAGAGGGTGTGTGTGGTGTGTATGGGGTTGGAGTGGGGAGGGGTCTGACAACCATTATTGGCATGAGTATAGTATAGTATTCCCCTCATGTTGATAGAAATCGTATTTCGGAAAATTCCTATGAATATCAGCCTCTAATGTGGAAAACCTTGATTAAAGAGTTTAGTTGCAGATTTCAGGAACCCCTCGAACTGTGTACGTTTTATGCTTTAATGCACGCATAGTCTAATATGCATGCGATAAAGGCAGGTAGGCCATTTTAAGACATGATTAAAGTGTGACAATTGGTATGAACAGGGACACAAACATCAACGCCGTTGACGTAAACGTAATTATCTCCTCCAGCACAATATGGTGTATGGTCATGTGCATGAGCTCAGGTCACAAATCAGGTGAAGTTAAGCAACGTTGGGCGCGGAGAGTCCTTGGATGGGTGACCGTGTTTGGCAGCTTGACTCCCGAGAGTTACTAGGACTTGAGTCCTGCCCCACAACGAAGCACATGTAATACATGTGGTCTCACCTTAAGCATGTGAATTTGTGACCATTAACATTCTAGCGCCTCACCGGCATCTTGGGTTCTCTGGCATAATAATTATCAGATTGTGCGCTTTGAGCATCCTTTGTGCGCTTTGAGCAGAATGTGGAGCCTGGAAAGGCGCGTTATAAATATTCTTCTTCTTATTAATTTATAAAATACCATTCAAAAAAGCTGATTTCCAGATGAGTTCCACTTACATCCATTACAGGTTTTATTATCTTCATTCAGCGTGTATCCCTCTACACAACCGCACGTCCAGCCACCGTCGGTGTTGTTGCATGTTTGCTGACAGTCGTTGCTGTTTTCGTCACACTCGTCAATGTCTGCAAGAAAATATTGACTTGTCTTCACAATAATCCCACTTTATCAACGGACAGGTAAATGAAGCTACAAAATCAAGTCTCTACTGAAATGGGGCGGTGGGGTAGCCCGGTGGTTAAAGCGTTCGCTCCTCACCCCGAGGACCCGGGTTCGATTCTCCACATGGTTACAATGTGTGAAGCCCATTTTTGGTGTCCGCAGCCGTGATGTTGCTGGAATATTGCTAAACGCGGCGTAAACCTAAACTCACTATCTCACTCTACTGGAATAAGTGACCTTGGATGATTCAGACTACACTATGTGCATGTGTTTATGAATCACTATGAAATAGTGATGATACCAGGTGGTCGACCTAGGTTCGAATCCCTACACGGCACAATGAGTGAAACCCATTTCTGGTGTCTCCCGCCGGGATATAATATTGCTATGCCTTCACTTACCGATACACAGTTTGGAACTGTCTTGTCTATAGCCTCTCTCACACATGCACATATAGGAACCAATGGTGTCTTCACATTTGGAGTTGGGCGGGCAAGGTGCGGTTCCGTTGTTGGTCAGGCACTCGTCAATATCTATAACGAGACGTTGAAACCACCATTACTACGTTAATGTGCTTTGTTCTGTAATTGTTACCAAAACATGTTAGGGATATAAAAATGAATATGGACCATTTATGATGTTGGGTTTTGTTTTTGTTTTTGGCTATATGGCAGCGGGGTGAAAATATTCGAGTCTGAACCAGACAATCATGTGATGGATGTCTTTAGCATCGATTGGAGCAGTGGGGATAGGTCATTGTCATATTAGCACAAATCTCACTGTTACAAAGTCAGCGCACTCAAGATACGTACTTTTACATTCAGAATTTTGGCCGGCATTATCGTTTGATGTGTATCCATCGGGACAGGCCGAGCAGTTGAATGCAATTCCAGTCGTTGCTTCTTCCGAGGCGGTCACGTCACTGCAGGTACGTCCGAAGCCGCACGGGTTGGGATGAGCACAGCCATTGGTGTCAAACTCACACGCTGCACCTGCAAAACACCATCGCAATAAGAGTTGAGCAGCTGTACATGATGTTGATCGTACTAACTGATTAATATCAACTAACAACAACCAAACATTAACAACAGACAACAATTGAGCTTCACCAACAAACAAAATACTAATCTGCATAAAGGATGTATCATTGATACTCTTCTCCTGTGTGTAATGAGTGAGTGAGTTTAGTTTTACGCCGCTTTTAGCAATATTCCAGCAATATCACGGCGGGGGACACCAGAAATGGGCTTCACACATTGTACCCATTGTCCTGTGTGTAGATTTGATTTGTCATATAAATAAAATATCGAAATAGAATACCGAAAAAAATTTAATTGATAATAAACAAGTGGGTTAAACGTTACTGTTATACATGATAGTCAAAGGAGTAGGAGATAAAAAAAGAAAGTATTGAGTACTGTTCTCTGAGCACTGACCCTGACCTTGCATTGAAGGCGACCTTTAAAAACAAGACGATGTGACCCAGATAGAATATATGTAAGCTAAAAACATATTTAATACGGTGTAACAACACACCATCACACCCCGTAGTAATAAATTGTCGGTCCCAGTTATGAGTGAGTGTTTATGGTTTTACGCCGCATTTAGTAATATTTCAGCAATATCACGGCAGGGGACACCAGGATTTGGCTTCATACATTGTACCCATGTGGGGAATCGAACTCTTGTCTTCAGCTTTAACCGCTAGGCTACCCCACCGCCCCCTTTATGAAGTAGAGGGTTGAATGAACGCAGCCTTACCTGAGTAGCCAGTATTGCATTTACAAGACACCAACTGAAAATACGTCTCATCCTGGGATGTTGCGCGATTCACTGGTGTTGTGAAGTCACACCTTCCATTACCACCACATCCTTTACATAGCCGAATCGCAACATCCAGGACTGGCGACTGTGCCTCTTTGGAATCATTGGCTGCAATTCTGAAACGAAGACATATTCAGCCTCTAACGTGGAACGATGTTTTACTGTCAGTTGAGTTAATTTTTACGCCGCTTTTAGCAATATTCCAGCAACATCACGGCGGGGGATACCAGAAATGGGCTTCACACATTGTACCCATGTGGGGAATCGAACCCGGGTCTTTGGCGTGACGAGCGAACGCTTTAACCACTAGACTACCTCACCGCACCTTTGTTACCTGTCAAATATGGATACTGTATTTAGGTGTATATTTGTTGTAGGTGTGGGGATAAAATTACTTACTTTCATATACTGCCTTCAACCGTTTTGAGGTGATAGTCAGTAAACGCCGTTGAACAGTGTACATATAAACATTTTGTCTTTATCCTGAGGGGCCGGTGGGGTAGCCAAGTGGTTAAAGCATGCGCCCGTCACGCTGAAGACGCGGGTTCGATTCCCCACATGGGTACAATGTGTGAAGCCCATTTCTGGTGTCCCCCGCCGTGATATTGCTGGAACATTGCTAAAAGCGGCGTAAAACTAAACTCACTCACTCTTTATCCTAAGAACACCATGCGGTTCTTATCATCTTGATCCACCGGGTAACAATTAGTCATCAGTAACCCAAGATTGTCGAAAGACCAATGCGTGATTAGTATCGTTTTCTTTGTTAATGCATGGCACCGGACCCTATTTGCATAAAAACTAATACGTGTGTATAAAATATACGATATAATAATTAATAATAATTTATGCAAATAATTATACAAATAATATCTATGATGAAGCGTTGAAACCGCCATTACTACGTTAATGTGCTTTGTCCATTAATTGTAACCAAAACATGTTAGGGATATAAAAATGAATATGGACCATTTATGATGTTGGGTTTTTGTTTTGTTTTTGGCTATATGGCAGCGGGGTGAAAATATTCGAGTCTGAACCAGACAATCATGTGATGGATGTCTTTAGCATCGATCAGAGCAGTGGGGATAGGTCATTGTCATCCAGTGATGAAGACCAATTCTATCTAAGACAATATACTTCTGAAGACTCGTTGGCAGTAAGTGCTACTTTTTGCCCAAGTATCCAAAAACCTAATTTCATATAGATATCACCTATTAACAACCCCTTGTGTTAATTCTTTGAACAATTTCATATACAAGGATCGGTGTATTCAGCATATAATTTTTAAGGTGTTGGGTTGTAAAAGTATGGAATTGACTGTGAAGTCTTGTATTGTCTATTAAACAACCCATTGGAATAGGAAAAATGAAGTAAAAACATTTACAAATTTACAAACATTTACACATTGTATAAGTGCATAAATATGGAAATCACGAAATATAAATAACATATTCGAAAAGGCAATCTATATGTAAATTAAATGTTGAGTATGTCTATCCTTTTAGAGTGGCTTCTTAACGGAGCAAGTTAGGGGACTACAAAACCCTCAAGATTCACTGGTAAGACACAAACATCAATTCAACGCTATCCAGTCTGTTATTATCAGTTGCACAACTTCAACGACGAGAAACAATTCCTTCTCTTTGGAATATCAGGGCCAATTGCATGCATGGTATAAAGCAAATATATGTATCCAAACAGTTTCAGATAAACGTTTTTAAATTTAATAGCGTAAAAAGGTGAGTGAGTTTAGTTTTACGCCGCACTCAGCAATATTCCAGCTATATGGCGGTGGTCTGTAAATAATCGAGTCTGGTCCAGACAATCCAGTGATCAACAGCATGAGCACCGATCTACGCAGTTGGGATACGATGACATGTGTCAACCAAGTCAGCGAGCCTGACCACCGAATCCTGTAAGTTGCCTCTTACGACAAGCATGGGTCACTGAAGGTCAATTCTAACCCGGATCTTCACGGGTCTCATAAAAAGGTAACTAAAGGAATGAGTAAAACAATGATAGTTAACTACCTGATTCTGGCTGGGTCGGCATTAGGCGGTGTCCATGTTGCTGTACCATCAGTAGGATTCAGCGTGAAGGCTGTGGGCGGCTGACCGACGACGACGTAAGTTAAAGTGTCATTATCGGCGTCCTCACCGACGAACCGGAGAGATACGTTTCTTCCAAGTTCCACATTGATCTCTCCAGCCCCTGTCAACGTGGGGTTTCTGTTGGCTGACATCGATATAAAAAATATTAATCTATAGGTTAAACAAAAATGATTAACGAGTTAATGTCATAATTTGATCGGCATTCTAGAAGTTGGGTCAGTAATTAAATCATACAACTTTATGCAGAACAACTTCTTGTTATTGTAAAGAGCGACGTTTCGGTGTAGGTTCGCCGTCACTTTAACGTCTCTCTGTGCAATAAACAAGAAGTTGTTATCCATAAGTATCAGTTGTGTGCTGTGTTCATTACTTGATATAGACCAGGGTAAGATTGTAGAACATGGTTATTTACAGAACTCCACCATCGTGCTGTGAAAATATCAAAGGTTGAATAACTGTTCACGAAGCATTGTGTTCACAAATACGTCATAGACTCTATAGCGTTTATATTACTTATAACGTTTAAATATCAGAGAGAACGCCCATTCCAGGTTGCCTGAAACAGTGATATTGATGTCCAACATTTTGTGGAATCCTCAGAACTCAATACCAGAGATTTCGAAGTGGTTACACAGTTTTTTACCACTCCCTTTATTCATTCCCATTTGCTTTATCCGTTCCGATTTCCTTTTTTCCACTATCCATTCACATATATATTCCCTTTCCTTTATTCATTCCTATTTCCTTTATTCATTCCCATTTCCTTTATTCGTTTCCATCTCCTGTATCCATTCCCACTTCCTTTATTCATTCTTATTTCCTTTATTCATTCTTAGTTCCTTTATTCATTTCTATTTCCTTTATTCGTATCCATTTCCTTTATTCATCCCTATTTCCTTATTCATTCCCACTTCCTATAATAATTCCCATTTCCTTTATTCATCCCCATTTCCTTTAACCATTCCCATTTCCTTATTCATCCCCATTTCCTTTAATCATTCCCATTTCCTTTAATCATCCCAATTTCCTTATTCATTCCTCTTTCCTTTAATCATTCCCATTTCCTTTAATCATTCCCATTTCCTTATTCATATCCATTTCCTTTAATCATTCCCATTTCCTTTAATCATCCCCATTCCTTTAATCATTCCCATTTCCTTTATTCATCCCCATTTCCTTTAATCATTCCCATTTCCTTTATTCATCCCCATTTCCTTTAATCATTCCAATTTCCATTATTCATCCCCATTTCCTTTAATCATTCCCATTTCCCTTATACATTCCCATTTCCTTTATTCATCTCCATTTCCTTTATTCATCCCCATTTCCTTTATTCATCCCCATTTCCTGTAATAATTCCCATTTCCTTTATTCATTCCCATTTCCTGTAATAATTCCCATTTCCTTTAATCATTCCCATTTCCTTTATCCATCCCATATCCTTTATTCATCTCCATTTCCTTTATTCATCCCCATTTCCTTTATTCATCCCCATTTCCTTTAATCATTCCCATTTCCTTTAATCATTCCCATTTCCTTATTCCCATTTCCTTTATTCATCTCCATTTCCTTTAATCATTCCAATGTCCTTTAATCATTCCCATTTCCTTTAATCATCCCCATTTCCTTTATTCATTTACCAGTTTTTTACCACTCCCTTTATTCATTCCCATTTCCTTTATTCATCCCCATTTCCTTTAATCATTCCCATTTCCTTTATTCATTCCCATTTCCTTTAATAATTCCCATTTCCTTTATTCATCCCCATTTCCTTTAATCATTCCCATTTCCTTTATTCATTCCCATTTCCTTTATTCATTCCCATTTCCTTATTCCCATTTCCTTTATTCATCTCCATTTCCTTTAATCATTCCAATTTCCTTTAATCATTCCCATTTCCTTTAATCATCCCCATTTCCTTTATTCATTTACCAGTTTTTTACCACTCCCTTTATTCATTCCCATTTCCTTTATTCATCCCCATTTCCTTTAATCATTCCCATTTCCTTTATTCATTCCCATTTTGTTTAATCATTCCCATTTCCTTTAATCATTCCCATTTCCTTTAATCATTCCCATTTCCTTATTCCCTTTATTCATTCCCATTTCATTTATTCATTCCCATTTCCTTTAATCATCCCCATTTCCTTTATTCATTTACCAGTTTTTTACCACTCCCTTTATTCATTCCCATTTGCTTTATCCATTCCGATTTCCCTTTTCCACTATCTATTCACATATATATTTCCTTTCCTTTATTCATTCCTATTTCCTTTATTCATTCCCATTTCATTTATTCGTTTCCATTTCCTTTAATCATCCCCATTTCCTTTATTCATCCCCATTTCCTTTAATCATTCCCATTCTCCTTACCTAGAATTTGGGTTGCCGACTTTGCTTCCTGTATCTGTTCAGTGGCGGCTTTAGCGAGGTTTTCGTTCTTCGTAACTGCGTAGTCGAATATGCACTGTGTGTTGTTGGCGCCGCATACTGCAGTTGCTTCTTGGCGATCGGCGTTTGAGATGTCTGCCTCAAACATAGGTGTGTAGCTGCTGTCGGTGAAGGTGGTTATACTCTGCCCCGGCGCATAATGAAGAATCGAATCAGACTGCTGGGTCACCGCCCCTTTGAACAGATCATATGTCAATAAAGTTG
Organism: Haliotis rubra; assembly: GCF_003918875.1. Lineage (NCBI taxonomy): Eukaryota > Metazoa > Mollusca > Gastropoda > Lepetellida > Haliotidae > Haliotis > Haliotis rubra. The sequence continues at coordinate 1,038,958 of NW_025765037.1, forward strand.
ACATGACCAATGGCAGTAACACACATTTAGGGTGTACAATTCACAGCTCATAAGGGCAATTTGAATAAGGAAAATAGCATAGGCGGATCCAGAAGGGGGCCAGGGGTGCGCAACCTGGCATAGTGTAAGGGGCGGTTGGGTAACCTAGCGGTTAAAGCGTTCGCTCGTTACGCAGAAGACCCGGGTTCGATTCCCCACATGGGTACAATGTGTGGAGACCATTCCTGGTGGTCCCATATTGCTGGAACTGTGCCAAAGGCGGCGTACAACCAACCTCACTAACCCAATGAAACTTTTTGGGGACTGTAAACCTATAAAGATTAACTGCTGAGATAAAACCATCATGTTAATCATGTTGATGACACATACTGCTTCTCTACTTACATGACTGCCCGAATGGAAACAGTTGCTTGTCTGTGGAATCCGCTCCGTATGTTGTTCCATCAGGGGAAATAAAGTCATCTGTATCCACATCATTATAATTCCCAAGTAGACCTTTAGTAAGGCCTTTGTGTCTTTCCTCCAGAACCGTCGACTGTGACAGCGTCCCTGAGATGATTGTAACCGTCACGACGACCCCTGAGAAATATATGAAGAACTTCTGGGATGACAAATGTTGAAGTCAAAATCAACTGATCAAAAGGGGTTACTTGAGAAAACATTGCATTTCAATTTAATGCAACTTAATTTGGTGGTAAGATATTTCTCAATCTGAACGCACCATCGAAAACATTTCCCCTGTCACAGAGATACAGACAAGATACCGTGTAACTTGTAATAAAATACCCTACATGGGAGCTTTGTACCCTCACAACCAACAACCACTGTTGTAATTAGAGTGAGTGGGTATGGTATCATGCTGTTCTTAGAACTCCAGGAATGTTTTTTCACATACTGTTGCCCACCACTTTAACCGTTACCTACAGAACACAGCCTGACCACTAAACCAATAGTTTACTCTCATGACTTTTTGGAATTAAATGGAAACTAAGAAACGTTAAAAAGGTATTCTGCTAATTTAGATAAATGACATTATATTGACAGAACGACATTTTACGCCATTTATTAAATAAAGCTAAATTTGGAAAACCTGTACATTCTATTACCGAACAAAGCATTACCTATTTTTGGAAAGGAAAATTCAACCCTCGTGTCGTTCACTTTAGCGACGATAAGGTTGTCTGATGTTCTTGTGAAGTTGTCCTCGCTGTAGAATTGGGCGGTCATGTCAACGTCGTCACAATAGATAACCAAGTCTGAAACAATTGCGGAAGTTCTCAAAACATACTTTGAACTAAAATATTTTCAAACATTCATTAACCATTAGAGTATGCAAGAGTTACATTCTGTGAACATCCCTATTTAATTGGGGCACGTACTTGTTTTATCTTTGTTGAGTTCAACGTGAATCTTCGCTGATCCAAGAGAACCGGATTGTTCGGCGGCGAAGGCAGAAAAGAGTGTGGCGTTGACCTTTTCCCCTGTACTGTTCACTGCCTGAGCAGTTCGGCACTGTAGCTTGAAGGTGAAGGTCTTGTTTTCCGATTCCAGGTCAATCAGCCTATACTCTCCCAAACCGTTGAACGTGAATATCTTGCCATCCAGTGACATGAAGTGGGGGTCCCCGAAAATAAATCCTAGATGAAATATTCTTATATATAATGACCTTCTCATTCATCTCGGTCTCACTGCAAAAAAAATTCTTAGATCGACATGTTTAAATGAAACATGTGCGCAAAACAAATCATCGGCTGAATGTTATACTTAATATATACAAGGAAGTGTAATGTTGGGATTGCTGTATTACACCCCCATCCTTCTTTTGGGAATTGCTGAAAGGAGCAGTGGGGTAGCCTAGTGGTTAAAGAGTTGGCTTGTCACGCCGAAGACCCGGGTTCGATTCCCAACATGGGTACAATGTGTAAAGCCCATTTCTGGTGTGCTCAGTCGCGATATTGCTAGAATATTGCTGAAAGCGGCGTAAAAACAAACTCACTCACTCTCTTTTGGGAACACATGTGGTAGAGTTGCGTCCCTTAGGAGTGATAGAACCCTAATCATGGGTTCGAATCTGGGATTGCGAGCACTGTACCCATGCTCCCCTTTTTCGACACAGCGAGTGAGTGTGTGAGTGAGGGAGTATGTTTTTTTAACGCTCCTTGTAACAGTAATATTACTGGTGGCTTCACACCTGAGGGAATCGAACCCGGGTCTTCAGCGCGAAGAGCGAACTCTTTAACAGCTAGGTGACAAACAACTACACTTGGTCCAGTTTAGTAGAGTCATATTTGGCGGTCGCGCAATTTGGAACCAGAACTGGTTCTTGAATATACGCTCGTCACCGTAAATATGTTACCGGAAGTAAGCTGGGCCCTGTCTCGCATATCGCAAGTTGACGCGCGCAAAGGGAGCCGGGAACTAGTTTAGTACCGGGTGACTTACAGGCCGTATTCAAAGCTGTGTAAAACTAGATATCCTTACGCAATATGGCCCGCCAGGTATTCCAGCGGCAACTTGATGTAGGCCGGACGGATCGATAGAGCTGACACAAGTTGGATTGTCTACAGCACCAGTCCTTGGGACCACTGTCTTGGAGCGCATGGCGAAAGGGGTCGCGTATCCTACTGAAGCGGTTGTAGCTTCCCGCGTTGGGGAGGCTGTTGATGAAGTTGCCCCATCTGTTGTAGCAGCATTCCTACAGACATTAAGTAAGTGTTTAAGTAATTCTTGTGCACAGACAATCAAACTACATCACTTACAGTATTCATCAATCTAAAATTCGGCAAAATGTCTCTTATGATGCTAACAAACACGGAACAGAAACATGTAAAAGTGAAAATTAAAGTGAGTGAGTAGTCCAGGAGGGGGGCACAAGAAACGCTGTCTCCACATTGTACCATGTGGGGAACTGAACCCAGACGTTTGGCGTGACAAGTGAACACTTGCACCACAAGCCTACCATAAAGCCGAAATTTCAATCGAATGATTTCGAGTGAGTTTTACGTCGCAGTTCCCAATGTTCCAGAAGGAAATAAGTAGCAAATATTATTTTTTGTAAACATACAGCTGTGGCCTGAGTACTGCTGGACAGCGTGAAGCGGGTGCTTCTGGTTGGAACACCGGGTGTCATACTCTATTTTCATGTAATTTTCAGCTATATTTCCCATTACACCAACCCGAGTTTGTTTCTGATTAAAGTTAAGACTGTGTTATGTTTTGCACTGATGTTTCATATTTGAGTGAGTGAGTGTGGTTTTACGCCGCTTTTAGCAATATTCCAGCAATATCACGGCGGGGGACACCAGAAATCACAAAATGTACCCATGTGGGTAATTGAACTCGGGTCAACAGCATGCCGCCGGGTGCTTTAACCATTAGGCTACCCCGCCGCCTCGATTCATGTTTGAGATAACCAAAACTTTGAGATAAGTGGGTTGAGAATGTGCACCCTCTGAAATTGACAGTAATACGTACAAATGTGTCCAGTCCAACAACAGCCCGCATCTCGACACAGTACACGTTTTGTCCGTAAAATATGGGCAGTGGAAGAAAAGCTGCGCTCCACGGCAACAGTTCGCGCCTGCAGGGACAATTCCGGGAACCAAGAAAAAATGCCCGGGAACGGAAATAAGACCTCTGCCTAAGGTTTTCCAAGTACCACTGGTAACAGAGGCGCACTGGGCTTGGAGCCACGTACTCTCCAACTTTAAACATCCAGACTCCAGCTTGATCTATAAGAGAAGAATACATGATTCAATACTACTCACTATAATGATAATGGATTTGTATTACGCCTAATTTACGGTGCTCAACGGCGCTGAAATTACAGTCTAATTATCATTACCCCGAATAGTCACATACCTTATCCCACCTGGTACCCATTTTCTTCTGGATTAACAGAGGCAATTTGATTTCAGACTTGATTTTAAATTCTAAATAAGTCACTAGAAAAATGCGAAAGAAACGACACACATTGAAATGATCTCAGTATGATTTGTTTGTTTGTTGTTTAACGCCGCACTCCAGCTATATGTCTGTAAATAATCGAATCTCGACCAGACAATCCAGTGATAAACAGGGAGAGCATCAATCCACGCAACTGGGATACGATGATATGTACCAACCAAGTCAGCGAGCCTGACCACCCGATCCCGTTAGTCGCCTCTTACAAGCATGGGTTACTGAAGACAATTCTAACCCCGATCTCCACGGGTCTCAATATGATAAAAGGGCATTTAGTACATCCACAGTGGTCAGTATTTTGAACAGATCTACCAGCAAAGGTTATTCATTTACTTACTCAAGGAGTTGCCTAAGACTTGATGCATGTGAGGTTTTGTAAACCTCTGAAAGAATGCAGCTCCGACTATCTCGCTCTCCCGGCTGGAGTACTCCATCTGGGTAAACCGTGTTCCGTCAGTGAACCCGTGGACAGCCAGTTCACGGAAGTTGTCAGAAGCTCCAGTCTCGCTGAAGAAGTACATCATGAAGCCCACACTTTCGTCTGTGATCAGCACCAGCTGGAAGGTGCTTCGCTGAAACACATACCAGGAGCCATGAGTGGATGAGTGAGTGGAGGACACTGTGCTAAAATACATACCAGGGCCTCGTTTCACAAAGCTCTCGTAAGCCTAAGATCTCGTAACTTTTCTCGTAGCATTCGTACCTCTTATGTTACAGTATAGGAGGTACGAATGTTACGAGAAAAGTTACGAGATCTTAGGCTTACGAGAGCTTTGAGAAACGGGCCCCAGGGCCTAGATTTTCGAAGCTCTCTTAGCGCTAAGACAGTCGTAAGTTAATGTTAGTGTGTGGCACTTACGACACTCCTAGCGCTGAGAGAGCTTCGAAAATCTAGGCCCAGGAGTTTAGTGAGTGAGTTTAGCTTTACGCCGCTTTTAGCAATATTCCAGCAATATTACGGCTGAGGGACACCTGAAATGGGCTTCACACCCTGAACCCATGTGGGGAATCGAACCCGGGTCTTCGGCGTGACGAGCGAACGCTTCAAGCACGAGGTTATCCCACCGCCCATAAGACAGTGAGTATGTGAGGGAAGATACTGCGCTAAAAGTCATACCAGGAGCCATAAGACGTCGAATCAGTCAGTTTTGTGAGTCAGTGAATGAAATCTATATAAACATTTTCCCCAAGGTTTTCCGACTCTATAACTTGATATTACCCGTGAATTTAAACATTCCTTGTGTCTCGGAAAACACAATGGCACAAGCGGTCCTACACGTACAACACTCAAAGAAGTTAAAGATCACCCGAGTCTTTCATCTTGAAATCATAACCGCCACCCATCGAGGAAGCGATCTGGTAATCTCTGTACAAAGTAAAACATAACTGTACCCCGACAACTGATGACGTAGCAGAGAAGGAGACGAATTCCGGTACCCTTGACCACGTGACCACACATGCCCATGATGCTCTGAAACCTCTGAAGGATGTCCGTCTTTGGACTTCATTTGCTGCCCTGTCCAGCACATAATTGGCTGCAAAACACAAGGCGATGGATGGGTCCCTGAATGATCGTGTACAATCGCCATTGCTGTGACTTGATATTTACAAAGACCATGTCAACTCTATATCAGTATATCATGCGTAAGGACTTTCATTTAAGCATGTTGAGTTATATTTGGACATTTTTTGTTCCTTACCACTCACCCCTAGTACTCACCAGTGCGCCACAAAATTTCAACATAAACAAATACTGGTTTTGATATGTGGTGTGTATGCCTGAGTGCATGTGAAGTGTATTTTTGTTGTGTGTGAATTAGTGATGTATGCAATGTATGTGTATTTTGGTATGCAGTGTGGGTGTGTGTGTCTGAGTGTATGTGTAGTGTATTTTTGTTGTGTGTGGATTGGTGATGTATGCAATGTACGTGTATTTTGGTATGCTGTGTGTGTGTGTCTGAGTGTATGGGAAGTGTATTTTTGTTGTGTGTAGATTGGTGATGTATGTAATGTATGTGTATGTTGGTATGCTGTGTGTGTGTGTCTGAGTGTATGTGAAGTGTATTTTTGTTGTGTGTAGATTGGTGATGTATGTAATGTATGTGTATTTTGGTATGCTGTGTGTGTGTCTGAGTGTATGGGAAGTGTATTTTTGTTGTGTGTAGATTGGTGATGTATGTAATGTACGTGTATTTTGGTATGCTGTGTGTGTGTCTGAGTGTATGTGAAGTGTATTTTTGTTGTGTGTAGATTGGTGATGTATGTAATGTATGTGTATGTTGGTATGCTGTGTGTGTTTTTCTGCGTGTATGGGAAGTGTATTTTTGTTGTGTGTAGATTGGTGATGTTTGTAATGTATGTGTATTTTGGTATGCTGTGTGTGTGTGTCTGCGTGTATGGGAAGTGTATTTTTGTTGTGTGTAGATTGGTGATGTATGCAATGTACGTGTATTTTGGTATGCTGTGTGTGTGAGTGTGTCTGAGTGTATGTGAAGTGTATATTTGTTGTGTGTAGATTGGTGATGTATGTAATGTACGTGTATTTTGGTATGCTGTTTGTGTGTGTCTGAGTGTATGTGAAGTGTATTTTTGTTGTGTGTAGACTGGTGATGTATGTAATGTACGTGTATTTTGGTATGCTGTGTGTGTGTGTGTCTGCGTGTATGGGAAGTGTATTTTTGTTGTGTGTACATTGGTGATGTATGTAATGTACGTGTATTTTGGTATGCTGTGTGTGTGTGTGTGTCTGAGTGTATGGGAAGTGTATTTTTGTTGTGTGTAGATTGGTGATGTATGTAATGTATGTGTATTTTGGTATGCTGTGTGTGTGTGTCTGAGTGTATGGGAAGTGTATTTTTGTGTTGTGTGTACATTGGTGATGTATGTAATGTACGTGTATTTTGGTATGCTGTGTGTGTGTGTCTGAGTGTATGGGAAGTGTATTTTTGTTGTGTGTAGATTGGTGATGTATGCAATGTACGTGTATTTTGGTATGCTGTGTGTGTCTGAGTGTATGTGAAGTGTATTTTTGTTGTGTGTAGATTGGTGATGTATGTAATGTATGTGTATTTTGGTATGCTGTGTGTGTCTGAGTGTATGTGAAGTGTATTTTTGTTGTGTGTAGATTAGTGATGTATGTAATGTATGTGTATTTTGGTATGCTGTGTGTGTCTGAGTGTATGGGAAGTGTATTTTTGTTGTGTGTAGATTGGTGATGTATGTAATGTATGTGTATTTTGGTATGCTGTGTGTGTGTCTGCGTGTATGGGAAGTGTATTTTTGTTGTGTGTAGATTGGTGATGTATGTAATGTATGTGTATTTTGGTATGCTGTGTGTGTCTGCGTGTATGGGAAGTGTATTTTTGTTGTGTGTAGATTGGTGATGTATGTAATGTATGTGTATTTTGGTATGCTGTGTGTGTCTGAGTGTATGGGAAGTGTATTTTTGTTGTGTGTAGATTGGTGATGTATGTAATGTATGTGTATTTTGGTATGCTGTGTGTGTCTGAGTGTATGGGAAGTGTATTTTTGTTGTGTGTAGATTGGTGATGTATGTAATGTATGTGTATTTTGGTATGCTGTGTGTGTGTGTCTGCGTGTATGGGAAGTGTATTTTTGTTGTGTGTAGATTGGTGATGTATGTAATGTACGTGTATTTTGGTATGCTCTGTGTGTGTATGTGTGGTGTATGTGTGAAAATATGTGAAGGGTTTTTGTTGTGTGTCGATTGGTGATATGGTGATCTATGTATGTCATGTATGTGCATATTTGTATGCTCTGTGTGTGTGTTGCGTGTTTATCTTATTTTGGTATGCTGTGTGTGTGTGTTTGTGTGTGTATCTTATTTTGGTATGCTGTGTGTGTGTTGACTGTTGCGCTGTGTACGTGTGATTGTGTCTTGTAGTACATGTATGTGTTGTGTGAGTGTCTTTGTGTGATGGTGTCTGGGTGGTGTATGTAATGTGTAGTTCAGTGTATTGCAATGTTCATGTATTTTGGTATGCTACAATGCGTGTGTGACTGTCTTTGTGTGATGGTGTCTGGGTGGTGTATGTAATGTGTAGTTCAGTGTATTGCAATGTTCGTGTGTATATGCTGTAATGCGTACGTGTGAGTGTCTTTGTGTGATGGTGTCTGGGTGGTGTATGTAATGTGTAGTTCATGTGTATTACAATGCGTGTTCATGTGTATATGCTACAATGCGTGTATGACTGTTCTTTGTGTGATGGTGTCTGGGTGGTGTATGTAATGTGTAGTTCAGTGTATTGCAATGTTCATGTGTATATGCTACAATGCGTGTGTGACTGTCTTTGTGTGATGGTGTCTGGGTGGTGTATGTAATGTGTAGTTCAGTGTATTGCAATGTTCGTGTGTATATGCTACAATGCGTATGTGACTGTCTTTGTGTGATGGTGTCTGGGTGGTGTATGTAATGTGTATGTTCGTGCGTATATGCTGTGTATTGCAATGTGATCATGGGTGTATATGCTACAATGCGTGTGTGACTGTCTTTGTGTGATGGTGTCTGGGTGGTGTATGTAATGTGTAGTTCAGTGTATTGCAATGTTCATGTGTATATGCTACAATGCGTGTGTGACTGTCTTTGTGTGATGGTGTCTGGGTGGTGTATGTAATGTGTAGTTTCGTGTATTGCAATGTTCGTGTGTATATGCTGTAATGCGTATGTGAGTGCAGTTTACTAGATGGTGTGATTGCCTTTTCCCCATAAAGAATATTTGCGAGAACAATATCACAGACATGGGACACGGTTTTATCAGCTTCATGACATACCATTATCGTCTCCAGCGACATAAACGTGGTAGAAGACATCTCCGCCGTATCTGATGTCGAAATCATCACAGTAGATACACACATATTTTGTATTTGCTTGGGTTATATCTCTCAGGTAATATGGATTGTATTTCGTCCCAAAATTCACTCCGCCATTGTCTCCAATCTGTAAAGCAAGCAAACCCAAGTATTGTAGCAAGGCATTCTTAACATGGCAAAGAGAACAAGTTGGTTTTAGCACGGCGCATGAGCTTATTGTAGAAAGAACGCCCTGAGTGAGTCGGGTTCCCAGACATTTACCTACGGGTATGGTGAAACAGGGATTCGAACCCACATCTATCAGTTTCAGGCGTTCCCAGGGGACGTAACCCTGTAGATCAGATTACAATGAGATCGGCAATACATGCACGAGTGAATCTATCGGGGAGGTTAAATTTAGAAAACATGCAGATTATACCTGAAATAAAATTGATGCATACAACGTTTTTAATTCTCTCATTACAATTAATCGATTACTATTATTACAATTATGGATTTCATAAAATAACTGACTGAAAATAAATATATGAAATAGGTAATTATGAAAGTTTGGACTGAAATTATATGGTATGATTGATATTCTATTAGTCTTGTGTTTTGATTTGCTTGTTTGTTTCTCAACGCCGCAAACAATATTCTAGCTATATAACGGCGATCTGTCTAGACCAGAAAATCCAGTGATTCACATCATGAGCAATCTAGCAATTGGGATGCGATGTCCTTCATCAACCAAGGGGGCGGTGGGGTAACCTAGTGGTTAAAGCGTTGGCTCGCCACGCCGAAGACCCGGGTTCGAATCCCCACATGGGTACAATGTGTGAAGCCCATTTCTGGTGTCCCCCGCCGCGATGTTGCTGGAATATTGCTAAAAGCGGCGTAAAACTAAACTCAGTCAGTCAGTCAGTCATCAACTAAGTCACGACCACGAGATCCCGTTGGCCTGGCCACGAGATCTCGTTAGTTGCCTCTTGTGCTTTAGTTGTGCAAGGGTAGTCGTAACGCTACTTACAAACATGGACGTCTCCAGCGTGTCAAAGAAGGGGAATCCGTCCTGTATTTCGATTCTAGCACTGGATATGTCCCACCGACTGTGAGGCAGTCTCGAGTCAGCCTCCGAAAACCCGTATGGGAACAGACCTGCAAACCAAAACAATGGTCAGTGAGCTGTGAGTCCAATAATGAGCGAGTGAGCGAATATAGTTTTACTATCGAACCCGGCTACCCCATCGTCCCGTGTCTAAAATAGAATAGTTTATTTATAATTAAAATGTTAGCTTTTCATATGTAAATGGGATTAGTGATTCACTGAGTAATGTAAGTACATTAAAATTTCAATGATATCACGCTTTTCACGAGTATCCTGAGATTCGAACGCGGGCATTCGTCCACATGAGCGAACGCTTTCAGTACCGTCGTTCTTTGTTGCCTGGTTTAAATTTTCAAAGGGGAGATAATATCTTATCTGAATGTGTGTTATGGTCCGGTTGGCTCAAAATCGAACCGATGAATTGCAATCTAACTCGAAAACTACTAAACATATAATACTCAATGAAACACTGATCATAATCAAAACATCAGACCAACTCTGTGATTTTTTTATAGAATTTATGTCCTAAAAATAAGAAAAGTTGGTTAACAAACTATCATTAAAATTTTGACACAGTTTACTATTTGTTACGAGGGAGGACTGCAAAGAGAGGAACAGCCAGATGTACGCGGAGCACGTGCACAAGTACCGACACAGTTATTGAATCATATACCTGTGCTGTGCTGTCTCCATCCTTTCTCGCACACCTGGCTGTTCCTCCCTTTGCACCCCTCCCTCGTAACAAATAGTGAACGGTGTCAAAATTTTATTGGTAGTTTTTAACCAACTTTTATATTTTTATTCATCGGTCCGATATTGAGCCAAACGGACTATAGCATTGGTTAAAGGATGTTGACTTGGTTGGTTGTTTGTTGTTGGTTGTTTGTTGTTTGTTGTTTGTTGTTTAAAGCCGCACTCAGCAATTTTCCAGCTATTTGGCGGAGGATGTCATCTAATGCTACAGTGTGTAGTGCTCTCGCTATACCTCGATTACCCGTGAAGATACGGTTTAGAATTGGTCTTCAGCAACCCATGCTTGTCGTAAGAGGCAACTAGCGGGTGGTCAGGCTCGCTTACTTGGTTGACACATGTCATTATATCCCAATTGCCTAGACCAAAATTCATGATGTCAATCACTGGATTGTCTGTTCCAGACTCGGTTATCTACAGACCGCCGCGATGTAGCTGGAAAATTGCCGAATGCGGCGTTAAACATACAAACAAAAAACATACAAACACAATGGACTACTAATAGGTAAACAAATACCAGAAGGCGTGAGTTGCCAACGGTGGAAATACCAGTCTCTATTTTTGTACATGTATATTCCCAAAGGGGACCGTTCTTTCGGAACTCCCAACCGTATTTCTCCTACGTGAGCGTTGTTAGTGAGAGCCACTATCATAAAATATTTATATGAAATACAATCATATAAATGTCAGACTTACCAGTTCCTGAGACAGTGGTAGCTGAAAATATACAGTTATATTTAATTCATTATAGTACTAGCAAAAGTAAAGACATATAAACTTTATACATACTAAAAAGAGTTTCGAGGTAATTTATCCTATCAAAATAACGCCATTACTCTGTAGCTCACATGTATACATTCAGAATTATACTGAGAAAAACAAATTAAGGAACACTGGAAAATTCAAGCGTTCCCTGAATATTTTCCAGTTTTCATCACCAGCTTTGAATAGCGCTTGGGAGGAAATCTGAAATTATATAAAGGAACACTGCCATGAAGTGGTGTTCCCTTATTTGTTTCCCTCAGTATATATGTATATAATATCAAAAATATTCACATAACTGCAGCGTATTTTAAGCAACAATGATATTAGTATTGAATATATTAAAAAGTGCATTTTACAGAGTCAAATTTACTTTTTGAGACATCTTATTACTTTGATCTCCAGTTGCCCGTCTTAGTAGTAAGTAAATATCTTCCTAACTAAACCTGGAACTCTTCGTATGGCCTCATTCGATATCATTACCAATCCTAATTCTAGAAATTATCTTCGTATTATCGTATTCAATATGATTAGAAATAGTAAACACTGATGTTAATATGACTATTATGCTCTGACTATGTATAATAAATATACTTACGGGCCCTTCAGTATGAAAAAAAAGGAAAAAAACAAAAGATGACAAACCTTGAGAAATAAACATTAGCAAAAACAATCAACCAAGAAAGTCAGCGGAGTATTGTTTTCTGTTCGAAAAGAGACACTCAGTGTTCAGATCCGAAGCTTTGTAATTAAAAAGCCACAAAACCCTGAAGGGGTGTTCGCTGAAAGTCGAGTCAATTATACCTACTGTCTCATTTTATGAGCAAGTTTATGACACACAAGAGAACTAATAGAATCCTTTCCACATCCATAAGAAATCTCTGCTAAAAGTTCATTGTACAAATTTGACTATACCGTGAGTAATGTGTTTGTTTCAACAGCATTAAGGCTGTACGATGTGAGTTCGAAATAATCGAATCTGGACCAGACAGTCCAGTGATTAAACAAAACAGGTGTAAAGCATATCCCTCCTAAATGTCCCCCGCTGTTAACCAAACTATTTAGGCAAATGATAGGATGCTATACGTACTAAGAGCACTAAACATACTAAGATCACTAACCATACTAAAACACGTTTGTTGCCTTTAGTGAACTCACCCGCATTGTCCATTAACACAGGGTCGATCTGCTGGACACAGGAAACAGGTTACAGTAACTGAAAAATAAAAGATATACGGTCTCAGAAAAGGAACCCCAATCGGCTTGCAGGTGTTTTGTTATTGTACAGAACGTAACTTTACCTTAATTATTTATATTTTCGTTAAATAATTGCAAAGCTTTCCGTTAAATATACGATGTAGGTTTAATATACAGAACAGATGTGATGGAAAAGATTACGATCACGTACATAGCACTAACAGACAAGGGTCCCGATCGTAGCGGTAAGAGCTATCGTAACTCTATACTATATCATTGGCTTAAGAATGGCGTAATACTACGAACGCTTTGTGGATCGGGCCACAGGTCCTCTCTTCATAGAGCGATCTTAGCGCTAAGGTGTGTAAGTCCCATACTTTAACATTAAGATCATTGTAGTGCTGAGATCATTTTGTGGAACGGGACACAGGGTTTATAATCGGGACAAATTTGGATTCGAACCTACTACCTACGTGCCCTGGCATTTCTAAGGTACGGAACCTTTGATAGCGAATATCCTTTACATGTCTCACTTGGCAATACTGTCCTCGCCTTCATTTTGCTTTTTGATAACATTTAAAAACGTCACAATTAATAATGAAGTAAAAAACACACGTGTTATCGATATGATAAAGTATTCAACTCGACAGGAGGCTATACCAGGGGCTATACCAGAAGCGGTGGGGTGGCCAAATGGTTAAAACGTCCGCTTGCCACGCTGAAGACCCGGGTTCGATTCCCCACATGGGTACAACGTGTGAAGCCCATTTCTGGTGTCCCCTTCCGTGTTATTGCTGGAATATTGCAAAAAGCGGCGTAAAACCCAACTGACTCATTCACTAAATCACTATACGAACCTTCGTGATTAACCGAATTGAATATGGTCGGTTCCCTGGCAACGGTTAAGCCATTAAACGTTCCACTTCGGAAAATCCTCAGAAGAACATAGGCTACACCCCTCCTGTTAATGCCGCCGCTGAAACTGCATGTGATGGCGTTTGTCGTGATGCTGCCGTCTCTGGAACTAGTTGCAGAAAATGGTCAAGAGTAATATTCCACGCTTCTAATGTTTGAGAATGGTTCCGTAGGATATTCCAATCACAAAGAACGGACATCTACGTTCTATATGGAATAAAACCCGGAATCTTGGCGTAGCGAAACCACATTAGCCTAGTGGTTAAAGCGTTCGCTCGTCACGCCGAAGACCCGGGTTCGATTCCCCATATGGGTACAATTTGTGAAGCCCATTTCAGGTGTCCCCAGCCGTAATATTGCTGGAATATTGCTAAAATCGGGGTAAAACTAAACTCGCTCACTCACTCATTCAAAACTTGGCGAAAGAATAGCGAAGCCGTGACATCAATGTGACAGTGACATGCGTCACGGACTAGTGTATGTCGGCATTGTTATCAGGAATACGATATATAATCTTACCTTGCAGTTACTGTCGTTGAAGTAGATCCCACTTCGTTTTCTACGAACTCTTGTTGCAGCTAGAGAGAAACAGAACAGTGAGTAGGCATTTGACACATGTATACAGCATTAGTGTAGTCTTTACACACGCACAGCCAGCTAAACATGTGGACGATAGCATGAGCACCAATCTACAAGGTTACACAAAAGCAACTAAATTACACAGTGTGGCCATAGAATTGTTTTGTTGCTTTACACCGCACTCAGTGATATTCCACCTATATGACAGCGGTCTGTAAATATTCCAGTCTGGACCGGACAATCCAGTGATCAACAGCATAATTAGCATCGATACACAGTTGGGATACGATGACATGTCAGTGAGCCTGACCACCCGATCCCGATGGTCGCCTTTATAACAAGCACGGTTTGCTCGGGACCCGATCCAACCCGGATCTTCACGGGAAAGTGTGGCCATCGAAAGACAAGCGTAAGACACCGGGTTGTCTTGAAATATAACAACCAGTGAAAGCCTGATAAAAATCAGTTTGTTGACTTACAAGGTTTTCGGTGGATGCGGAACTGGTCTGAGCAATCCCACGGTTTTCCCCTAGGCTTAGAGTAGCAGTAACTGCGGAGGGAAAAGGGACCGTATTAACAAACAAGTCATCATGAAGATCAGCATAAGGCACCAACCAGGACATATTCTAGGCCCGGTTCCACAACGCACACAGATGACAGTAGCGTACCTGCCATTAGGCCCTTTAGGTACCTGCCTACACCTAGTTATTTTGGCATTTTTTTACATGTGGTATGATATGGATATGCTATTTTTCGAGAGCAGTCTCCGTTTCTATGAAAGGTGGATAACTCTGCTACTTTGATGCCAACATGGTGTCTAGCACATCAAAAACAACTGACAAGTATTTTAAGATGATGTCATCCATGAAAGATGATACTAATGAGCTTGCTCCTCTGCCAGAGGAAAAGAAAGTGTCCGTTCCAGAGTCCCATGCACTACCATATCTAGATCCGGTCAATTTATATGGAAATGGTTTGGCTGATCAGGAAAGAAAGATTTCCTTACATCGAAATGGCAAGAGTGTCACTTGTTTAAATTATGTTTATATATAAAGTAATCAGGAGCTAGCATTCTGGCGTTCAATATGTATTCACAACATTACATGCAACAGTTGGCTTCAGCCGTTATAACTAGCACTACAGATCTACAGACTCGTACGTCCAGTTGTGCCTACACTTCATTTCTTTCCTGGGTACGCCCCTGGATGAGAGAATCGTACAGCCAAACTTCAAAATAGCATTACGACAGTCATGAGACATGGTCGCTTTTTTCGAATGGTTCCATACTTCATTTTGAGACAAAATATGTAAAAGAATGATTATTAATTCATGATAGTTTATTATTCATGATATCATTAATTATTGATGGTATTAACACATGATAGTATTAATTTTTGAGTAATTCATATTGGTATTACTTGTTGATAGTATTAATTCACGAAAGTATTCATGAAAGTATTAATCCATGAAATCTTGATGGTATTAATTCCTCATAGTATTAATTCGACAAAGTTTTAATCAATGATAGAATTAACTCCTCATGATAGAATTAAACCTTGATAGTATTAATTCATGAAACTTTTAGGCACTTATTCATGAAATTATCAATTAATTCTTGATGGCATTAATTCATCACAGTATTAATTCAACATAGTATTAATTCATGATAGCATTCATTCTTGATATCATTAATAATTACAGACATGTATTCCCGACTGACAACTTTTGCAGCTTGTGGAAGGCAGATATGTATCCGGAAAGGAAAACAACAGCAACAAAGTTAACTAAAACTTGATCCAAGTACGAAAATCTTCACAATACAGTATTTCTTAACAAATTACATTTGAGGCTGGACATAAACCCTGGGGCAAAAGAAAATATACAAACAGGATTTGCCGAAAATTATACTGATTATCAAACCATTACTAGGCTGGTGCATGTCGCAATTTTCTATACTTTTAGTCGGAAGCCCTCATGTATGAAGCCTTACATATTTGTAAATATGTAATCCGACATGACATATTGTATCCAACGTGAATAATGACTGTCAACAGCAAGTATTCCAATTCCTTTGAAAACAAACACACTGGACAGGCATTCCAAAGAAGTCAATGAATGTAATCCACGTGAAATTGAATAATGGAATTAATGTCCTAATAACATAAAATACAAATTATCCACAGGTGTTTTCCATTCTCCGAAATTAAAAACAACCTCTTGACGTGTTAGAATCAGCTCCGGATCTGAAGTGATATTTGTTTCACAGGACACGACCTTTCCATCAATGCATAAAGCGTTCGCTCTTCACGCTGTAGAGACGGGTTCGATTCCCAAATGGGTATGGGGAAGCCCATTTCTGACATAAAACTAAACTGGCGTAAATTATTGAAATGATTCTGATTTTTAATGGGGTTGGCATTCTTCTTCACTTCCGTTATTGATGTATCCAGTTTCTTGCGCATTGGTCGGATCGGAAGTTTAAATCCCAATTTCTGTGTTGTGAACACTTATACCGGAAAGTCTTGTGTATGTTAGCAGAGGTGAATTCACAAGAACAGGGACAAATTGCTTCCACGTTGTCCATGTTGACAGTTATACTCCAGGTAGATCAAGATGGGTTTAGCTCCGTTCATGACGATTGTCTATCCCAATCCTAAACGTACAGTCCTCGTCACACACCACGCCCGTAAGGATCCGGGTTAGAATTGATCTTCAGCAATCCATTCTTGTCGTAAGAGGCGACTAACGGGACTGAGTGGTCAGGCTCGTTGATTTGGTTGACACATGTCATCGGTTCCCAATTGCGTTGATTGATGTTCATGATGTTGATCACTGGATTGTCTTGTCGAGACTCCATTATTTACAGACCGCCGTCACATAGCTGGAATATTGCTGAGTGCGGCATAAAACTAAACTCGCTCATTCACTCACACAACACGTTTATGCTACTGTAGTTCACCTTCGGCGCTAAACTACATTCACATACACAGATGCGTACACGGATACAATAACGTCTATATCTCATCCTCAGGGACGGTGGGATAGCTGGTTAAAGCGTTCGCTCGTCACGTTGAAAACCCTGGTTTGATTCCCCACAAGGGTACATTGTGTGAAGCCCATTTCTGGCATAGAGCTAAACTCACTTAATTTTACCACATCATATCAAACCTGAGGAAATTCACAGCTGCATTGCGTTTAGAAGGGTTATAGCCAAACTGATAGTTCGACCATTTTATAGGTTGGAATTTGTCTTCAGCTTTAAGAAAAACATTGTCTCGGAGACCTGTCTGAAACACCATTCTGCCGCAAACAAACCTATACAGGACGCCACACACTCACGAACTCACGCATGCAAGCACTCAGTCAGCACGCGCACACTTGCCAGTCAACGACAGCAACTACTTTCATTACCCTCATCGTCGCTGCCACCGCCGGAGCCTTCCTCCACCTGACGTTTCACCCTGTTGTGATCCACCCTTATTAAGAATTCATCTTCCAGATTATCTTCAAATTCAGCGAAGTCGACAGGTTTGGCCGTGAAAGGTTGAAAGGTGGTTCTAGTAACTCCCATAACATTGTTGTATTTTTGTACTCTGGTCTGGCTTGGTTTTGAGCGATTCTTGGCAACAGGATAAAGGTACTCCATCTCCAGCAAGTTCTCAAGGTCTTTGTCGTGACTCTGATCTGTAACCAATAAAATGTCAGTTAAATACCGGTGAGTGAGTGAGTATGTTTTCACGCCGCTTTTAGCAATATTTCAACAATATCACTAGAAATGGGCTTTACACATTCTACCCATGTGGGGAATAATCGAACCCGGGTCTTCGGCGTGGGGAGCGTTAACCATAAGGCTACCCCACCGCCTGTGACGTCAAAGGGAACTACGGAACTACTTGGACACAAACGCAACATTGTAACTAAGGAAGGAATACTCAGGGAGAGAATAAGCTTTCGTTTCGAGACAGCCATAAGGTCGATACAACGGAGTTTGTAATTCTGATACAACCAAAGCAACAAATATCTAAGTGTGACATCCCGATCCATCATTCTATCCCTGATTCTCATGTAACCTTACTTTGATATGAAATTTGGTAAAGCATCATATTTATATTAATATTTTCTGTCACTATTGTATCTGAAATACACCAATCCTTCAAGTTGGTGACCCGTGAAGGTCCGGGTTAGAAAATTGGCCATCAGTAACCCATGCTTGTCGTAAGAGGCGACTTACGGGATCGGGTGGTCAGGCTCGCTGACTTGGTTGACACATGTCATCGGTTCCCAATTGCGCAGATCGATGCTCATGTTGTTGATCACTGGATTATCTGGTCCAGACTCGATTATTAACGGACCGCCGCCTTATAGCTGGAAAATTGCTGAGTGCGGCGTAAAACTAAACTCACTCATTCACTTCAAGTTGGTTTTCAGTAGCCATAATTCATTCGTTGTACATTTATCGTATCGTTTAACATTTGGGCGTTTCCTAAAATGGAATTTGTTTTCGGAAACAAAGCACTTTCAAGGAGGTTTCAGCTGTTTCCATAACGGTTAACGTTTAGCATTTTCCTTTTTTGGACAGCTTGCCACTCATGTCCTGCAATTGACGATGTTTACATCGGCGCTCATGTGACATATCCTAATACGACTAAATAGTGAAACACCGCACTGACGATGACATGTATCTGTGTATCTAGAATCGGAATCTGTACTTACCCATTCTAACCGTTGGGTTCGTCGCGGTGGCCAGCACCATGAAAGCAATGACGACCAAGGCGGCCTTGAAAATGATGTTTGTTTCTGAAACAAGCGAAAGAAAATCACTTCAGTAACTGGTGGCTCTTGTCTGGTGACGTTCTCAACTTAATCTATACATATACTTTCACTTCGCTGGATCATAATAAGTGTGGAAGGGAATAAATAAATGTACATGTATTGATCATTGTATCAAAATACATCAGTATAGATATGATTAAGAGGGATAACATTAAGAGGAGCTCATACACAATGCATCAATATACCCTCACACGTACTTCTTAAACAAATTTTAGTTAAATTGACATCCCACTTTTAGTTAATAGCAGAATGTAATAAATAAATAAATAAATAATAAATAAATGAATAAATAATTAAAAAATTAATAATATAAAATAACAAAATAAATAAAATAAAATAAAATAAAATAAAATAAAATAAAATAAATAAATAAATAAATAAATAAATAAATAAATAAATAAATAAATAAATAAATAAATAAATAAATACATAGAATGAATGAATGATAGAATAAACACACTTGAGGAATTGACGGTTTGGCTTAAGGGACTGGTATATTATTAAAGGTGCAGATCTGGATATAACTGTACTTGCATGTCGTATGTTGGGACAAACGGGATCGGGTGGTCAAACTGTCTGAGTTGGCTAATGCATGTCATTGTGTCCCAGTTACGTAGATGCTGGTGAATATTACCACCACTGTCTTCATTGTTAAAAGGGGCGGTGGGGTAGTCCAATGGTTAATGCGTTCGCTCGACACGCCGAAGACCCGGGTTCGATTCCCTACATGGGTACAATGTGTGAAGCCCATTTCAGGTGTCCCCAGCCGTGATATTGCTGGAATATTGTTAAAACAGGCGTAAAACTAATCTCACTCACTTACACTATTGCTATAATCCCTGCTTTTGTACCGCCTTTATAATAGTGATTTATATCAGTTTGTGAACTTAGTCAATATTAGAATACAATTGTTAATTATATCTCATGTTTGTTGAGACTCGTGAAGATCCGGGTTAGAATTGGTCTTCAGCAATCCATGCTTGTCGTAAGAGGCGACTAACGGGATCGGGTGGTCAGGCTCGCTTACTTGGTTGACACATGTCATCGTATCCCAATTGCGTAGATTGATGCTCATGATGTTGATCACTGGATTGTCTGGTCCAGACTCGATTATTTACAGACCGCCGCCATATAGCTGGAATATTGCTGAGTGCGGCGTAAAACAACGAACAAAGCCAAATCAATGTTTTGTTGGTTGGTATCCCGATTAGCTACTGCACAGGTCGAGGATCAACACATAATAATTTTCACTAAGGCTACATGCCGTGTCGTCTTCAAAACACTTCAATGGACAATATGGGCGTTTCCCGTGTGTGCATGTGTGCATGCAACCTGCTGTTGTCAACAGGCTTTGGTCTATTTAGTCATGCTCTTTGTCAAAATTCAAAAATAGAATCCTATTCGCGTCAGCGATGAATAAAATAGGCATGTCTAAAGGATTTGTTTACCCAATATCGTTGTCCTCCATAACCATGATCAAACAAACCTGTACATGAATTGACGTTGGCCCTATACATATATACTGCTAACTACACAGTTGGGTAGCCAAGTGGATAAAACGCTTACTCATCACGCCAAAGACCAGGGTTCGATTCCCCACGATCCCCACATTTCAATAACATCTTGTGTCATTGGTAGACTATTATTAAAGCCGGTAAGCATGCCATACTGCGTGAGGGAGCGAAAGGGGTGATGGTGATGGTGATGGTGAAGTGGGTGATGGTGATGGTGATGGTGATGAGTGAGTGAGTGAGTGAGTGAGTGATGGTGATGGTGAGTGAGTGAGTGAGTGAGTGAGTGAGTGAGTGAGTTAGTTTAGGTATACGCCGCACTCAGCAATATTCCAGCTATATGGCAGAGGTCTGTAAATAATCGAGTCTGGACCAGACAATCCAGTGATCAACAGCATGAGCATCGATCTGCGCAATTGGGAACCGACGACATGTGTCAACCAAGTCAGCGAGCCTGACCACCCGATACCGTTAGTCGCCTCTTATGACAAGCATGGGTTACTGAAGATCAATATTCTAACCCAGACCTTCACGGGTATGGTGGTGATGATGGTGATGGTGGTGGTGGTGATGATGGTGATAGTGGTAATGGTGGTGATGATGGTGACGGTGGTGATGATGGGGATAGTGGTGATGATGATGATGGTGATGATGGTGATGGTGGTGATGGTGATGGTGGAGATGATGGTGATGGTGGTGATGATGGTGATGGGGGTGATGATGGTGGTGGTGATGTTGTGATGATGGTGATGATGGTTGTTGATGGTGATGGTGGTGAAGGTGGTGATGATGGTGGTGGTGATGATGGTGGTGATGTGGTGATGGTGGTGATGTGGTGAATTCATAATAAACGCAATAATTATAAACAATCTGTCAACGGAGGGCAGTAAAATAACTAGACTATCACAGATGGAGAACTAAAACTAGCATGTAACTGTAAAATTAAACAATGTTTTATGGACAACACAATATAAAAACGGGCTGGAGATCTCCAGCAACTGAAGGTAGGTCACCATACTAGGGACCATGGGGAGGGTGATTGTGGTGGTCTTGATGGTGATGGTGGTGATTGTGAGGGTGATGGTGATGGTGGTGATGGAAGTAGTGGTAGTGATGGAGGGTTCCAAAACAGTTGCGTGTTGTCCGGCTGTTGGGACAAATGAAACGGCCTATTTCGAAACACCCCACCCCCACCATCACCCCACCCCCACCAACACCAACACCATCACCACTCCACCACAGAATATTTAAGACAGAACGAGGATGTTTTCACCTCAACACAATATCATTCACATTCCCCATCTTCGCTCTCTCTTCATAACACGTGCCATCCTTAGCAACGACTGAGGTTCACAATAACATCTCAAAACATAATCATCATCATAAACTATAGTTTTTTGGTTTTGTTCAGTAATACATACCAATTCTCCAAATATATCTATATAGATAGCTAGGGTATGCATGCATATAGACTTTCTATTCAACAACCCTTTAGTGATCACATTGCTGGTGGTAAGAGTCGACTAACCGGTTCGGGTTGTCATGATCCCAGATTCAGTTCAGTATCATCGTATCCCATTTGCGCACATCGATGAGCATGCTGTGGACCCCTGGATAGTTTGATCTAGATTTTAGTATTTACACACCACCGTCATATAGCTCTAATACTGCTGGGTGCAACATAAGAAAAAACAAAACTATACTAAGCAGCGTTCCAAAATGACCTGAAGTCTCTTAGTTTTTTATGACCTAAACACATGATTATTGTTTTCAAAAATAGAACTCCTGCCGTCGATGATTTTCCGTGACACATTCCTTAAAGTTTCTGGGCTATTTGGCTTTTCACTCCTGACGGATAAGACCGCCTCCGTGGTGTAGTGGTTAGAGCGTCCGCCCGGAGAGCGGAAGGTCGCGGGTTCGATCCCCGACCGCGTCATACCAAAAGACGTTAAAATATGGTACTTGTTGGTCTCTGTCTGGCGCTCGGCATTAATGGGTACAACAAGGACTGGTCGGCTCGGAGTCAGTATAATGTGTCTGAGTGGGGTATTCATGCTTCACTGCGGCATGGTATCTCAGTGGGCTAGCACTATAAAACCAGCTTAAGTCTGGGCTAGTACAAGCAGCCGCACATACACATACACACGCATGCATGTGAAATATTCTCAAGCACGACGTTAAACCCAATTTCACCTCACCTCACCTGACGGATAATAATAGAGACTGGTTACGATCTGTCTTTGACGTCTTATATCAACTGATTAGGGCTATTTGGACAGACTTCAGCATTACAGCCAAGTATAAAAGGTAAGCCCAAAGTAAACCAGACCGTTAGCGTTTATCACGAAGACAGGTATTGTGCATACAAAGCAAAACATCGTGATCAGGGCGAATACAGAATTCAAACCGGCGGTAATCGGATCCAGGCACACCTAAGGATTACAACTTTGAACATCAATTTGCGACTTGTGGTCACCTTGCTCCTTACACAATTCTGGCAGTTCAAACTTAAACTATTCACTCTGGCTGTCTTAGGCACTCAAGAGTACTCATGAAGATCACGCCTCCTTTAAATATCGTATTGTGGGCATTGAACGGATCTATCCACAAACCTATCACAACCCGTGATGGCTTGGAGTGGTATGTACATAAGATCACATGAACCAGTAGCTCAAACTACCGTACACTCTACAAAAGAGGATCCCTTTAACTTATGCAGATTGAATTTTTTGCTACCACCAACATTTATGTTTTGATTTCAGATCAGAAAATACTTGTTTTTGTGTTGTCCTAATCTTCTACATGTATGTATTATCTAAAGCGTTATTTACAAGTACTAAAAACAAGACGTGTGTAATTCCAGTTCTGTACATAATTTTCAGAATTTTGTTTTGACAATATTAACTTTGAACAAAACTATTTTGGCAAAATAACGTCATCCTAATCAGTTTCAGTTTTAATCAGATTCCATTGGGCGTAACAGGGAAATTAGTGATGGAAATTACGTGAATGGATTACTGAAAATCAACGACACCAGGTGTTAGCGAAAAGGTAAACCGTGTCCTGTTCCAGGGTCACTTCTCGCAACTAAAACAATTTGACTGAATATGTAAGTGAATGTTGCATGGCGCCGCAGAACAGTACTACTGTCGTACTACCCAGTCCGGACCAGACAACCCAGTGACACGACACTATGCCATGGCAGATACACATAGTAGTAGGAAAGAATAGGGTATGCTTTTGAGCGGTTTGCGTCCGCTTACCATACTCAGTTGAAGCAATGACTAAAACTATACCCATTTGAAGCAATGACTGAAACTATACTCAGTTGAAGCAATGACTGAAGCTATACTCAGTTGAAGCAATGACTGAAACTATACTCAGTTGAAGCAATGACTGAAACTATACCCATTTGAAGCAATGACTAAAACTATACCAAGTTGAAGCAATGACTTAAACTATACTCAGTTGAAGCAATGACTGAAACTATACCCAGTTGAAGCAATTACTGAAACTATACCCAGTTGAAGCAATGACTGAAACTATACCCAGTTTTAGCAATGACTGAAACTATACCCAGTTGAAGCAATGACTGAAACTATACCCAGTTGAAGCAATGACTGAAACTATACCCAGTTCAATAAGTGAAAACTAAACTCAGTTGTAGCAAAACCCATGAAGATCAGAGTTAGAACTGGTCTTCAACAATCCATGCTTGTCTTAAGACAAACGGGATCGGGTGGTCAGGCTCGCTGACTTGGTTGATACATGTCATCGCATCTCAGTTGCGTAGATCGATGCTCATGCTGTTGATCACTCGATTATTTTCAGACCGCCGCCATATAGCTGGAATATTGCTGAGTGCGGCGTAAACAACAAACCAACCAACCATTTGTAACAATGGCAACTGCATATGCAGCTTTGGTATTTCGATGAACTTTAGCGGACAAACCCTCTTTCACATCCGTCAGTACTAAATACATTTAAAATGAAACTGAACACGTACTGAGGGTGTGTCCCTACACAGATACAGACTTAAAAGTTAAATGATGGCTCATGCTAGCATTTACGCTCTGTTGGGTGAGACTGTCAAACTGAATTAACGATGCGTTGAAACCTAACGTTATACACTCCTTCTATAACAGGTACGATG
Source organism: Haliotis rubra (assembly GCF_003918875.1). Classification (NCBI taxonomy): domain Eukaryota; kingdom Metazoa; phylum Mollusca; class Gastropoda; order Lepetellida; family Haliotidae; genus Haliotis; species Haliotis rubra. The sequence continues at coordinate 1,063,538 of NW_025765037.1, forward strand.
ACTTATCTACTCGTCTAACGGGCACCCTAACATTACTGTACCGGACTGGTTAAAACGAAGAAGAAAGTTTTTACAATAATTACGGTTTGATTTCATTGTGGGAATACTTCGAGCAGCGGATGAAAGTGATATTTTACCTTTACCTTTTACCTTTCCATTTATGTAAGTATATCGTATTTTGAAACTTAAATTGAATTTTAAAGAAAACTTAAATACATTTACATGTATATGCTATTTTGTGAAATGAAAATAAATTTTAAATGAATTAAATTCAATTAAATGAAAATATTCAAAGTTTAAACTTGTCAGTTTTACGGTCAACATTTGAGTCAAGTCAAACTGTTAAACAAGCTCATAAAAAACGTAACCACATCATTTGAATAAAAGTCAATAGTGAATATTTACCTTGTCGCATTTTTCTTGATTTTCGATGAATAACGTGTGTAAGTAATCCCACTGCGGGTAATCCTGTAGTAAATATAGTGTTTTGCAATTTCTCTGAGGAATGAGACCAGCTCACCCGACAGTAAAATCAGTTTGTAAGAATTGCTTAGCTCTCCGGTCATTATCAGTCGAATAACACCAGCCAGTGGGCGGATCCCAACCATCTACCCCGGACTGATTGGTCCGATGTCTGAGTCGGGTGTAACACGCAACCTAACGATTAGCAGCTGTTCAATGGTTGGTACAAGTTTAGAAAGTGAAATAACGAAATAGAGTCATGAATAAACATGATAGAATGCATCCATAGGTTAGACAACCTTGTCTTTTGTGAAAGCACACGATGAAAGCAGTCCACTAACGGACGCTTAGCGGTATCATTTCTGAGTATTTAGACCGGAGTTATGTTCGAATAATATTCTCATGGAAACGAGTAAGGTACACATGAAAGTACAAGCGTTCCTTTATTCTTTTCCAGGTTTCTTCACATGGTATGTATTGCACTGTGAGTGAAATTCTGGAAATAAATAAAGGTTTAACACCAAACACGGCAATATTCCAGCTATATGGTGGCGGTCTGTAAAGAATCGAGTGTGGACCAAACAATACAGTGATCAACTGTCGCCGATGAGATTTGGATGGTTTGTTGTTTAACGCCGCACTCAGCAATATCGCGGCTATATTGCGACGGTCTTTAAATAATCGAGTCTTGGCCAGACAATCCAGTGATCAATGTCATGAGCATCGATCTACACAACTGGGATACGATAACATGTGCCAACCAAGTCAGCGAGCCTGACCACTCGATCCCATTAGTTGCCTCTTACGACAAGCATGGGTTGCTGAAGACCAATTCTAACCTGGATCTTCACGGGTCGTTTACAGGTGAACATCGTCCGTTTTGAGGGTACTTATGAGTTACCATTTGCTTTAATAAAGGTACATGTATGTTCTTCCATGGTCCATTTGGGTATCAGTTTTGGGGGATCAGAGGATGTAGAGAAAGAGGAGAAAGATTATGAAAGCTGTCTTATTTTAAGAGGATGTCTTTCCTGATACTTCAGATTGTTCGCTACAGAAGGTAGTGAGCTAAAACGCCGTGGCACTAATTTGGTTTACTGTTGAAAATATTCAAGAATAATGGAGATGTTTTGCATTTCGGGCAGCCAATATTTGAACAATCGTAGTTGTTATTGTTAACTCTCAGTCAAAAAACGGCTATTTCAAAAATTCTAAAAGTAGCAAAAAGTGTTGGTATTTCTGTCTTTGTATTAGTTCAAAAAGTGATAGATCATGGTATGTTATTAATAGAAAATCTACTTTAGAATGGAAATAAAGACAATTTGAATTTCATCATTTGTTTTTCTTTGACTTATTCCTTTCAGTTTGAAGTCTGAACGATGCTGCTCATAATCAGACCCCCTTATCGTCCTCGTGGTTTGGTAGACTGTCAGTTTTACCTGAAATCATGGCGATGCATACTATAGAAATGATCCCTAAAAGCATAATCGATTATTTACAGACCGCCGTCATATAGCTGGAATATTGCTGAGTAGGGCGGTAAACAACAAAGAAATAAAATACTTCAATAAATACGAGAAGCATTTTGTGAAACAGCAATCTTTGGTTGTTATTTGTCATGAAAATGAGACCATCTCCCTGTGTTTCTAAGGAGCACATGCTGGATGCCCATTAATCTCACTTGAATATATATTTCTCCTATCTACAGCATGCACCTTCTATATTTAAGATTTGTATCCTACTCTTAATGACTGTATGGGGCAATTGTCATTCAGGAAGTTCCTTTTGACAAGTCGTGTACAAACATTTATGTACCACACCCACTTTTCGCTCTCTTTGAGGCACGATGCTGGATCAAGGGAGCATTCAAAGTCCCGCAGTGTCAACACATAATGTAACAGTAAGAAAAAAATCTAATATTTGCGTTGTGGAAGGTTTATTATCATTAACTCTATGCCGAAAACTCGAAATCCTTGAGAATCTCACGCCACCGGTACAGCGTCTATCTTAAAGGTCCACGACAAGATTGTGTTGCTACGTTGGAAAGTCGTTGTTAGAGCCCATGTTGAAGATAATGCAATATGCTTAAAAAATTATAGGACTTGAATAGAATTATAGAATTATACACATGTATGTCGACATGAAATCCACATAGCATATTCAACAATATCAGTGCCCACTGCATATAAGACGACCATCAGACCTAAAGAATATATGACGACAGATAAACTAATAACATATATGTTTGTCAAGAAAAGTACGTTTCTAAGATGTTTCGGTGAAAGATCAAAGGCGCCGATGATAATGATAATGTACACTTTTGGCATTACGCCACAATGTATTGACGTCACTGCGCCATTCTTGTCTTCCCCCTCTTAATCGAACGTAACCTTAGCAACCGACGTCACCATGCATGTCAGTTGTCATCGCCTCGTACAGCCTATTACAGTAAACTAATCAGTTGCATCCACAGGCCCTCGTGTCTTTGCGAGGATTAAAGATTTTGAAAAAATATATTAAATTTGAGATGACCCCCTACCAATTCTTTATTGTTATTTCTGCAAGTCGATTGAAACCCGATTTTGACCCTCAACTAAACGATCTTGACACAAATTTAAATGGATGATGATATGTCCGGACAAAATGGGTGTGTGGTAGCAAGCCCTCTGGTTGGTTGATCCTTGTTTAGGAGACATTTACAACTGATGCTTTCTTTTGAGAAGTCATTGCTCGAAAACTATTCTTTCATTAAGCAGTCGATGAAAAGAAAAATTCCAGCGAAGTTACAAAGAATGTGCAGATTTGCAAGCGTTGACCAATCAGAGGGCTTGCTTCGACCACACTCCCATTTTGTCCGGACATATCGTCATTCATTTGTGTCAAGATCGTTTAGTTGAGGGTCAAAATCGGTTTTCAATCGACTTGCAGAATTAACAATAAAGAATTGGTAGGTGTCATGAATGGTGATCGATAGGCCAATCATTCATGATAATGTTTACATTAAGTCTTAATCGATTACATGAGATGGTAGTAGCGTAGCGATCGGCAAAGCAGGCGGGTGGGGTACAGCGAAGTGTCCGGCCTTGTCATAATGTATTGTACTGTAAGGCATTTCGAGTCGTGGATCATCTCAATTTTTTTTTATTTTTTCAAAATCTTTAATCCTCGCAAAGACACGAGGGCCTGTGATGCTTCACTCGGCAAACATCACTGGTGGAATCATTATGTTTATATTTTTCGACGGCTATAATGTCTCCGTTCGACTCGGCAACGTTCGCAATGTTTACATTCCCACAATGCATCCGTAGAATGTCGCGTGACTAGTCAACTTCATCTGGATGTACTGATCTAAACTTACCTTGGTAGTAGAAATGCGACGTTCATATTGCCCCATATGGTTTACGTTAATCACAGATGTAATTAGAATAATTTAGAGAATATATCTAACCCGAACGTAAACCGTCATCAAACAGTTTATCATTTGTTTTTTTCTGGTAACGTGCGCCTGATAATCTCCAGGGTATACGTTACGATCACTCTCCACTATACCCTGGACGCATCCACGGTTTGGACCGATGATTTTATTACCTCCCTTGGCTGGCTTTTTATCCAATCGGGTGTCTACGCTGGGAAGTTGAGCGGACCAATCACAACTCACTTTCCCTTCTTAAATTATCTAACCGATTAAACTTGGCAACACAATTGATGCAGAGGTACTCTGAAAGGTGTAGAAGGAGTTCTTTCATATATGTTTTCAAAGTTTCAGATCTGTCAATTTGTCTGCATTATTTCCCCAAAAATCTGATTGGCACTGCGAACAAACCTCCGCGACTGCGACCGCTATCTTTGTTGACACTGGCAAGCTCGGATGTAACGGCGGCTTAGCTGATTGGCTACTGTGAGAATGCGGAGCCAGCAAAGGGAGGTAATACAAGTATCGGGCCAAGCCGTGGGTGCATCCAGGGTATAGTGGAGAGTGATCGTATAGTCAGACTTGATTATCTGGCAAAACAGATTCCATTCAGCTCAAAAGGGCAAGTAGTGATGGAAGTGTCATTCAGAACCCATGTTATGTGTGTGTTGACACTGTGTGTTTTGAATATTATTCAAGCTATTGCCGATTTCATTAATCACACGGGGTTTCAGTTTTACCCACAGCGCCAGTTTATTGTCTAGAAATGGAATAAATGTCCGCTCCAGCATGGTGGCCTGTTAAATCAGTTCCACCCAGCATTGTTTCCAAGTTAGGTCCCCAACAACATATACTGGTTGTAACTGACAACCAAGTGGATTGGATGGTTGTTTTCGGCACCTATAACTATAACAAAACAAAATGTAAAAGATCTGAGACGACTCCCCTCACATTGTCATGCTATGATCTCACTGAAATAGTACCCTTCTTCTGGTCATTTTATCACTGATAATACAAAGGTGAGCTCCAGTACATTGGTGAAATTCAAAGGGACACATTTTGCAAGCATTCATCAACTTTCATCCATGTCTTTTCCCTCAAGGTAGACTATCGTGAAGATATGCCTTTAAAGGGCCCATAACACAGGTGATGACGACCATTCAAAGAACATAATAGCTACTTTAATGTACAGCTGCCTACTAAAGTTATTAATGTGCTTTCTAGAAACACCCTTTACAGTGTCTGTAGCTATTAAGTCATTGCATTCAAGGATTGTTCTTGACGTTCTTGACATCTGTAAGAAACAGTTGAAAGAGTTCTTTGTGAGTTCTTTGTGTGGCAGTATGGGATATGTTTATGTCACAATGCAACATTAAGACGTCATTAAAGAACACATAAACTTTGTTTTTTGTACTCTTTTAACCATTACATACGAAAGATTTGTGGTTAGTCTTATGCGGAACACCACATTCATTCTTTAAAAACTTGTGGTTAATTAATACCGAGCGATTAAAAGTTGCAAAAACATCGCCTGCTTCAATCTCGACCGCCAACGAAACCACAGAGAGGTTACGTAATTGAAAATTACGGCTGTGGTGTTTTGGTTTCAAGTGTGGTTATATATCGGCTATATCACTATGACAGTTACGACTGTTGTACAACATATATAGATATAAACACTGACATATCGGTTATATCACTATGACAGTTACGACTGTTGTACAACATATATAGATATAAACACTGACATATCGGTTATATCACTATGACAGTTACGACTGTTGTACAACACATATAGATATAAACACTGACATATCGGCTATATCACTATGATACTATGACAGTTACGACTGTTGTACAACACATACAGATATAAACACTGACATATCGGCTATATCACTATGACAGTTACGACTGTTGTACAACATATATAGATATAAACACTGACATATCGGCTATATCACTATGACATTTACGACTGGTGTACAACATATATAGATATATACTAAACATTGACATATCGGCTATATCACTATGACAGTTACGACTGTTGTACAACATATATAGATATAAACACTGACATATCGGCTATATCACTATGACAGTTACGACTGTTGTACAACATATATAGATATATACTAAACATTGACATATCGGCTATATGACAGTGACATTTGTGATTGTTGTACAACATATATAGATATATACTAAACCCTGACGTATCGACTATATCACTATGACATTTACAACTGTTGTTCATCAACGTATATCATATGACATTTACAACTGTTATACGATATAGATATAACACTATGACATTTACAACTGTTGTTCAACGTATCTAGATATAAACACTGACATATCGACTATATCACTATGACTCGTATATTAAACACTGACATATCGGCTATATCACTATGACATTTACGACTGCTGTATATCCACTCGACTTAAGTATCTCACATGTATATTTGATATATGACTATGACCTTCATAATGGACATTCTACATCCCTTACCACGACTTATATATATATAATATACACAGTTGATATATGACATTTATAGGGAATATACTACATATCATGAAGCACCACTGGGGTATATAATATTTATGGTTGATAAACTCCAGGATGTCGATGACATAAAGCCTAAGAATATATTACTTATCTTAACACACAATAAGGCCTACAAGATGTCAACAGCACTGATGTAATTATCGTCACGATATTCAAGGCGTGGACCAGGATACACAAACAACGCAAATCGTCATTAATATTTAGTGATCTTTATCATGCGATTCATGTAGATTTGGGTTTTTTAATTGTATTCAGACCCTAACTTACGGAGTCGGGCTACCCGCCAGGCATCCCAAACTTGTCAGGCCCGCTGACATGGTTGATGCATATTATTGTATCCTTGTTGCGTATATTCATGCTATTGATAAGTGGATTGTCCGGTCCAGACTATTTACAGACCGCCGCCATGTAGCTGAATGGGGCGTTAAACAACAAACAAATGCAAAACCATTAAATCAAGTGCAAGATTAGATAGTCTTCACATATATTTGGCGAAACGTAGTCTGTCTCACAGTCCCTGAACCACATTATTTTCCCTACTGCCAAGCCCTCTCTGCAGTGCTAAAGCCCTAAATAAAGCAAGTCTAGATTTCCTCAGGTTCAGGAATCTCTGGTCCACCTAGGGCTCCTTTTCAATATAAATGGGCTTGATTGTTACTATCAAAATTATATATATTCAGAGACTAAGCCTTAGTCTAGGCGAAACGCTACAATTCCATGCAGTACGATCTCCAGGCATTAAACCAGATATAAATTCCTTGATACGTCATTATGTCTAGAGCAACTGAATTCGTGTTCAATTTTTCTAAAAACCTTTGCCAGACAACTTGGAAGTGTTTCATGTCTAAGTATAATTTTGACATTCATTTTCACCAAGCTCTTTGTATTGGCATCACTGGCGCTTCTTTCCTGTGTTATGAGAGTGTGTGTTTTTGTAATTTGTAATATCACATTGATTAAGTGATAGTTATTATGGGTCACAATGTTTATAGTGTTGAGTGTGGGGGCAATAGTATTTTTAGCGGTACGCCTTTTTGATATAACGTCAGGCACCTAATCGCCAGCACACAAAGTCAGACGCCTAGACCGACTTCCATTTTTGTGGAAGCCGCGGTGGCTGAGCGGTCTAGGCGTCTGACTTTGTGTGCTGGCGATTAGGTGCCTGACCCTGAGGGTGTGGGTTCGAATCCCGGATGGGACTCAACCCCAAAAGTACTAGAATCTGTACTTTACTAAGAAAGTGTAACCCCAAATATAACATACGCTACATTTGACCACTTTCTAAAATGGCATTGCGTATTTCATAGCCTTTTTGATATCGCTTCAGAGTTGCCTCCCTTGGCAATGTTGTTTGTTTACGACTTTCGTCATGCCGTGGAGTTTTCCACCGATTTCGATAACATTCTGAGTGGATAATGAGGAAGCCTAGCTTTGCTAGAATGCTGAGAACTGTGTTAGAGCTATATAAAGGCTGGTTTTATACAGACAAACTTTATGGATAAACAACTTCTTTATTCGGTAGATGCGGCGTTTCGATACAGATTCTTGTATAATTAAGGTAGATAACAGGGGACTATATATACAGTAAATAATTAACTAAAACAACAAAGACGTGAATTGGGATGTACAGTAGCAATGTGATGACAAGGTAGAAGCCAGTGACTAGAGATACAAGTAGAAGCCAATGGGGTTTACGGGTGTTTGTACAAGTAATACAACCAGTTAAGGTTGGTTGATGAGTTCATCGTACGCAGAGGGGGATGAAGTAACCTTGGTCTCTATTGATCAGGGGTCGGTGTCGTTTGATGTGGATGGCTTCAGTTAATTTTCGTTTGGTGAAGTCAGATTGGTTGGCTGCCAGTATTGTGTACTCCGTCCAGTTGATTTGATGATTGGGGTTGTTCTGTATATGTTCAGAGATAGCTGATTTCTTGGCCTACTTGTTTATAGACACCTGGTGTTCTTTAACTCTGGTGTTGATTGGTCTTGATGTTTCACCAATATATGATTGTCCACAGTTGCAGTCTATTTTGTAAATCACACCGGGTTTAATTTATCGTTATTGGTGTGAAGGCTGGTTGTTGTTTCGTGCCACACGGATTCATCACATGATTGGAGTTATACACATCTGCCTGCCGTCATCAAACTGATATACATCTGCCTACCGTCGTCAAGTCTGTCAACATTTCAAGACCGTGCTTATCTGTTCAACTACTGTCATTGTAAACAGCCTTTAATCAGTATATCTGTTCTCACCGTTAATGTCAAAACTCTGGTGAGGTAATATTTTAGATTTGTGACCCAAAATTTTAGATTTGTGACTCAATTGCTTTGTACTAGAAATCTCTTTTGCCAATCACTGTAGCATGGTCATTGTTTGTTCAATATATTATTGCATATTTTAGATTTGTCTGTGTTCTATTTTGCTGGTTCAAAGTGGACTTTGAAATTATTAACCGTAACACCTGATACCAGGGACATTGCCTTTAGTTAATGACATTAAAGAGAAAGTTACAAGGTGTGCTTGCAGTTAATCAGATAAATCTGTCACTATACTTTTGCCTGATCAACAATATAACCACAAAATAATACGAGATATTGAATCCCAAACATAAATGTTCTGGTCAGTGATTAAAGAAATTGAAGAATACGTATACATGGTTTTATTTTTAAAAAATAGAATTCGATTTAAAACTTTTAAAAATAAAAATAATAACAATAATAATATACAACTGCGGAAGGGTATCTTAGACACCTGACCTTTGAAAAGCAATACATTTTGACACATATTTACATCATTCTACAAAAATGTGGTTACAAATTCACATCTATACCCTTTAATTGTATTAATTGATCAACCGCCGCCATATAGCTGGAATATTGCTGACTGCGGCCTTAAACAAAAAACAAACCAAAACGTAATTTGCCAAGGTTATTTTTAAATGAATGTGTCAATAAAAATGTTACATATCACAAACTCGTTCAGACAAGAGTCATGGTTAAAGAGACAAAATGTAATTTATCGACAGCGATTTTAATTCATTATGTCATCAAATACAAACCCTGTATATTCATTTTACCTCTGAGTATATCTGAATCAGACCTAAATATTTGTAGAAAGATTTGACTATCATGTTTAATAGATTCCCCACATGGGTACAATGTGTGAAGCCTATTCTGGTTCCCCTCCGTGATATTGCTGAAATATTGCTAAAAGCGGCGTAAAACTAAACTCACTCACTCAGTATGTAAATATTACAGTGTAGCATGTCTCTAGGGTTTAAGGGAATGTATTTTCGTAACATTTCTTTTCAACTTAAAGTGTTTTACTATCACATGTAAACGTGTGAGTATTATCATTGTTATCATTATGAAGTGAGAATGCCGGGAAGAAAGGAAAGTACACGTATCAACATAAAAAAATTCTCCCAGTAATAACCATGTCAAAGTGTGTTCTCTAAAACCAGCTCTACGTTATGAGAGAAACATATTTTGCCTGGGCACAAAGCTGTCCAAAGAAATGTTGTTGAGGTAGTCAGGTCCTCCAAGCGAGTCGTAGCAATGCCGTTATTAAGTCGTTACAGAGCCATGCTATTGTACGGTTTTGAATTCATATACAATGTATAGATTTTTTACGACGTAGGGTTGTTTATTTGAATATAACTTTATACATCACAGATCACTCGTTGCAGGGGTTCTTGTTATATGCCAGAGCAATTTTATTTTGTTAATAAAACGTTTCTGGAGAGCACTTTATTTTTTTGTCGACTGTATATTACTTTAACGCAATATATTCATCCATCCAAGCATGTACAATCCGTTATATTCTGCAATGATTTACGCTAGTCTACGTTATCGTCTAAGACGATTTAACCCAATAGCAGAATTTCCATCCACTCGACACACTACATGTCTCGAACATCGGATTATTCGATACATAGTAAAACTCTACGAGATAACGTTGAAATGAACCTTACTGACACTACTTTCTCCTTTCTGAACTAAACTTGATTCAAGATCCTATATCTAGTCGGATTTCTACGGGATAGTAGCCACTCTCCCGCCCGAAGTACTAAGAAATGTTGACTTTGTGTTTTCATGAAACATCCAGCATTACAAATACAATACGTTTACGTACGTCACAATTCCGTTAACTGGTGGTTTGCAAAACGCAACCATTCGAAACTTACACAGCAATGGTTACAGACGGCACAGTTTTGAAGTGGAAAAATGTATATCACTCGCATGCTGTCACATCATGTGCATTGAAAATGACACTTATGCAATACGTTTATCCACTTGTTGACAACGAATGCGTTTAAGCAACACGGTGCAGGCATGGAATGAGAGAAATTAGTTTTACTCCGCCTTTAGCACTATTCCAGCAATGTCACCAGATATATCACCGAGGGACACCAGAAATGGGCTTCACGCATCATACCCTTGAGGGGAAACGAACCCGGGTCTTCGGCGTGACGAGCGAACGCTTTAACCACTAGGCTACCCCACCGCCCCATACAGGCATGGACTCTTGTTCAGTGAATCATGACTTCTTCTCCAAGGCCAAGATGGACCGAAATCAAAATATAATTTTGCACCTAACTGCGTCTGACAGTGGACAGATTTGATGGCGGAAGTGCGATGGTGTGAAGAACCGGGCCCCGTGACACAAAGCGATCGTAGCGCCATACTTTAACATAGACTTACGACTGTCGTAACTCCCATACTTTAACATAGACTTACGACTGTCGTAACTCCCATACTTTAACATAGACTTACGGCTGTCGTAACTCCCATACTTTAACATAGACTTACGACTGTCGTAACTCCCATACTTTAACATAGACTTACGACTGTCGTACCCCTACGATCGCTTTGAGGAACGAGAGTAATTTTAAGAATGACATTATATGACAAAGAGATTATAAACCGAGTGTGTTTCCGTATCATTGATATCATATATTAGAAACAAAACTTGTATTATGTGAACATTTCTGTGTCCTCTGACTGGACAATCGATCTTGCCAGAATATGTAACTATCACCATGCTAAATTGCATGAATTACATTACATGAAATATGTTTTGTACACACCAACATTTTTCAAAGTTAGCTTATGCTTTCATTATTTTTGATGAGCGTATATACAATTGTAATGTAAATCTATTTTTCATCTAAAGTACCATCGGATAATCGTCTTTGGAAATAATCTGAGAATCACTCAAACTGTAAAAACTGTATCATCCTAACGTCATAAATGTTTGAAACTGTGAAGGTACAATTCTGCAGTTTGGTATAATTAATTTATTTGTTCTTTCATTTTAGCAGTGGTGGTCTGAAAGTAAATAATAATTATAGGGAAAAAGCTAAATCACAATTAATGACCAACATGCTTCCAAATAATTACATAAATTAACAGTATGTAAGTAATCACATTTGAAGGAATCATGATCGTATACATATCCATATCCAATATACACCATATCCAATTTGGATCACAATACAAAGTCAGAGTAATTATACGTAGATGGAAGCATCGTCCTCCTAGATATGAGTAATATCATCTGCGTAGATGATATAACATTATTAACATGTGGCACTATTAGGCTTCTAATATGAACGCTAATTGTGTGCGTGTGCGTGTGCGTGTGCGTGCGTTATTTCCGTTTACTCGCCTTTAGTTGAAGACAAGTACAGTCGTACATTCTAACACCATCTGAGAAATGTAAGTACAGTCAAACACTGATCTTTCAAACTTTGCTTATCCGACTTCGTTAGACGGTGCTCATTATGTCAACCACTGGTTTGTCAGGTCCAGATTCAATTACGTACAGGCCGCCGCACTATGTATGGAATCAACATAAATACACCCAGAGACTATGCAGTAAAGTGGATTAAGTACATATCTAAATGTTATTGCGGTCTATTGATCACCCCAGACAAACACGCAGGAGATATGTACCTTCTCCTGACGGCAAATCAAACATATAACCCTACACAGTTCATAAGAAGGAAGTGTACCTCAAACTAGTGTACATAACCTATTTGAATTGTGACCATCGAGATTCAAAACGTGACGCTTGCAATACAGACCCGTTCTTTTCTTTGCACAATCGTGCTTGCGTTCTGATATGACTTCATTCTTTTGTCAAGACCTCCGACAACTTCCTTGTAGGCGCCACCTTTCTCATGTTCGTGTAGAATGTGCCACCCAAAATATATTGCATTTTAAAAAAATGTTTTACAGGATGTTTGAAGATGAAATGAAAATAGGCGTGTGAAGATATGTTTTGTTGGCATTAAAAAATGTTTATAACATTACAAACTTGACTCATTAAAAATCGTGTCCGATACAGTACAGTATTTACAGCGATATGGTTAATAATAGTGATATGTTTTTATGGGTGGTTTCCTCTTTTGATCTGTGTAAGATATGTCTGAGGTGCAGAATTGACTTGTCGGTGATAAACACGTGCGTATGATAACAACAGATCGGAGATTTGATGAAAGTTCAGTAAATTTTTATTACATTTTGAAGAGTTCACTATACCCACTATGCTTAATGCTGTTATAATACGTTCCTAATATGCGATGCGTACTCAGTCGAACCCCATTCGAATAATGCCATACAGTATAGCTACTACAGTATGTAAAGAGTGAGTGAGTGAGTTAAAATTTAACGTCACCTCGGCAATATTTCAGCCATATGGTGACGAGCAAAATGTAAAGAACATATGTGAGTGTATGTATGTGTGTCTCTGTGTGTGTATATATACATACACGCATATGTTCTTTACATATTGTAGTAGCTATACTGTACTGTATGGCATACAAATCCACCCATCCCTCCTATTTCTCAGGACGACATTCCAAGGCAAAAGGGTATGTGTTACAGTCTTGTGATTCATTTTAATGCATCGAGGTCTTGTGTCAAAAACGGAAAATTTACAATTTAGAGATACCCCCTTTTCAGAAGATTTGCTTGCCTTACAATTAGTGCAGGGGCTTGTGTAATTCCGTGGGAATTATATACTAATATAATCACTATTGTGAATGGATTTAGAAAAGAAACATGCTTAATTTTTTTCTGTTTGCTCTAAGTGTCATTGAGGAGTGATTGAATATGAGTTCCCAAAATTGCTTGCGACATCATTTCGAGACAAACATATTTTCATAAACCTATCACAACATATATAGTCATGGAGCATATCAAAAGGTAGCTTATGATGCACGATATAGAAATAACCATATAATATGCTTCTAATTTCAATTTGGTGACATAAAAGATGACATAATCATATAAATTAATCAAATATTGTCTTTCCTTCATTGGACACCAACATTGTAAGTATCGGCCTATATTAGTGGAAATCATTTATTCAATTAATGTATTCTCCAATTTCATAATATATACTACCATGACACACTTACGTAGTAATAATAGTACCCAGGTAAGGTTAGTGTGACTGTCAAATAGTAGTCACAGACACCAGTTTGTCACCAGGCGTCTTTCTCAGTATCTCGTATGAGCACCACGAGCTGCAATCACTGCACGGCATCTCCTTGGACAAGAACGGATAAGACGCCGGATTCTTTCCTGGGGAATGGCTCTCCACTCCTCCTGCAGTGCAACGCCGAGCTGTTGCAGCGTCTGTGGCGGCGGCTGACGTTGACGTACGCGTCGACCCAGAGTATACCACAGGTGTTCAATAGGGTTGAGGTCTGGTGATTTAGAGGGCTATGGCAAGACATTGACGTTGGAATTCTGCTTCAACGATCACCAAGTCTGATTTCTGGTTGTATGAGATGGATCCCCAAACCATAACGCTTTCTCCGCCAAATCTGTCCCCCTGTCGGACGCAGATGGGCGCAAAACGTTCATGACGTCTCCTATACACACGTTTTCTTCCGTCGTGATGTTGCAAAAGAAAACGGGATTCATCAGAAAACCAGATGCGCCTCCAGTTTTGTAAAGTCCATATCCTTACGTTGTTGCACCACCTGAGTCGTCGGCGGAGATGTAGGGGGCGTAGTACAGGTCCAACAACTGGTCTACAGGCACGTAAACCCGCTTCTTTCAGACGGTTCCTAATCGTTTGAGCTGACACTCTCCTCAAACCTGGTATTTGTGTGGCAGTCACGGTTGGTAGGGCATGCCGATTACGCAGGTGATGGACCCGGATGTACCGATCTTGAAGGGGGGTCGTGATTCTTGGCCTTCCACTTCTCGGGCGATCGTTGGTCAAATTGAAGTTGTTGTAGCGGCTCCAAAAGGGTCATTTCATGCGTTGTGACGGAATAAGCAATAAAATACACTTATGCGTACAAATGCAGTTGTTTGGATGGGTAATTAAAATGACATAAAAAGTCAAATCTGCAGTCAGTATAAACTGAATGTATTAATACAGGAGTGACAAATTATATCATTGTAAACAGACAACTACATATTAGAAGTGGGGTTTGCAAGTGCAATATTTAATGTGTGCTGGTATATTTATTTTAACTTTCACAAGTAACTTGAATTGTCAATCAATCCGTCATTAACCTGCAAGAACAGAACATGCTGTTGAAATACAAGCTTCGAAATTATTTGACATACAAACACAAGAATGAAATCTACGCATATTTTTCTTAAGTTTGAAACTAGAAGGGCCCTCGTTAGAGAACATGCCTCCGCCTTGCACAGCAATCTCCTTTCACTATCACATTTCAAAAGTACTACTGTGCACTTGTACTTTAATGTCCTTTCACCAAACCGTACGTAGATAGCCCTTGTGTCATACCTAACATAACCACCAAGATTCATCCAAATCCATCCATAACTTTTTGAGATGTTATTCATATTCCCCATTTACTTAATATTCTGATTATTTTCAAAGTACCTCTGTGTACATGTACTTTAACATACACTCTTCCAAAAAAGAAACGCAAAATAAAATTTGAAATTAATGATCGAAAGTTTGTACGCATATGTCAAATTAAGCATGTTTTGAGGGTTGAATATTGTGAGCGTGAGCGACTGCAACCATAAACGATTTTGAATGGTTTTATCGATCATGATTGTCATGATGAGCTTGCCTGTTGTGGAACACACCCAAAAGCCGCAATTATTGCTTTTCACGCGCAAAGCATGAGTACAACCTATGACTAATAAAAGACTCAAATGCAGCTCGCAAATTCATCCAAGACCCTTGCAAATACTGGATCAGAAAATGGAACGTCTCAACGGTGCCAACGGAAATATTGCCATTGTACAAAGCTGGCGAATCAAAGAGTGTCGTGGCGAGGACCTTCAGTGTTCATTCCAGCACAATAACTCGTTTGTGGGATCGTTTTGTGCATTCCAATTCGACAAATGACCATCCAAGACCAGGAAGACCGTGAGTCACCAAACAGCCCAAGATCGCTACATCCGGGTAACCCACCTACGTGACTGCCATCGTTCCGCCCGGGACACAGCACAAGAACGGTTTGGAGCCCGGTGAATGTCCGACCAGACAATCAGGATCCATCTCCGAGAGGCAGGTATGCATGCCAGAGGTCCAAAAGTTGCCCCTCTCTGACACGATTACATCAACGTCCGCGAGTCAGGTGGTGTAACACGGTGCAGCCATGGAACCTTGGAAACTGGAGGCACATATGGTTCAGTGATGAATAGCGGTATTCCCTCAAGCGACGTGACGGAAGACAACATGTCTACAGACCACGCAATGAACGTTTTGCACCCAACTGCATGAGGCAAGTGGACAGATTTGGTGGAGATGGTGTCATGGTGTGGGGAGCCATCTCATACACCTGCAGATTGGAATTGGTGCTCGTCCAAGACAATTTAACGGCCGCTCGATATATCGACCAGATTCTCTGTCCTCATGTGCATCGCCTTGTCAACCACTAGAGGGAGCTGTACCAACAGGACAACGCCAGACCTCACACAGCACGTGCTTCAGTGGACTACCTGGCCAAGAACAACATCAATGTCCTCCCCTGGCCCTCAAGATCCCCGGATCTGAAACCAATTGATTATCTGTGGGATCAGATCGATATAAGTATACGTCAACGCCGTATTCCACCACTGACCCTTTAACAGTTGTTCAACATGCTGCAGGAGGAATGGAGAAGTATTCAACAACGAAACATCGAACAACTGATTCGATCTGTGTCAAGGAGGTGTCGTGCAGTTCTAGCAGGAAAAGAGGTGGTCATACTAGGTAGTAACGTCAACGCCACCTCGTGGACAGCAATAATGACTATGATGACAGTGATACTTGTGAAATGTGCATGTATTGTTCTACATAATTTCAATGCTGTACCGTTTATCTTCGTTGATTTACATATAATTGAATAAGGCCATATTTTCCAATGATATTTCGCTTTTGCGTTTCCTTTTTCTTTTGCACTTTCTTCAACATCTAATTGATTTGCCCTGGGGAACATACCCAAGAGATCCAGTAGGTTTCACTGAAATCCATCCAGTAGTATTTGAGTAAAGATGCTAACACATAAATACACACACACGAACAGGGTTGAATGCATACCCTCTGCAACAAACCTTCGGTTTTGGCAGAGGCAGTTATGATCATAGGAATTATTATGCATACATATATTATTGAGATTCATAACATATAATCTTAGTTGCAAAACACCCATCACAGGTGCATTTTTATATACTACATGCCTATGTTTTTATAGGTTTATAAAAATATGTTTTTCTCACATTGGTGTCGCAGCTCGATTATGGGTACCGATGTTCAGTTACCCCAGAATGACACTTACAATCATCAGAAAAAATGGAACCATGTTTTTTTCTGAATCCATATGCAAAATTGATTACATTTATCAGTGGTTCCAAAAATTAACATGCACTTTCCACGGAACGCATATTTGCTACATAAGACCCTGCACTAAATGACACCCGTGAAGATCCGGGTTAGAATTGATCTTCAGTAACCCATGCTGGTCGTAAGAGGCGACTAACGGGATCAGGTGGTCAGGCTCGCTGACTTGGTTGACACATGTCATTGGTTCCCAATTGCGTAGATCAATGTTCATGATCTTGATCACTGGGTTGTTTCACTCGATTATTTACAGACCGATGCAATATAGCTGGAATATTTCTGAGTGCGGCGTAAAACACACTCACACACTCACTCACTCACTCACTCACTCACTCACTCACTCACTCACTCACTCACTCACTCACTCACTCACTCACTCACTCACTCACTCACTCACTCACTCACTCACTCACTCACTCACTCACTCACTCACTCACTCACTCCAAGAGCACTATACGGTCAAGTTTCCATTACTTGAGGAAAGCTGACTACTACTCAGTCCAGGCTACTATCTTTTGTTGGCTTGAAATATAAGCCTGGTTATCGTATGACTGAGGTTTGTCTAATACTCAAAGTCAAGCACACTCAAGGGGGTCCTAGAGCTGTAGTATCTTTCCGCATGCGTATTTTCAGAAAGCACAGGACCAAAACCGGATAGTAAACCATTGAAATAAACGTAAATACAGTAGGAAATACATGCCTTGACCGGATTTACGTATGTTTTCATATATTTCCTAACTTCGGGCATATATTTCATATGAATCTATACCTTTGAAACATATGCTCATCGTACATTTTCGTATGCACAAGAACCTCGTTCATGTATGCCCTGACCGGATTGTCAGGTATTTCCAAACATGAATTGCAAAACAGATACCCCAGTAAATACATGATCATACAGTATTTCCGATGCATTCCTTTGAATTTCAATGGGTGCTGAAATTTACGATTTCGTTCTAAGTTTACCCAGGTTGGAAACATGTAAATTTACTCAGGTGGGGAAACACTTGTAAATTTTCACATGTGCAAATGTTTACACACCTTAGATATTTATGTATCATACCGGATTTCAGGGGTATGTATATGAACGGTTCATACACCTTCATGTTACCTGTGCTCAAGCAAGATGATCATTTGTTTCCATCATGTGAATTACTTGGTTCATGTAATTTCATTTTCACACATTTTAGTACGTTTGAAATCAACGTTCACGTGACCTCATTATTCTTATCATCAAAAGAGCCTGACTAAGAAAGCGGTATTACGCAAGCTAACATGGCTTATTAAGCTGCGCTCGCACTTGTTGCCAGTATCAGTTACGCTTTGTCTGCGGTGTTGGCAAATCTTGTGAGTGGTGAACAAAAGGGCGATGAGCTGCCCCTTCGTCCTTGCAAGTGTCCCTAGCTGTCCCAACAGAATAGCACTTTATCTCTCTTGTAGTCTGTCTCACAGTCCCTGAACCACATTATTTTCCCTGCTGCCAAGCCCCCTCTGCAGTGCTAAAGCCCTAAATAAAGCAAGTCTAGATTTCCACAGGTTCTGAATCTCTAGTCTCCCTGGGGCTCCTTTCCAATTTAAATGGGCTTGTCTGTTACTATCAAAATTATATATATTCAGAGACTAAGCATTAGTCTATCTCTCTTTGAGCACGGCCAAATACGCTACACGAACCAACTCGTAATTTCTTAAGTCTCTTCAGCTCGCGCATCAGTACTGTAAAATAAGTTTTGGCAGTACATAATTGGAATATTATTGCACTGCATGTGACCTTTCTTAATAGTCTCACAGTGCCTGAACCATGTTATTTCTCCTTCCGCTCAGCCTTTGCTGTAATAACGCCACACAAAAAAATAGTTTTTATCGTGTAGCGATTATGTCCGGATGGCACAGGCGGGTGCGTTCTCTGAGTATACCATTGGCATGTTGGGCCTCTGTGCCTTTTGTAAAATTTGTCTTGATTGTCCTGTTTAAATTGATGATCCATAAACCCAGAGTCCGAAAGCAAATGTCACACAAGTAAATGTGATGTTGCATTGCTGCAATTTTCCATGTCGGAGAAGTCCTTCTAACAAGATATATATTCCGTTGTTTGGAGCAGGCCTATGACTATTACGCCCCAGTGTTGCTAAACATCTTGCAGACCTTTAACCTGACATAGACGCAGACCTCGCATGTTCAAGTTCAGATCTGACAGGTGCCGAAAATATTGATTCCGACAAGAATGCAATATCTCAGTGGGTTATTGTTTTCCTAAGTAAGTGGAGTGCTTTCTACAACATTGGAGATAATGGTATCGTTGTCTTCCTGATATTCCCCCGAACGGAAGCTCTACCCATTTATGGTACAATGTGTAAGTTACAGATTTGTAGGGAATAGTCTTAAGACTTTTCTACTTTGACCAGGATTCTTCGAACTTGCAACAGTCGTTTGAGAAGATCAAGAGAGAAAGGGGTAGTGTGCAATGTATCTGGCGGACGTATATGGAGAAAGTTCGAAGAATGTTTCTGTATAAATACAATAATAGAAATACCGGTTATGTTTGAAACGTACCCTCAATCTGATAGCCAGTGAGATTATTGTGAAAGATCGCAATATGTATCATCATAAACGGGCCCAGATAAAAGTACATGTCATTCATTCCCACATTATATCCCCTTTATAGACACGGGACATGGTTGTTACAGGTAGGGCAAACACTTTCTTCTATAGGTATCTGCCTGTTTCACGCTACATACATGTATTCAGATTACTGAGAAAAGTAGCGACGCAGGTTCTCCTCCATCACACATATAATTGTATAGATATCCAGTGATTAGGGATAGCGCTGCAGCAACTTATTGAAATTTACGACATACACTATCATCTGCAGTAGTACTGCTATACCCAGCATCGTATTTATTTCTCTCTTACATAAGGTGAAAATTCACAGGGTTGTCATGGTAACGATAATTTGGCATACTATTTATTGTCTTATTCTTTTATCTGCGATTAGAATTTAAATCAGTTTTGGCGTGAGCATCTTTAGAGAAAAGAAGCTGTAAAACGAATATTAATGTGATCGAACCTATAGGCCTTTGTCAAAGCGCGTTTCAAGCCACCTACATAAAAAACCTTCATGATAAATATCTGCTAATCCATGGCACGATTCCAACCATATCATGAGCATGTGTTTGTGAATCATAATCAAATAGTGATGTTACGAGGCGTCCATGCCGCGTCAACAACACATGGAAACGCACGAGAATTGCAATACGGGCCCCTAAACCACTGATGCTCCGTGACCTGGAGACACAATTCATGTGATTGAGCGTATGTAGGCAAAAGACAAAATGGATACTCGTGCTGTTATGCTTTTGAATTATTAAGTATTCGTTCTTGTCACGGGATACAAGTATACTTTCCAGTTTCAACCAAATGTACATTCGAAGGATATCGAAATCTAGGTTAAGCTATTGGAATCATATTTACAATTAAAAGACTCAAACAATGGTCTGTTGTCCAAATATTTTGTTTTCCATATCTTGTCCCAATCTGTATCCAGAGACCATACAATAGTCTATTATATAGTCTCTGTTTTATCATAGTCAGAGAACGATATTATTTTCCCTTCCGCCCAGCCCTTACTGTAATGCTTACGCCCTAAATGAAGCATATCTAGATATTCCCAGGTTCAGCGTCTGTTAAAACTCACTGCAGGGTTCGGGTTACAGAGTAAACAATACCAAACACCGGCGGCTGGCGGGGACCAACATCTTCAGTAACATTTACATCTGCCAACGCTTAATTCGCAAGTGGTGAGGCAATACGCTAATGAGGCTAAGGGTCCTGTACCATGCTTGTGAAATATCTATGATGCCTTATATGAAGTCTATAATCTAAGCAAGTCTAGCTATGTATGGCTTTAAGTCACTGCTTGAAGAAAAGCTCCTTTAGAATTTGATTTGGTAAATATTAGTATTTCACTGACTCAATCACATTCGAAAACGCATAGCAGCCTATAATTCATTGTGACTATGATTAAGCCATCACTGTAAAACACAAGGGTTATTTCCTTTGAGTTAACTGACAGGCTTTCGGTATCAAATATTTAGAACTCCAGCCAAAGGTGGAAATATGGCGTTTTTGTAATGCTTTTGTTGCACTTAATGATAAGTGATTGTTAAATGTACATATGATGTTTTTGAAGGATAATCTCAGCTGACTCAGAGACTTTGCACGTGTTTTCCCCCACTCTTTCCACACCCATCCTTCAGTTTTTATGTTTGTGACATGATCTGCACACTGATAATTTAAAGCAGGTATATAAATAATAACTGTTTGCAATCTTTACCCAATGTAGTTTTCCATTTATTTAGCAATTTTCAGTTTCTATTAATTTCTGGAAATTTTGTACGGAGGTACATTTAATTAACAGTTTCACCCAATAACAGTAAAGCATAGTTATAAAACGTTTCGGTACTTTGATAGATTAATAAGTTCACATTATATTCCATGATATTGGGATGCCAAAATGATTAACATTATTATATAATGTATAACAAATCAGACAGCAAAAGCAAAAATTAAAAACGCATAAGCAACATAAATGATGTCAGGTAGTAAGCTTTCAATAATTACAGAAACTGCTTAGTTATCTAACTTTATGAACTAATTGCAATCACTACAGTTTTCTATAATCTACCCAAGAGATGGAATCAAAATAGGTGTACAGTATATTCCGTCGGGTAACTGAAATTTGAGAAAACGTCCGTATGGGACAACATCTGTATTCCGAATCAAAAGAGGCCATCTGACGTAGTGGTGTAACGATTCATCGATAGTATCGATGTTTGCATAGTCAACTATGCGATACGAATGCATCAATACAAAACACATTTAGGCAATACATCAGGATATTAATATCGCAAGGGCTGTGATACATCGATGTATCGCCACAAGAGACGATATATCCCGATACTACTTAAGTACTACTGAAAGTTGTAAGGAGTATTGCATTAGGAAAAGGAAGGGAGTCTCTTTGAAATTCTTCTGAAGTGAACCTTGTACTGTGAGACGAACTTAAGAATAATGCCGACCTGTCATTTGAACCCGTGCATCTGAATAGCGGTGCAGTCCATTTTACCATTAAGGTGCCCAGGGTATGTAAAGCGATAAACTGTCAGTGTTGGCATTGTCTTGGTTACTGTGTAACAGTGTTGAATGTACTGGCGAATTGCGCATTTATCAAAATCATCAAATTCAATTTTCCCTTCGGTACGAGTACGCACTTTCCCTGGGCTTGTGAACTTACTGGTACCCATCGCGGGAACGCATTTACCAGGCGCGTAGCAAGCCAATTTTTGTCGTGTAAGCCCGATAGGCTGCAAAGCTGTATATTTAGTTAGTGTTGAGGCCTTGCCCAACTTTCATTTTCAAAATCATGTCTAAGCCCGGGGCTTTTTTCATGGTGATAATTTAAAAAACCCAAATAACTTTATTAGGCATTGGGCTAAAAATGGAATTTTAACAATTAAGGACCTTTGTAATGAAGATATTTTAAGTCTTTTGAAGATCTGAAACTCAAATTTGATATTGGAGGAACATATATGGTTTTTTGTAATGTTGATAGTGAAACTTTATGTCATGTATATTGGGAATGTGTTGTAACTCAAACCTTCTGGAAAGAACTTGAAAACTGGATAATCCAAAACAAACAGAAATTTGAAATAAGAAAGACTTTGGTTTGGTTTGGTTTTGGTAATAAGCCATTGCTAAATCATATAATCTTTTATGCTAAAAGTCATATATATATACTTGCACTTTAAAGAATAGAATTCCAAAAGTTAATAATGTCTTAAAATTTTTTAAAGACACTTACACGGTTGAAAAATTCATATCCAGAAGAAACAATAATTTTGATAATTTTCAGAGAAATGGTTTCCTTTATCCTCAGTTTTCAATCTCTGACTTAATCTGTAATCAAACTTGAATAACTTTATTGCATTATAATTTCTTCATGCTACCAGTTGATGAACTTTGATCATGCATATGTACACTTTTTGCTTTACTTTATATGCTTGTATTCAATTATGGGAACAAATGAAAAAAAAATCACAAAGAGTTTAAGGTAGCTGGTCACGTGATCATTATCGTATTATAGTTTCAGACCATCACACCGATTACAAATGAGATATTCTTCAAGATCATTAAGGTTAACAGCTGTGTTTGTTCAAACATGCCATAGAAAGTCAAGTGAGTGTATGAGTGTTTTTTTTCCAACACGTGGGCGGACATACATACATACCATTGCAACCGCTTCACAATATATTATATGCACAAATATTCTACATACACAATGAATTTTAGCAGAGTGGGTCGTTTATGTTTCCGTAGTTCCACCAGAAGACATTTTGGATAATAAATATCACACGTTTGATATAATCATACACAATTAAGTGTTTTGCCATATATTCTTACAAACTTAGCTGCAAATACTTGCAATACTGCTGACTCACCTTTAAGCAATATTTACGTATTCACTCACTAAGTCTTTTGTCACTCCAGATGTTTTGTATGCATGCGTTGGTTATGTACAGCAAAGTATACCATGTATACAGCTTAGTATTTCTAAGTAACCCACCTTCGTCACACTTTGGTGTGAAAGGTGTCTGTTGAGTTTACACAGGACCCTTTGTGTGCCCTGTTGATACTATTTACACTCATATGGTCCTGCTTGCAGGTGCAATATAGCCATTATGTCACTGCATTCACCATACATTACGGATTTCCATATTGCATAAATACCTACACTGAGCACTTATCATCTTAACTTGACAACGACTGGTAAACATCTTTTGTCTTCAATGAATAACCTGTAAACACCATTCGACAGCTTAACTACTGCACCTGTGACAAACAAATGTACTATGTGAACACCGAGAGGAGAGAGCAAGGTTCACATTCGTCATGTGGAGGCACCTTTAGGACAATTGTGCATGTAGCTATGAGAAGAAGTACCGCAACCTTGAATATGACTTAGTTCTTTGTCCAGAAAATGTATACCAGTTCAGGTATAAAAAGAGGGGTATGGTCTTACAACAGCACGTAGCTCTCTTGATTCCAGCAGCGAGATTCTGACTTGGTTTCTGTTAAACCCGGCAAAGCCATAACATACCATTACATTGATTAACAGTTCACAGAGGTGTCATAGCTCAGCACAGTTATCATTGAGGTACACAGACCAAAATAATGTTCAACACGACCCCTATGAAACTACGTCAGTGTTAAGTATCATGTGCACACATCACACGTTGACAATGTTTTTCTCAAACTAATACATCGAAGTGTTCAAACTAATACATCGAAGTGTCCAAACTAATACATCGAAGTGTTCAAACTAATACATCGAAGAGTAAAGAAAGGAAAGAAAAAGAAAGAAAGAAAGAATTTTAATTTTTTTTTCGTGTAAGCCCGGTAGGTTGCAAAGCTTTATATTTAGTTAGTGTTGAGAGCTTGCCCAACTTTTCAAAATCATGTGTGAGCCCGGGCTTTTTTTCATAATGGTAGCTACGCCCCTGTTTACCTTCGTCCTTTATTTTGCGCAAGGTACTGACAGATATACCAGTAGCATCGCTGGCTTTTTTGAGTGCACTGTGTGTGCTGTCGGAAATAGTACACATGTACTGAATGACATTGTAGGCAACCTCACGTGTTTGTGAATGAATGACTTGACCCCGTTTACCCAATTTAGAGTGCGACATGATAAGTTTCAAATACCTGCAGAGTTTGATACTCTTTTAACAGTCCACTTTACAAGATACTAGTATACACATGCTCGAGCAGAAACACGACATTTCCGAATCATTGCGCAGAAAGTGATTACTGCAAGGATCACAAAAATCACGTGCCCGAAGTTTTCACACCTGTTCCCCCTTCGAGTGGGTAGTGGATCAGTTCACGACACGCTCCCAGCTCTCCTTTAACAAACGCGTCTTTCGCGCACCTCATTCTAATGTTGGTTGGACAGTAGGAATATTTGTTTGTATCTGTTACATGAACAAAGTAGTTGGTGTAGAAGTGATAGAGTGTGAACATTTTTCAAACTCTGTGAACTGTACAATACTTGTCTTCAAGCAATTGAAATATGTTTTAGTTGTTTGACAAATAACACCATTTATTCACAACTATGAATGATGTCTTAGCTTTGTTAAGAAAGAGAACAAAGATAAGATACAATTTAGACAGCAGACTTAAGAGTTTTTTCAGTGATTCTGAATTCTGATATAAATTACATTGAATTGTTTGTGAACGAATTGGTGTGGAAACACAACTTCCCAAAGGAAACTTCAGTTTCAAATGTATTTTAAGGTGTGCTGAACATGTTTGACTGTACCTTCTTCAACATGAAATGCTGAAATTTTATGAGATCAACAGCTCTTTAAGTGTGTGTGTGTGAAAGTAACACAGGTTTTAATGAATTTATAACTATTTGTAGTCACGATATGGCTGAAATACTGCCACTGTGACTGTAAACTTTAACTCACTCACTCACTCATGATATATCGTCTCGCCTCATTAAACTGGTATCAGGATGTATCGTCTCTCCACTTAGACTACGAAGCACAGCTCTAATACCAAGTATGTGCATATTTACACATTTAAAACAGGACTTCACATCAATAATACATTGTAATCATCTTTTTCGAAAGTATAGATAATGAAATTTGTGCAGCTATGTGAACACACCTGTCTGTGTTTTATTGCAATAAGCTGTCTCTCCTTGTATGTCATATATAAGAAGTGTACCTAAGGTCAATTATTTAAACTATAATGTAATTTCCATTACAAAAAAAGTATAAACGGTATTACCTACTGATCAGAAAGGCTTATCAGTACCCCACCGCCACCACCCCACCCTAGGCCTACCCCATCCTACACCCTCTCCCTCTCACACACATGCACACACACACTCCCTAACATGCATATCGCTCCGGCCCATAGACCCAATATTGTAACCTTTTAAACAGACATCATGTGTATGTCAAGAAAGGCAGGCACGTTAATAGTGGTGCTCAGTCATGGGTATCACTTCGCCATGTGTTTCTAATGATCTCCGTGCATTATGGCGTGGTCCGACGCGCTAACGAACCCGATGTGACAGTTACATTACAGAACCATTGAAATACATGTTAAAGTAGTGTTAATCTTGTAACACTATATTTACCCATTACCAACCATTTACGCGTGTACTAAATATATGACAAACCTAACCCTGGTCATACGAGATTTCAAAGGTATTGAAATGCATGTCCTACAATCACAGCATTTACATACGTTACACATGCTAGAAAACACATGAAAATAATGGCCAGATTTACACACCTGTGAAATACAAGTAAATACAGACTTGAGTGTTCATTTATTTTAACACCCCTTTAAACGTGTGTAAATCTGACAGCCAGATGATACGTAGATTTCAAACGTTGTTCATATGGCCGCCGGATGAAACGTATATTCCCTAATGTTAGTAAATTTGGGTAATACAGTCATTTTGTGTGGTGCAGAGTTCGAAATCCGTGTTCCTGTGGCTCTGAAGAATTCCATCTTCAAATCCGGGGCTGTGACAAATCGATTCCTCAGAGCTATAGTTCTCAGGAAGTTGTCTTGTCTGGGGGTGGTTTTAGGGCGTCTTTCTCGACCGGTCCTCATTCTAACGCCCCCTGTCTGACGGCAAAGGTTGATGAGACGGGAAATGACGCTTTTGGACTTTCTGAAAAACCGGGCAACACTGTTCTGAGATTGTCCACCCTTTATCATGCTAATGGCCTGCCATTTCTGTGCGTTTGTCAGGTACTGTCGAGGTGGCATTTTCACAAGATATAGTGGGACACGCTTACTGTCAGTTTTATAGCCTAGAATGCACGTGTGGTGCATTATGCACGTGTATCGTGTAAAGGTAACATGGTGCTGACTGTGGCGTCAGCCGTAAATGATTTCCTATCTGGGTTCGAAT
The DNA here is from genome assembly GCF_003918875.1 of Haliotis rubra. Taxonomy (NCBI): domain Eukaryota; kingdom Metazoa; phylum Mollusca; class Gastropoda; order Lepetellida; family Haliotidae; genus Haliotis; species Haliotis rubra. The sequence goes on from NW_025765037.1 coordinate 1,090,815, forward strand.
GCAATAAGCTTGCAACTTTTATGTAGCATTGTTTCTACTATAAATTACACTTGGGGGTTCCCTGATTTATTGTGCCTAGTATATGTATGAACTCACTCACTCACTCATGTGTATGGAAGCTTGTTACAATTAGTGTCACATTCTACAAAGGGGCGGTGGGGTAGCCCAATGGTTTAAGCGTTCGCTCGTCACGCCGAAGACCCGGGTTCGATTCCCCACATGGTTACAATGTGTGAAGCCCATGTGTGATGTCCCTCGCCATGATATTGTTGGAATATTGTTAAAAGCGGCGTAAAACCATACTCACTCACTCACATTCTGCAAAGAAATATCTACAAATGTACATAGATGACAGTACTCACATCTACGTAGATAATACCTTCGACACGAGGATACTTCATCGAAGTACACGCTTTCGTAAAGAAACTCAGCAGATTACGAGAAGCTGTCAGAATCAATATTGAGCAAGGAGTCAAGGAACTGTGAGTAACTAGGCTTATATTTCCAACCGTATATTAAGTCTGTTTACCCGACACGGACACTAACAAAACCTCACTCTTGTGTAAACGACCCAGCCCATAACATAAATATTTCATAGTAAATTTTAAAAAACCCGGAGTCGGGATATCAAATGTAGAACTTTTCAGATGGTACAATGTAGCATAACGTTACAGGTATGATCACACAAACATAACACGGTGTGAAAATAACACACTCGTGAACATATAATATAATATATAAACTCTGTCAAAAAAGAAACGCAACCCCTGTATTTTAGAGATTTTGATCTGAAGTTTTAAGACGACACAGCATTTTTATTATTTAAGACAGAAGTCTGAAATTTGGCAGAATAATAACCAAGATGGGCATGTTTAAAATTGTCATTTCAAAAGTCATCTCACAGACACCAGTTTGTCACCAGGGGGGCGTCTTTCTCAGTATCTCGTATGAGCACCACGAGCTGCAATCACTGCACGGCATCTCCTTGGACAAGAACGGATAAGACGCCGGATTCTTTCCTGGGGAATGGCTCTCCACTCCTCCTGCAGTGCAACGCCGAGCTGTTGCAGCGTCTGTGGCGGCGGCTGACGTTGACGTACGCGTCGACCCAGAGTATCCCACAGGTGTTCAATAGGGTTGAGGTCTGGTGATTTAGAGGGCTATGGCAAGACATTGACGTTGGAATTCTGCAGAAAGTTCATTGTTGCACGTGCAGTATGAGGCCGGGCGTTGTCTGGTTGAAAAATCTGTGTCTGTTGGTCAATAATCGGGAGAAGGTGAGGCTGTAATACGTGGTTGATGTAACGTTGGGCTGTCAGGTTCCCTTCAACGATCACCAAGTCTGATTTCTGGTTGTATGAGATGGATCCCCAAACCATAACGCTTTCTCCGCCAAATCTGTCCCCTGTCGGACGCAGATGGGCGCAAAACGTTCATGACGTCTCCTATACACACGTTTTCTTCCGTCGTGATGTTGCAAAAGAAAACGGGATTCATCAGAAACCAGATGCGCCTCCAGTTTTGTAAAGTCCATATCCTTACGTTGTTGCACCACCTGAGTCGTCGGCGGAGATGTAGGGGGCGTAGTACAGGTCCAACAACTGGTCTACAGGCACGTAAACCCGCTTCTTTCAGACGGTTCCTAATCGTTTGAGCTGACACTCTCCTCAAACCTGGTATTTGTGTGGCAGTCACGGTTGGTAGGGCATGCCGATTACGCAGGTGATGGACCTGGATGTACCGATCTTGAAGGGGGGTCGTGATTCTTGGCCTTCCACTTCTCGGGCGATCGTTGGTCAAATTGAAGTTGTTGTAGCGGCTCCAAAGTCGGGATATCGTTGTTTTGTGAACATTTAGGTGCCGTGCAACAGTTCCAAAACTTTCTCCGGCTTGAACACGACCAATGGCGATATTTCGGTCGGCAGCACTCAATCGTGGCATTTTCACACAGCTTTTCATGCGACAAATGAATGAATATAATACGAAAGCACATGGGCTTTTATACACCCCTACATTAACTGCCATTTTTCATGATTTGCATGTGTTTTTGTGCGAAGTCACCATGAGGGGTCATTTCATGCGTTGTGACGGAATAAGCAATAAAATACACTTATGCGTACAAATGCAGTTGTTTGGATGGTAATCTTCATTACTTACGTGTATAATTTCAATACATTCGAATAACATTTAGTTTGGAAGCAATAACTTCATTCAAACGAATTTTTTCATATCTGAGGACAGGGGTTGCGTTTCTTTTTGACAGAGTTTATAATATATCTTTCCACGTACATAAGAAATCTCAAAACACAGAATTACTTCCGACATCATTTTTGTGTCTGATGCGTCAAATTTTGAAATGTCCTTCACATTTGTGCCATAAAACATTTTGAGCGAGTATAGTTTTACGCCGCATTGAGCAATATTCCAGCAATATCACGGCTGGACACCAGAAATGGGGTTCACACATTGTACCCATGTGGTGAATCGAACCCGGGTTTTCGGCGTGACGAGCGAACGCTTCAACCACTAGGCTACCCCACCACCTAAAGCTTTTTGGCCTTGACTGTTATAAGCTTGATCAAACAATTAATGAAGAATCATATGACGTCGTGGTACAAAGAACATGCTCAATTGTATATCAAAAGTTGTGAAATGTAACCACCAAAGACTGGATCTGTAGGAACATTGTTCCACATGAATCTTTATACATAGATCTAAATATGAAACACACAACGTGGTCTCACCTGGCTCATTAATTTCAAATTGAAAATAACCTTTATCCTATTAAATAATAATAGAGTAAACATCACATTACAATCGTTTTTTGAATGACAATAAGATTTTATTTTTACAACCTATCAAAACAATAAAGTGTTCCTGTGGATGCAAGCGCCACCATTGCTATACGTCATGTCGTTGTACCTCGTGATACAGATACAGTGGTCACAGCGCCAGTAATGACTTCCCTGAGGAGTAAACTACCCAAGCTTCCCGTGAGACGCACGGTTAAGAGTTTTCTTAACGGTACCCTTGAAATGCTGGGCGAACAGAGACTTATGTTTTTTGCAAAGTCATTTGCCTGGGGAGACGTTATCGCTTTCTCGTCTCGTGCTATCGCTTTCTCGTCTCGTTTTATCGCTTTCTCGTCTCGTGATATCGCTTTCTCGTCTCATGATATCGCTTTCTCGCTTTCTCGCCTCCGAATTTTAAGGCGAGAAATCGATGGCCCTAATCAGTCACCATACTTTCTCGTCTCGTGTTATCGCTTTCTCGTCTCGTGATATCGCTTTCTCGCCTCCGAATTTTAAGGCGAGAAAGCGATGGCCCTAATCAGCCACCAAACTTTCTCGTCTCGTGTTATCGCTTTCTCGTCTCGTGTTATCGCTTTCTCGTCTCGTGATATCGCTTTCTCGCCTCCGAATTTTAAGGCGAGAAAGCGATGGCCCTAATCAGCCACCAAACTTTCTCGTCTCGTGTTATCGCTTTCTCGTCTCATGTTATCGCTTTCTCGTCTCGTGATATCGCTTTCTCGCCTCCGAATTTTAAGGCGAGAAAGCGATGCCCCTAATCAGCCACCATAGAGACGCCACCTGTGTTGTATGTGCTTCAGGGTGGGTCAGGACCTAAGCCCAAGGAACTTTCAAAACTCTATCTCACCTGTCCAAATACTGCTCTGCCAACGCTGACTAACTGTACTGTATTTCCCTGGTACGTGTACAATATATTAACATACATCTGATATTTAAGTAGTATACATCCCGTGTGAGAGGTTTTGGTGCTAGTGGTGTTGAACTTCGTATAGGAAATAGGCAATTACTTTAAAAAGATGACAAAATCATCAATAAATTTGTCTCCTATATTATAAGTGACATTTGACTTTTTTTAAATTGCCACTAAAATTTTAGCCATTCAGGGTAAACACGTTTTTCTGGATCCTTTAAAATGCTTAAATGTTTATAAGGTTTTATCGAATCTTCCCACAGGTCCTCAAGTGTTACTTAACATATATGTACGACGGAGAATGATGGTTTAAAGGTATGGATCAACGTCTATGTAAATATATTGAATTTCATTCAAAGTTTAAGCGTAAAATGTGCTCATCGAGAACATGAGTGGAGATAGTAATGATATAATGGAGATAGTAATGATATAATGGAGATAGTAATGATATAATGGGAGATAGTAATGATATAAAGGAGATAGTAATGATATAATGGAGATAGTAATGATATAATGGAGATAGTAATGATATAATGGGAGATAGATAATAATGATATAATGGATATAATGGATAGTAAGTAATATAATGGATATAATGGAGATAGTAATGATATAATGGGAATAGATGATAATAATGATATAATGGAGATATGTAATGATATAATGGAGATAGTAATGATATAATGGAGATAGTAATGATATAATGGAGATAGTAATGATATAATGGAGAATGTAATATAATGGAGATAGTAATGATATAATGGAGATAGTAATGATATAATGGAGATAGTAATGATATAATGGAGATAGTAAATATAATGATATAATGGGGATAGTAATGATATAATGGATAGTAATGATAAATGATATAATGGAGATGATATAGATAATGATATAATGGAGATAGTAATGATATAATGGATAGTAATGATATAATGGAGATAGTAATGATATAATGGAGGATAGTAATGATATAATGGATGATATAATGGAGATAATAATGATATAATGGAGATAGTAATGATATGGAGATAGTAATGATATAATGGAGATAGTAATGATATAATGGAGATAGTAATGATATAATGGAGATAGTAATGATATAATGGAGATAGTAATGATATAATGGAGATAGTAATGATATAATGGAGATAGTAATGATATAATGGAGATAGTAATGGATATAATGGAGATAGTAATGATATAATGGAGATAGTAATGATATAATGGAGATAGTAATGATATAATGGAGATAGTAATGATATAATGGAGATAGTAATGATATAATGGAGATAGTAATGATATAATGGAGATAGTAATGATATAATGGAGATAGTAATGATATGGAGATAGTAATGATATAATGGAGATAGTAATGATATAATGGAGATAGTAATGATATAATGGAGATAGTAATGATATAATGGAGATAGTAATGATATAATGGAGATAGTAATGATATAATGGAGATAGTAATGATATAATGGAGATAGTAATGATATAATGGATGTAATGATATAATGGAGATAGTAATGGAGATAGTAATGATATAATGGAGATAGTAATAATGATATAATGGAGATAGTAATGATATGGAGATAGTAATGATATAATGGAGATAGTAATGATATAATGGAGATAGTAATGATATAATGGAGATAGTAATGATATAATGGAGATAGTAATGATAATGGAGATAGTAATGATATAATGGAGATAGTAATGATATAATGGAGATAGTAATGATATAATGGAGATAGTAATGATATAATGGAGATAGTAATGATATAATGGAGATAGTAATGATATGGAGATAGTAATGATATAATGGAGATAGTAATGATATAATGGAGATAGTAATGATATAATGGAGATAGTAATGATATAATGGAGATATGGAATAATGATATGATAGTAATGATATAATGGAGATAGTAATGATATGGAGATGTGTAATGATATGGATATAATGATATAATGGATAGTAATGATGGAGATAGTAATGGAGATAGTAATGATATAATGGAGATAGTAATGATATGGAGAGTAATGATATAGATGATAATGATATAATGGAGATAGTAATGATATAATGGAGATAGTAATGATAATGGAGATAGTAATGATATAAATGGAGATAGTAATGATATAATGGAGATAGTAATGATATAATGGAGATAAGTAATGATATAATGGAGATAGTAATGATATAATGGAGATAGTAATGATATATAATGAGGATAGTAATGATATAATATGTAATGCTATAAGATAGTAATGATATAATGGAGATAGTAATGATATAATGGAGATAGTAATGATATAATGGGATAGATGATATAATGGATAGTAATGATATAATGGAGAATAGTAATGATATAATGGAGGTAGATGATATGATAGTAATGATATAATGGAGATATAATGATGGAATGGAGATAGTATGATATAATGGAGATAGTAATGATATAATGGAGATAGTAATGATATAATGGAGATAGTAATGATATAATGGAGATAGTAATGATATAATGGAGATAGTAATGGAATGGAGATATGATATAATGGAGATAGTAATGATATAATGGAGATAGTAATGATATAATGGAGATAGTAATGATATAATGGAGATAATGGAATGGAGATAGTAATGATATAATGGAATAATGGATATAAGATAGTAATGATATAATGGAGATTGTAATGATATAACGGAGATAGTAATGAAAGGCAAATTCCAGTTTTGACTAGCACACGATGTTCCTGTGTAAGTTCAGTTGAATACTTCACTTGCCCATTCTCTGGCAAAATACCTTAGTAGTATAGTAAGTTTTTCGCGAACACATGCTTATGGCACGGTCGCTATGGTACCGTGGCCCCTACTTTTAGGAAAGATTTATTATCATTATTATGGAAATTGGTTTTATTTCCCTTTTATGAGCACATAATTTGATACCCTCAAGTGCCTTTACATGCAACCTACAGTGCGGGCAATTGTCAGTCCTAGTAACATAATTCAAATAATGTGGATTAAAATTATTCCCCTACAACCTCTTTATATTAGCCACGTTCATGTGATAGGATTTAAATATTTTGGACTTGTGTTAAAGCATGTCAAATGCGGCCATAGACCTCTTCATATTTGTACGCTAAATGTTGACTGTTCTTATTGATTATTAACAAATATGAACATATTTCCCAAATGTACATTTTCCATTACGAATGAGACACAAATGACTCCAATCATACATCGGTAAACAAACTCTGTTACATGATATGTTTATCTCTTTACATTTATGTTTTATAACTATATATTTTACTGAAAAGAAAGTTAATAATGCTGATTATTTTTTAAATATTTTATGAAATTGTTTTCTCAGTCCTCACTACAAGAATATATTCACAAATATTCATGATCCTAACTTTTTTGTAACGTATATGGTACCGTTCCAGATCACACAAAACCAAATATTTTCCCATTGACTTCAATAATGACGGTATATACTTATTTTATTAAGAAAAATATCAACAGCTATTACATGTATGTGTGTGCATGGTCTGGCCTTAAATTAGCAATGAAAATATATAAAACATGCATGACCACCTCAGCCAGCTCCTTTCCGAGTACTAAACTAAATAGAAACTAAATGGACCAACAGTTCCGCTCCAAATGTCAACCGCTTGAAAATACCTGTGGTCACAATCAGTATAAGTCATCATGTAAAAAAGACAGCTCTAAACATTAAACATTATGGTCAGTTTTAATAACTGGGTGGATGTACATTTAAAAATCACTCAAATCTTACGCAAAATCACCCAATCACTGCGGTCAGGCTGATTGAGTCTGCGCTGAAGGCCCCCTACGAAAAGTTCTTGTTACACTACAGATTCTGATTTGGTGTAGTGTAACCTCTACCTCCATCAACCGCTTCTTTAAAAGAAACATACTGATAGTTTCCAAGAACGATAAATGAAAATAGAGTTGTGTCCCTTTTGTCCAGCTATCAGCCTCTTGTATTTCTTTCAGAGAAGTAAAACATCACGTCTGCATTTATAACCCACTTGTCGAAAATCGATGATGCAACAGCATCTATCCCAATACGTCTTCGCCATGCAGCAGAATGGAAATCAAGTTATTTGTCTGTATAAAATGGACTAACAGACAAAACGATTAACGGGGATAAAGTAACTGGTGTACGTGTCTGTGCGTGTCTGCGAGTGTGCGTGTGTGTGTTGTGTGTGCGTGCGCGCGCGTGTGTGTATAAAACACGTATTGGTCCAGTTTTCGGACGAATGTGCTTTTACATTTAATACACTCCACATATTGCTAAAAGTGGCGTAAAATCATATTCACTCACTTGACATTTATTCACTTTAAGTCATAGTCGTGACTACCCGTCTGTATCAAACGCTATTACACATGCCTGCACAATGCGTTGACATGACATCAGACAACTGAATCCATCTCACTTACAAAATCAGTGACTTGAGACCAACTGCTTTCAAATCATACATAAATGGGGTGGTTTTGTCCTACCATAGACTTCTCACATCTTCAACTATTATAGTTTAAGTTTATAAATTCATCTCTTTGCATGACACTGGTTGAATTCTCCGTACCCAGTCCGCCGTGTTTGTACTTTAAGCGTCTCCCAGGCAGCTTATGCGCAGTTTTGATGCAAAGTTTCTAAAGCAACTCATAGGCAATTTGGGTATGGGTACTTGCCCTATGGGTTTCACGGCAACGTAAAAACAATTCAAATGCTGTTGCATGGTTTTCTCAGCAACGTATAAGCAATTCACATGCTATTGTATGGGTTTCTCAGCAACGTATAGGCAATTTCAATCCTGCCATGGGTTTCTCAGCAACATATAGGCAATTCACACAGTGTTGTAATGGTTTCTCAGCAACGTATAAACAATTTGTATGCTGTTGTATGGGTTTCCCAGCAACGTATAGGCAATTCACATCCTGTTGTAATGGTTTCTCAGCAACGTATAGACAATTTGTATGCTGTTGTATGGGTTTCCCAGCAATGTATAGGCAATTTCAATCCTGCCGTATGGGTTTCTCAGCAACGTATAGGCAATTTGTATGCTGTTGTATGGGTTTCCCAGCAACGTATAGGCAATTCACATCCTGTTGTGTGGGTTTCCCAGCAACGTATAGGCAATTCACATCCTGTTGTGTGGGTTTCTCAGCAATGTATAGACAATTCACATCCTGTTGTGTGGGTTTCTCAGAAACGTATAGACAATTCACATCCTGTTGTGTGGGTTTCTCAGCAACGTATAGACAATTCACATCCTGTTGTGTGGGTTTCTCAGCAATGTATAGACAATTCACATCCTGTTGTGTGGGTTTCTCAGCAATGTATAGACAATTCACATCCTGTTGTTGTGGGTTTCTCAGCAACGTATAGACAATTCACATCCTGTTGTGTGGGTTTCTCAGCAACGTATAGACAATTCACATCCTGTTGTGTGGGTTTCTCAGCAACGTATAGACAATTCACATCCTGTTGTGTGGGTTTCTCAGCAACGTATAGACAATTCACATCCTGTTTGTGGGGTTTCTCAGCAACGTATAGACAATTCACATCCTGTTGTGTGGGTTTCTCAGCAACGTATAGACAATTCACATCCTGTTGTGTGGGTTTCTCAGCAACGTATAGACAATTCACATCCTGTTGTGTGGGTTTCTCAGCAACGTATAGGCAATTCACATCCTGTTGTGTGGGTTTCTCAGCAAGGTATAGACAATTCACAATTCACATCCTGTTGTATGGGTTTCTCAGCAACGTATAGGCAATTCACATCCTGTTGTGTGGGTCAGACAATGGGTATTCTCAGCAACGTATAGACAATTCACATATGATGGGTTTGTTGAAATACATTGATGTGGGGGGTTTCAGCAAGGCATAGGCAAATGCTGTTGTATGGGTTTCAGAGCAAGGCATAGGCAATTTAAGTGCTGTTGTATGAATTTCTCAGCAACGTATAGGCAATATATATGCTGCTATGGGATTTCTCAGCAACATATTGACAATTCACATCATGCCGTATGGGTTTCAGAGCAAGGCATAGGCAATCACATCCTGTTGTGGGTTTCTCAGCAAGGCATAGGCAATGCATGTGTTGTTGTAATGGTTTCACAGCAACGTATAGGCAATAAACATGCTGCCGTATGGGTTTCTCAGTAACGAATTGGAAATACATATGATGTTGTTAGGGTTTCAGAGCAAGGCATAGGCAATTTAAGTGCTGTTGTATGAATTTCTCAGCAACGTATAGGTAATATATATGCTGTTATATGGATTTCTCAGCAACATGTTGACAATTCACATCATGCCGTATGGGTTTCAGAGCAAGGCATAGGCAACACATGTGCTGTTGCATGGGTTTCTCAGCAACGTATGGGCAATTTAAATGCTGTGTATGGATTTCTCAGCAAGGCATAGGTAATTTAAATGCTGTGTATTGCTTTCAGAGCAAAGTATGTGTAATTTAAATGCTGTGTATGGGTTTCAGAGCAAGGTATATGTAATTTAAATGCTATGTATTGGTTTCAGAGCAAGGTACATGCAATTTAAATGCAGTGTATGGGTTTTCTCAGCAACGTACATAGGCAATTCACATGCTGTTGTACGGGTTCCTTAACAACCTATAAGCAACTACATGCTGTTGTTACGGTTTCGTAGCGATATATAGGCAGTTCATACACAGTTGTATGGAATTATAAGGCAACGCAACGGTAATTCCCACGGTGTTATATGGGTTTCACAACAACGCACCGGTATTTCATATGCCCTTGTACACGTTCCTAAGGCACCGGATAGGCAATACACACTTTGTTGTACTGCATCAGTTGAAGGAGGTGGTTGGGAGGTTGGGGTACTGGTGATGATACATTTCAGGGACACCGCTGTGTGGTTCATTGTTTCCCCTTTAACGCAGGCTGTATGTGGTAGTTTGTGACGTATCTGCGTATTTTTGTGTGTCTTTATTGTGACATGCTAACAAATACAAATGAAAGGAAAAATGCCCCTTGAATCTATTGTCCCCCATCCAGACATGCCCAGCCCAAAGTAGTTGATTATAGAGTAGGGGATGCCCTATGGTCTCAGATCAGCTTACCCTGTCTCGGCGTTCGAGTGAATAAGCCACCCGTATCACCCCGGTTGGAATATATATACCTGTCCAAAATAACTCGGCTGCTGATTGGCTTGTCGTGTTCGACTTCAGAACAAAAACAAGATATCTTGAAGTCACTCATCCTTGGAAGACAGTACTTAACAATAAATACAAAGCAGTTGTCTCCCTTTGAGGCCATGTTATTGTGAATGGCTCGACAAGTCCATACAGACGTTCATGAAAGGATTTGAACAGGTGTAATTTGTGGGGGGATCATTTTCACCATTATGTATATGTATTTTTAGTGAAGGACCGTGTGTGATGTATGCATAGAGTCGTGAAAACAAATTTACTGAGGAATCTGATACATTGTCCAAGCGTAAAACAACAAATTACCTTAAAATAATATTGTATGTCTTTACCAATGAAGTGTCGTCAGCAAGTACACGGTTCATGCATAAATTCAACAAATGTTAGTGGATAAATATCTTAAAGTGTTCGACCATAAGCATTACAGAACTGATACACCGCCTGATTGCAGTTTTATTTACGTACAAGAAGTAAGAGAGTAACCAAGAATATACATAAAAGCCACAAACCCCTGAGGGTTTTTTAAGCAATCTGCTTCAAAACAGCACCCATTGTACGATTTTAACCATGTCATGGGCATGTGTTTATGAATCACCAGTAAATAGTGAATACACGAGCTTTATCATCAAAACAAAACCATCTCATACATGAACATGTGTTATTTAGGTTTCATGCTTCATACTGACATAACTTGATCTACTCGTGAGGCTATAGAAGCAGGTCAGTACAGATCAGAACATCAGTGTATTGATATACAATAAAGAAGACAGAACAGCTGTTGTAAGCTACAAGGTGATGAAGGGTGTGTTGTCGGGTGTTGTAGTATGTGTGCGTGCGTGCGTGCGTGCGTGCGTGCGTGCGTGTATGTTTTGTGGGTGATGAGAGGAGGTACCGAAACCTTTCGGCTCCCAAGCACTATACGTATGTTTTCATTTTTTTAGACAAGATAACTAAAACAGAGTATTGTAATAACTTACTTATGATGTGTTCAAATACATGTATTTGCATTTGCTTCCTATAAACAGAACAATTTATGTAAGGATTTTATTGTACATGAAACATAAATGATGTGTAGTGATTGTGTGTAATTAGTTCTTGAAATGTTTTCATGTGTACTATATTTATCATCATCGTCATCGTCATTATTATTAGTAGTAGTAGTATTTGTCAGGAAAGTGCTATATAATTGACTTATCATACAGCTTAGCACTATAAGGATTGACGTCAAATTTACAACTATCAAGACCAGACAAATGCCCCAAAGAAATAGAAATAATCATGTATCTATAAATACATAATTAAATATAGAAACACCTCCACCATGAACCAGGGCATGGCATCGTTATAACGATGACCCAGTGCGTGTGAAACCATCTGCCGGTGTCAGGGGTATTTTGTAAAATGGGTAATATTTCTATGTGGACCCAAGACGACGTCTAGGCCAGCTACCGCAGTGAAAGCAGTGAAAACTGAAAAGCTAGGCGTGATGGGTAAACAGATTCAAAATGGTCGCCCTCGCACTGAGACTCACAATCACGCCCAAATCTCGGGCAGAGCGAGATCATCCATGTGAGGCAGGCGTGAGTAAAGAAGCCGGTGTACTGCTTGTAATAATGACGTAGGCTTTTACCCTGCACCCGCCCATCATGTGAGTTTTGAAACAGGTTTATGTGAAGAATTTAGACGACGGAGAGAACTACACCTGAAGGCAAAAGATGAATTATATGACCATATCATGGTGTACCCGTAAAATATATAAAATGGAATTGTGATGACAGGATTAGGCCGACAAGTTTAAAAAGTAGACGTGTCAAACTAGTGTCTTTGATTTAGATATATTTAGGGTTAATATCCATATATTTGAAACTGGTTACACCAGCTCAGTAACGTCACCAGCAGAGGCCAGGTGTCAGAGATTCCAACGCCAAGACAGAAAAAAAAGCGTGAGACGCCGGGAACCCAGGGCTGCCCTCCCGAGCGGGTCCTGGAGCCCCTCTGAAGCCAACGTATAATTGTAAATCCCCTTTTTCAGAAACGTCTCTGAAAACGATGTATTTAGGCCTATTTGTGTGATTTTTAACGGCTTTTTACTTTTATATTTTAAATTATATGAAACCAGTTTGGAGCGAGATTTATCAGTTTGGTCGTGAGAACGTGACATGAGTAATATATACATGAGTCTGAAGCCAAATGCGTGAGAGTATGCAGGTGTGTGGTAGCCTAGTGGTTAAAGCGTTCCCTCGTCAAGCCGAAATCCGGGGTTCGATTCCCCACGTGAGTACACACAATGTGTGAAGCCCATTTGTGGTGCCCCCGCCGTGACATTGCTGGAATATTGCTTAAAAACGGCGTAAAACTGTACTCACTCACTTAAAGACTGGGTTTTACGTTATTTTAAATCTTTCCTAGAATGTTAATGCGTTTTCTGCTTGATATTGAGCTAATATCGAACCCCCGGCTGGATACACACCAACGTTGACGAGAACGTCTGGTATCATCCCTATTTGATAGTGATTCATTAAAACATTCTAACTCACTCAGCTTTCTTTTGATGTACAGAAACATTTTTTCATTTGTAGAACATTTATTTCCGTGACTAAAATGTGGTATGATTACATTGCACTCGAGGGCAGTGAGCCATGCAAACAATTTGAACACTATTCCCCATTGAAAGTCATACCCAGACCCTAACAGTGTATTAAGAAGCTAAGTTAGTAGTATATCACTGACATAAATAACGAGCAATTCTGATACGTAGCTTTTCAGAATTTGCGTCACGATGACAAACCCACGACTTAAGCCTCTCTTCTAAGGCGAAAACAAGGTATCAGACAATTTAATCAAATCATCAGCGTCACGCTAACTTTTCTGGCTATCACCTGTGTCTGATTCCCGACAGAACCTTTAGATAATACATTATGTGACTTGCCCCCGGGTAGGTTTAATGCAACACGAGATATTGGTCGGGTGAGCTCACTTACGACAATGCGTATGTGTTCCTAAGAGCTTTAATTGAAAACGGACAGCTAAGAAAAGCTGTCGTGTGATCGTAAAGCCGAGTAACCAGTGATTTTAACTAGCACAACCACTTCTTGAGTGTCCATTCTCTGTCAGGTGCTAACTTAACGAGACCTGTGAAGGTCCGGGTTAGAACTGATCTTCAGTTCTCAGGTGGCTCAGGTGGTCAGGCTCGCTGACTTTGTTGAATCATGCCATCATATCCCAGTTGCGTAGATCTATGTTCATGATGTTGATCACTGGATTGTCTGTTCAAGACTCAATTATTTACAGACCGCCGCCATGTAACTGGAATATAGTTCAGTGCGTCGTGAATCAACAGCAACAACAACAGACAACAACGTCGATGTTAATGCAATGATACCTGTTGCAATGACACCATATATGAGTCTGATATTTGGAAGTTCTCTTCTATTCGATTCCAACTGTATCATTGTTTACTTGAATTGAGTAGACAAATACCCTAATACCCAGCCACCACGGTCTTATCCCACCCTTCCCGACCCCACCCCACCCCACCCATACCTGCGTGACAGTTCTTGTGGATCAGAGGTGAAATGATCGTACTGAGACGTTTATATATGTAGCTAATTTTAAACTACGTCAATCACTCAATGTGTGTCACGTGACTATTTGTACAAACCAATGGGAGGTAAGGCTTATGTCACATGACTGAGACTTCGTTGACAAAGACATGGTTATGGTTTCAGCTACCTGGCATAGACTCCATGATGACAGTTGACAATACGTTTCATAACTTACGGATGGAATCGAACACAAAGGGTTATTTAAATGAGCGTATAGTATGTCGGCAATGTTTAATTAATGTTGCAAGGACCATATCAAACACAATTAATAGGCACATTTTAATGATTGTAAACACTTACTGCGCTTAATGGAGAACACACACTTACCCAACACCTAAGCAGTAATTGCGGCACTGTTTAGAACATCTAATACAAATATGCAACCCAATCTTATGACTGACTGAGTTTGGTTTTACGCCGCTTTTAGCAATATTCCAGCAACATCATGGCGGGGGACACCAGAAATGGGCTTAACAGATTGTACCCATGTGGGGATTCGAACCCAGGTCTTCGTCGTGACGAGCCAACGCTTTAACCATTAGGCTACCCCACCGCCCCCAATCTTATGAAATGTCGCGCTTTCAGTAGTGTTTAAGTACCAACTCACCGCTGTTCTCGGTACCTCAGGTTGGATACCTCCTAAACTCGACCTCTTGACTAGGAGACCGCCTCCGTGGTGTAGTGGTTAGAACGTCCGCCCGGAGACCGCTGTTCTCGGTACCTCAGGTTGGATACCTCCCAAACTCGACCTCTTGACTAGGAGACCGCCTCCGTGGTGTAGTGGTTAGAGCGTCCGCCCGGAGACCGCTGTTCTCGGTACCTCAGGTTGGATACCGCCTAAGCTCGACCTCTTGACTAGGAGACCGCCTCCGTGGTGTAGTGGTTAGAGCGTCCGCCCGGAGAGCGGAAGGTCGCGGGTTCGATCCAAGACCGCGTCATACCTAAAGACGTTAAAATATGGTACTTGTTGGTCCCTGCCTGGCGCTCGGCATTCATGGGTACAACAAGGACTGGTCGGCTCGGAGTCAGTATAATGTGTCTGAGTGGGGTATTCATGCTTCACTGCGGCATGGTATCTCAGTGGGCTAGCACTATAAAACCTGCTTTAGTCTGGGCTAGTACAAGCAACCGCACATACACATACACACGCATGCATGTCGTCATATGAGCGAAATATTCTCAAGCACGACGTTAAACCAAATTTCACCTCACCTCTTGACTAGGAAAGTCGCCGGTGATAGTGATGATGCTTGTGATGATGATGATGATGATGATGATGATGATGGTTGTGCCCTTGTCAAGCGCTATTCCATCTAAAAGGTTGTTACTCACAACAATACACAAGGCTATTGAACAGAAGTGTTTGGAAATATTTATTTGAAGGCTTTAAAAGAAAGACGGCGATGGGGTAGCCCAGCGGTTAAAGCGTTCGCTCGGATTCGATAATATGTATCTACATGGGAACACTGTGTGTGAATCAAACTTTTGGTGTCCCCCGAAATGATATTACTTGTATATTTCTAAAAACAGCGTAGAAACTTATACTCACTCCCTTGAAAGAAAAACTACGACACTTTGATTTCTTGAAAGAAATTCCATAAAGTCGCATAAATTGGGAAAAGGTCTATTCAAAACATTTACGTTTTGTGGTTGATGGTAAAGAACTGGAGTTTGTTTGATGATATGAGGTTTCGGGCAGGTTGTTACCGATCAAAGCCTGACACAAGCACTTCACCAACACTTGTAGTGTTTGCATAGTGTCGTATATCCAAATGCACAGCTTCAATACCCCTAAAATATCTTAGTGAGACGCATAAAATATGTTGTGAATTTAACTTTTCATAAAAATAACTAACAATACTGGTTGCGATGAAGGTGTGGCGGCATTTCACCGTGTGCAGTTGCTTTCTCTCTACACCTGTTCCGCTTGTCCAAGATTCGTCCCCTTCAGAATCTGGACGATATCTGGACGGGTTTCTCCAAATTGGCAGTCGACTGCTACAAGCAAACATTGAGGGAATGAAGATTCGCGGCAAGATTTACGACCATGGATTAGGTACATGCAAGGTGAAAGTTACCTTTGAACAGCGAGGTCACTATAATTTAAATATGTGCTCCCTCAAATATGAAATTTAAAATTTAAAAACTCTTTTATAAAGTCTTTATGGACAGTTTCGAGCCGACTGCACAGATAAGGATTTAAAAATGATAATGAATACAGAAAACTGTCGTAGTTCCCCTTTCAATATCTGTCAGTTGTTTGCAAAATATGTCAACAGTTGGTGAAAGTTCACAAACAGAGCACCAGAGCGGTTATGATTAAACCACGCCCAAGATGGCGGGTAAAACGTAAAGAATAAACTTTTCATTTCACAAGAGCGCAATGATGAATTCACGAGAGGTTTTAATTTTGTTGTAGTTGTTTGTGCATGAACGCAAAATGTATGTATGTATGTATGTATGTATGTATGTATGTATGTATGTATGTATGTATGTGTGTGTGTGTGTGTGTGTGTGTGTGTGTGTGTATGTATGTGTGTGTGTGTGTCTGTGTGTATGTGTGTATGTATGTATGTATGTATGTATGTCTGTCTGTATGTATGTATGCATGTATGTATGTCTGTATGTCTGTCTGTATGTCTGTATGTTTGTCTGTCTGTATGTCTGTATGTATGTATGTATGTCTGTCTGTCTGTCTGTCTGTCTGTATGTATGTATATGTATGTCTGTCTGTATGTCTGTCTGTATGTATGCATGTCTGTATGTTTGTCTGTATGTATGTATGTCTGTCTGTCTGTCTGTCTGTCTGTATGTATGTATGTCTGTCTGTCTGTCTGTCTGTATGTATGTATGTATGTCTGTCTGTATGTGTCTGTATGTATGTATGTATGTATGTATGTATGTATGTATGTATGTATGTATGTATGTATGTATGTATGTATGTATGTATGTATGTATGTATGTATGTATGTATGTATGTATGTATTCATGCATATATTCACGCACATATATTACAATACACACTTTTCCTCTCGTATTGTTCTCACGTTACTCCACAAGTCAATCAGTTTAATACGGGATCTATATAGTTACAGCAGTGTGATAATAGTGAAAGAATTACATCACAACCGGTTGTGAGGTGTGGCAGTGGACTGGCAACGATCTTGCTGGACGATAGGTATAGGATTCAACCATTCCTTGACGAAGCACACTTAGCGTGAATCTTCCAATTGACGATTTGATGGGGTTTGTCGCGCTCCTCTAGCAGCCCTAGCTGAAGTCCTGCCACCGTGGTTGCAACCATGAAGCACATTTCTCCTTATGTTCTAGACATGTTCTCCACAAAACAAACACACACACACACACACACACACACACGCACCCTCACTCACTCACTCACTCACGCACGCACCCCACCCCCACTCACTCGATCACTCATCCACCCACTCACTAACTCACTCACTCTCGAACACACAAACATACATGCACAAACATACATGCACAAACACATTTGTGCATTCGCACTCGCTGAGTTTCACTTTTTTTTCAAAAGTTATTTTTGTATTTTTAACTTCTTCAATCCCAGATTGTTACAAACCCTCTTTTCTTTCGGATTCGAGGATGCGAAGCCTACCGTGAACTCTTATGTACAGCCATTGTCAACTGTACCTATCATTTATTCAACAACACCACCCATTTCCGTGGCATGCGTCGCTGAACATGGAAAGTCTTCTCCTTCAAAACATGACCAGTAAACCATTCAATTTGATTATGGCCAATATTGCGGGTTATGGGTATTGACATATTTTTTCACAGGTAGTTTAACCAAATTCCTCGTCCATTGTCATCACCCGTGGATTGCGGGGACCTTTATCCTTTGGTCCTGAAAGAGAGTAGAGGGTTCACTGAATCAGTGTAACTGTTAGTTCATGATCAGTTAACCCACCAGTAGGGGGCGCTCTCTGAGCTCGCGGACCTCTTTACATTTTTTACAAAGAACGATGATAAAGGTATTCGTGTATTCATACAACCAAGCAGTGTTTTATGTTTCAGCACATTTAGTAAAAAGGCGTGAGGAAGATCATGTGTTCAACAAGGGAAGGTATGGTGTTTTTGGACAGAGATGTGTTAGAAAAACAGAATTAAAAATACATTAAGGCAAAAGACGAAGGTCTGTCTGTCTGTGTTATTTCTATGTCCCACTCTCTGTGTCTCTGGGCCAATGGGTGCCCAGACATCCAAATCACCGTGCTACAGAAACCTATAAATGTGGGTTTGAATCCCGTTTGACTAGGTTTGTCAGATCCATACTCCTGTTTGTGAGTTTGACCAAGGTGGTTAGTGTCTGAGAACCACCACCGTATCCTAATTGCGTAGATCGATGCTCATGCTGTTGATCACTGGATTGTTTGGTTCAGACTCGATTATCTACAAACCATATAGATGGAATGTTGCTGAGTGCGGTGTAAAACTAAACAAACTCACTCACTCACTGATATCCGCACCGTCCTCTGACAGAGCGTGATTTCAACCCAGCTTACTCTCTCTCTCTCTCTCTCTCTGTCTGTCTGTCTCTCTCTCTCTCTCTCTCTGTCTCTGTCTCTGTGTCTCTCTCTCTCTCTCTCTCTCTCTCTCTCTCTCTCTCTCTGTCTCTCCGTACATTGTGCTCTTTATACTTTGTCGCTTCTACATTCCTGTATTCCTTTCTACAATACACTGTATTCCATTTTATTCATATTCATATTCATTTTTAAAAATTAGAAAATATGCAAGTAATAGGGGTTTCATATTTACTCTACAAAATGCAAACATTCATGCAAAATATTGAAGCCATCTTTTTGTTTACTTACAATAATATTAAACACTGTAATCATGAAACTCCTTTCCCACACCAACCAACCGTAACATACCATCGGTGTCATCAAACAAATGACCACACCCAATATGGAAAAAAAACATGCTTGTGAACCCGTTTAACCCCACACCCTTTCAGTTCGTTGGCAACCTCAAACAGATGCCCCCGCCATCACAAATCATCCCCATGTTCAGGTACCTTCCAGGCAATCTACACCCCATTCAGGGACCTTTGTGTGAGCTACAGCATGGGGCGTGAACCCCCACACCCGTCATCATGATGAGGAATGATGATTCTTCTGTATGATAGCTTAAAAACACGCAGGCCCGACCATCAATCCCGCCCAGCTGTCCTTAAAAATATCAATGTTTGTGTACACAACTCTCATCCAGCTTTTAGGTCTGTCTTTAATAAACCTATCAATAAAAATCAGATATTGGTCTAATTCCCAGGTAGTTAATCATAGTTTTTCATTTACTGTTTTTCTGATGGAGAGAAGGGTGACTTTATAGATATGTTATGTGTTTGATCACTTGCTTGATAATGGTGTTTGGGCGGTGGGGTAGCCTAATGGTTAAAGCGTTGGCTCGTCACGCCGAAGACCCGGGTTCGAATCCCCACATGGGCACAATGTGTGAAGCCCATTTCTGGTGTCCCCCGCCGTGATGTTGCTGGAATATTGCTAAAAGCGGCATAAAACCAAACTCAGGCAGTCAGTCAGTTAGTACCTACACCGAAACGTCGCACTCATTGCAGTAAAGAAGCTGACTATCCATAGAACTTGGTTTTTCACTTTCGTTTCAAGCAGTTGGTTAGCGAGTAAAACTATACTACTCCAAATGTTTGGTTGTATTGGATTTCATTTATTTGTTAAATATCTTGCGGTTGATCTATTTTATCGTTTGAAGATTTTAGGTTTGTTTTTCAATTTGATTTGATTTCACAGATTGAACTTTAACGCTTGCGTTGGTGACAAATATGGGGCTCTGTCGCCAAGATGGCAACTTCGGAACACCTCATGAGAATGTGGTGTCTAAATCAGCATAGATCTGTTGCACACAAAGGGTTGTGTCTCCAAGAAATCCATTTCGAAATACCTGGGAACGTTGTTTTCAAATTAGTTCTGGCGGCAAATACAAGGCTCTCTCGCCAAGATTTAAAATTCAAAATTCAAAATTCAAAATGAGAATGTGTTAACATCGATAATACATATTACTGTAATGATGATTTTATGTAATATAGTCTGTCAAATATTTGCCCGCCCCATTATGTAGTACTGGAATGTGAATCAAGTAGACTTCTACTTGGTGACTAAACTCGGATTCTGTATCCAAGACTCAAAATGCCCTATGAGACTGTATGGATATCAATGTACGTAGCATTGCAGGGGTAATGTTGTGTAGCTTAGCGTGTCGAATACTTGCCCTATTATAACACGGGGTGAACCGGAGACACAGGATGAGTAATTCATCCCAGCGTCTTCTCAGCATCAGATCACCATCAAAGTGATGCTCTACTGACTTCAGAGCGTGCCTTTTATAGCTGCCAAAAATAGATCCTGAGCTTTGCGTGCGCTCAAATCCTTTACCTGTTCTGTCAAATCAACTTTCACTTACTCATCTTTGAATTGTTACGTTTGAAAGCATGCCTCAGTCTAAAAAGTCATGTTCAAGCGGCATGTCAGTGTTAACACTAGCATATCATCATAGAATGTAGCTATGACATAACTTACACCAATCGCAACGTTGCGTGCGTGTTAAAGAGGACTGGTTATTTGTGAAAGATAATTCACATTATATTACTGCTCTACTTTCCTAGACCTACACAACCGCCTCCGTGGTGTAGTGGTTAGAGCGTCCGCCCGGAGAGCGGAAGGTCGCGGGTTCGATCCCCGACCGCGTCATACCAAAAGACGTTAAAATATGGTACTTGTTGGTCCCTGCCTGGCGCTCGGCATTAATGGGTACAACAAGGACTGGTCGGCTCGGAGTCAGTATAATGTGTCTGAGTGGGGTATTCATGCTTCACTGCGGCATGGTATCTCAGTGGGCTAGCACTATAAAACCTGCTTTAGTCTGGGCTAGTACAAGAAGCCGCACATACACATACACACGCATGCACGTCGTCATATGAGCGAAATATTCTCAAGCACGACGTTAAACCCAATTTCACCTCACCTAGACCTACACAAGTGCAGCGTAAACTCAGTGGGTGAGTGGGGTTGATCGCCGCCGTGATACTGCTGGAATATTGCTAAAAGCAGCGTAAAATCATTCTCACTCACTCACCCACTCATTCATATCTCTCTATTGATACCGACGAGTACGGGCTTGACAGACCAACGGTCATCGTTAGAATCCATTGAGTCGAATCCTGCATAACTTCACAATTTCAACAAATGTGCAACTGAACCGTTTAAAACATTTGATTATATTCTAAAACGGTTTTGCAAAGTGAGTGAGTGAATGAGTGAGTATGGTTTTACGCCGCGTTTAGCAATATTCCAGCGATATCACGACGGGGGACACCAGAAATGGGCTTCACACATTGTGCCCATGTGGGGAATCGAACCCGAGCTTTCGGTGTGACGAGCAAACGCTTTAGCCACTAGGCTACCCCACCGCCCCGACTTCGCAAAGGGTTATGGTGATAATACATAGTAAATGAACAAATGAATAAAAATAAACCTGTGGGTCGTTGCACAAATCAGAGGTACGCCTACCTTTGTTATCTGATGCAAAACAATTTGTTGTGCAGTTGCATCCCTTTGTATGGAAGAAATCTATAGTTGTTGCTAGAAACATAATGTTCGCTTCCATAATGTTTCTAGGTCTGTTAGGAATGAGTGGGTGAGTATAGTTTTAAGCCGCTTTCAGCAATATCCCAGCAATATCGCGGTGGGGGACACGAGGGCTTCACATACTGTACCCATGTGGGAATCGAACCCGGGTCTTCAGCGTGACGAGCGAACGCTAACCATAAGGCTACCCCACTGCCCCCGGCCTGTCATGTGTCTATACCCGGCTTTCACCAAAGTTGTAATCACTCACTCACTCACTCACTCTACTCACTCTACTCACTCACTCACTCATGTCCTTTCAACATACGCCACTTCTTGATAGGACGCCTGCCGGGAGATCCATATCTGTGCTACCAATAGGCTTGAACGCTACATTAAACACCATTTCACACCACCACAAAGACCTCGCCTTTCACCTTCATGCGCAATCCCTTACCCAAACGTAGGTGTAAATATGCATTTGTAATCTACAAACATCTCAACTCAAGGATATTATACATGCGTCACGAGAATCTTTAACCCGGACACGCTTATGACGAGCTATCTATTGAGGGACGTTACGATAGCCAAGTGGTTACCGTGTTCATTCTTCACACGGAAGTCCAGAGTTTGTTTCTCCCTGCGGGCACAATATATGAACCCATTTTTGTGAAATACTAATTTAATAACACCTGCTTTCATAATGATGAATGTTTTGGATAGAAAAATATGCATGATTTTTACGTTGCAAAATTGATGAGGAGTTATCATTGTAGGAGTATACGTAGACAGTGTTTTGGTTTTGGATCTCAAGGGAGTTGAATGTTGTTTTACGCCTCAGCAATATTCCAGGTAAATATGTCATGGCTGGCTGCATATGATCGAGTGAGTGAGTGAGTTTAGTTAATGCCGCACTCTGCATATTTCAGCTATTGCAACCGTCTGTAAATAATCGAGTCTGGACCAGACAATCCAGTGATGACAAGCATGAGCATCGATCTACGCAACTGGGATACGATGACATCTGTCAACCAAGTCAGCGAGCCTGACCACCTGATCCCGTTAGTCGCCTCTTAGACAAGCATGGGTTACTGAAGATCAATTCTAACCCGGATCTTCACGGGTGCATGTGATCGAACTTGATCCATGTAGCTATTCATCAACATATAAATAGAAATTAAACATATAATTATTTCCATACCCAACTGAAATCACTGCGAAAAACTGAGTGGATTGTACAATTCTGCCTATATAATAAGTATGCGTTCGACGCCACATTCAGCGGTAGTACAGCTGTACGACGCAGTCTGTAAACAATCGAGTCTGGACCAGACAATCCAGTGATAGACACTATGAGATACGATAACAGAACATGTATTTATGAAACACTATCAAATAGTTATGATACCAGGTGTTCGCAAAACGATGGGCGTATCCTGCTTCACAACGTTAGATAATAGAACAGAAGGCTATCAATAATCATAATACCTGTGACTACGCAATCTTCACTAATCTGATCTTATGGAGAGACTGGGGCATTTAAGATCTCTTCTTACAAGGAGTTCCCACCAGGGGTGTTAAATATTAGTAGAATAAAGCTGTTCTATACGTGTCACTTGTGTTACACAGGTACGCATGCATGTCAGGTATTAAAGGGAATGTATATTCACAAAGCCTTAACTGACCCCAGGGCATTGTCCAGAGGTGACGACTTTATGTAAGGGTGCCTTGGTAAAGAATTAGGGGAACCTAACGTTTCAAGTTCAAACCCTTAATCCCCTTCACACCTTCGGTTTTACAAACACAGACGCCTAGCAAGTTGCATATATGACACGTCTAATTATTTCAGCCGATACGTTTAGTATGACATAGAGTATTATGACAGAAGGCACGGATTTAAACGATAACAAAATACAATGAATGTACTTCAGAATTCTACGTTAATGTAGAAAGATGCGTTAAATGTATTGACTTTCCGTAGAAATCAATGGCGTTAAGCAAGAGGTATCAGGGACCGGGTGGGCTAATGATGATATTCCTCGTTTGTAATTCGTTATACCCAAGTTCTTTTCTTCTGGTTGACGCAATATAAAGTTCTGTTTTTTTCATGATTATACTGTTCGAATTTTTATATGCTGTAAAACCGATAGCTTTAACTAGATTCAATAGATTTCAATAATAGAATGTTGTGGGTGCACAGTGACGTTTTTGTACAACAATGATATGTCACTATTTGACTAGAGGATGATCACCGGATGTGTGGTCACTGGTTGACCAGTGGATGGTCACCGGATGTGTGGTCACTGGTTGACCAGTGGATGGTCACCGGATGTGTGGTCATTGGTTGACCAGTGGATGGTCACCGGATGTGTGGTCACTAGTAGACCAATGGATTGTCAACGGATGTGTGGTCACTGGTTGACCAGTGGATTGTCACCGGATGTGTGGTCACTGGTTGGATGTGTGGTCACTGGTTTACCAGTGGGTATTCACTGGATGTGTGGTCACTGGTTGACCAATGGATGGTCACCGGATGTGTGGTCACTAGTAGACCAATGGATGGTCACCGGATGTGTGGTCACTAGTTGGCCAATGGGTGGTCACTTTATGTGTGGTCACTACCTGACCAATGGGTGATCACTGGATGTGTGGTCACTAGTTGACCAATGTCGCATGTCAATGTGTGGTCACTGTCATGTCTCTGGGTG
The DNA here is from genome assembly GCF_003918875.1 of Haliotis rubra. NCBI lineage: Eukaryota > Metazoa > Mollusca > Gastropoda > Lepetellida > Haliotidae > Haliotis > Haliotis rubra. Next base: position 1,115,706 of record NW_025765037.1, read on the forward strand.
ATAACTCGATGGTCATTGTGTGGTGGGCGACAGTTTCTGGGTGGTGATTGTGTGGGCATTAGTTGACCAATGGATGGTCACCGGATGTGTGGTCACTGGTTGACCAATGGATGGTCACCGGATGTGTGGTCACTAGCTGACCAATGGATGGTCACCGGATGTGGATGGTGTGAGCACTAGAAGACCAATGGATGGTCACCGGATGTGTGGTCACTACCTGACCAATGGATGGTCACCGGATGTGTGGTCACTACCTGACCAATGGATGGTCACCGGATGTGTGAGCACTAGAAGACCAATGGATGGTCACCTGATGTGTGGTCAGTAGTTGACCAATGGGTTAGATGTCAATTGGTCAGCCAATGGGATGGTCACCGGATGTGTGGTCACTAGTTGGCCAATGGATGGTCACCGGATGTGTGGTCACTAGTTGGCCAATGGGTGGTCACCACACGATCATAAGGTTGTCACTGTGTGGTAACATTCAGGTCTCGCCACTGTCTCTAAGTAGTCATTGAGTGGTCACCAGATGATTAGTGTATGGAGCGGACGGTTTCTAGCTGGTCACTGCATGGTCTCTGGGTTGTCTCTGAACAGGGATTCTGATAGAGGGCTGCGTTACTGAATGGTATACCGGCGTTAGAGAATACACATTGTAGTCTGTTTGATTGGCATTTAGAAGTTGATGACTAATAAGAAAGTAAGATTGTTTATGGATAACAACTATATATGGTGCGACGTTTCGGTATGGATTCTTATACCGTTGTCAAGCAAGAGTCCATACCGAAACGTCGCATCATATATAATAAAAGAAGTTGTTATCCATAAACAATCTTACTTTCTTATTACACATTGTAGTGTTGGATTTTTTTCAAATTTACTAAAAATAACCCACGACTCACACGTAAACAATTTCGCACCAAAGCCAATATCGCAGTAAAATATATGTAATTTGTCGCCAATGAGAAATATTCGGCAACGCCCTCACAGAATAAATACGCTCTTATTCACGGACTTTGAATTCTGCAAACAACCCATACAGTATTGTAATTTGCAAATCATTCGACAATAAATACCCCACCCTAAGGCGTCGTGTGTGGGGATGAACAGGACATTGGTATAAAGGGTAGACGTTTGTTGAATGTGGCCTTACGATCACTCCTTTCTATCGTTGTAATTTGAATGGTGTGGGTTATACAATGTTGTTCTCTTCCTCCTTTCCTTTTAAGCAACAGAAAATAAAACATTCAGTGTGTGATTTAGTTATCTCCCCTGTGGGCTGTGCTTATCATATGTCATTGTGTGAGCGAGGTTGTGTTAGCGGAGGCAAGGGCGTACCCAGGAAAGAAATGAAGTTTAGGCACAACTGGACGTACGAGTCTGTAGATCTGTAGACTAGTGCTAGTTATAACGGCTGAAGCCAACTGTTGCATGTAATGTGAATACATATTGAACGCTAGAATGCTAGCTCCTGATTACTTTATATATAAACGTAATTTAAACAAGTGACACTCTTGCCATTTCGATGTAAGGAAATCTTTCTTTTCCTGATCAGCCAAACCATTTCCATATAAATTGACCGGATCTAAATATGGTGGTGCATGGGACTCTGGAACGGACACTTTCTTTTCCTCTGGTTTGAGGAGCAAGCTCATTAGTATCATCTTTCACGGATGACATCTTAAAATACTTGTCAGTTGTTTTTGATGTGCTAGACACCATGTTGGCGTCAAAGTCGCATAAGAGTTATCCACCTTTCATAGAAACGGAGACTGCTCTCGAAAAATAGCATATCCATACCATACCACATGTAAACAAAATGCCAAAAACTAGGTGTAGGCATGTGCCTAAAGGGCCTAATGGCAGGTACGCTACTGGGAGGATAGTGAACGGCATTTCAGTTTGAAACATGTCTTGGTAATGCAGCCCTTGGTTTTGTTACTGGTATTGCGCTCAAAGGCAACACTGATCATCGATTATCATCTCAAGCAACTCTAAATCCACGACGTCACGCAAGTTGTGTCAGTTTAAGGAACCTTGTTGTGGTTAGAACTAGCTCTGTGACGTTGTTTACAGATCAATGGGGCGGTGGAGTAGGTTACTGGGTATAGTAAAGGCCAGGGGTCGATTCCCTACATGCTGTCCCCCAGTTATTGCTCTAATATTGCTAAAGTATAACTGACTATTTCTACTAATCAAGGCTCATTACTAGGCAAAACACTACAAGAAACCAGCGATGTAATCGGAGTGAACTGAGATTCATACCATAGTCATGGGTGGCTTGCCTGTCCAGGGAGATAACCCTGCACAGTAAATTACGGAGCCTCGGAAAATTAGACTGGAAGCGAAATGAAGTTATGTCTAAAGTTCAATAGAAACATTTCATAAAAGAAACCGGAAGTGTTACGGAACGCCCAGGAATGAGTTCTAAATGGATGCGTATAGGCTGCTAGAGCTTCCAAGTGCGAATACACAGTGTCATTTAGAAAGTGCTCAAATGTAACACATGTGGAAGCTGTGGCTGGGAGGGCTAGACGCCTGACTTTGTGTGCTGGCGATTAGGTGCCTGACGCTGAGGGTTTGGGTTCCAATCTCGGATGGGACTTAACCCAACAAAAGTACTAGAATCTGTACTTTACTAAGAACGTTTAATTATAAATATATTATATAACACATATATGTGTTAGTTTTAATGGGTTACGACGACACGGGGCGATTTATCTAATAATAAATATGGGATCCAGGTACCTGTGTGAGAGATTAACAATACACTAAGGTGTTATTTCAATACAGATAAAACTCCAAATTGCTTTCATGAATGTTCACATTAACATACACCCGTGAAGATCCGGGTTAGGGTAAATCTACACAGCCGATGCTTGTGTAAAGGAATCGGGTGGTCAGGCTCACTGACTACATGTCGTCGTATCCCAATCGTGTGGATCGATGCTGGGTTGTCTGGTCCAGTTTCAATTATTTGCAAACCGCCGCCACATGGTGAAAACATTGCTAAATGTGGCGTTAAACAAACCAACCAACAAATAAACAAAACCACATTTTATGATATTTCATTGCAGTTGTAACATAATTGCTATTTCACAAAGCACGTTTAATCCGCTGTCACTATTATGATGCCAGTATATTTCAAAACGTATCATTTCAAAACAGCCAAAAATGTTCATGACATAATAAATCTATTCATGCTTTTATATAATTTTTTGAAAAATGTATACACTAGACGCCAAAAGAAACGTTACCCTCCTACCTTTATGAATTACTGAAAAACTATCAAAGATATTTCAGAAGGTTTTAGTTTTAAATTACAAGAAAGCTTAACAACACAGCTTTATGCAAATCACGAAACAAAATTCTCAAATGCATTGAATTTTCATATTTTGGTGAAATGCATCTTTTTCAGAAGAGTCAAATTGCCCTATATTTGTCCATGCCGAAATAAACCAATAATAGTGATTTTGATGTCCAAAAGAAAGGTTGAAAGAAAATCCTGCTTTGGGACAATGATAAACCATTTAAAGTCACCATTTCTCAACTATTAAAACAAGAAACAACTGTTGTAGAGTGTGTAGAATTGTAAACTAATCATTGCTATGACTTCAGTCTTTTAAAACATTCTCTGCTCATTTGCATGAGTAAAAACAAGTAAAACGTGTCTTTGATATTGTGACAAAATGTTTAGGAACATCTAAAATTATCTTTGTTAACATTTTTGTTGCAAAGTAACATTTTTCCATTTTCTGTTTACACATAGCAATATCAAGCGCCAAAACGCAGCAATATGGAAGCAGTATTTACATCCATTTCACATGTAGAATGATTCTATAGCGTATAAAGAGAGCCTAGAAGACATGGTCTGATACACAAGTACGAGAAATATGCCACTATTAACAGATGAAGGGAGAGAAAGAGCCATTGGGATGGTGCAGATGGGGTCGACAATGCTGTTGCCAACGCCCTCGGATGCCACCGTATCACGTTCATAAGACTTTATTCAGGGCTTCAGACAGACTGGGGTCACCGTAGACAGACCAAGAAGTGGACGTCCACGCATCACAACGCCAGCTGTAGATAGGTACCTCCGTCATTAAGGAAGGAGGGTAACGTTTCTTTTGGCGTTTAGTGTATGTATTCCAAATATATAAATTCAGAGGGAGATTGTGGGCGCTTTCTGAATTGAGCTAATGAGACAATATTTCAATGTTGCTATCACCAATACTCAAACAATCAACACCCTTCGCAAAACCTACCCACCAGCTATTTAATAGTGTATCAACCTATTGTGTATCGGTGTGTTTAGTGCTGCAGCGAACCGTGATAATCCAAGCTTACTGACCCTTAGTCATTGTGGTACTGACACACCATTGTCCAGGAATCAATTAAGATGTTCACATGCTGCCCTGTCCCCCCAGGTGAATGTCCTCAGCTCGTCCGTCTGACACACCGCATCTCGAACACTAACCCCGCAGGCATGCTGGACTTTATGTGGGATCACACATACGGAGCATTATGGGCTCACGTTCAATTATACGCGGGTACTTTGAGATATCATCGTCTTGACCAGCCGAAAACCTACTCCAGAGCGCCTTAATAGATTTGAATCTTGCGTAGCGGAGATCTGAGGACACAGACTTTGTCTGTCTGTCCCGAGGACTTTGGCTGCACTTACGTCGACATGTTAATTTGACCTCGACGTTAGATGTTCCAATATCAATCTGGATGTTTTAATTGTAGATATTCTCAAGTATCTTAACTAATACGTCCTCCGGGGGTAGCCTAGTGGTTAAAGCGTTCGCTCGAAGGGTTTGATTCATTTGTTCATTTACTAATTATTGTCACCACGACCCTTTGCGTAAAACCATACTCACACACTCCAGTAGAAGTTAAGGATCCTCTGACTCTTTCATACTACCACAGGGGCGGTGGGGTAGCCTAGTGGTTAAAGCGTTCGCTCGTCACGCCGAAGGCCCGGGTTCGATTCCCCACATGGGTACAATGTGTGAAGCCCATTTCTGGTGTCCCCACCGTAACATTGATAGAATATTGCTAAAAGTGACGTCAAACCATACTCACTCTACGGCCTCCATTTCGTTGAAAATTCGGATCAAATCAGGAGTTATGCATGTACGTGGGCGAAAGCGGACAGTACTTTATTAAGCATGTCATAATCTCTATGTTCACTGTATGTTCATACACAATATACAACAGCAAGCAATTTCATATCACTGTTGTTGTTTTTCAGACCGGCGGAAAAACTAACTGTAGTGAGTGAATGAGTTGGGTTTTAAGCCGCTTATAGCAATTCTCCAGCAATTTCACGGCGGGGGACATCTAAAATGGGCTTCACACCTTGCACCCACGTGGGGAATCGAACCCGAGTCTTCGGCGAGACGAGTGAACGCTTTAACCACTAGGCTACCCCACCGCCCCTTAACTGATTAGTAGGACTTGTGTATGAGATTGTGTGTGTTTGTGCATGTGTATGTGGAAGTTTGTGCGTGTATGTGTTTGGACCGCCATATTGCTCGAATATTGCTGAGAGGGACGTTAAACAACATTACAAACAAACAAAGCATGTGACTGGAGGAGGCAGGCCTAGTACCAGGATTTCCAATTTCTCTTTGAAGACTACAAAATAGTCTCCATTTTGCCTTATAATGTGTCGGCATAAACTGCCAACGCCCTTGATATACTTGTCTGGTTAAGGGTTTGTACACTGTTCATTGTATTTTTAATGCGTAACCCACATGTTTGATCATATTAACCCAAACTTTTCGTAAAATACCGAGGCCACCACACAATAACCACCCCCTTGAAGCCTGTTTATTGCGTACTTTCGGATTTGAAGCGGATCGAAGTTGATAGTAGGGCAATTAGAGTGAAATGTCTGAGCGGTTATTACCCAGTATTAGACTATTTTGTACTGGCAAATGTTATTGAGAACTGTTCCAAACAATTTGTAATGATGTCAGAAAGTATTATGGAGCGAGAACAGCTCTAGAAGAGCCTCACACCAGCATCAAATGACATGCTGACAAGATGGATGATAGCTTGCATGACATTGTTGGGATGTGTTCATTAGGTGTACTGGAGCATGACACAGGATTGCTCGTAGGGCCTGGGTAACAGAGGAACTGTTAACATAATTATCCTATAACATTGTTATCGGTTACAGCATATTTTCATGATGTCCTTGCGTATGGATCAAATCTTCAAAATGTAAACAAGTGAATTAAGATAAGACGTTTAACTTATTCAGGTATCTCGATGACCTGATCCTCCTCAAATAACAATCTAATAGAGTGGTCTTATCCATTTTCAGTAAGAATCAAATAGGACGATCTGATTTATTCTTCAATAACACATCAAACAGACGATCTGATCCTTCTCCATTAACAATCAAACTCTATGATCTGATCCATCGTCAATAACAATCAAACACTATGATGTGATCAATCGTCAATAACAATCAAACACTATGATCTGATCCATCTTCAATAACAATCAAACACTATGATCTGATCCATCGTCAATAACAATCAAATACTATGATCTGATCCATCTTCAGTAACAATCAAATACAATGATTTGACCAATCTTCAATAACAATCAAATTCAATGATTTGATCAATCTTCAATAACAATCAAATACAATGATCTGATCCATCTTCAATAACAATCAAATAGAATGATCTGATCCATCTTCAATAACAATCAAATACAATGATCTGATCCATCTTCAATGACAATCAAATACAATGATCTGATCCATCTTCAATAACAATCAAATACAATGATCTGATCCATCTTCAATAACAATCAAATACAATGATCTGATCCATCTTCAATAACAATCAAATAGAATGATCTGATCCATCGTTTGCCTACAGCCTGCAACACAGAATGCCTACAGTTTGCCTTCAGACGGCATGCGTTGCAGTACAGGTCAGTTTGCCTGCACCCACATAGTCAGGAACAGTAATTGCCGAGGACATGGCAGAGCACCTGAACCATGGAGGGTAGATCCACTTGAACGCTCTACTAATGATGTGAACACATTCTTCACAATCAGCAAGTCTGAAATAGTTTTCTGAAAATAAAAGCCTCAACTGACTGAGCAATATGAGCAAAGGGTTAAGTTTAATATAGAGATAATTAGGATATGTTAAATTCGTTGTTGATGACATCATTTCTGAAACGATGTTTTTATTTCAACGAGTGTTGATGTCCATGTTTTGTGTGCACTGAAGGTAAATCAGTTCCCTTTCTGTTGCTGCTGTCTGTAGTCCTCATGTCAAGTGATTCAGTTGTCGTGGATGAAGATGGCGTCTTGAATATTGTGCTGAAGTAACCGAAAAGAGTCGAGTATATCACAAAACAAACCCGTCGAGCCTGTACCAGAAGGGGCGGTGGGGTAGCCTAGTGGTAAAAATGTTTGCTCGTCACGCTGAAGACCCGGGTTCCATTCCCCACATGGGTACAATGCGTGAAGCCCATTTCTGGTGTCCCCCGCCGTGATGGAATATTGCTGGAATATTGATAAAAGCGGCGTAAAACCATACTCACTCACTCGCTGTACTTGTTTCCCGAGTCTTTATAATGCTATAGCAGAAAAACCACTGGGTTTCTGTGAGGCTGAATATTGGTTGTGCTTGCACCATGCAGTCGTTGAATGGTTGAGTCATTGGTCGACTCAACAGCAGACAAATCATTGCTCAAGGCCTTACTAGCCAAATAACTGAAAGAATATTTTGTTTGTTTGTACCAGACAAAACATCGCATTAATCCGTATAGGACAAACCACTGATGGTTCCATTGATTGGTCGAAATTGCAAAACATCGAGTCAGAATATACCCTACAAATCACTGACTAGATCCCTCCAAGGCAAAACATTGGTCGAGTTGGAAGCAGACAAAACACTGATTGACTACCAGACTTTATTATACCGAATTTATACCTGACAAGTCAATAGTCGAATCTATACCTGCCAAATCGGAGATCGACTCCACATCAAACAAAGCATTGATCGTCGCTGTATTTGGCAAGTCGTTGCTGAAAACGGCGTTTGAACAATGTTTTAATAATTAGCATGATGACTCCTCGGCTATGGTCAATTGGATCACCAGTGACTCCCAGTTATGCAACAAAACATATGTTAATACACTGAACAAAATACAAAACTTATATTTGTAAAAATAAATAAAATTATATTGAAAATGGGTAGTAGAAGTTAGTTAATATAGGCTATACCATAAGGGAAAGGTCTGCAGCAAGCTCTATTGTGAAAAAGGCGTCACGTCACCACGATTTCATGTGCATAACCACCAACCCTTTGGAAGAATTTGCTGGTGATTAGAAAAAAGCAGGTTTGGATATAAACAATTATCATGCCACACCTTACAAATGCAATTAGCCAGTCTACTGTGGTTGTTCCACTTGCCATGAGATGCTGTGTAGGACAGATCACAACCTGAGGACACGTGTACATCAAACTGGTACGGTATTTGATTCCCCAAAGTCAGGAGGGCCACACGTGGCGTCACATGTCGAGGGCAATCAATATCGGCTACGTCATTTCAACAAGAAACGGACTGATTAAGGGTCGCGTAACTGTCCATACCATGTGAAAGCGCTTGCGCGCTGCCCATCTTCGTGCCTGACGTCCTTATGTTGGGTCGATTCTGACACAGGTAAACCGTAATCTAACCTGGGTACAACTGCACCTGCGCTGAAACAAGAGAGAATGGAATAGGGTTGTTGTTAACGACGAATCGCGTTTTGCCGACGGTGTCGGAATGGTGAACGTCACGTCCGGTTCTGCGTACAGGAAGTTGCTCGATTTCGTGACGGTAGCGTAATGGTTTGGAGTTGTGTGGGCATACGCGGTGCTGAACAAGCACCAATACAGATGGCTAGTCCCTATTAAACGTGACCTCGTCGTGCTATTGTTTATTGTGGAGACTCCAAGCGCACCTTAAAGCCTAATCCTGTTATAGTGTACGCTCATAACGTCCAAACACAGATTTATCCACTAGCAACACACTTTTGCGTGGGTATGTTTGGAACATAGAGTAGCATATGTCACGTTTCGGTGTAGGTACTAACGCCGTTATCAAGCGCTCATTGCAATAAGGAAGTTGACTATACATAGTTAGTTAGTTAGTTTGTTTTCCTTATTATTCCAGCTATATGGCGACCGTCTGTAAATATTCGAGTCTGGACCAGACAATCCAGAGATCAACAGCATGAACATCGATCTACGCAATCGGGATACGATGACATGTGTCAACTTAGTCAACGAGCCTGACCACCCGATCCCGTTAGTCGCCTCTTACTAAAAGCATGGGTTACTGAAGATCAATTCTAACCCGGATCTTCACGGGTTTGTTCTGTTTTCACATAGACTAACTGCAGGAAGCGACCGTAACGATAATAGCAAGTCCCATAGTCTTATCGCTTGGAGAAATTATTTAAAATTATACTGAAAGTACGACCTGGCGATTTCAATGTGTGATGCTTCTGTATCGAGAATCGTTACAATGTAATAAGCCACTGTTACATTTTAGCCAACACCCGGTGTCATCATTTCAATGATCCATTCATATTATTGTCATCACTATGGTGCCTTTCAAGCCCAATTAAATCTGTTTCAGCAGATGATCGGGTAATTTACCGTTGTTGTTTTGAATTTACCTTACCCTTGTTTTGCCCGTTGTGTTGCGAACTGCAACAACATTTCATCATAAGCTGGCATTACAGTCTGTATTAGTGGAACACAACATACGATTGGATGAACACAATCATGCCCATTCAATCACAAAATTTGTATTTACGGGATTGTGCTCATAATGCAAATACCATTCTAACGTAAAGGTAAACATCAGTGAGAAATGCGTCGATTGGGTCTATGTACCAACTGTATTGTATTTATCCGTTGATAGGTGTTTGTTATAGGTCAGCGTGGTGAATGAGATTGGAGGTCCAGGCACTTTCGGTGACCTTAGCTGGACAAGAGGCTGGGGAACAGCATGAAGTCATTATCAAAACACCCATACCACAAGGTTGGGAACAAGAGAAAGCTTTGATACTAGAGAATGTGTGGAACTGTAGCAGCGTGTTGTTATTTTTTGTTATTTATAGAATATAGGGGGAAGAGTCTAGGAATGCTTTGAACATTATCTCGTCACACTCAGCGTGTTTTTTGTTCTTGTTGTTGTTGTTCAATCAATCAATCTTTATTCATACTGAAGGCCACAGGCCCATAGTATACAAGAACAGAGTACACAATATCATAGAAAAGAATAAAAACAGTCAAATCACAATATGTCATATCGCATGAAAATGTATCACATCATATAACATCGCATTACACATACTTTGTCGTATCACATCATATCATAACACCCCATATTACATCATGTCATATCATACCATGTATCATATCATATCATATCATATCGCACCACATCATACCATATCGTAACAAATAACAATATGAGTACATACATTCTATGAATTATTATGTTTATTTCTTAGAGACAATGCTTGATAGATAAAGGTTGACAACTTACGGATAAGAACATTATCATCAGTACTCATTAACAAAGAAAATTTCACCCTATCGGGATATACAGAATAATATCTTGGGACATTTTTTTTTCTTAACTCACAATATAATGGGCAAATTAAGAGGAAGTGATATTCATCTTCTACACAATTAAGATCACAAAATGTACAAATTCTATTTTCCCTCTCTATTTTATGATATCTCCCTGTTTCGATTGCCAAGTTGTTGTTGTTGTTTTTTGCGAGATTGATAGGAAGCACCTACCCTTGATACCCCCTTCACACTTGAGGCGGAATGAGCCGGAATGCTGTCGGAATGAAAATTCCTGGAGCTTCCTGGAAATTCGAACGGCATTCTAAAACTTCTTTCTGCATAATGCATTCCAACTTATTCAGGTCAATTCTTGTAACATGCCCGAACGTTTTGAACATGTTCAAAACTTTCTGATACATTCGAAGTGGAAAATATCGAAGGGCATTTGAAGTGCATTCTAACTGCATTCTACGTGTTCTTACTGAATTCTATCATATGCTGAACGTATTCGAGGGAGAATGGAAAAGGCAAACCACTTCCAATCCTGTCAATGTCCCGAATGCGCCTCAAATGTATCTCGATTGCTGCTGGAATTCAGGTCGAATATTCTTGAAATATATCAGAATATTTCGATTGTAGTTGGAATACAACTCGAATGTACCTCGAATACATCTCGAATACAGTCAGAACGTCCCGAATGTTCTTCAAATGAGCCCTGGTGCCATCAGAACACCGCCGAATCGAATAAAAACGTGGCCACCTGTCACTGAAACGTCAGATAGCATTTGAGAGTCTCATTACAAAGCTTGAACAAATTGTCTAATTTGACATTCTCTCCTTAATGCGGTTCGAATTATGGAAATATGTTTTTCTGGCTGATTCTCCTTGATTCCTGTCAGTTCGAAATAAGAGCGAAGGAGCCTTATAGAATCCCTATCCACCATCATATAAAATGCGTGTATGCTTTCGTTGGGCTTCAATATCCAGCATCTATGTCCATGCAGGGCTCGGGACAATGTCTGCTCAGAGAGCCCCGTTTCTCCAACTTCCGTGAAATCGTCGATGAACGAATACATTAACTGTGTATGTACGTAAATGCCATCGGTTCTGGAATGGCAGGTTTCCAGACTGAAAGGGTTCGAATTATAGAGTTATAATGTTTATGTTGACGCTTGCGTTATAGTGAAATAGTTACAACCAAAGAGGGGATGAATGAATATGATTCACCATATGGCCTTTAACGATTCACCTTTACAGAATCTTGCAGACCATGCCCTGTTTGGTGCGCTCTTTCAATGTTCTAAGTTCCCATGTACTGACGGTGGTGCACGCACACTGAGGACCAGTAGAAAGGTTGTTTGAAATGACAGTTACTATCAGACTTAAAAATGGTTGGAATGTGTAAACAAAATCACATGTGTGAAGTGTGAACTGAAATATTTCTCAGAAATATTGCCCTTATAAGGAAATACGCTTCGGTGTGGTTGGACCTCTGAAGCTGCCATTCCTGGTATCTTGTGTAGATTATGGTAATGGCGTTTTGTTTGGGTTGTCAAAAAGCCAGATCGCAAAGATTTAGCATGACAAAATGTAGCTGCCAGGGGTATCACTAACGATTTTAAACTGCTCTCATTTGACCACCGAGTTAAAAAAAAATACATGTACCAGTATACGATGGACATCGTGTTATTGGTCCACGTAACAGCTGATATCGGTGGGATCACTTAACAGTCTTGACAATCACCTTTAGTTCCCAAACCCAAAACGAAGTCATTTGGTGATCGGTGTTTCGGAAAGGCATGACCAACACTTTGGAAGAACATTCCCATCACACCAACAGTGCCACAGACATCAATGAATTCAAGAGACTGTTAAAACAAGTCTGTCCGAACCTACCTCTCGCTACCTCTCGCTTGTTCTCTGTTCACTACGAGACACATGAAAAATCACCATTAAATAAGTCCAATGTGGATACAAATTTTTAATTATTATATTCTAAAACTTTCTTTAAAATAATTTTATTTTTCCCACATACTATGTCAACGCTCATTAACGTACTGATAAATTTCCACAGTAGATATGGAAATAACCATCGAATGACTGCAAGAAAGGATATTTCAAAACAATTGTATTTCCTTTTCAGATTTAAATGTTTGATCGACGTTTTAGAAGTTGATGAATAAAGAGTGACACTCTTGCTTGACAGTGGTATAAGAATCTATTCCGAAACTTCGCATCGTAATATGATAATGAATTTGTCATCCATAAATCACACATTTCCTTTTCAGTTTGATATCTGTGTAACTTCACTTTTTCCTATATATTGCATATTTGTGTAAGATTAAGCATTTAAAGCTTGTTTGTTATTGTGCACCCTTGTTACTGTGTGGATCTCAAAAGGGCGTGAATCCAAGGCCTCTTTAACCGCTCCTTTCATTGCCTTCGATTATCGTGCATAGCTGTGTGAAGCCTTTCAACATGGTATCTGAACCGTGAAAGCATAGTTTCACTTGCTCCAATCACTGTCCAGTGGAAGGCTGGGCATAAAAAAATTCCCCTGACCAATCGGGTGTCGTTCTTTGAGATATCCCCTCATTACAAGTCTGGTTTTAGCATAGGTCCCGGGTTCGGCAAGTCAAAATTACCGCTAACAGTGGCGCCGGACGCCGCTCTAAGAGGAATTATACCGTATACCTGATTTCGCTACAAAACCAGACAAGATGACAACAAGTAAGTGTTTTTTAATTTTAATTATTTATAAATATCAATTATTAATATGTATGTATGTCAACATCCATCGAGTATATGGAGTGAGTGAGTTAAATACTTATAAATATGGTTATTCTTCATTAAAAATAATTTGATTTTCGAAATCAATTTAATACTCGAAGATATTGCATAAAAATGCTTCTAAAATCTCATGTTTTGAGTTCTGACACACATTAATCGGTATCTTATACTCAGGAGAGAAAAAGTTGTATGTTTTATCTCAAACGGACCTGGTAATGTCAATAAACCACTCTTCTTTCTTTAGCTTCTGTGATAAATGATCTGGGAAGTGTTTTTCATGTAATAGCGTTCTCAAATTGCTTGAAGATATTCAGCCTTCGACACCCCCAACATTGTACCAAGGATGTGAAGGAAAGCTTATATGAATAGGCGTACCTGTCATACATAAACGTTATAGCTAGCTATAAAGGAATATTATATTCATGAAGTTCTCTTTAATGTTCAATACATTTTTACAATGCTTCAAAATTCGTTAGATATGATTGCTTATATGAAAAATGACATTTTTTTAACATTGTTGATGAAACACATGATCTATATACAGCATTGTAAGTTCTTAACTGTAGATTCACCTATGCACAGGTGTGATCATTAGAGTCATTGATATGCAAATATATAAACTTCTAAACGTTGACATTAAAGCAAGCGTGAGAGTCTCATGGCCGCTCCATATAATCCCTGGAATTAATCCGCTATTGTAATGTTAATCCCATGTTAATACCTAGCTTCGATTCATGTCAATACGCGCTAATTAGCCTTGTGAGAATCCTACCCTCTGGTCAAGTAAAGGCATGTAACGAAGCTAGACAACTGGGACCGGTCAGTACCTTGCAAGGCCAGTTTGGGACCAGAAAAAGTCCAATTGTTTGTCAGGCTCCAACTGCAAATAACTTGCCATTGTTGTTTTATTGTAGCCTTGGGTGTCTGGGTATTGGTCACTTGGGTGGGGTAAAGGGTCAAGGCAAGTGTCACGCGTGTAGGATCGAATGTATGTGTGGGTATGTATTATACTTGACCAGACACCGACCTCGAGAAGAATCGTGACCAGAAACAAATGAAGATCCTCGAAATGCAAGAACATAGGGTTATGGATTGTTCTTGTACGTGAAACCATCATGAGTTGTTAGCCGGGTTTATCTTTATATTTCACGCAAATGGAGCCTTTAGGATTCAGGATATTGGGCTTTAAGACATAAAACATGTTTTACATACAACTTAATTAATCTTCCTACATATTAAGGAGGGGGTTAATGTCGCATCTCTGAACTAAGATTTAGTTAAGAAACATGAACCTAATATATAACACAGCTACATTTCACTGACCACTACCTCAGGATGTCACTACAGATCCTGTCTGACGCTTATTGGGTTACCAGAAGGCAAAGAACGACCTGACAATGGCTGATAGTCTGGTTTACCATATATTTGATAGTCATTTAGAGTTTTCCAGAACGTTGCCGCATCAAAGTTTATGGATAACGACTTCATGTTTGAAACCTTTCGAGATTACTTCTTGCCTCTTCGTCAAGCAAAGATGAAGGTGCATGAAATTACAAGACGTTACAAAGAAAACGACGAAAGAGTAAGATTTTACAATGATCGGCCTAAAATCAAAGAAATAATGAACTATGGTTTGTAAATGTATTGTTTGTGTACTCCAAACAACATAATATGGCGTGGGACTCCTCTCACCAACCAACACTAAGGTTGGTGATAAATATACATCTTTGCCATTAGATTTGATTTCTTTCGAGCCGTTGACGTCTTGACATCTAACCAACCGCTCCTCTTGGTACATCTCAAAAAAAAATTTCGTGACCCCAACGAAAACATCCGATTCTTGTCACCCACACCCATATATGTAACATTTCCAAATATGACGTTGTATGCTAAATACCCTGTAACGACCTTGTGGTATTTGGGGAAAAGAGATTTACTTTCAAACAGCCATGTAAAGGACTCAAATTAAGCTTAGTTTTGGATTTAGCGTTTTCTTTAGGGTCCTATTGAGCGAAAGTCAACATTCCTGGCGTCTTGTGTTACAATGATTCCACTGGACCAAACCATTGGTCACAACCGCTCCTCTATTGATGTATGGCCATCACGGGTGAGGGAGGGGCGGAGGGTGGTGGGTTTGTCTGTGGGACAGTATCCACTGCATAAAGCAGAGGTCAGTCATGTAAAGACCGGTCATTGTAGCATGTGACCTTCTAGTCCTACTGTGAAACCATTCACTTTAACAAGTGACTAATAGCACTGGGTCATTTTAAATGAATAGTACACAATAGTAATCGGAGTGCTCTCATTGTGGTCTGTAAACCATGTAAAAACTAATATAACCGCGGCTATAGCCCTATAGTGGACGCCCAGCTACACGTAGCTTCCGATGAAGGGGGGTTGATAGAGCAGATTCAGCTATGTGAAACATTAGCCAAAGATTATACTATTGCTGCGTCAGCGCTATTTGCCCTCTACGCCCAATCGAATCAGATTCTTTGGACAATCGCGACTGGTCATTCACGTTGAGGTTTTATATCAAGATATACTAGATAATTTCTATATTCGTTATAGGGGACCATTCATAATTTATGGCTTGGGGGGTGATGATGATTTTTTAATGGTGAAGCATGTACAAAACAGTTAAAGAATTGATGTGTGTTAAGGATCTTCAAAGTTGAGTTTGGACTGAGCTGTCTTCTGACACTCGGGTACGATCGGTTTATTCCGTTTCTATGCTCAAGACAGGATTTGTGATATGACGTTATAAATCCATGTACTGAATGGTCCAGCAATATTAGCTTCATATAAACAGCATATTTGTGGGCTTGGCAAACCGAAATCAGAGTTCGCTTTTAGATTTGCGGCTTGGGGTTAACTAGTCACGTGATCCAGCGTGGATTCCTACACGTACTTGCCGAGATGATATAATGCGATTGAAAAAATCCGAATGAGTATTGGAGTGTTATAAATGTCGGTATCGATAGCTCACTCGAGGTAAACATATATTGAAGAAGGATATTCGCGCTGAAATGGTAAAAGCCATTAGGTGCATACTAATTGTTCGGAGATTAACTCTATAATCTCATAATAATTCTGGACAAGTGGATTAGCAATGAAACATTTCATAAGTCATGATGGTTTAACGTAAATTCTTCGTGACGAACTTTGTGCTAAAGCTGTAAAGTCACAACAACTTGAAGCTATGATTATCATTAACACAATGCCATTTAGAAAGTGGTCAAATGTGACCTATGTTATATTTGTGATTACACTTTCTTAGTAAAGTACAAATTCTAGAATTTTTGTTGGGTTGAGTCCCATCCGGGATTCGAACCCACACCCTCAGAGTCAGGCACCTAATCGCTGCCTTTAAGGTCACTTCAAAGCATCATACCATATTTTGAAACAGATCATAACGTAAAATATCAACCTAATCTTAACATTGTACGAGGAAATGATGCTCATACAAATAATAATTGTACGACCATGCGTTACTTTATTGTTCATCGTAGTAGATAAACACATCCGAGGTACATTTTAATGTCATGTATTGATACCAGCAAGGCGTTAATAATTCTCATTCTATGGAGACGTTATTACTACGATTTGTCGACGACGAATCTCTGCAGGATGATGTCGCCAAGGAATGCGTTATTGTCCCGCAAATAATTGTTTTGAAAAGTGTTCAACTTTTTACCGATTATGACAACTTGTTTCAACGATCAAATCTTTCTTCAACGATGTGAAATGGCATTGATCAGAAAAAAGGATAGGGTTCAGACTAGATCATTTAAGGGATGCGTGTGTTCATGGAACCTGTAAGGTTTCAGTACTATAAGCCCATACCACTGATGTGTTAGAGGTTGAGTATGGTTTTACGCCACCTTTAGCAATATTCCAGCAATATCACGGGTACATGAGAAATGGGCTTCGCTCATGTGGGGAATCGAACCCAGACCTTCGGTGTGAGGAGCGAACACCTTGACCACTAGACTACCCCTTCGCCCTGATGTCTTATGAGTTTGTGAACGTCGGACAAATGCTGTAGGGTTCGCGTTGTGGGATTCTTTGCCTATATAGTTCTAGTTTATATTCCAGTTCTACAGCTATTTATGTTTGGTTTGTTTAATTTTTCTAAAAAGAAGAATTGATGTATACCGTGATAAAACGAAAGCAGCACGAAGTCAAACACTACCTGAATAAAATCAATTTTCTGAAGTTCAAAAGACCCCGAAAGTTTTTGTGAAAAAATATACACAGGCATACAAAGTGGTAATTAAATTAAGATCTATCTTTTTTCTAAGGATCAAAGAACCAAATATTTTTTTTGATAGTTTGTATGTATAATTCCTTGAAATGCGGGTATCCAGTATGCCCAATTCATCTGAACAGATGTTGTCGTCTATTGATAATGCTGACGCGGTCTACTTAAGCCTGACAGTTGTCTTCACCCCTACCCCCTCCCTTCTCCCAGGCCTGGTCTGGGGTGCGACAAAGATCACCGAAGCATGCATTGTCTAGGAGATTGACCCAGGGTTGTTTCATAAACTGGTTAGGTGACATTTCTTCGTCAGACGCACTCCCACAACAAACGCTGGTCGATTGCGTCCTCTGGCCCACTTCCATTGATGGGGGTCAATTATGAACTTTGTCTTGTATGCAATTGTGAAAGGATTATGTTATCAGAAAACTTGTTCAAACCTGTACATAATACGAGTAATTTTGGTAATATTGCATAAGGTAGTATTTAATTCTTGGGGATCTATTGCCGCGGTATCCTTGAGTTATATAATCATCACGCTCAATGTGTTTTTGTCTTTGTGAATAAACGGTGACAAATTCATTAACTATATAGTCACATCGAACACAAAAAGTTAAGAGTCATCTTTATTCATGTTACTAGGGTTAATCTATCTTAACATGGCCATGAGTGAGTGAGTGTGTTAGTTAATTTTAGTTAAGTTTTGGTAGTTAAGTCTGGTAGTTAAGTTTTGTTATCAAAACAGGGGACACCAGAAATGGGCTTCACACATTGTACCCATGTATAGAATCGAACCCGGATCTTCGGCGTGACGGGCGAACGCTTTAACCACTAGGCTACCCCACTGCCCCCTTTGCCCCTGACAAACCAACTGTATAACATGAAATAATCGCACATAAATGTGCTTCATGCATTGTACCCATGTGGAGGGATTCGAACCTGGTTCTCCAGCGTAACTAGCGAACACTTAAACCTTACCACCCTCGTCATGATGAGTGAAGACCATGGTTACTATAAATTAGAGGAACGTGCCAAATCTCCGTATACGCAAAAAATTAACAACATGAAACATAACAGTTGATTTCAACAGATGTAAACTATAAACAAAACCGCACCTCTCATATAATTGTCAGTTGACATTTTATAACGTTTGCCGTGATGATACCTTCGAGTGAAAAAAATACGTCGACCTATCAAAGATAAATATTAATAGAAATAAGGGAAATGTGCTGCTTGTGGCAATGAAATGGCACATCCCTACAACACACACACACACACACACACTCTCTCTCCCTCCCTCCCCTCTCTCTTCTCCTCCCCTCCCTTTTCTTCACTCGCCATGATATAGCTATTATATATTTGTCGCCTTATGAGTTTCCAGTAGAGTAGAAGTCAAACACTGCCAGCACCTGACTGCCATTCACGACAGAAGCTTGTTGAACACGGCCTGTACAAGCAAACCAAACGTCTCCCAACAATACAGTCTATGTAGGCGTGTATTAGACAGTGTGTTATTGAGCGTGGCGTGAGAATACATTTGCTTACATCGAGAGTGTCGCTGAGTACATATAGACTCGTATAGTTCTATCAATGGAAGATCTCTGTATGATTGTGCCATTACGGGAATGTGTTAATACTGGGGTTTTCGACCAGTCAATAAATGTAAATAGCTGTCGCCCATGCAAGCTAGGGTAGGGGAAGGTCGGTCAACTTTGTGAGTCGAAGTTGAGTTGAATCTGTAACATAGATTAAGACTGGTCAGATTATTCTGAAGAAGTCAAATGGGCGTTCGGGTTTCACTTCTTTCCAACATAATCGGCTTTTACTTTTCACATTAACATAATCTCCGGGACACTATATAAACACATGAATAGAGATGACATTTAAGTTCTGTCAAATGTCACGCTGGAAAATATGTCGATAGTTTGATCCAAGAGTCAATAGCCCAGATATGTTTGTATCAAAACACATTATGCTTTTGTGTGGATGCCGAAGTTACTTGTAGGGCAGGACACCCTTCCATGAACACCTGGTGTCTTCATTGACAAGGTATTCCTTTTATCCCAATGGATTTCTTGGATGGAGGGACGGTGGGGTAGCCTGGTGGTTAAAGCGTTCGCTCGTCACGCCGAAGACCCGGGTTTGATTCCCCATATAGGTTACAATGTGTGAAGCCCATTTCTGATGTCCCCATCCGTGATATTGCTTGAATATTGCTATAAGCGGCGTAAAACTAAACTCACTCACTCGCCCTAGTGTCACCACATCACACCTTACACTCATGTATGTGATCACAGCCAGGTGCTCTGCACTACAACAGAGCATCTAACCATCCCACCACCAAATTTATATTCATGTAACACCTTGATCCGGCTTGAAAGTAATATCAGTATTATTGTGTACTTTTGTTTACATATCTTTGGATAACAAGTTTGAGATTGTATCTTTGATAACAATCAGTAAAACACCATTACCCTCCTCTGACTTGAAATATCAGTAACGGGGATCATGATCAAGGTAGTGTGCATTTCACGGTGATCCCTTTTTGTGGCCTTTGTAAATAACAATCTTATCATGGACCTCAAAGTATGGACCCAAAGGCAGATGGGGTGACAAAAATGCCTATATCTTATTATAATAATCATGTATATTGTCACCACAGCTCTACACACGCAGCACAGTGGCGGATCCAGGGTGTGTGTGTGTGTGTGTGTGTGTGTGTGTGTGTGTGTGTGTGTGTGTGTGTGTGTGTGTGTGTGTGTGTGTGTGTGTGTGTGTGTGTGTGTGTGTGTGTGTGTGAGAGGGGTTCGAACCACACAAACCCACCCCCACCCCCTGAAACACGACTAAAGACCACATTGAAGTTAATGTTTTGCAATGGCGGAGCCAAGGTGGGGTTCAGGGGCTTCGAACCCCCTGAACACCCCCCTTTGAAAGTTTCTGGATCCGCCTATGCACCACCTGAAGATGAGAATGAAAATAGAGATACATACAAATCTAACACCTTGATCCGGTTTGCAAACCGTATAAGCTTTTTTTTTTTAGCTTAGTCAGGGAACGACTGACATGTTGTGTGTGCCAAGGTCGGGCACTGGGTGTGCCGCTATTGCGCAACGCCTTGCTATAGATCATATTGTTATCACACACAGTGGGGGACTGGAGGCCAGTCACACCAAATAAATATATAACCTCAGTTGGATCACTTTCTTCATTGTACAAACACTAAACGTATTTACCAGCCATGAAAACATGCCTGAACTTGGCCATCCTTCGACATGTCTGCTGTTGGAAAACTACTTTAAGGCGACTCGACTAACCCCAGCATTGGGCGAATCGTGAAATTTATTAAATGGATTTTACATAGCAGGATTTTACTTACCACAAGATTACTCTGGTTAAAATCCCAACAGTCGTGCCACGATCTCTTAAAAAATACTTTGGCTAGTCGAGCAAACAAATTACATTGCATAACTTTGAAATTACATGCATGATAATAACATGAGCTGTGCTTAACTTTTACATAATTATAATATTTATTAGTTACTCGTGTGTGTGGCACTCGACAGCATTATGAAGAGCGGTGGGGTAGCCTAGTGGTTAAAGCGTCACGCAGAAAACCCGTGATCGATGCCCCACGTGGGTACAATGTGTGAAGCCAGTTTCTGGTGTCCCCCGACGTGATATAGCTGGAATATTGCAAAACGGCGTAAAACTAAACTCACTTACTGATAGCATTATGATTACAGTTAATTATGTTCAATCGAGATATGGGTATTGTTGTGCGTGAGAGAGAGAGAGAGAGAGAGAGAGAGAGAGAGAGAGAGAGAGAGAGAGAGAGAGAGAGAGAGAGAGAGAGAGAGAGAGTGTGTGTGTGTGTGTGTGTGAGGTCCTGTGAGAGAGAGAGAGAGAGGGAGGGGGGAGAGTGTCTACCTGTCCGATCGCGATATGCATGTGCGTGAGTGTTAGGGCTTGTGAGCGTGAGAGAGTTTACAACATAAAGACATAGATCAAGGTCAGGAGCTTCTTGTTGTGAACTCTTTTTCAAGTGCAGAATTACACATAACTCATCCATTCATCCATATGAACGACATACCAAGGTGTGCTCTCATGTTTTAAATAAAGCAATTGTCTGAGCCATTTTGTGAAAGATATTTCGCTTGACGTTCTCGGATCAGCTGGTATGATGAAAAGTAAAAGGTAGGACGATACAAATGGAGCATGGAGACACTCCTCAAATAACATTAAAACAGGTTTTCGTATATTTACATCAGTAATGAATGTAGAGTTAATCGGTGTCTATCTCGGAAGGTAACTTGCATAATGTGAAACGCATAAGTACGCAACCAGCAGATACCAACCAGGCATTGAGTGCAGTAAAGTCTTACTGGTTGAAAGGCTTTGAAACACAGCTTTGTCATTGACGAGGTCACGTATACATGTATTGTCCATGTGTTGGCTGAAATATACACCGTTTGCGTTTGGTGCAATAAAGAAATAGTCATGACTATGCTTGAGCAGAAAAAACCTTTTCGACAAATATTTTGCCGTTTCAATTTTCCGAATGCCCATTGGTGTAAACATATCTTGAAGGATAGTGGTAGATAATTGCTTTATTTAAAACATGAGAACACACCTTGGTATGTCCTTGATATGTCCTGGTTAATTTTGTCTAAAACTATAGCTTTAGGCTCAGTATATTAAACAAATACTTGAATCCGTCCACGATTATATAACCAAGACACAACGCTTCAAATTTTCTCAGGAAAATAATTAAATTTACTCAACAACCTTCTCATGGTTGATTTATATTTCTACAATGGCTTGTGAGACACACACAACTGTAACTCTCTAACTTATGACTACTTAGAGAATAGTTGTATTTCATGTAATTTATATATATTTATATATTTTAAATATATTATATTTATGCAATGGTCAGTATCGATGACGTCAAATCCTCCATTTTCATGTTGTATTATATGTTGCATGGGAGCGGTGTTAATATAAGCAGTAATGCTTGTTCACCAATCCCAATTCATCTTCATGAATAAAAATATGTTTAAATCAAACAAATACTTCAACGGTCCGTTTTTCTGTAAAGTGTCCTTGTGTGCCTCAACACAAATAAACCAAGTACATATATATTTATTCTAAACAGGTGAATATCAAACGATATAATAGACAATATAAGGATTCGAGACGCTTAGGTAAACATGTTTATGGAGTAAGGGAGAGCACTCATGTTTAACTCACGTTATTAATGGTCAGTACAAATCATTCTATAATATAACATATACTTTTCATATCTAGAGTATAAGGTACCATCAGTAATGATATATCAATTTAAATTACCGAAAGATTTCAGTCAAATTAAGTCAAACATTTAATCATATTTTCACCTGGTATCATCACTATTTGATAATGATTCATAAACACCTGCTCATCACTTCTTTGATTGGCATTCTAGAAGTTGGGTAGATGAAGAATGAGGACTATTTTTATGGATATACAACTTCTTTATTCTATATAGGCGACGTTTCGACATAGATTCTAATGTCGTTGTCAAGCAAGACAACTTCTTTATTCTATATAGACGACGTTTCGACATAGATTCTAATGTCGTTGTCAAGCAAGACATTGTCCCTTGCTCGACAACGACATTAGATTTTATGTCGAAACGTCGCCTATATAACATAAAGAAGTTCAATATCCATAAAAATAGTCCTCATTCTTCACTTGCTCATCATATAGACGGAACTGTAAACCGAGATTTCTGTTGAATGTGGAACAGATGCTGTTGTGTTATTTACAGTTTTACTTAAGATAGTGACACTTAACTACCAACAATATTAACGGTACACTCAGAGATCGTGAACCTGAATCCAGTGACAAATAATGACGTCATTTATTTTTGTTCTACGAATGTCATAATGTTAGCGAAAACAATAGTTCATGCGACCCAGCCATGGAATGAATTACGTCCAAGTTCTTTTGGACAGGTCAGTGACTACTTTTTTGGCAGATTGTTGTTTTAAGCAGGCTACACTGTTGTAATGCCATTGTTCACTTGTCGACGTCGGACAATGGGCGGTCTTGAACCAGGTAGCGATTGCCTGAAGCTAATTAACGCTTACCTGTGAAAGAACTAAAACTGCTACTGAAATAACAAACCCCACGCTGATTTCACGTAACTGGCATTGTAAGTGTTACTGAATATACTACAGAGACATAATCATAATAATCTTAAAACAATCTAGCAATTCTAAAAGCACAGAACGTGAATCGATTAACTGTTGTGGCGAAGTTAGAAATATGATTGCTAATTAGTATAAACTGACGCAGCGAAGAAATTACTATCCTAAAAATAACTTCAATTCCTTTATAAATTGTAGAATGTGTGTGAAGTTGCATAAAATATAGAAGGAAATGTACGTAATTTGAATGAGTGAATTTTCTAAACAAGGTGCATTTTACCATGGTGACGTATACACACGTGGCACGAAATGCACGTGCTAAACTGGTATATACAAGACACCACCTGTTAGGATCGCAGTTACCGATACCACATAGACTAACACCTCGTTTGTCAAAAGCAGAGAGAGGTTCATCCCCATGGAGCAACTTGGTGCCATGCGTCACAAGATTGTAATATCGTTCGGTTGTGCCCTTGTTACCATAACCAGGTCAACATGACAACGCTATACAACACGATTTTCCATACTTACATGAACATTTTTATTTTTCTATCGTCATGTGATACCAAAATTTGCGATCATCCTGAAAGAAAATCAAAACCAATATCACCAGTAAACTATCAGGACAGAGAACGATGTCCTCTTTGTGAATAGCAGCGTCCCACTAACGTCACCAGTGCTTGACGTCAACGATACGGCGACGTGTTGTGACGTGATTGAAATTGACGTGATTGAGGCGGACATACTAAAACAAAATGGCGCGCAACGAATGCGTTGATGCACAGATCTCCTTACATAAAATACATAAGGAATACAAAACCACCACATATAAAAATACAAATTCGAAAATAATATAAGCAGAAGTTTATAAACAAAACAAAAAACAAAAATTTGAAAAGGGATATTTACATTTCCAACCATACCCAGGTCCCAGAAGTCAGAGCAAACGAACATAACACGGGAGACGCGCTAAATAGTGTCTTCAAGCGCTTTAAGTAGGTGTATTTCCCTGTCTAACATTGGCAATAATTCCCATTGCGTATCCTTGAACATCACCGACAGGTGCAGCTACAGTTGGGCTGAAACAATTACCCCGATCTAATTGTTGATCGTGTCAACCGAACAAAAAGGATTAGTCCTACCGCAGGAGCCCTCAGGGGCTCGGCTCTGAAATCAACAAGTCTTCTGAACTCTTAAGCAAACACGGCCCCTGTGAAGTCTGGTAATTAATTACTCTCTTCCTTCTGTTGTTTTCATCTATAGAAATTGACATTGTTTTTACAACTATATATATAAAAGTGAGCCCGGGACCAAGCTTCAGTTTGAACTTGAACGCTTGCAAACAGTCATACCAGCAGAATCTGAGAGTAGCTATCAGAAATGAACGTGGTCGCGCAGTGAACATTTGGATTACCACAGCAGGAACTGTGTAACCTTTCTTTGGATATATTTTTACCCAATAGTGCTAAAATCTGGTTGCCATGTTTTCAGGTGAGCGTTTTTAAAAATATTTGCTATAAATTCTCTACAACGATGTCTCCAGTTTTCCCATGGAATGATTTTTTTTAATGTTTCACGTAAAAAATACACGTAACATTAGAGGAGAATATTCTGAGACTAAGTTTAACAAAATATTTTCAATGAACCAAATAGATGTTATTAGTGACTTGATCAATGAAGGTGTAAATGAACTCAGTAGGGTAGGGGAGGTAACCGTATATTACGTGTACTACTGGTCTACAAGAGCATGATGCAACATCCATTTTTGATAGAATTTAATGTTTTCACTGTTAGAGAAATGACTTGTTTTTTCAATCTTGTATCTATCACTCAACAGTCTCTTAAAACAAGTAATATTTGGAGTGGAAGAAGCAAGGATGCTTTTATAAACATGGAACTTTGCCAGTAATAAAATGAGATAAAACACTTCATCAGAGATAAAGTTATCTTTGTAACCAAAAATAACAAGCTCTGAAGTAAAACATTATATCACAGTATATAACATCGAAGTGTCATTTCATCTATCACGTGCTAGTCATTTTCCCTTATATACTTCATGTTATTTGCTACCTGTTCTGTCAGTGTGAATGTGTGAGTGAATGCAATGTGCTTGTCTAATGTCTTTAAAAACATTTAAAAATAACAGAAGACTGTTGCTTCACTCTCTTTCCCCTTCAATGATAGGGCTTCTGCTTCCCCTGGCTGAAGCCCCGATTTGTAACAGGGGTTTCTGAAATAAAAAGATAATAAAAAAACACAAACAAAAACCCCGCATATTACGTAAATCTTAGTGGGACATATTAGTGAACTCTTGAGTACTTTGTTTTATTCTATATGTGTGTGTGTGTGTGTGTTCATGTAACTTTCTCAATAACTTTATTCGTTCTATTATATTTGTAATAGTTCTTAGAGAACTCAGGGATACACAGATAACTGTAAAGTTATTTCACGCAAGTCTAATGATCTCTGACACTTGATCTTAGGTACAAGTGTTTTAAGATTGTCTCACCATTGAGAGGGAGCCACTGCAGCGGTTCGTACTGCATGCACCTCGCCAGCGATTTTTGTTGTTGTCATCGTTACTGTTCATATTTTAATTTTGATTAACAATATGACTTTCTGGTCTTTCTACTTTTTGTTATATTGTGCAATGATGTTGTAACAGGTGTACAAGGGGAATTAGTTTAAACCATTATTGTTCTATTGTTCATTTTGTATTTAACATGCGTGTGTTGATTAAACGTTTTGGGGAAATTAATTTTTTATATTATATGCATTAAATTTTTGGCCATTTTAATTAAGTGTTCCCGTCATGTTAATGCCTCGCGTGAAAAGTTTCTTGTCCATTCGGGTTGTAGGTGCCGATGTGACGTAAAGCCCAACTCAACTCAACTCAACTGTATCAATCAATTATCATGTTCATTTGTAGGAAGACAATGAGGTTCCAAACAATGTCTATTTTAACGGTTCTGTGTTGCAGGAAACAACCTCCTTCTGACCGCCGTGATGGTGAACATTCTCGTGGTGCTGGTCACCTCGACCCAGTCACTGGTCAGACATGGTAAGTGTAGAACATCCAAATATCTCTGTAACGTTGCAGAGTTCCTGAAAACACCAATAATGACCGCCTTATGTAATCGTCATTCCATGATGGTTGTTGGTTGGTTGTTGTTTAACGCCGCACTCAGCAATATTCCAGCTATATGGCGGCCGTCTGTAAATAATCAAGTCTTGACCAGACATTATAGTGATCAACATCATGAGCATCGATCTACGCAATTGGGATACGGTGACACGTGTCAACCAAGCCAACGAGCCTGACCACCCGATCACGCTAGTCGCCTCTTACGACAAGCATGGGTTACTGAAGACCAATTCTAACCCGGATCTTCACAGGTCTCGATGATGATGTGCCAATTACAAGTATCATGAAATATGAAAAAACCCAGAAAATATTCAGAATCCATTATCTACCTGAACATTCTTAGTTAAAGCTGAACTAGTTACAACATGAATGGATCACCTAAAGACACCAGGTGTTCCCAACACCCCGTCAATACGAAAATCCGCTACTGTGCCCTATGAACCATTGCTTCGTGATGCTATACATGATCGGGGCGGTGGGGTAGCCTAGTAGGTAAAGCGTTCGTTCGTCACACTGAAGACCCGGGTTCGATTCCCCACGTGGGCATATTGCGTGAAGCCCATTTCTGGTGTCTCCCGCCGTGATGTTACTGGAATATTGCTAAAAGCGGCGTAAAACTAAACTCACTCAACGCTATAAAAGATCGCCACGCTGTAAATTGAAACTGTTAACTTTTATAACTACGCTGGGCAGTCAAATATACATTTCATTAATTAAGTCAGTCAGATTTCTTTATGCAACAATTCTACCGCTATTTCAGCTGACGACGATCAACTAGAAGCTCTGCTTGCCACGGACAATCTCATACAATTTCGCAAGGTCCATCAAACACGAGCAGATCATGCAAGCGTGAACAGATCTCTTAGAGAAAGAGAACCAGCGCCCCCAGATACCTCCAGGGCAAGGACACTCATTGTCGCACCAAGTCCACTGATACATGAAGAAATAGATTTTGAGTTCGAAGATTTTCTTTTACCGACAGAGGAAGATCTTCGTCACCACAGGCGGAAACGCCAGGTCATTACAGAAGATGGGGGTTCTGGAAGTCTCGATGCAGGAGGTAAGTTGAATTGGGGCATGATGGTTTCATGACATGTCGGACATGCGAGTAGTCATGTCACGTCACGTCACGTCAATAAAAACCGTATTACACAGTTCCACACATAGCAATACGTGTTCAACCCAACAGTTTAACCGATGGGTTTAAACACAATGGGGGTCATTATAATTTAAAGAAATAATTTTATTTAAGATCCAGATCCAGCAGAACAATTTAACGATTGATATACAATGCACTCAATTTGGTTCAATAAGTACTCATTCCTTCTTTTGTTTTTCAGTTGAAACGAAAATTGTTCTTGATGTTGCATTCAGTTCTGGTATTTCGGGTACAATAAAGACGAACGCAGAGGCAGTGGTAAGAGGTTCTAAAGTTTTGTTTTGTCTCTTATTAGCTAATCCCTCTCTATTCAAAGCAATGCATCTAAAAATGTAACAACATGTGTAACTAACAAGCCGGAGGCATAAGCCAAGAAGCATGGATTGAAGTCCGTGCTTCCCCACAAGAACCCAGGGACCGACCCTGAAATGTTCGTAACATTACGACGTCCGTAAACCTATGAAAAACTACAGAATTACGATAGTTCGTAAGACCACGAACGCTTTGTGTATCGGGACCCAGGAATATATACCCTTAAACGTTTTAGCACAATATATGACTTTTTTCATCAAATGTGTTAATGTAACTTTAGGAGAAGAATTTACAAGTTGGAGTACTAACTGGGGATAAGATATATGAATGGTCTTGCTTGAGAGTGATTTAAGAACCGACACTTAATTGTGTTCATGAAGTTAAAAAAATATCTTTCATATTCCACTTACCATGCCACTGTAGTAATCATGAACTGATTTGAACCCCTACCCTCATATGCCCGACGTCATCCTGACCCGTTTGTCCTTTCAGGATAAAAGCCGAGTTCGACATCCAGGGAGTTGATTATTCTACGGTCACTGCCGTCGTGTCGTAAGTGTTCAGATCAGTTATAGACACTCACTACGCGTGGTGAAGCACACACCTAATGATCTGTGATAGCCCGAGGAAGTATTTTTGTTTAATATAATCTAAAACGTCAATGCAAGATATACAGATTCCTGTCTTTTCCTACTAGGGAATCAATTGAATGAGCTGTGTAAATAATGCTTCTACTATAGAAGTGTTTTATCACTCCAAATATTATTATAAACGTCAACACGAATGGCGGATAAATTCTTCAAAAGGAGAGGATTAGTAACAAGTAAATATGTCACATCCAAAGGCTGCTAACGAAAATGAATATGTGTCTTCAAGCTTGACTACGGGAATCTAACAGGAGAACTAGCTTCGATGTTGTGAACATTACTGTCCTCCTGCATGTTTTCTCAGTAAGTATGGCAGTTTTATGCGACTGAGCCTATGCTATTCTTACACTCATATAATGTTCCCAGTGACATTGGAAACGGCGAGACCAGTGTTGTGTTCACAACTAAATTCAACTCCGTCAACAATCGTATTCTCGTAGCCTACGTCTTCAAGAACTTCATCAGTGGTTTTACCATTGGGACCTACACCCAGAAACGTGAACCAACAGTGAAGAACGCCAACAATATAGAGAGTAAGTTCACTGCAACAGTTAATGATTTATTACGACCACATTCTAAAAGACTTGACCCGTGAAGATCCGGGGTAAATGATATTTGACCCGTGAAGATCCGGGGTAAATGATATTCAGCAACCCATGCTTGTCGTCAGAGGCGGCTAACGGGATATAGTGTGGTCAGGTTCACTGACTTGGTTGACACATGCAATCGTATCCCATTTGTGGAGATCGATGCTCATGCTGTTGATCACTGGATTGTCTGGTCCGGACTAGATTATTTACAAACCGACGTTATATAGCTGGAATATTGCTGAGTGTGGCGTTAAACAACAAACGGCAAACTACAAAGACCTCCTATTTTTTTATGCCAAACACTGTTGGTTATATTTGCCCATTGTTAAATAATTCAATCGCGGTTGAAACATTCATATGGGCCAAAGACCAACAGAAAGTTATCCCTTTGGAGTAAGATCCTAAATCATGCCCTAATTCATTAAAGAAGTTGCGAAGTTTCAACACCATAGATTACTGTAGCTGGTCATCTAAGCCATTCATTATTGCCAAATAACTCACCAAAGACAACAGCAAGAGCGTGACAATCTTCATCAGGATTATTTACATCAAATCGTGGAGCACAGTGGTGTAGTGGTTAGCATGCTGGCCTCTCATGCCAAAGGCCCGGGTTCGAATCCCGGTGGAGACACCAAAATTTGTGACCTGGGTCTCATACTGTGTTGTGTCCCTGGGCAAGGCACTTCGTCCACATTGCACTCAGTCCACCCAGCTGTTTAAAATGGGTACCTGAAAAGCGGAAGTACGGACCTATACGGTCGCACTTAGCGCTTAGTAGCAGCTTTGAAAGTACAATTCCGTCAGGGTAATAATGTTACGCCAGAGAACAGCATCGCGTTGGATTCTAGGCGCAAAAATTATTATTATTATTATCATTATTTATCGCAGAGACTGTGACATGTTTCCTCTGCCCATCGACAAGACCATGTGGATCAGGGACAACATGCCAGTAAGTGTACACGACCCCTGTGTCAACCATAATAAACAAACAGAGAACCAATGAGCGATAGTTGTAACCTTTCCCAACACTGGCACAGAAACATCAAGCAACACAAGCCATTGGGGAAATCATAAATCATAATGACAAACATTGTTTGTGTTCCATGTTAATGTGCTTGTTTTTCTTTAAAAAAACTCAGTATAATAAATTTATTATCTTGAGTATTATATTTCATTTTATTACATCTCTGTGTGTTGACAATGCCATCTGTATCTTTGCTGGATGTCTCAGTAATACTTTATGAAATCAGAGTATACTATCCTTCAATATGCATCTTAGTATTATAGCTCTTACAATTTATTGCTCTATAATTTCATTTTTCTTTTCATTTTTTTCCAGACCCAGTAAGTACAGAACATCATTCGATGGATTTAAAAGAAGGCAGAAGTTACTAAAAACTGGCATATTTCCTTACATGGAAAATTTAAATTTCCATAATAATTATAAGTTTTTTGTGCATGATGTAATGAATTTCACATTAATATTATGAATCGGATATCAGGTATCATAAAACCTATGTTTAAGAAAAAAAGAAAAGAAAATGTTACGTTTGATATAATGTAATCCAAGTTAATTCAATATAAATACATTTTGAGTCTTTAAGTACATTTTTGACAAATACAAATTTATAATTGATCGTGTTTGTCTTTTTCAGTTTCAACTGCAACCAGCACAGGTAAATATATTCTTTAAAAGGATGTATGTAAAGCATGATACATGTTTCACAGATCAGGAAACCGAAAGTGCTGTAGACCTTCGAAAAAATCAATTCATATATCCAATAGTCTTAGTCTTACAAGACCTATTACTTCATACTAAGTGTTTAGACTGACGGAGTTTGGTTTTACGCCGCTTTGGGCAATATTCCAGCAACATCACGGAGGTGTACCAGAAATGGGCTTCACACATTGTACCCATGTGGGGATTCGAACCCGGGTCTTTGTCGTGACGAGCCGACGCTTTGACCACTAGCCTACCTCACCGCCCCTAACTATTTAGAGCATTTATAGGAGTCAAGTAGATAGTTTGTAAAACCAAGTTAGATGTAAATCTGTAAATCTTTTGTATATCGAATGCGTTTTTAATACTTCTTTCCTTTTTCGTTTACAGACTTCTTTCCCTGGGGATTTTCAACCATTGACAATAAACTGTCGCGAGGTTTCGACACCAACTCGGAAAATCGTTTCATCAAGTTTGGCTTCACGTTCAACACTGCAACGAAGTCATACTACTCGGTAAGTCTCATACTATAAGTCGTTGAACACTGTAGTAGACGTTTCAGTGTTGTAATGGCGCAGCAGTAGTAACTTAAAGTATGGTTGTAGTAGTCGGGCTGAAAGTACTACTACTAGTAGTAGTAGTAGTAGTAGTAGTAGTAGTAGTAGTAGTAGTAATAGCAGTAAAATGAAGCAGATGCAGTTACGGATATTAAAGCAGTGGGTTGTTTCAGTTTGTGCAGGAACTTTTGAAGTAACACTGCACAGGGTTTTGAGGAGCGTGTTGTTGCAGAAAAATCAGGAGATAGGGCTGGTAATAGTTGTATTAGTAGTAGTAGTAGTAGTAGTAGTAGTAGTAGTAGTAGTAGTAGTAAAACAGTAGAAACAGTAGAAGTGGTAGTAAATACGACAAATGTCTGTCATAAGCCTGTACATCTATTATTATGACACGTATGTGTTTGTCAATAGCCTTGAGAATACTTGACAATGTGTAATGACAGATCTATTCACTACTAGGTGGGCGATAACGGCATCCTGAGTTTCGGAACAACCCTGACGGACTCTGCATTCAACCCCCCTGACTTGAACAACATTGACACCACAACAGAAGACTTCATATGTGTATTCTGCGCAGACTCCAATCTTCTCCACGCTGGCACTTCCTCTGAAGTATTTTACGGAGAATATCAAATCGGCGACCCTGGCGGTAGGTCATGAGTGAGTGAGTGAGTGGGTGGGTGAGTGAGTGAGTGAGTGAGTGGTTTTAGCCGCAAGCACAACAGCTCACTATTAAATGGGTAATTAAGTTGGCAGACCAAATTCCATAGTAATATTTTAATTTCAAATTTTTATTTAATTTAAGTTATGATACTTTTACCTACAAAACAAAGTATCATATCTTGAACAGATGTTGCAAGTTAAGGGAAGTAACTCCAAATAGACACATTTCAGACGTCTTGGCTTACCAAGCCCAACATTTCAGCTTTAGTACTTCAAAACCAATACTTCATGTATCACTGCATCAACTGAGTGCGGGTTTTGGGTCCTAATTGTTATGAGTTTGTTTCCAGCGTTTGAAATCCTATTAAGAGCTACAAATGAGGTCCGTGTGGTCGACCCAACGTTTGAGGCGATGTGGGTGGCCGTGATCACGTGGTTCGACGTTCCCTACTTTGAGACGATTGCTAAGGCAACCCCATCCACCTTGGTACGTGCTTTTCCAGTTCTTTTTACGCTATGTTCAGGGAAATCATACTGTATGCCGTGTTTCTTGTACTTGCAATATTATAATGTAATGGCAAATACGATTACGGACGTAATAGAAGTAATTTAGTGTTCAAAGTGGTCTTATTGATGGGTCACTCGTTCCACAAAGCTAACTTAGGACTATGATGATCTCAACGCCCAATGAATGAAAGAGCCTTCGGCAGTTGTAGTGCAAGATTTCATTGTAGAACGACTTCTGTTTACGAAACGTGTCCCACCTGCACAAAGCGATCTTAGCGAACTCCATTCAACAAGAGAGCTTTCGGTAGTTGAAGTGCAAGAGTTTTGTAGAACGGGGTCTCTTTAGGAAACGTGTCCCACTTGCACAAAGCAACTCCCATACTCAAAAGTAGCCTTAAGATGGTCGCAGCGCTAAGATCGCTTTGTGCAAGCTAAGTCAGGCAGTATAAATTTCCTACCCCAAGTAAACTGAATAGCAAAAGAAACGCAAGTCTGGCTTTTTGTCACTTTACCATGAACGTTCCATCAACATGAACGCTTGCTTTTATGAGATTTCATTTTTTCGAAACTTGCGTTTCTTTTGTTGTTCAGTATACCATACAAATTGCTGCAATACTAGCAGTAGTGGTGTTTTTCTGATTACAGCGCAACACTTTCCAAGCCGTGCTGATCTCTGACGGAATTACATCTTACGTCCTCATCAACTACAAAGACATGGCCTGGCCCCAGAACTACTTGGACCTTTCTGTCATCGGGTTTAGACATTTAACCACTGGGACTCTAGCAAATTACAAGCAATACACTAACGCCCAAAGGGAATCTACCCCCATGGATCTAATCACAGGAAATACTGGTAATTACTTTAAATAACATCTGGATTGTGTTTTGCGTTGATACAGAGTGAGTGAGTGAGTTTATTTTTACGCCGCACTCAGCAATATTCCAGCTATATGGCGGCCGTCGGTCAATACTCGAGTCTGGACCAGACAAACCAGTGATCAACAGTATGAGCATCGATCTACGCAATTGGGGTACGATGACAGGTGTCAACCAAGTCAGCGAGCCTGACCACCCGATCCCGTTAGTCGCCTCTTACGACAAGCATGGGTTACTGAAGATCAATTCTAACCCGGATCTTCACAGGTCTTCGTTGATACCGATATTGCAGAACATGGTTACGCCTTTAAGAACACCCGGTGTCCTCGCTGATTTAAGTAACCTAGACACATAAATTTCGTCGGTATTTTCTTTCGAGTCAATTTGAATCTGTTTCGTCTGATAATCGAGACTGCACATTCTCTTGCGCGGATGAATATTAACAAATTAATACCTTAAGCTCTAGAGGCTAACATGACACCAAGAACTGATTTCACAGGTGGAACGTTCTGAACGTACTGAACACAATGTCATAACGAGATGAATACTTTGGGTCATACGGTGCCTTTAATTTAATTGTTTTATAATGGCTTTCAAATCTTTTGCAGGAATAAATGGCTTGTTTCTTCTCAAAGTTGGAGAACTGACTGTAGTGGAAACGCCGCGAGCAAATGCCGTTGAGTGCGGCTCCTGGTACAATCGGAATTACAATTTAAAGTCAGAATTTATAAATTCTCTGTCGCAAATGATCTCTTGCCCATGTGCCGAAGATCATATAATGAATTATAAGAGTTTTGATGGACCCAAAACCTCAGGAAGTCTGAAATGCTACGAACTAATCAAGAACAAGAACAGGCTCGACACACAGGTAGGATGAGATCTCGCGCTGTATCAAATCGATTCCATACGCCATATCACAGTACAAGAATAAGAGTCAGTGAGTGAATTTGGGTTTTACGCCGCTTTTAGCAATATCACGGCGGGGGACACCAGAAGTGGGATTCACACATTGTACCCACGATGTGGGGAATTGAACCCGGTTAAAGTGTTCACTCTTCACGCCAAAGACCCGGGTTCGATTTCCATGATATTGCTGGAAATAGCGGCGTAACACCATACACTATCACTCACTCATATTCTGGTACTGTGATACGGCGTATGGAATCGATATCCACGACAACGTTTTATGACTAAAATAGGTTGAGTGTAATCCCTAAGCCATTGATCACAATGCACATAATGAGATAAGTGAAAGGAAGCATTTTTTCACAAACCGTCAGTTGCGTCAGTCCTTCCTATCATAGGATGATTTAATTATAGTTCATTCATTCTTTGTAAACTGACATCGTGGCACCCAATGTCGACAAAAATAGCACGTGCCATCCAATTATTTCAGAGGATGAGTTTATTGTTTTTGTACATGAATTATGAATCAACATGCTATATTTGGGATTACACTTTCTTAGTAAAGTACAAATTCTAGTACTTATTTGGGTTGAGTCCCATCCGGCATTCGAACCCACATCCTCAGAGTCTTGGGACTTAACCCCCCAAAGTACTAGAATTTGTACTTTACTAAGAAAGTGTAATCCCAAATATAACATATGTTGCATTTGACCACTTCTAAGTGGCATTGTGTAATCACAGCTTTCGGCCGTGGGAGCCGTGCCAATTAACACTTATCAGAGGGGTACACAAAGTCTTGACTACCAGTTTTCCGACTTCCATTTTTGTGGAAGTCGTGGTGGTTGAGCGGGTTAGACGGCTGACTTTGTGTGCTGGCGATTCGGTGCCTGATTTTGAGGGTGTGGGTTCGAATCCCGGATTGGACTCAACCCCCAAAAGTACTAGAATTTGTACTTTACTGAGAAAGTGTAATCCAAATATAACATATGTTGCATTTGACCACTTTCTAAATGGCATTGTGTAATCAAAAATGAATCAAGTCTACCGTCCACTTTCAGCAATGCTGTTACAGCAGCGGAGCCATCGATGAAGCTACGAGTCACTATCTCCGCTTCAGGAGTTCCGACAACGCTTTCCAGACTGAGGACGTTGTCCCATACGACAACTGCTGCATCCAAAACACCTTGTGCCAACTTTTCAGAGACATGAGGCCAAATGGCGTTTGCGCAATCACCTCCGAAGTATCTGAAGGTCAGTCAAGGTCGTAGTGTCTCCGAAAGGCTGGGATTGTCGTGTCTGTGTAAATGTATGATGTTTGAGTTCCGTTATGTGTAAATATCCCATACTTCCAACCCATTGTCACTCAAACCATGAACGTTAACTCACGAAGGTTGTTTAGCGTGTTCCATGAATTACCTGATAGTGATTCATGAACGATGTTCATAATCTGAATGTACAACGTGTTCTGCTATCAGAAGGTAGTTTTATGAATATGGAAAGGGTTTTACAATGAAAAGGTTTTATGACAGGATTTTATTATGAAAGGTTTTACGATGAAAGGGTTTTACGATGAAAGGGTTTAACAATGAAAGGTTTTACGATGAAAGGGTTTACGATGAAAGGTTTTACAATGAAAGGTTTTACGATGAAAGGTTTTACGATGAAAGGGTTTTTATTAAAGGGTTTACAATTAAAGGGTTTTTATGAAAGCTCAAATGTCTCAGTCGTTTAAGACGATGGAATTTCGTGTACAAGGTTACCTCCCTTTGTGGAACCAGAACATTAGGTTATGAGTTGTTTGGTCGGCATTCTTGACAAGAGTCAGTAATCCATCCATATAGTTGTATGCTTCATTACAGGATTCGACCTGACTATACTTGCCCATGCTCGTGATTTAATCAAATCGGAAACGGCATTAATTATGTCTTTCCTCGCCGGTCCAGCAGTTACGCTATGATGTAACGGGGAATCTGTGAACAGGGATATTAAACCAAACTCTCAACCGCTCATATTCCAGAAGCCTTTGACAAATATTGAATTCTCTCCTCTGTATCCTTGTTTCATTAGGAGCGGTAGGGTAGCCGAATGGTTAAAGCGTTCGCACGTCACGTCGAACACTCGAATTTGAATCCCCACACGGGTACAATGTGTGAAACCCATCCCATTAGTCGCCTCTTACAACAAGCATGGGTTACTGAAGATCAATTCTAACCCGAATCGTCAAGGGTAGTACCGATGGGATTAGTTTCCGATGTGTACGTAGCCTAATGGTCTGAAGAACAGGGTTCGATTCCCCACATGGGTACAATGTGTGAAGCCCACTTCTGGTGTCCCCCGCCGTGATATTGCTGGGATATTGCTAAAAGCGGCGTAAAACCAACTCAATCACTCACCTTGTTTCATTGTTACAGCCAATGCTGAGGGCGACCCCCACATAACCACGTTGGATGGTTTTGAATACACCTTCAACGGGTACGGAGAATACCTACTGTCCGAGATTGCCAATCCTAACGAAAACTTCACCATGGTCCTCCAGTGCCGTACGTTGCCGGCTAAAACCTCCACAGGAACAGACTCAAAGGCCACGGTGTTCCAGGGTTTCGCTGCCATGGAGACAACAGACGGAGATCCATATCCCGCCACCTTCTTTGTGGAGATGAACAAAGAACGAACAAGTATGCATTTTATCATTTTACTTGAAAAACCACTTGTAATCAATGTCATATTTCAAGTCGCAGTTTTATACAAAACCAGACACTCAGGGTAGTGCTTCTCCAGAATCAAATGAGTAACGATAGGCAACTTTTAGAAGGCATAAGCAAGATGATACGTGAGTTTAATATCTATTGTTATGCATTTCTGTTAATGAAGTTGCGTATTAGAGTAATGATATTATGGACTCAGATATTTTTAAATTTAACACTGCCATAGACACACATTCACTCAGATTCAATCACATTCTTCATTGAACCATAAACTGGTTAAATGTAGACACTTCAAAACGTAAATTAAAGTAATCAAGATCATTGTACTTCAGAAATCGACGTGTACTTTTCTCTATTCGGGCTATATAATGGGGTGGTCCTACCATAGCATGTATGATGTTAACTGAATGTGATTTATGCAAAAGGTAAAAAACGAACGATTAAAAACGAAACGAATAAAAACGAACAATTAAAAACGATCGATTAAAACGAACGATTATTCCTGTTCATGAGAAATTGTTGTTACATCGTACGTTTAGGTCGAATAACTGCAAACAAACAACACAGATGTTGTAGAAATTGGTTTAATTCAAGACGTTGTTTATCCTTTACAGAATTTATTATCTTTGCTAACGGGACTGATATCTCGGTTGCCTTCGATACGACAGCTAATTACATGAAGGATTGTGGCAATATGGTGGTGAGAAAGGATGCGGCATTGAAAGTCAACTTCTACTTCACACAATCAAGTAAGTCAAGTTTCAAATTTCTTCGTGGGCAGTGGGATAGCCCTGTGGTTAAAGCGTTCGTTCGTCACGACGAAGACCCGGTTCGATTCCCCACATGGGTGGAGCCCATTTCTGGTGCCCTCCGCCGTGATATTGCTGGAATGTTGCTAACGGCGGCGTAAAACCATGCTCACTCACTCACTCGTCACGACGAAGACCCGGTTCGATTCCCCACATGGGTGGAGCCCATTTCTGGTGCCCTCCGCCGTGATATTGCTGGAATATTGCTAACCAGGCGGCGTAAAACCATGCTCACTCACTCACTCACTTGTCACGACGAAGACCCGGTTCGATTCCCTTACATTGGTGGGCCCATTTCTGGTGCCCTCCGCCGTGATATCGCTGGAATATTGCTAAAGGCGGCGTAAAACCGAAACTCACTCACGATTGATTTATTTTTATTGTTTAACGAAGCACCCGGTTCAATAGTCCAGCTATATGGCGGCATTTGGAAACACTCTGGTGTCGATTGCTGGAAACCTGCGTGACAGGCAGCGTAGTACCGAAACTAACCACGATTGATTTATTCTTTGTTGTTTAACGCCGCACTCAGCAATAGTCCAGCTATATGGCGGCAGTCTGGAAACACCTGGTGTCGAGTGCGAACTACCTGCGTGACACCAGGTAGTACCGAAACTAACCACGATTGATTTATTCTTTGTTGTTTAACGCCGCACTCAGCAATAGTCCAGCTATATGGCGGCAGTCTGGAAACAATTGAGTCTTGATTAGACAATCCAGTGATCAACAGCATGAGCAAACTAACCACGAACAACTTGAAGCTCACGACAGGTAAATTATGATTTTGTCAGACATAACATACATTGAATAGCGATCATTGATTCTAACTTCAGTACATGTACTGGTTCATTTCAGAAATATCAGTTGCGATTGGTTTGAACGCCCAAACCTTGTCGGTCGAGGCCAGTTTACCCATATCAAATAGGGGTCTAGCTAAAGGCTTAATGGGCAACTATGACATCGACCAAACAAATGACCTCGTGAAGAAAACTGGGGAGACAATCCCTTCAACGTCAACTGAACAAGATATCTACGCTTTTGGAGAGACGTGTGAGTATCAATCACTGCCTGATGTCTTTGCGTGCGTGCGTGCGTGCGTGCGTGTATGCGTATGCGTGCGTTGGTGTATTCAACTGTGTCGATGTATTTTGTATAACCTTTTCCCCAACGTTAAATGATTTTATTCTCGCTTCCATTTAACAACGTTTGTATTTCTTTTAAAGATAAATCTTCAAACAAGGTATAAACTTTTGAATAATCTTCTCCCCGGAGGGAAAGGATTTTTTTCTCGCTTCGATTTAATCACGTTTGTTTCTTTTAAAAATATATCCCCAAACAAGGTATACTTATACCGAGGGTAACATTGCACTTGTTCTACAGGGCGCGTAACTGAAGCACAAAGCATCCTGAGATATGATGGGGGCTAACCTATGCCCAAGCCAACAACGCCAGCTTCGTGCCGGTGTTCCTAGACGAGATCGTGGGCGAGACGCGGACGAAGGCTGAAGAGGTGTGTGGTGGAAGCACCAACAAACAATGCATCCTCGACTTCGCTGCCACCGGCAACCAGGCCCTCGCAGAGTCGACTAAAGCATTGCAGGCAGCCGCTACGGCCGTTAGGGCCACTCTGGGTAAGTTTCAGTTTTCAGTTGCATGCTGTTTAACGCCGCACTCAGCAATATTCCAGCTATATGGCGGCGGTCTGTAAATAATAGAGTCTGGACTAGACAATCCAGTGATCAACAGCATGAGTCTCATCTACGCAATGGGATGCGATGACATGTCTGTGAGAATGATCACCCGATCCCGTTGGTCGTTGGTATCCTAATTTTGTAGATCGATACTCATGGTGTCAGTCGCTTGATTGTGTGGTTCAAACTTGATTGTAGAAAAACCGACTTGCTTGAGTATTGCCGATTTCAGCGTTAGAAAACAAGCAAAACATATAAGTTCTATGTGACATTTGATGACATCGTTTGATCTTTCGTCGTTTATCAAATATACATTTATGAATAAGTTGAAAATTATTTTGGAGAAACAAGAATTTCTATACTACTTGTAGTCAGGTGAGCTTCCGTCCCTACAGAATCCCTCAGATCTATTCCATCCGTTCATAACTGTGATGCGTATGTAAGTACTAACTGAAAGCCCCGCTTGGTTTCATTTGCAGCCAATAGTGCCCCAAAGCTCACCGGCACAACTCAGGTAAACGCCGAGGTGTCGATAGCCTCTGGTCTGTCCTATTCCAGCACCGACGCCGAAGGAGATGCAGTCACATACGTGGTCGTTGGCAGCACGCCCACCGGCGTCAGTCTGAATGCGAATAGCGGAGCCTTGGTCTGGACCCCCGCTTCCCTGGACCCTGTACGGATTGTGTGAGTTGATCCCCTCTGTTTTACCTCAGTGCGACGCCAGACCCATTATAACCAAGTAATTTGACAACACGGCGAAGAGGAAGACAGGTTTAACTTCGTCTACTTCCTCCTCCTCCTCTTCTTCTAATAGCCCGTGAAGAACCGGGTTAGAAATGATCTTCAGTAATCGTAAAAGGCGACTAATGGGATCGGGTGGTCAGTGACACATGTCATCGTATTCCATTTGCGTAGATCGATGCTCATGATGTTGATCTCTGGATTGCCTGGTCCACAGTCGATTATTTACAGACGGTCGCCATATATAGCTAGAATATTGCTCATTCACCCGCTCCTCTTCTAAGTAGTACTATAGCATAGGTCATCGTATCCCAAGTGCGTAGAACGATGCATATGATGTTGTTCACTGGATTATCTGGTCAGACTGGATTATTTACAGACCACCGCCATATAGCTGGAATGTTGCTGATTGCGGCGTTAAACCAGAAACCAACCAACTATAGCATATCATCATCATCATCCACTGCATGTTGTAAGTTATAATAATCATAATAACTGCTATTTTCAGACTTGTATCGGAGGATGCCAAAGGTTTGGCCTCTAACCAGATCGACGTGCAGATCAACCTGTGTGGAGGCTGTCAAAACGGCGGATCGTGCGACTTCACAAAGACGAGATCTTCCACCGTCGCCAATTCGCCAGACACATTCAAACTGGCTGCTTGCACGTGTACAACCGGATGGGGTGGTAAGCACATCTACCGAGTTTCGTGTACAACCGGGTGGGGTGGTAAGCACATCTACTGAGTTTCGTGTACAACGGGATGGGATGGTAGATGGGATGGTAAGCAAATCTACTTAGTTTCGTATACAACGGAATGGGTGGTAAGCACATCTACTGAGTTCGTGTACAACTGGATGGGGGTGGTAAGCACATCTACTGAGTTTCGTGTACAACGGGATGGGATGGTAAGCACAACTACTTAGTTTCGTGTACAACTGGATAGGGGTGGTAAGCACATCTACTGAGTTTCGTGTACAACGAGATGGAGTAGTGAGCACGTCTACTGAGTTTCGTCTAACCACTGATTCAGCAGGTCTTTTCAGGTTCAAATGTCGTAATACAATACTTCACATTATCAACAATTATTTAAGGTTAACTAAGAAAATGACATTCGAGTTTAAATGTGTAATGTTACGATGCTATACACTGCATTATACGACAGTATTTGTAAAAAGTCACGATGATTTACAAATCGCCCGTTTGTATACTAACCACCCTTCATTTCCAACAGGAACTGATTGTAGCATCGACCAAGATGGTTGCCAGACAAAACCATGCGGATCTCTCCGAAATTGCACTGACGTCACTCCGTCTGTAGAGGCGTCTACTAAAAAGGCTTTCACCTGTGGACCCTGTCCGCCGGGGTACGAGAGCGATTCTGCCAACGTCAAGTGCCAAGGTACTCACACGCACATACAGACCTACGCACATGGACCAATATGGATTGGATACTGAGCATATATTCTTGTCTTCGATAACTATAATTGGGTATCAATAGCAGCTGATGTCACCAGTTTGGGTCGATATTTGATTTTGGATACTTTGTCCAACTAAGACTTGTCTTGTTGCGTCACCGTATAGTGCAGGCTTAAAGGCGGACTCTGTTCCACGATCAACTACTGTGGGAGTTTTTATGGACTGTATATCAGAAAGTAACATCAAGAAGAAAAGTAAAAGTCTGAGAAGACTTGATGTGACTGCCAAATAGCCAGAGCCTAACTGCACTATAAGTGTTGCTGTTGATCAGTTACACACCCGATCAGATCACAATAAAAATATAATGACAAAACCTTGTTATTGATATGTCTGATCACGGGTGATTAAGAATGTATATTTTTATTACATTCGTATCTTTCATGCATTTCTCCTGCATAGAACTGGAATTGTTTTTTCCACCCCTACAGACGAGAACGAGTGTCAAAGAAGTCCCTCTCCCTGTCCCGCCAATTCTGCCTGCACTAACTCTGTAGGAAGTTTCACCTGCACATGCAACTCGGGCTACCGGAAGTTGGCAGATGGATCATGCGCAGGTAAGACGTTAAAATAACTGAATACAGATACCGCATTTGAGATTTGAATTTGAAAACTTAAAAATCTTTGATTACACGTTTCTGTTCTCCTGTTATCATCGTGAGCCTCCCGTTGCAGCGGGATGAAGATGCAAGTGAAATGAATAGTAATAATAATAAATATGATAATTGCTGTCTTGTTATATCTTGTTACCCATGGCCATTTCTCATAGCCATTCTCACCTAGCGTGACAGTGATTTTCCCAGTTCCAAATGCGTTTTCATCTTTCTGTCTTAAATGCTACAAGGGGCGATGGGGTAGCCTAGTGGTTTAAGCGTTCGCTCGTCACGCCGAAAACCCGGGTTCGATTTCCCGCATGGTACTATATGTGAAGCCAATTTCTGGTGTCCCCCGTCGTGATATCGCTGGAATATTGCTAAAAGCGGCGAAAAACCAAACCCACTCACTCACTTAAATGCCACATAATACATATTAGAGTGTATATGATCATGCAAGGCATTGATTAATAGTTTCATTGTTTCCACTCCTTGCCCTGTTTCATTCGCTGTTTGATCACAAGACTATGTACACAAAATTCTGATCTTGAATTTCGAAGCGTCAGGTTTCCTTGCCATTTTTAATATCTGGGACAAATGAGAACATTGATTTGACAACAGTCGTGGAAGGTCGGGGTTTCAATATTTCATTATTAGTATCAGCTGGAGTATAATACGATGTTGTCATTAGTCATTATCACTATGAGACAATTAATTCTGTTTTCAGATATTGACGAGTGTGCAGACCGTTCCGACAACTGTGAACAGAAATGTGAAAACACCGATGGTAGCTTCACCTGCAGCTGTCTATCTGGCTTTATACTTAACGCTGATCAAAGCACGTGCGCCCAGCAAACACGTAAGTCCCTCCCACCACCGTCCCCACGACCACCGCCCCAAGTATCCCTCTCGGCCCAACTCATCGCGAAACTGCCTTCAAAAATCTCCCTTAAACCCGGCCCAGTTTCAGAAAGCTATCTTAGCGTTACGACTATCATAAGTCAGTGTTACTGTATGGGAGTAACGATTGTCGTAACGCTAGGATAGCTTTGTGAAACGGATATACATTGGCAATACATTATCAACATAACCTCTTAAACACGTGTTTAAGGAGCAATTTCACGCAGCTCTACAGGTGTCGTATTTGCTGATTTTCAACCCTCATTTAATTTCCATTTCC
The DNA here is from genome assembly GCF_003918875.1 of Haliotis rubra. Classification (NCBI taxonomy): domain Eukaryota; kingdom Metazoa; phylum Mollusca; class Gastropoda; order Lepetellida; family Haliotidae; genus Haliotis; species Haliotis rubra. The sequence goes on from NW_025765037.1 coordinate 1,159,841, forward strand.
AGCGCCACCTAGCTGTGCCAGCCACGGGTGTGCCCACATCTGTACCGAGGTGAACAGCGCCCCAACGTGTTTCTGTAGACCCGGATACAAACTCGCCGGCGACAGCAAGGCATGTGAAGGTAAGGTTTTTGCTTAAATATTTTAATTTTTTAACTTTCCGAGTATTCAGTATTAATAAGAAACTATTTCTCCCGAATGCGTTACAGAAATCATACTTACAGTATACCCGTTAAGCATACGCTTTCTAATTTACAACGAAGGGGCGATGGGGTAGCCTAGCGGTTAAAGCGTTCGCTTATCACGCCGAAGACACGGGTTCGATTCCCCACATGGGTACAATGTTAAACTATTCTGATTCGTAAAACTATTCTCACACTCACTATTTACAACGATAACGTATTTAACTGAAAACAATCAAATCATATCTTGCTTAACCTTTATTGCGGAGTTTCATTCTGTTATTACATATTTAAATGTCCTTATATCTCACTTAAAGGGTTAATTTAATCTAAATTCCGACAATTTACTTCAGTATTGACTATTTTCCATGAAAGTAGTGAATCAATTTCAAAACATTGGACAAATAGAGATCACGAAAAATACATCTTAAAGTTTGTTCTTCAACAAAAACGTTCCATGACGGCAGATGTTGATTATGCGTTTAGTATGTGCACCCACTCTGAATGTAAGGGTTGAGCTTCATTAGACGGAAAAACAGGTGATCATTATACCAGAGATCGATGCTCACGATGTCAGTCACTGGATTGTATAGTCCAGATTCAGGTGTTTGCCTCTCATTTCCGGGTGCTTCATTAAATAAGAGACAACAACTATTCACCGTGTTGTGTTGCAGATATCAACGAGTGCAACCTTAACCTGTGCTCTCAGGGATGCTCCAACAGTGATGGGTTCTTCAACTGTTCTTGTGTGGATGGCTTCAGTCTTGATGCTGATAACAGGTCGTGCAGCAGTGAGTATATCTTGCATCAACGTATACTACACCCTCACACTGTAAACCTTATATCGTCGCAGACTTTGTGGCAGTGAACGTCGTTACTATATTTGCTGCAGTAGTAAACAGGCTGTCCCAAACACGACACACCTTGTGTTATAACAAAATCGTACAACAGTGAAACGGCTCCCAAACACAATAATATTATACCTTGTGTTAGAACAAATCGTACAGCAGTGAACCGACTCCCAAACACAATACACCTTGTGTTAGAACAAATCATACAACAGTGAACCGACTCCCAAACACAATACACCTTGTGTTAGAACAAATCGTACAACAGTGAACAGACTCCCAAACACTATACACCTTGTGTTAGAACAAATCGTACAACAGTGAAACGACTCCCAAACACAATACCCCTTGTGTTAGAACAAATCATACAAGAGTGAACAGGCTCCCAAACACAATACACCTTGTGTTTGAACAAATCGTACAAGAGTGAACAGGCTCCCAAACACAATACACCTTGTGTTAGAACAAATCATACAAGAGTGAACAGGCTCCCAAACACAATACACCTTGTGTTTGAACAAATCGTACAAGAGTGAACAGGCTCCCAAACACAATACACCTTGTGTTAGAACAAACTGTCCAGCAGTGACCCGACTCCCAAAAATATAATATTTTTGTGTTATAACAAATTTTCTAACACTTCCTGCAACAAAAGTTGGCTCTAACGACACGCAATGGATACTGGTTGACGATTGTTAACGTCGTCCCCAGAATTTACATGTGCTGTGCTCAAGCTCATCATGCAATGGTCTATTTCAGAATGTGTTCCTCCAAAGTGGGGACCTGAGTGCGCAAACACTTGTCAATGTCAAGGCCGGGCTTCCGGATGTGACTCCGTCAAGGGCTGCCTCTGTGAGTCGGGATGGACCGACGTCAACTGCGTCACCAACGTCAACGAATGTCAAGTGAACCCCAACATCTGCGGCAGCAGGCAGCTATGCGAGGACACTCAAGGAAGTTACTTGTGCAAGTGCCCAACTGGTTATAGCAAGAATGGGACTGATTGCATCGGTACGTACACACACTAGCGCACACACAAACACACACACACGCGCGCGCGTATTATTCATATCACGGTAATGGAGATTTCTTTAACATATTTTGAGTAGTGTATTATCTTTCCATCCTCTCCGTACACATCGGAGTGAATATGGTTTTACGTCGCTTTTAGCAATATTCCAGGAATATCACAGCAGGGGACACCAGAACTGGGCTTCGCACATTGTACCCATGTGGGAATTCGAACCCTGGTCTTCAGACCATTAGGCTACGTACACATCGGAAACTAATCCCACCGGTACTACCCTTGAAGATTCGGGTTAGAATTGATCTTCAGTAACGCATGCTTGTAACGCTCAGGCTCGCTGACTCGGTTGACACACGTCATCGCTCATGCTGTTGATCATTTGATTGTCTGGTCCAGACTCGATTATTTACCGGCCGCCGCCATAAAACTGGAATATTGCTGAGTGCGGCGTAAAATTAAACTCACTCACTCACTATCATCGGTATAGTGAAACCACAATATCGCGGAGACCATAAACAATAAAGAATAAATTTACAGCTCCTGTGGGCGACATGGATCGAGTGAGATCATGGGGTTAGTCCGCTAGGTACACTGTCCACCTTCACCTGTCCTCTAGTAAGGGTATTATTTTTTCAGATATACATGAGTGCACATCGGCTGTCAACCCGTGTACCGAAAACTCCCAATGCACCAATTTAGTGGGATCCTTCGTCTGCAACTGTGATTTGGGCTATAAGCAAGTTGCTGACAAATGCGAAGGTAAAGTGCTGTACAATATTGTATGTGTGACTATGACAACTGTGACTATGACAATTAAAGTGTTTTGTCCATGCTTCCTTTGTTTAACACAAACACTTGGTGTCGAAGCTGAAGGGATCTACGTAAATATACTCATGGAAACAAATAAGGGAACACATGGAAGTACAAGTGTTTCTTTGTTCTTTTCTAGGTTTCTTCACAAGGTATGTATTGTACTGTGGGTGAATTCTGGGAATAAATAAAGGAACACTTGTACTTTCATGTGTTCCCTTATTCGTTTCCATGTGTATATTTCGAGTTATCCGACTTTCGACAATCGAAAAATGGTAAATAAAGTATATGGAGGGTCAAAGCGTCCACTTCGAGACAACCTTACCCTCGACACATCAAGGTTCGACATAACCGTGCTTGGATGTAAGCTTGTTTAGCAACTCTCATATACAATTTGTGGCTGGTATTATCCGACGGTCTGCAACGGTGATAAAATCCTCATTTGGAGAAATCAAGGTGATTGTTTTAAACAGTATGTCATCCAATAAATGTTTACAGTTCACTTCTTTATGCATGGTGTGAATATATGATGTTGCAGACATCGACGAGTGTACCACGGGTCAGGCAGGATGTGAACAGGTGTGCACTAACGCCCCCGGCAGCTACAACTGTGGATGCAACGACGGATTCGTGCTCAACGACGACAGGAAAACATGCAGAAAATTCGGTAAGATATGCACCATTAACATACACCCGAATGACTGCAAAAACAAACCTTAATTAAGGTTGTTCTGAGTCCCGATCCGCAAAGTATTTGTAGCGCTACGACATATGTAAGCCTGTAGTAAAATATACAGTTACGACAGGTCGTAACGTTACGAACGCTTTGTGAATCGGGACCCTGGTAGTGTTCTCTTTCACCGAACCAGGAAACGAAGAGTTCCACCTGGCACCCGTTATATCGCAGCGCTACGACTCTCGTACGTCTAATATACATGTACGTTAAAGAAAGCGAGTTACGATCACTGTAGAGCTACGATTGCTTTGTGGCACATGGCCCTGATCCACAAAAGGTTCACAGCGCTACGACATACGTAAGCCAGTGATAAACTATAGAGTTACGACAGGTCGTAACGTTACGAACGCTTTGTGGATCGGGACCCAGGTTCCTAAAGTTACAAGCTTTCGTACTTACATAGTAAATCGAAAGCTTACGAATATCGTAGTGATAGTTCCTCACTCTGAAGACACTGAAGATTTAGCATGAATGAAGATTCTTTGTCTCCCCTTCCGATTTTGTTTCAACCGGTGAAAAAGGAACAGGTATTCGAATTTCAGCTTCTCTTGACCTTTATTGGAGTGTTCCGTCTTCAAGAAATGAAACTGTATGTTCTTGTAGGATCTGATCCATGTCTCGGTCAAGGTGGATGTCAACACTTCTGTATCATGAACAACAGTGTCCCGACCTGTCAGTGCAACAGAGGATACACTATAGCCTCCGACAACAAGGCGTGTGACGGTAAGATCATTCAGGTCTACGGTGGAATACGCCAATGTAATGAAGGGGAAAAGAAGGGTTATTTCTTTCAACGAAATATCTACACTCTTTACTAAATAACTATATTCATTTCCTCTAAATTGTTTCAAAATGTCTCAAATGAATTCAAAACAGAAGTCTCTTTATTATCCTCTGTTAAGTCTATGCATTTAATGTCTTTTTCGAAGAGGATTTATTTCCTCCAAGTTATTGTAAAATGTTACAAATGAATTTATAAAAGAAGTCCCTATAACTCTTCTTAAACGACATGTCCCACATAATTTAAAGCCTTTTTCGTAGGAAAATCATTTCCTTCAAGTTATTTGAAAAGGCCTCAAATGAATACATTATTGTACATACCGTTATGATCATGCTATTGTCCCCGTTGATCTATAATGGGTTGTGTATTGGAACAGACATCAACGAATGTGACATCAGCGCCTCCAACACGTGCACGGACAAAAGCACCTGCAGGAACATTCCCGGAGGTTTCGAGTGCTCATGTCCGGCAGGGCAGAAGCTTCAAAATGACCAACGATCCTGTATAGGTAAGGCATTTCAGAATCAGTATGGTAAAGCCAATTCCAGAAAAGACAAACCTCCCTGGATATGTACGGGCTTGATAAATGGTGGGGTTGATAGCGTAGATCGGAGGACAGGTTATATTTTGATGAGTGAGTGAGCAAGAGTGGTTTTACGTCGCATTAAGCAATATTCCAGCAATATCACGGCGGGGGACACCAGAAATGGGCTTTACACATTGTACCCATGTTGGGAATCGAACCCGGGTCGACGTCTTCAGCGTGACCAGCAGACACTTTAACCATTAGGCTACCCCCACCGCCCCAGTGTTAGAACTGATCTCAGCAACCCATGCTTGTCGCAAGCGACTAACGGGATCAGATGGTCAGGATAGCTGAATTGTTGACATATGTCGATGGTCATGATATTGATCACTGGATTGTCTGGTCCAGAGTTGATTATTTACATATCATAGCTGGAATATTGCTGAGTGAGGCGTTAAACAACAAACAAGGATCAATCTGAGCATTCGTCTCCCTTCCTCTCCCTCTCTGTCTGAAGCCCATTTCTGGTGTTCCCCGCCGTGAAGTTGCTGGAATATTGCTAAAAGCGGCGTAAAACCAAACTCAGTCAGTCAGTCAGTCCTCTCCCTCTCCGTATTTGGGTTGTTGTTGTTTGTTGTTGTTGTTTAGAACAGCACCCACTCCCTTCCTCTCCTTCTCCGTGTCTGTATTGGGTAGTTGTTGTATTGTTGTTGTTGTTGTAGTTGTTGTTGTTGTTTGTTCAGAACAACATTCACAAACTGGGGATATATTTCAGCCTGCGATGACAACCACTGGGGTTTGAACTGTGCCAACGAGTGTGGATGCTCCCCTCTGGGTACTTCCATGTGTGACAAGACGCTGGGCTGTGTGTGTCACAGTGGCTGGACTGGGGACAAGTGCGACCAGGACAAGAACGAGTGTTCCACCGTCACCTGCCAGGCCAACTCGGACTGCCAGAACCTGCCAGGATCTTACCGATGTCAGTGCCGGTCTGGCTACTCCCTCTCTGCTGACAACACCACTTGTGACAGTGAGTTCACATTTCAACTGCAGCGTTACATTCACTACCGAGCATTAGGCTCCATGTCGATCTATATACAAACACGGATGTGTCGAACATACGTTGTCTCGAACTAAAAGCTTGTGAAACGTCGAAGTAAAAGCCCTGCGTCTTCCTTCGGTTGTGTCGACCTTGGGATAACTCGAATAATTTACTTAGGTCCCCTCAACTTCGACATAACAGGTGTTTGTATTTTAGTACCACCTAGCTTGACTATCCAGCTGTACTGTTAATAGGAACTTATTTCTATAATCTTTTAATATAATGCTTTCGAAATCATAAATACTGCCTATCAATTTGCCTCATTCGTCTCTACATTGTGAGATCCATCTCGAGAAAAGGGAAAAATAATCTATATTTTAGCATGTTAAATATTTACAGACTTTTAAAGCTTTTCTATGTAATTTTAAAACGTACTTCCAACGTGATCTTAAAAATTTATGCCTGAATCATATTTAATCTTTTTCTGAAACAGTAATGTTTTATTCAAAGATTTTCTGAACTGACTGAATTATGCTTGAATCCCCCAGATATCAACGAATGTGCGAACCCCACAGATAACGTATGTGCTCACGATTGCTCCGACACTGACGGGGATTATACATGCTCGTGTAAAGATGGCTTCGTGATTGAGGGGAAGGGAAGCTGTAATGGTGAGCGAAAGTTTTGAAATATGTTAAATTACATTATTTGATTTTAAAGTTCGATAAAAATCTGTGTCTCATTATTCTGCAAATATTAATCTTATACTTGGGGGTTTGTGTTCATCGGGGATTTATATTATATTTTATAATAAAAGTGTTCAAATATAAAATGAAAGTGAAGGTTGGGGGAATATATTTTGAATTAATTAACGATTTGTTTTGAGTAAATTATTTTATGATTAAAATGTGATAGAATTAGTGTCAAGATTTACGTTGAAATGTTTCTATTAAACTGCAGATGTTGACGAATGTACCTTGGGAACAAGCGGTTGCTCGCAGAACTGTCGGAACACAATCGGGGGATTTGCATGTGAATGTTTCGAGGGATACACTGTCGACCCAACCAACACCAGTATCTGCATACGTAAGTGGTTAATACACTGGTCGCAAAGGCAAGCACCCCTGAACATCCGGGTTAGAATTGGTCTTCAGTAACCCATGCTTGTCGTAAGAGGCGACTAACGGGATCGGGTGGTCAGGCTCACTGACTTGGTTGACACGTGTCATCGTTTCCCAATTGCGTAGATCGATGCTCATGCTGTTGATCACTGGATTGCCTGGTCCAGACTCGATTATTTACAAACCGCCGCCATGCAGCTGGAATATTGCTGAGTGCGGCGTAAAACAACAAACCAACCAACCATCCAAAAGCAAAGGCAAGCCAGCATTGTGGACTTCAGTACCAAAAGCTCGGGACCATTCGGTCACAAAGACTTATCCAAAGTTCGAGTTATTGTATATATTGTATCTAGAATGTATCTATCTATCCTTCTAGGATTTGAGGGGCGGTGGGGTAGCCTAGTGGTTAAAGCGTCCGCTCGTCAAGCCAAAGACCCGGGTTCGATTCCCCACATGGGTACAATATGTGAAGTCCATTTCTGGTGTCCCCAGCCGTGATATTGCTGGAATATTGCTAAAAGCGGCGTAAAACTAAAATCACTCACTCACTCACTCTAGGATATGATGTTGATCGTGCGTTATTCATAATTGGATATGACGATGATGAGGGGTCACTGAGAATTCATAATGATGACCAACATTTGTAACATAGCACAATGTATTTGTAACATCCAGGTAAACAAATCTCGGGCTTACATATGATTTTGAAGGTTGGGCAAGCCTTCAATACTGTCTAAAACATAAAGCTTTGCAACCTATCGGGTTTACACGAAAAGAAATGGCTTGCTACGCGCCTGGCCTAATACCATTAATATATTTTCAGAGGGTGCTGGTGCTGTTTGCGCCGCTCCTAAGAACTCAACCTGCCAGCAGAACTGTCGCCGTCAGAATGGCACAGACACCTGCTTCTGCAACCCCGGCTACACCCTCAACGTTGACGGCCTGAACTGTGACGGTAGGTTTCTCTTGTAGTGAGAACAAATTGCATTAGTATCATTCATATCATCAATGGAATACGCCGAGGTGATATTTATCAGTCAAACGTCGTTGTGTCGAAGTTGGTAAATATTTCGAGTTAGCCAAGGTTCGACACAACTGTAAATAAAGAAAAAAGGGACACCGTTATTGCTTCGACACATCAAAGATCGACGGAATGGTTCTTTACTGTATTCGTATTTGGGTTCTCACTGAATACCTAATGGGCTGTATTCCACTACCTCGATAATATACTGCTCACACTTTGCTAAGGATCACCAAAATTCACAAATTTACTTAAACGTAGATTTATAATTTGAAATTGTATCCATTTAAAACTGGATAAATAATAATATGGTAACCCTCTTTAGGCAAACAGTCACCTTAATCTAACAGCAGGTATGGGATCCACAAGATGAAATGGTACACTGAAACCTAGGATCCATGCATACAATAAGCTTAGATATTTAAATCCAATTTGACCCCCACACCATAGTTTTCTGTTGGATCCATGATTTATCCTTAGCAAAGTGTGAATAGTTATAGTTAAAACTTTCTTTTTAGACATAGCAATGAGCTATGTGTCTGTACTAAAGGTTACCATTAACGCCCAGATTAGAAACACCCTTACATTTGAGTTTCTAGTCTCCAATGATTCGACTCTATCTGCTCGGACAGTCATTTGGATTGTAACTAGTCACACACTAGTTACTAGTAACTTGACAACCAATTACGCACATGGGGTTAAACTATTAATCTAGTTAGGATTTGTTTTGTCTAGTTTTTGCTTTGAGATTTTTAATTCGACTTTTCTGTAAATGTCCCATAACTATTTGGTTGAGTATATGTTGGTTAATGTGGTTCCATTTACTCTCAGATATCAAGGAATGTGACGAGACCCCCAGACGTTGCAGCCAGAACTGTGCAGAACTACTGGGATCATTCAGCTGCTCCTGTAACGACGGCTACGTCCTTGCTGGCGACAGATCATCGTGCACACGTAAGATGCTACTTGAAACATATGTGTTTAATCTGTTTGGGATGGATAATCGAGGCTGGTTTTTCACTCTCATTGACGTTCTATGTTTCTATCCTTCCAATATTTAATAAATGGAGAAAAACAACAATTCAAACCATAATCGGAAGCAGTTTTGTTTCAAACCTGTCAACCCTCTCAAGAGTGGTACCCGTGAAGATCCGGGTTAGAACTGATTTTCAGTAGCCCATGCTTGCCGTAAGAGGCGACTAACGGGATCGGGTGGTCAGGCTCGTTGACCTGATTGACACATGTCATCGTATCCCAATTACGTGCTCATGCTGTTGATCACTAGATTTTCAGGTCCATACTCGATTATTTACAGACCGCCCATATGGCTGGAATATTGCTGGGTGCGGCGTAAAACTAAACTCACTCACTCAGTTTATCCTAATGAGGGTTCGTGGATAGTAATCATAGGTCACACCGACCCCCAGATTGATTTCATTTACTGATAAAAGTCTTGGAGACGCCGTTCTCATAATGTTGAAATAATCTTCAGACTGACATTAACAGCCACTCGATCTCATAATATGACTAAGTTAAATGATGGCCGTTGTACTTCAGCATGCGAGGCGGGTAAATATGGCGCCAACTGTGCTCAAAACTGCAGCTGTGACGCCGCCAACACCATCAGCTGCAACGCAACCGACGGCAGCTGTACATGTAGGAGTGGGTGGAAGGGAGCAACGTGCACGGAGGACGTACCAGAATGTACCGACACCCCAACATCTGCGGCACCAACGGCGTGTGTAATGAGAGGAACGGATCCTACGCCTGTACCTGTTCTGCTGGCTTCAGCAGGAGCGGTGATACCTGTGTCGGTGAGTTGGGTGCAGGATGCGATGTCTTGGGTATCACTGTTTTTGCAGGATGCGATGTCTTGGGTATTGCTGTTTTTTGCAGGATGCGATGTCATTGGGTATTACTGTTTTTAGTTGGGGTTTTGGGTTGGTGTATATATCAAACCGAATCAACTGAAATACAATTGATAAAGAAATAAAAGGTGCCTCAAGGTGCTTCAAGGTGACTCCTTGCAGTATGTTTCAGCCAATACATCGTATAACACAAGAAGATCAACTGCGAGACGCCAAAATCATACAATACACTTGAAACTTTGATTTGATCAAAACAACTAAGGTTTGAAAACTTACCTAGTTGCAAACAGGAAACACTGCAGAATTTGAGTCCAACACACGCCCAGTAAAATTAAATACATCACCATTATATAACCTGGCACTGAATTGTATTTTTAGTCATCAATATACGTGTATACTTTCGTTTGTCTGGCAATTCATTGGGTTAATGCTCACGCTTACTCTTATATAACGATACACGCATTTCAAGCCAATTCGTTTAGTTACAAAATGAGACAGACAAACATCCCTTAATCAAAGCGGTACTATGGGAGCTTGGGTCTTGAAAGCTAGAAAATCATAATTTTTCGGTTCCGAGCCAAAATCCCTGTTCAGAGTTTGTACAGCTAACTTACCGTCTTTCTTGTTTGTTGTATGGTGTACGCTTACACACGAGGCTGAATCGATGGGCCCTGTCTGTGCGCTGCTCGCTAATCTTTCCGAGACACTTACACGAAACTGGCATAATGACTTCACGTACATATATTCATCGCAAACAGACTTGAGTCTTCCCTATTGTCTTCGCCATTGACGACCTTGGCCTTCGTCTGCCCTACACTGAAAAGAACAAGCGATCTGATTGGCTATAAATAGAATATGTCTCATCTGAACGCTGTAAACAAAATTGTTGGGTTTTTTTTCCAATGGTGATTAATTTCTACTTTCAGCATGCGATTCGAGACATTTTGGAGCAGACTGTACCCAAAGTTGTTCGTGTGACTTTACCAAGACGACGTCATGTAATGCTGAAAATGGCACATGCACGTGCAAGCCGCAATGGATGGGCGAGAATTGTACCGACAACGTCAACGAATGCAGCCAGAGCCCGTCAGTGTGTACCGGAAGTAACGAGCAGTGCCGAGACACCCAGGGGTCATTTGAGTGCGACTGTACCTCAGGTCACATCAAAGCACCCAACAACACCTGCGTCCGTGAGTGTGATTTTCATGAAATTTCGACAATCAACTACAAACATTTACCAATTGTAAACTTCAGGTCATGCTTGTGAGCGAATATTCGTAAAAAATCATAACGCTGCGAAGCTCTTCACAATGATCCGTGTGTCGAATATTAAGCATGTGAGCTGGGGTCAACACCATTTTTAGCTGTATTCAAATTTTATGACGGGGTGTCAACGGAATGGGGCGGAAAGACCCGAAGTCTCCCTCGTCACAGGCGATTACCACTGCGCGGGTGTGTGCTGAAGGGTCGCAACTCTGCTCCGTGTCTAAGCATCAGAGGGAAATATCATTCCAGTGTCTGTAATATTTCAATATCAAGCAGTATTTGAATCTGAACATTTCTTCGATTAAAAACCCCCAACAAAACCCCAAAAACTCTTCCGAAATTAAACATGTCAACATGACGAGATATCATGATATGACAAGATGACACGTACTGACACGTCACAGGATATAACCTAACACGATCGCGCATTTGTATGAAACTGATACTCTGTGTATTTACAAGTTAATAATAATGCATTAGGGTGTATTGTACGTGTTGGAAATAATACGAAAATGAAAATCGTAAGAAAGCTTGACAGTTTGGTTGTTTCTTGTTTTCAGCTTGTAACTTTGGTTTCTATGGTAACGGATGCTCCACCCAGTGTCCTTGTGCCGCTGGCCAGTTCTCCTCGTGTGACAATCTGAATGGAGCGTGCACGTGCAACGCCGGCTGGAACGACACCAGATGCGACAACAACATCAACGAGTGCCTGAACACCGCCAGCCCCGTGTGTACAGGGTTAAAGGAAGTCTGCAGAGACACTAACGGATCCTACACGTGCGACTGCGAGATTGGGTATTACAAGGCGCCAAATAATACCTGCATAGGTGAGTTTGGGGGGAGTAGGGGTTCTCTTAAAATTGAAAATTGATAGAATTCAAATATCTTGCGTTTTTTATGACGTTATTTATGCATAATGCGCCCATTATGGTCAGTTTGGCTCAAAATCGGACCGATGAACTGCAATCTAACTCGAAAACTACTAAACATATAATACTAGTACTCAATGAAACACTTATCAAAACATCAGACCAACTCTGTGATTTTTTGGCAGAATTTATGTCCTAAAAATAAGAAGTTGGTTAACAAACTATCATTAAAATTTTGACACAGTTTACTATTTGTTACGATGGAGGACTGCAAAGAGAGGAACAGCCAGGTATACGCGGAGCACGTGCACAAGTACCGACACAGTTATTGAATCATATACCTGTGCTGTGCTGTCTCCATCCTTTCTCGCACACCTGGCTGTTCCTTTCTTTGCACCCATCCCTCGTAACAAATAGTGAACGGTGTCTAAATTTTAATGATAGTTTGTTAACCAACTTTTTTTATTTTTAGGACATAAATTCTGCAAAAAAAGTCACAGAGTTGATCTGATGTTTTGATTATGATCAGTGTTTCATTAAATATTATTTGTGTAGTAGTTTTCGAGTTACATTGCAGTTCATCGGACCGATTTTGAGCCAAACGGACTATAACCAGTCGTTAGTATATTGTTTTGTTGTTTAACGCCGCACTCAGCAATATTCCAGCGACATGAGGGTGCATAAATGAGCCTGGATCTGGCAATCCAGTGATTGACTTCGCTTAGATCGATTTTTGTATTTGAAACACCATGAAATGCGAAAATCAACCAGCCTGACCATCAGATGCCGTTATTCGACTCTTTACGACAAGCATGAGGTCTTTCTTACAATAAGAGAAAAAAAGGAAGAAAGAAAATATAGAAGACCACGGTCACACTTACGTATTTGTAAAAAAAATTAAATTAACATGACTATATTATTTATTATATTTCATATTTCAGTTTGCGGTAATGGAAAATACGGTGACAACTGCGCACTCACCTGTGATTGCGTTGCCAACCAGTTCTCGTCTTGTAACAACATAGATGGTCAGTGCACGTGCAATACCGGCTGGAACGACACCAGGTGCGACAACAACATCAACGAGTGCCTGAACACCGCCACCCCAGTGTGTAACGCCACGTTCTCCACGTGCCGTGACACCAATGGCTCCTACGCATGTGACTGTAACGCCGGCTACACAGCTTCTGGAAATACATGCACAGGTTAGTACAAGTTACCGTTACTGTTTACCGTTATCCAAACTTGACAGATGATGCGAGTGATTGAGTGAGTAGGTTTCTCTTCCTCTTTAAGCAGTACGTCAGCGACCTAATGGAAAAGGTAGAATGAGTGAGCATGGGTTTAAGCCGCTTTTAGCTGCATTCCAGCAATATATGTCGGCGGGCGATACCAGCAATGGGCTTCACACATTGTACAGCTGTTGTACCCATGTATATCAGGATGTGGGGTAGTTAATAGCGTCGCTCGTCGAATGCCTGGTTTTCATTTCGAACCTACTAGAATGTCCCAGTCAACCCCGACTCCCTTTTCATATGTGATTGCTTTTTCAGATGTCAACGAATGTGACACTGACAACGGGAATTGCACCTTTGTATGCAACAACTCTCCCGGAAGTTACTTCTGCTCATGCCCAGTGGGTTATAACGGAACCGGAAATGCGTGCACAAGTAAGTGTAATGGTCGTAGTAATGGCAGCAAACTTTTCAGAGTAGATCCGAGGGGAAATTATCCAACTTCCTCCAGTTTTCATGCCATATTGTCGATGTAATGAGGAAAAAGCGAACGGAAGTGCTACAATGTCACCTTTATGTTACAAATCCGTTTTACGAAGTCAGCACGTATTGTGATTGTCACGATCATTAATATATATACATGTGTACATAATTATAGAATTATAGACTTTTCAAAGGACGCAACAGATAAATAGGTTCGATCGAGTTGGTGACACTCAATACCTCGTGATGATCAAATATATCTCTGTCATGACATTCCTGGAATATGGCTTACTCCGAAGTAAGTAACAACATTCTAACGTTATGGAGAGACACGTGTCAAGAAGAGTGTATTAATGGATGTGTTTTACATTATTTAGAGGTCTCCCAAGCATTTGGCGTCTACGTACGATTCAATTTGGACAGAAGCGCAGTTATCAACCAGGGACCGACATCGCAGGCATACAAGGATCTCATGAAAGAGATAGAAGCTGTGGTAGGTTCATTGATCCAGTTGTGTTGCAAAACCCGTTTCAATATTTTGGGATTCTTGAATGAATGAATAAATGAATGAATGTGACGGCTACAAAATTAATGTATTTTTGTTTGGCTTAATATTATGGATTTTGAATGCACATAGAAGTAAGCTTTCGGATTTTTTAACTTTGTCATATGCCTGAGACAAGTATATATATTAGGTCCTATCTGTTTCAGATAAACTCTGTGACCAATGCCACAGTTCCTGCAGAAAACTACGCACCGGCTACAGTTTACAACTTGACGTGAGTGAGATGTTCCTGAAGCAATAGGGTCGGTGGGGTAGCCTAGTGGTTTTCGCTCGTCACGCCGTATACCCGGGTTCGATTCCCCACATGGGTACAATGTGTGAAGCCCATTTCTGGTGTCCCCCGCCGTGATGTTGCTGGATTGTTGCTAGAAGCGGCGTAAAACTAAACTCACTCACTCCCTCACTCACTATTCCTGAAGCAATAGAAGTATTCATTCATCACCTACAATAAGTGCAGTAACGAACATCTTTGCTTCATCTTGGGCCACATCATGTGCCACTGTTGGAATCAACACGTTTAGCGCTTTTATACAGAATACTATCCGCCTACTGTGCAATGCCACCCGTACCAATTGAAATAAACCAGCATACATTTTCTGTCACACTCAGGATCAGTGAATACTCTGCTGGATGTTGATTTATCGTTACCCATGAGAAATCGACGTCTTGTCGACTCGTGCAGAACAAATTGCGTACCCTCAGTAATAATCACTCACTCCGACTGTGGGATAGCTCATCAGGCTTAGGTCCCTGGTCGACCTTCCTCAAGGGCACCACTTGTGAAACACATGTCTGTTGTCCTCCACCAGGATATTGCTGGAATATTACCAACCATACTCAGTCAACCATTGTTTTGGGTTTTGTTACCATTGCAAAACATCAACAAGCGATGGTTTGAGTTCACATTACTTCAAGGAAATACCATTGTTACATCCGAATAAATTCATTATTTATACTCTTATCAATTGTTTTCTTTTCAGGATTGGAAGTGTTATCGCTTTTAGTGATCTCAATATCAACCCTTCGGCAACTACCGCCACCGAGTCACTTGCCGCGGCTGTTGTCAAAGCACTAGCTGACGGCCCTACAGTGACAGTGGGATCGACCACATTCCCTGTTACAGGAGTCACATACAATGGAATCACCAGTAAGTTCCATTATATTGTAGGGGTCATATTGAAGTTTGAAAAAAAATATTTTCACATGAAATCCTAATTTAAAAATGTGATACTGCCTTTAGTAAGTGTATCGGTAAAGACTGTATTTCAGTTGTCTCTGAACAATCCGCTATTACAACATCAAAGCACTAACTTCCCGGAAGTATTGAACAATCAATTTAAATTTATGATCCTGCAGGACCCGTGAAGATCCAGGGTAGAATAGGTCTTCAGCAACCCATGCTTGCCACAAAAGGCGACTATGCTTGTCGTAAGAGGCGACTAACGGGATCGGGTGGTCAGGCTCGCTGACTTGGTTGACACATGTCATCGGTTCCCAATTGCGCAGATCGATGTTCATGCTGTTGATCTGTCTGTTCCAGACTCGATTATTTACAGACCGCCGCCATATAGCTGGAATATTGCTGAGTGCGGCGTAAAACTAAACTCACTCACTATAATCCTGCAGACGCTAATATGTATCGTTTCAAAGTATTTGATATTTTTCAAATTTCATTCACCGTATGGCTACGTGTAACATGAAATATTGTCTGTTTCAGTTCCCTCGACAGGAAATGAGTGTGATACTCTGAAGTTGTTGAGAACGCTCGCCAGTGATGAATACTGTGAAGTTCAGGCTAACGGACTGCCAGTTGTCAAGTACGTTAATCAGACATGTATATTCACAGTTAGACAGGGGCACGGGGGACCTTGCCATATGAGGCACCGAAATTACCTTCGCGGAGTTGCGTCCCTTAGATGAGCTGCGTCCCAGAAACCTCTGATCATGGGTTCGAATCCCATTTGACCCTTATTATGTTTCTTTTTTTCTCGTCAGAAACGTATTGAAACAACTAGGTTAGACAGTGGCACGGGGAGCTAGCCGTATGAGACACCGAAATTCTCATTGCGGAGTTGCGTCCCTTAGTCACGACAGAAACCTGTGATCATGGATTCGAATCCATTCGGCCCTGACATGTTTATTTCTCTCCGTAGAAACGTATTAATACAAAGGCGAGAATGTTTTGATATCAACTTCTTTATTTGAGGAACACGACGTTTTGAAGTATATTCTTACTCCGTAATTATTCACCTGATCATTGTCATGATGTAGGTGTAAGAATATATTCCGAAACCTCGTGTTCCTCAAATAAAGAAATTGACATCAATAAATTCTCGCCTTTATGTGTATCACCCAAATGCCGTCCATGGTTTTGTATTGAAACAACCCGTAAAATTTATTGTATCTTACAGACAGATGTGTAGAGATCTCTGTCGAGAGTGTGTGATTATAATGAAAGAAAGTCCTGCCTCTCGGTAACATGTTCTCATCTCTCTCTTTTTCAGAAAACTGCCATCTGAACGTAAGTAGCCATTTTCATTCTATAATCGACTGAATTAGAAAATGTGTATTAATGTAACAAACAGTTAAAATCTCTTGGCAATTCAGTTAAACATATGTTCCTCCTATGTAGTAATGAATGTTTTGATTTGATGTACGTTCACACAATGTATTCCTTATATTCCAGAGTTGAACGTTCCACTCATTGTGGGCCTGACTGTTCCTATTTCCCTCGTCGCCATCATCCTGTTCATAATTCTCATATACGTCTGCTGTTGCAAGAAGAAGGACACACCTGTTCGACGCTTCCTTGTTGAAGAACGGTATGTTTTGTATATGATCCCGCTGATTCTGTTTTTTCCATACCCTATCGGAAAATCCCGAAAACAATCGGATCAACCAACACCTTTTTCCATCTACCAATAATCCTCGAACAAAGCCGATCATTGTCCGTATCAGTCGATAACCTTTGAACCAGTCCGAACAACACCGATCATCTCCGATCCAACCCGAGCTATGTCGAGAAATCCCGACCGCGATTTCGCCGATAAACTCCACTTCAATCCCTACATAATCCCCCAAAAGACATAAGCATGAAATAAATAATGTCGCCGGTTATGTTTAAAACATGTAACATGTATATTTCAGAGACAACCATGCCTTCAGAAGCGCCTTCACTGGTAACTTGCCGACCAAGGGCAACTTCGGAGCTTCTCGGTACATGATGTACTCTCCACACACTCTCTCGGAGACAGCGTCCCAATCCAGCGGGGACAACATCCCCAAATATGTCCGACCAAAGATGATGGAAGGACGATCGGACTTCCAGGATATGCCAGGCCCGGATGACAGATCATACCCTTACTCCGGCTCAAGAGGTAGGCTTTGTTACCTAGACAACCATCACACAGGAAGGGCAAGGTCATTGGTTGTGCTTGACAATTTCTAATGTAACTGCCCAATTTATTTAATTCATCGACCAATTAATGTATAATGCACAAAATGAAAATATACAGATATACCTGCATTTGTATTTGTGAATACATGTTTACACACCTTTAGCTTTAATTATTAATTGAAGAAGCAAAACCGAGAGAATTTAACCTACTTCAAAGAGATTTTTTAAGTTATCAACGTGAAATATAAACCATGTGGGGTTTTTGCATTACAGAAGGTGTTTTTCCAGACACACACAGGTCGAACTTTTCATGGGAAAATATGTTCAACGTATTGGAGCCCACAAGAAATGGTCCGGTAAGTTGTCCTTTTAGTTACCTGAATCACGAGAACTTTACTATCAGATGTTTGTGCTGATATGAGACAAGCTTTCAAGATTAGTCTGATTTACTGTTACCAGCAATTTCAGCTTGATGATGGTGGTGTATAATGGATCAGACAATCCAGTGACTAACATCACGAGCATCAATCGCATCACCTGAATAAAGAAGTTGTTTATCCATAAAGATTGTCCTTATCTGTGATACTTATCTGTGCATATTTCAGTTTGAGGTACCGAGACCGAATGTAAACAGCTCACCAAATCGAGTGTACAGAGTAAGTACGAGTTACCGGAGAATTCCTGTCAGTGTGAAAAACAGAGCAAATATTAAGGGTTTTTTAAAAAACATTATTCCAGCTGTAAAAAAGAGCTGTATTAATCATTCTTATTACCAATTTACGTATCTTGTATCACAATTCTTTTGTTGGAGCGGTTGGGTAGCCTAATGGTTAAAACGTTCGCCCGTCATCTGAAGACCCAGGTTCGATTCCCCACATGGGTACAATGTGTGAAGCCCATTCTGGTGTCCCCAGACGTGATATTGCTGGAATATTGCTGAAAGCGGCGAAAAACTATACTCACTCACTCAAAATTCATTTGTATGTTTGTCGTCTTATTCTGCTGTTTTCATGACAACATTTACTGTAGCGTTGTAAGTGCCGCTAGAGCCTGACACATGAAGTGTGGTCTGTGAGATATAACGGCTTTTTGAAAACATTTTGAAGTATTATGCGAAATACAATTTGATTTTAAGAATCGGCAAACAGAAACACTATCCATACCAACATTAGAGCTACCACTGACGGCAACTTGTGTTGCCAAAGTCACGTGTCGGGAACCAGCTCCAATATGGAGACCGTTTGTTTGTCATCTCGATGCGTTTGTCGAGATGACCTTTTGGGATCACGAAAAGCCGATTGGGTTGAAAATTTGTCATGGAAGTGGTATAGAATAGGACACAATGGCTATTGCAGGGTATCCATTTATAAAATTTCTTTCTGTTTCAGTACGGAAAACACCGCGATTCATTAGCATAGACGACAGAAGCTTGCCTAATTTATTCCATGATGGATAATATATTTTGCATGTGTCAAAGGCAACAGAAAAAGGGCATGGAAGCAATATATTTCTTCTTCGGAATACGATTCCAACATCATTACTGACAATCAAAAGGATGTTCACCATGAGATATTTCTTTCCGGCTTGATGTCGTTTCTGGACACTGTGATGGGTTTCTCTGTCACCTGGATACAAGCTTGAAGGAATTTCGGATCTGGCTACTGGCTTATTGAGATTCTGGATCTGGCTACTGGCTTATTGAGATTCTAGATCTGTGTCAAAAGGATTTCGGGACCTGGATCTGGCTACTGGCTTATCGAGATTCTGGATCTGGCTTCTGGCTTATCGAGATTCTGGATCTGGCTTCTGGCTTAATGAGATTCTGGATCTGGTTACCGACTTATTGAGATTCTATATCTGTGTTATCAGGTTACTGATTTGGATTTTCGCTTGTGGATTAATGAGATTCTAGATTTGGGTCAAAGAGATTTCGGGACTTGGACCTGGCTACTGGCTTGCTGAAATGTGGCTACTGGCTTGGTGAGATTTCGGATCTATCTTCAAGCTTGATGGGATGTGGTAACTGGATACCTGCACTGTAGAGTGTTGCGTTGGGCATGTACTTCGCCTGGCAATGAATTGTTATTATCAGAATGTTGCATCGGATCAACAAGGATGTATGCTGCTAGATATATATTCCTGAATTTTATATGAGAATTCCAAGGCATGTCCTATCAGTGCTATAATTCTAACCCTTATGTTACAGAACTGAAACCACTTCTTCACATTTTGTACAAAAATACTGGACGCAACGTCCCGTCAGTTTCTTCTCATTTGGAGTTTCTTTATATGAAGAAAACAGTTCAATACAACCTTGTTGATTATGTTTTTAAGTAAGTTTAATGTGAGGATATGTTTTCTATCGGATCGGTTTAAATATTAGCTATTTTAACCATCCATATAAAACAGTTGGCGAATGTCTTCAGTTGTCTTCAAGACTATATTCCCACGCGTTGTTTAAACAATAATTTAACAAAAATCATATATGATATAATTATCTACCATAGGTGTTCGTGGGTTCATATTCATAGAAATTGTATATATTATATCATGTATATAATGACTTTGTCACATCTTGTGACACGATGGTCACATGACTGTAATCACTGAAATCCTTATTTTGTTATTTTCGTTATATTTGTATATATGTATTATATATTGCAGTGATATTTTATATTTCTACTTTAAAAACTATTACAACAAAATTTGACATATATTTGACATTTGAAACACTAGTATGCGATTTTCTTCATTTGAAAAATGCAATTTCATCTTGTTATTTTCATTTTGAAGAGACTTTCA
Organism: Haliotis rubra; assembly: GCF_003918875.1. Classification (NCBI taxonomy): domain Eukaryota; kingdom Metazoa; phylum Mollusca; class Gastropoda; order Lepetellida; family Haliotidae; genus Haliotis; species Haliotis rubra. The sequence continues at coordinate 1,180,417 of NW_025765037.1, forward strand.
TAAAATGTGCAGATTTTGTTGTTATTGTTTGAATAAAATTCGACTATTTGAAAAATGTAATTTCATTATCATTTATAAAAACCGTTGGCGTTACCAGAAAGTAAGGATACTGCTTCCATTTCATGAAGAGAAAAACTAACTTCTTCATAAAATGCTCAAATGGCTCCAGATTCAAAACGGGAGTATGGGATCTCCTAAAGCCATGAAATTCCCAGGAACTTTTGAAAGCCTATGGGTCTTCCTATCTGTATCCCTGTCAAATGAAAGGGAATAATACTGAAATAATATTTTCACGAAAAGATATATTCAGTATATCCCATCGTTCATGTACAGCATACCACGCTCAATATACTCACTACATCATGTTACATGTTGATTTCCGTTGACTACGTAAACTGGAAATCAGTCTGTAAAACCAACAAACAACAGAGAAATGTAATTTAATTCAAAATCGTATTTATAAAATGATTCAGTTTACAAATCACAACAAGTGAGGTGAGGTGAGGTGAAATTGGGTTTAACGTCGTGCTTGAGAATATTTCGATCATATGACGACGTGCATGCGTGTGTATGTGTATGTGCGGCTGCTTGTACTAGCCCAGACTTAAGCTGGTTTTATAGTGCTAGCTCACTGAGATACCATGCCGCAGTGAAGCATGAATACCCCACTCAGACACATTATACTGACTCCGAGCCGACCAGTCCTTGTTGTACCCATTAATGCCGAGCGCCAGGCAGGGTCCAACAAGTACAATATTTTAATGTCTGTTGGTATGACGCGGTCGGGGATCGAACCCGCGACCTTCCGCTCTCCGAGCGGACACTCTAACCACTACACCACGGAGGCGGTCACAACAAGTGAATTACAGTAACAGTGTCAAATCAAAGATAGTGTAATACGTACATCGCCATGTGCACAGGCAAATATTCAATATATATATATTGATATGGTCTTTGACCTAATAAAAATCTTGTCTGATCTTGTCTTGTAATATCCGAGGGCTTCCGAGGATTGATTTTTAATTATATCAACGAGTGATTTATATAATTGATATCAGTAGACACGAGGGTGAGATTCTACTTATCATCAAAAATAATTCTTCATTAGTTTTCTATGAAAAATGCACATCTCTCAACACTGTACTACCATTAGATTTGCAGTGCAGCGATGTCATAGCATTGTGACGTCATCAACTTGATGACGTCATAGCATTGTCAGGGCATTGTACCATTTCTGGTGTCCCCCGCTAAAAGCGGCGTAAAACCAAGTCAGTCAGTCAGGGCATTTGTACAAAATTTACTGTCAAAACGATATCTCCTAGGAGATATCATATGATCTCACACAAGCGATATCTCCTGTGGAACACAGTTTTGGGTGATAAAAGGCAATGGTTATAGCAATAAAGCCAGAGTTCACAACACCATATGGTTGTTCATCAGTTAAAGGGGCAAGAAGTAGTCCAGAAACGTCGTGTTGTAAATATTAAAGAAGTTGTAAATCCATACCATACGTTGTTGCCCATCAAGCATCTGAAAGCCAAAGTTGATGATATTCACAAAGGTTAAGGTTCCAAAACAGACCTTGGATGAGTACACAGGATTATAAATTACCCTCACATAACTCTTGGTCGTCTTGTTACGTGACATATATTGTGAGATGACTGAAGCAAGATCACTCCCCTTTTACTCACAAAACGTTTCCTGAACTCTGGTACGAGGCGACTAAATGGATTGTCTGATCCAGACTCGATTATTTACACACACATAGTTGGAATATTGCTGAGTGCGGCGTAAAACTGAAGTCACTCACTCACTTTATCGCTCTGGGTCAGATTACCTTGGACTTTTCCGGAATTCATAGAAATTTCTAAACCGGTCTTTCTCCAAAACAGTAACCAGTACACCACTACCCTCTTGTGAATCATTACAGAAACATTGCAATACAAGTTATCCGTGAAGATCCGGGTTCGACTGTGCCTTCAGTAACCCATGCTTGTCATAAGAGGCGACTAACGGGATTGGGTGGTCAGGCTCACTGACTTGGTTGACACATGTTATCGGTTCCCCATTGCGCAGATCGATGCTCATGCTGTTGATCATTGGATTGTCTGGTCCAGACTCGATTATTTACTGACCGCCGCCATATAGCTGGATATTGCTGAGTGCGGCGTAAAACTAAACTCACTCACTCACTCACTGTAATACAAGTACAACAATGCCTACAAACAATCAACATAGGACGCACGAAGTATCTCAGTATCAGGCTATATTTAGATTGTCAAAATGCGTGTGCTAAATATACTAGCCACATAAAGAAACTGTGCATTATTCAAATATTATCCCAGTTGATAAGTACGATAACAATGTCAAAGGTACATATAAACTTTAATGGAGGGATCCACAAGCGGGACAGGGGTCAAACGACCATGTCACAAGCTCAATAACGGGTATGTCCACCATCGGCATTGAGAACAGCAGTGCATCGACGTGCATAGAGCCTATCAAACGTGCAAGGAAGGCTTGTGGGATGTCACGCCAGATTCTCTCAAGTTCTGTTGCAAGGTCAAGGACGTTATCTGGCGGATGAGGAAGACGGCGTAGACGTCGATCCATCTCGTCCCAAACATGCTCTATCGGGGAGAGATCCGGTGAATTTGCAGGCCAAGGCAGTAAGTCAACGTTGTGGTGTTGCAAGAAATCCATAGCAACCCTTGCCGTATGAGGGCGGGCATTGTCCTGTTGGAATGTTAACCCAGGGCCATGACGTTGCAGAAAAGGAATTGCCTCAGGTCGAAGAGTCTGATCCCTGTAGTCCACACCAGTTAAGTTGCCCTGAACAATCACCAAAGGAGTTCTTTGGCGTGCTGTTAATTCCACCCCAAATCGTCACGGAACCACCACCAAAGCGATTCCTCTCCAAGACACAGGCCTGTGCATAACGTTCTCCCATGCGTCTATAGGCACGTTGACGTCCATCACTATGGGAAATGTTAAACCTGGACTTACCTGTAAAAACAACATTTCTCCACCAAAACAAGGGTCTGCGGACATGATTTCGGCACCACCTTCGGCGAGCTTGTCGATGACGTTGTGTCAGGATAGGCCGTATGGTGGGACGTCGTGGTCTGATCCCGTGATGACGTAAACGTTGTCGAACTGTGTTGGGGTGGATACGGCGAAGTCCTGGGATGGTTCGAGCAGTCGTCACTGCAGTCTGAAACCTGTGGCGAAGATGGGTCACCCTTATCCATATGTCCTGTCTTGGCGTTGTTACACGTGGACGTCCAGAACGTGGCCGATCGATGACGTCATTTGTGTTCTGGTAGCGTCTCACCAGTGCAGAAATGGTGTTCCGGTGGCAGTGGAAATGTGCAGCCACTTGTCGTTGAGACATTCCCCCACGGACCATCCCAATGGCCTCATGACGTTGTGCAGACGTGAGCCTTGGCATGCTATGCGTTTCAATAGCCATTTAATTTTTTGAACGATCGCAAGGGCAGGGGTTGAGCTTTCCAAAGTGACAGTATTGTGTGGCATTCATTTGCTCTGTTTCTCTTTCCCGGAATGCACGTGCAACTACGTATTGCACGTCTCAAGGACGAACCCACTGACGTCACGGAACGTGGCACGTGCATGCATGTTGGATACATGTCACTAATCTCTGAGTTTAAATCCTTATATGTCTACACAGGTTTGATAAATTTAGATTTTAAATTTTTGTATGCACAGTTTCTTTATGTGCCTAGTATATATCATTCTTTAAAGCAAGTATATAAATATTATATATATGAAGGGAAGGGTGTTGGGTTCCAGATGTTTACCATCTACAGTTAACAGATAGATAATGATGATAATTTTCAAAACATTTCAAATGGTGAATTCAAGATGTTACATCTGTCAACCAATGTACCTTGTACGTATATATATAAACGTATATGTATCACGTTACTCAATGTGGAAATTCTGGCTTTCATTTTCTTATATTCTATAATATACGTACCGGTATTGTATGCAAATGAGTATATCACTATTATAAACCCGTTTGGTCATACTAACAATTCTGTTACTCTACACCTTTCGCCCGTCGTGAGTTTTATGCGTAAATAATTATTAAAACAATTGATAGCTCAAAATGAAAATGTTTTCGTTTTCAAGTTCCATTCACTATCATCTGAATCTAAAAAATCAAATATTTTATTCATCTCAGACATCATGCCAGTCCGGCAATAACACACATCGCAGAGTCACTCTAAAATGTTTAATACTCTGTTGACAGTAATCCTCGTCACGACCATGCCCTTTTATGTGTCCTGGTCGTGCCAGGATCCGCTTATCGTTCGAATCGAAGGCTTGTCTATACATGTATTATGATCCTGTCGCCACTATAGCTCTTGGCTATCAGGAATTAACGCCGCAGAATAACCGGTCTCGACCATCGGGTGATACAGACAAGGCGTAAAATAGAAAAATAAATAATTGTAAAAATTGTTTCAACGGATCACATAAAATCTGTGATAACACCAGGTGTTCATTACACATACGTATGCTATTTTGGTCACGTTAGACTGAGCTGACACACCTTGATTAGCTGAATGTTCACAGAGGCTATGAATCTAACTCGCTCACCTATTCACTCACTCACTCACGTAAATACTCAGTTTTCATTATTCTGAGTAACGTAAAGTCAAAACTACCCGATGCAGTGATAAACCACTATACACACAAAAAAGGTTAATGTTATACTTATATCTATTTGGTTTTTGGTGATATAACTCGTGGGTTATTACATATATAACATGGAAATCGGAAAGTCAGAAACAATTACCAAAACATTATTTTTGTTATAAATCATGTACAATGATAGTTTGAAAAAATATTTTCGAAACAAATAAAGAGACCATCCAGGAATATTGTTGTTTCTTGAGAATTACTTTACGGTATTAAGTCACCTGTGAGAAGTGTACGTATACCAGCGTTTAGTTTTATCATACAAGTGCCTGCAGTGCCTGATTATCGACCTTGAGAGGGTTGGTTTGGTTTTATGCCGCTTTTAGCAATATTCCAGCAATATCACGGGGATAACACCAGATATTGGCTTCACACATTGTACCCATGTGGGGAATCGAACCCGTGTCTTCGGCATGACGAGCGAACGCTTTAACCACTAGGCTACCTCACCGCCCCTCATCGACCTTGAAGAGTCATCTTCGGAAACAGTGGAGGAAGACAAGACAATGGCCTATTGCAAGTTTGATTCAAGTCATTCAAGATCTGCATTGATTTGGATATTGAATAAATGAGTTTGATTCAAGTTATACGTTTCTACTTTTTTATTTTCATTGACATCATAACTCAGAGTGACGGATATTACATATATCATATATGTTATTGAAACCCATGATGGCGCAGGTTAAATTAAAAAGTCGATTTGCATTTTAACCCAGGCTTCAAAACATTATTTTTGTTATAAATCATGTATCTACAATGATAGAGCCCGAAGTAATGCAGGTCACAGCGTTTACCACTTAACCATTTAACCCACGAGCACGGGTACTGTTCAGGCAAACACTGGAGCAAGGGCCGAAACGGGTTCGAACAAGGAATCACCGGGGGACGCAACGCTTCAAACGACTGTGCCTCTCTCTCCCTAGTACCATGTATTGATGTGAACTCCCGATTATTTTCTTCGTGCTTCAAGATTATTTCAAAAACTTGAAATTTCGATTAATTTTTCGTTACTTCAAGTTTCTTTTAAAATATCGAAATTTCAAGTTCTTGAAAGAAACTTCAAGCAACCAGAAAATAATCAAACTAACGAGAAAATCATTGAAATAACAAGAAAATACTCCCAAACACCAACAAAATAACCCTAGCAACGAAAAAATAGTTGAAACAACGAGAAGATAGTTGGAAATACTCGCAACGAGTAAATAGTTGAAAATACTCGAAGAAACGAGAAAATAATTGAAATAACAAGAAAATAATCAGAGGTACCGACAATATAATCGAAGCGATGAGAAATTTATGCTACAAAAGTGGCTTTCGTAACAGAGCAGGTGTAAAATTACATTCTTTCATTCAGTACTGAACGCGCAACATCTATCGGTATTCAACATTTACAAGCAGTCATTACAAGAGTCATTACCACTGATGTATCACCACACAATGGCATACAACAATAATATTTAAAATTAAAAATATAACCTTAAATGAATTTACATTATTTAAAGACAATTGTACACAACAAGCATTGTCACTAAGGTGACATAATCCCCCAAATTATTAAATCAAACTTATAAAGTAATGAAAGTTTAAGATGAAGTTAAATGTCAACAAAAACATTATCTTGCTCTTTAGTTGTTCAAACACACACATATTTTCAAGACTGACTTTGACCTTGACATGAATGTCACAGTGTATGAAATATGCAAAACTAGTACTAAAGAAATTGCTTATTGAAAAACATTCAAGGGAGGGCTTGAAAGACTATGAAGAAAATCCAGTGAACCGTTCTTAAAATATCTTGCTGACAATTCAGGTTAACATTCTGAAATCTTCATAGTGTCGTCGTGACCCTAAAATTATATGAAGGTCACCAAAATTGACTGGGGCCTGGGCCTTCCCTAGATGAAGCTTGGTGTCAAATATGAAGAAAATCCACTGAATATTTTTTGCGATATCTTGCTGACTATCTTAACAAGCAATTTAACATGCTGAAATCTTCAAAGTGTCTCTGTGACCTTGAAAATTAAGTGAAGGTCACCAAAATCGACTGGGCCCTGCGCCTTCCCTGGATGAAGCTTGGTGTCAAATATGAAGAAACTCCAGTGAATGGTTCTTGAGGTATTTCGCTGACAAGCATAACATGTAGGTTAATATGCTGAAATCTTCAAAGTGTCGCCATGACCTTGAAAATTATGTGAAGGTCACCAAAATCGACTGGGCCCTGCGCCTTCCCTAGATAAAGCTTGGTATTGAATATGAAGAAAATCCAGTGAACGGTTCTTGAGATAGCTTAACATGCAGGTAAAACGTTAAAGTCCCCTTGTGACCTTGAAATGAAGGTCAAGGTCACCAAACCTGACTTGTACCTTTCTTATAGTGTGATGAACCTAGGTACCAAATATGAAAAGAATCTAGTGAACGGTTCTTAAGATATTCCAATTCGTACGGACGGAGCCTAATACTATATCCCCCGCTTCGCGCTAAACGCGTGGCGGGGGATAATAATGAACTAACGTTATCACTTTCATATGAAAACTGTGTAATAAATACGTACGGCGTCCATCTTAAACCGGTCATATTACTGCCACGCGATTTCCCTCATCAAGTGTGCTGTAGATTCACTCCCGGCCCAGTAGGGTCTCATGTAAAAGGTGGGCGCTGTCCGATTCAAGGGCCACAGGAGGAGTCTATTACGGTTGCTGCTGTGTGAACATCAACAGTAGAGTTGTTGCTCCGTGAGTTTCAACTGCCAGCCTCCAGACGAATGTCGTATCGCATGTGGGAAACAACAGTACATTGTGGAGCCTCCCGTGTTGTCGACACGTCTACAGCCATCATGCCATTCTTCTCTGAACAGATAAGGCTTTAGACGCTGGTGGTTAATATCCCCGCCCATGGACATAACTTATCTGTAGGATTAGTGGAATGGTTTTCTGTTTTGTCTGGGAAAAGATGGAGAGCATGTTCTGGACATGTTCTGGGCATGTTCTGAAAGGATTATCGGATAGGACGACACCTGGACAAGCCATTCAACAATACAATATGTTATAAATAGAGTGACCTTTTATTTCTTTAATTGAACCCTAAATCAATAATTGTTTGTGCTCTGTGTTTTCGAACCGAGAGTGTAAGAATAAGAAAACGAAAAAATACATTCGTCATTTAAGGCAACGTATACCTAAATACATTTAACATATCATCACCGGGAAAACATCGCCCAAAACTGCTTATATATTCCAAGAAAACTTACGATGGAGTCAATTCGAAAGATTCAAAATCCGAAAAAGTAAGTTAGGGAAAGAGTATGTATATTTGGATGATATAAATAGTATTATCCTTGAGAGTTTCATTTCGTACATAGTCATTGAGTGAGCAATATTCCAGCAATATCACGGCAGGGACACCAGAAATGGGCTTCACACATTGTACCCATGTGGGGAATCGAACCCGGGTCTTCAGCGTGACGAGCGAACGCTTTAACCACTAGGCTATCCCACCGTCCCATTTCGTAAATAGCATGTGTAAGGAATATGAAATGTATAAGCAAGCATTATGCGAGCATAATGTGTATTTGTGGCTCCTAATAAATCACAACAAACGAAGGCAATACCTTCTCTATCACGTTTATTTTTAAAAATGCTTAAAAATCAATATCACTCAATGGAGTAACTTTTGCGTATGAATACAGTAATTGGGTGAACAGGCCAATACAGAGACACGTGTGTGGCACTCACACACTGAGAGAGATTGTCTAAACCAACTGAGAACTTTATCAATAGTTTAACGAACAACCGAGCAAAAAAGTCGATGTATAGAGCTGGAATTCCTACTGCGTCACCTCATCTGCATCTTTATCAGATCATAGTGATTAGTTTTTCAAATTGCTGCATCGCATCCATAACAATATGATATGTTATGAATTAATATTCCACACATACATATACACGGGGCACAAAGTTCAGTCAGTCGTGTAACGCGCTATAACGGGCTGTGTAGAGCTGCGTAACTTAGGCGTGCGAGGAGACGATGCTGGTTCGAATCTCATATCCCCTTGATTATGTTTCTATGATTATAAGCATCATACCCATTTTCTAAGTACTAGTACTAGAACTTTTCAAGTACTACATGTCACAGACATCAATGCGTTTTAAACGAAATATAGTTTGTGAAAGTATTAAAAAAACTCACCTGTAAAATAAATAGGGACACTTCTCTTTCATGACAACAAGGTATAGAAAGATACGTCATTCTCACAATTGACCCCAAACTGGGGAAGTAAAGTCATTGTCCTGTACCCTTCAACATGGGTGTCTTGTTCTTGCTATGTTGATTGGCGAATTTTACAGTCCCACATGTCGCGACGTCTTTACGCCAGCTTATATGCACTGTGCCATATTGTTGTGGTTGATTAGGGACAGCTTTCGTTTAGAAGCATCTCAACTGACCAGGAGCACGTCGGTACAGAAGCAAGGGGTGTCGCCGGACCAGTCAGCATCCAATGAGATTGTTGCTGCTGACCACTTTGGTTGGCCAACATGGGGGACAGTTTCAAAATGAATTATAATAATTGTCATTTACGATCAGATTGACGAAACATGGTAGCTATTACACATACCTCGCTACCGATATTGAATATAGCATTTGTATAAAAAGTTTGGAGACAGAAATAAAAAAATATTTTACCAAAAGGCAAAAATCACCGCAAGTTTATTATATTCTCCCCGATGACGTCCTCTGTCTTAAGGCGACGACGGGTGGTTTTCCGACAGATGGAAGAAAGAACAAGGACGACGATTCAGTTCTCTTGGTTTCTGGACTACTTCATCGCAGTCGACAACGACGTATAGATATGACAGGTACACACCTTCATACTTTAAAACTCCATTAATCAGGATTACATTTTCCACTAAAATCGTTCGGTTTAGCGAAAGATGTCGCGTTCGATATGATTAACGAGCGTCCGGTTTAACGAGAGTACGAATTAACGGATCATGTCCTAAATATACTATTCACACTTTGCTAAGGATCAAACCATTGATTCAACAGTAAACTATGATGTGGGGTCTAATTTGGTTTAGATATGTAAGCTTATTGTAAGCATGGATCCTAGGTTTCAGTATGTCACTGCATCTTGTGGATCCCATACCTGCTATTCACAGGTGTTGTGTACTTGTCAATGACTCGTTCCATGATTTGCAAAATGGTTGATTGGTGCCATAAAAAAACATTTTTATGGTTACTCATGTATCAAGCGCATAAGGTTAGATTAAAGTGGCTGTTTGCCTAAAGAGGGTTTACCATATCATTATTTATCTAGTTTTAAATGGATACAATTTCAAATTATAAATGTATGTTTAAGTAAAGTTGGGATTTTTTGTGATCCTTGGCAAAGTAGTATATATCCAACAAAAGGAGAAAAACATGGTAAGGTATTATTCGTATCGTTGCTGTTTACAATGTAAACGTTTTTGTAGACGTGTTACCTATTCCCTTGTTAGGTTTAGCGGAATAACGATCCTCTTTTTTTTTTTAAAAAGGAGAGTCCAAAGATGCAAGTATGTGAGATATATTGATAAAACGTTTGTGCGTTTAGTTGGTGGAAAATAACAAAAAATAGGTAGTAAAAGTTTACATAGTAATTAAAACCATCGAGAGTTGACAGACCAATAAATCAGTTCAGATCAAGGAATCATCAAATCCATCAACAAATGCTGACAGTATATATCAGCAACCAAAATGCAATCGTGTCACATCTGAAAGTGAAGTGACTGTATATATCTACTTCCCCTTGTATGTGAGTGAAGTGAAGTGACTGTATATATCTACTTCCCCTTGTATGTGAGTGAAGTGAAGTGACTGTATATATCTACTTCCCCTTGTATGTGAGTACCTTTGTCAATAATGACTAATGCTTTTCTCCCGTTGATCAGTATTTCAATTAATTTGTGGTGGGGAAACTTTCTTTTAAGAAAAGCCCGCAATTACACAGGCCTTTTTGGGGAGTTTTTTTTCCTTTTCTTTATGAATAGTTTGATGTGAAAATTCACCACGATTCGGTACTGAGAAACAACGATCAAGAGGCACAATTCCAAACTCCGAACTCCGAACTGCGAACTGCGCGCCTTCGATTCTTTGAGTCTTCCAACATGCCGCAAACATTGCAGCCTCACTTGGAAGGTCTGACAATGGTTGATTGTGCTGACAGAAGAAGGGTGAGTGAGCGAGTCAGGATGGTTTAACACGGTTTTAAGAATATTCCAGCCATGTCTCGGTGGCGGTCAGAGGACACCAACGGCATTGTGTAACTTGCATAATATGTGATCATGTCACAATAATTTTGTGACGAGTTACTTGAGATACATTCCTCTCAGATTGTGTCGATGTCGCCCTACGTGTGTTTGAGGAACTGGAACTTTGACTTATGGAACTGTCCAAGAGAATGTCTTGTACTTCATCAGTGTATGGTTTTAAAATGTTCCGGGTATCTTGATTGAGTTTAATGCCTGTTTTTGGTTGAATGCCAACATTAAATGACTCATCGATGAAGCAACGTATTGAGGAGTAGAGTGGTGTAATTATTGATGTTCTGAGTGAAACTAACTTGAATCCATAGTTAACTGATCCTGTCATCCAAGGGACAGAACTCTGCATGAGTTGCAGCAATTTAGACCAATGATTTATCTAAACGTTTGAGGGCAGTTGGCCAATTTTAGACATTTGTATATTATTATTTCTGTGTGTGACACTGTAAATATCTGGTTTTAAGGAAATTTATTCTCAAATGGACATCAGAAGTTGGTCATAGTGTGATGTCAAGTTTTTCTCATGTTCCGAAAAGACTCACAAGTCACGTGAATACATTTGTTCAATTTTATGTCTATGGGAATTATAAAAGTTCAGTATGCAAACAATTCCATGAAACATTTTGACCTGGCTTCGGTGTATCAAGGTTTGCAATGAATCGATAAAGCTGTCATTTGTTACACCCCGTCTAATCGGCACTTTTGCGTTTTCATCAATTCTGTTTCAGCAAATAATGTTTTGTTTAACTCTGTATGCATTGTTTTGTGATTATATCGTTTCGTGTGTCAGCAAATACTCGATTCTATTGTCTATTTTTTTATTAACTGGTTCATTGTATTAGAGAGCATAGAGTTGTTCAGTGCTTGAAGGGGTTAAGGTTAGTGTAAATAGAATGTTTATTACATTACCCATATGGGAAGTCCCTAGGGAGGTTACACCTTTTGGTGAACGTTGATTGGGTGTTTCAGAAAATAACAGCCAGTCACACGCGTAGGAATATGGGCATTCGAAACATCGCGTGTTTCCTTATAGAGAAACTGCTGTTTTATTTTAGCATCTTTTAGATCGAAAACTGATATGGGTAATAAAACAATAACCAACTTGTGACAGGGAAAGACAGATTATGTTTGCCTCGTTGTATTAATTACAATCTTTGATTTAAACATATTTTATTCATGGAAGAAAAGAATTGGGCACAAGTTATCTAACTTAATGAAGCCCTCCCCCAGTATTTACAACAATTATTTTTGTATGAGAAACAGAGAACATATACATGAGAGATTACAATCTTTCCCTCGTTATATTAATAATAATTAATATTACTCGGGAAAGATTATCGGTCATAATTCTGTCACTCGTTAGTTATTATCTAATTATTTATCGGGTTTAACATGTGCTCCGTGGATATTCTAAGAATTTCGAGTTTCTCGCTAATGTAGAGTCTGCTGCAACAGGACTGACGCAAAGAGAGTAGTCAGAAATTTTAATGTTTATCGAAACGCAATACCATCCCCTCCGAGACGTTATCTTTAGCAGAGAATCAGTCATCCCTTGTCACGGGCCGATCATCCACTTGTGACGCCACGTCACGAAGACAACCATATTCGGTTGGTGCATCTACGAAATCGACAGTTGCCCGAAAATTATAACTTGTAGGATGAGACGGATTAGTGGCAGAATCGTTCAACGCCCGGACCCGACGTCCCGCCATACGCCCAATTAACCTTCCACGCCACCATCAGCACATATTGCTTGGTATAGACAGCATCATAGGTTCAGGACATAAGACCTGTACAGTTTCCTGCTAACAAATGAGTCCAGGTTCCATCCGGGCGACTCTGATGATAGAGCAAGGGTCGACAGGCACCTAGGGGAACGTTCAGCAATATCACGGCGGGGGACACCCAAAGTATGGCATACGTATGGCATACGTGACCGGGATAACGTCGTTCGACTTCGTGTTTTTCCTTTTGTGGTACACGCAAGTCGAACAACATTCTTCCAGAATGTTTTCAAACCTTTGTGTAAATGCAGAGAAGTGATTCCAGGATGATTCCGGATCATATGTTGCACGTGTTCTGACTTCATATGGGAGCATTACATTGCTGTACTGCCATTGTCGTCTCTTTCCCCTGACTTCTTTCCACTAGAATATGTCTGGGATGAGATGAAACGGCGGCTACGACAGGACCAGAACCACCTACCTCAGTTGGGCCGATCTTTGGTTGGCACACTTTACATCCTCGAAGGTTGTTTTCAGTCATCGGGGTGCGCCGCACCTTCACGTGTATCGACGCAAATGGCAGCCAATGGCATGTTAATTCAGTTTTCTTGCAGCACCCTTTACCTGGTATGGGCGTCGCCAATCAATTTGCAATAATAAACATTGATCAGACAAATAACAAATATTATGTATCAAATAATTTAGAGGCAACGAGGGAGCAATCGTCGTCGTACTTAAACTATAAGAGTTCAGGGCAAAAATGTACTTTATTACACTATACATGGGGGTAGAGCGAACTGTATTTCTTAATTTAACAATTTAAATATCACTTACACCTCTTCATATGAAGCACAGCAACTTGTTTACTGCTGGATTGGTGAGACCCGGTGTATTGGTTGATTGCAGGTGCTTGTGCACCAGTGGTGAGGGTCGTTATTCTTACTATCACTCTCAGCTGATTCAGTGGACTGTTAGACGAACATCTTCGACTCACGAACTCCTTGTAATAATCACGACTATAACGTTTTATAGCGCTAGCCCACTGCTCGGTTTAACATGGACTCATGGATACTGAATCCAACCGCCATTCGTTGTTCCATCTGCTTGGTGCCGAGATCCAGGCAGGGGAACAACAAGTACCACCTTTCAATGTATTTTGGTGTAACGCGGCCAGGGTTCGAACTACCGACTTTCCGTTTTTCGTGCAGACGCTCTATTCGCTAGGTTACTAGGTGGTCGTAAATATGGTCGTGGATGAGATGGCAGAATATTTCAGCAAGCCACTGGGATATTTGATTACCTACACGTACATCCATTCATGTTGTGAATGTGATGCTTATTTAAAACGATCATCTTTTGTGAGTTTGGTCTACCACCATTCAGGCCGCTATATGATCAACGCCTGTTTTTGTCCGAAAATGACTGTTGGGGATTTTCAATGACACCTTTTAATCTCTGGTTGTATTATTTGCTGTTGTTGTTGTTGTTGTTGTTGTGTTTGTTTAACGCCGCACTCAGCATTATTCCAGCTTCATGGCAGCACGCGTCTGTATTAACTTTGGTCCAAATCATGGATATTGTTGAGGGAATACCCATTCTACACTGAACAGAAATATTAAACTGGGGTGTAGATTATTACGTGTTTTTCAACTAAACCCCCCTTGTCGTTTGAACGCCAACGTTTGAGTTGCCCAGATTCTTCAACAAATTTTACGACTTCGGTTATTTACCGTTGAAACTCACACATCGAAAAATGGCTGTATGTATTTACTCTCTTACTACACATCACAAACACATCAATGTGAACTTGACAATGAGAAACTACGCACCTATCCTATCTGTGAGACGTCATTATTACGGTAGAGCGAGTGCCGGTGTCATCACAGCCCGCGACCTGCTGGGTAAAGTAATCCCACCTGCTGATAGAGGGATATTAATGTTCTGATGTACTTTTATTTAGTTGTTGTTGTATATACCTGAAACCACTCCTGGGTTGAGCGTCCTGTCGTGTGTTCTGTGTCCGTTCACTGACATTAGATTATATCAAAAAGACATAAATAAACAGGTTTGTACAAAGTAAACATAATGGCATTGTGAGAAAGACATTTGACTGTTCTGAGTGAGTTTAGATTAACCTCGCCTTTAGCAATATTCCAGCAATATCACGGCGGGGGACACCAGAAATAGGCTTCACACAGTTTACCCATGTGGAGAATCGAAGAAGGTTCTTCGGCAACATAGTATTGCAACCATGGCCGGAATAGAACCCGGTTCTTTGGCAGGACAAGCTAACGGTGTTGAGTGATTAGTAAATATATATTGTAAATTCTAAACATCTAAAGTTTCATGTCAGATTAATTAAAAGAACCTGGTGCCGAAATTCAAATTAGAACCGACGCCGTTGATTTACTAATCAATTAACAGGCTACGTTTGTCATACTTAGAAAAGAATATTCAGTTAGTCTTTAAGAATGTCAGGCTGAAAAATATCAATAATTATAAGTTTCAAAATAAATTTAGATTATTTTTCGGTAACTAATTAATAAATTTATTGCGTAACATTAACATCATAAAGAAATACATATACTTTTTTTAAAGCATTATGTAACTTCATTCGTTAATGACAGTCTTTCTGTCACCTGCCTGTGATTCAAACAAGCTATCCTTCAAAGTGCCACACTGTCAAAGGGGAGTAACTCTAGTTCAACACCAGAAAAAGCCGATTGTGGATACTTTGTGTAAAGCAGTTCAGATCTATATGGTTATACCGACTCAGTGATACACACATAACACTCTTGTATATAAGCTTTAAGGTATATTGAAACCAATCCAAACTGTTTCTTCACCTGCAGAATTTCTGCCGACCTGAATCTTCAATAATAAGTCCCCAAACAATGTTGACAGAGTTTACCCTCCAGTTGATCACTTGAGTAATTGTTGTACAATTTATCCATCAATGATTAAATCTTCTATTATGTATTAAGTGAGACTTGAGGCTTAGCTGCGTGAATCAAATGGACTGTATCACTGTGTTCCACAGGAGATATCGCTTTTTAAACAAATTCAGTAGATTTTGTACTTTGTGCCTTTTAAGTATAACCGACTGTTTAGTTAAACACATCTTGTTAATGAAGGGATTATTGTTTCACCTTCAATATACCTTGAGCACAGAACAATTTAACTTAAACTTATTTGGCCATCCCTGGGAGGCGCACTTCCTAACACGAGACTCCGTAGAGCGAGATTCACATGATAAATGCTCGGTGAACATATTTCAGGTGCATCATGTCCATAATATATGGCTAGTGGGGATGATGGGGATTTTAGAGAGAGGGTGGGGGAGGGGTGGGGCGGAACCCATTTTTTTTCAGCAAATTTATACATTAAAATACTTAAAAGTAAGGAGGGTTACTGATTTTGTGCATGGCATGCAAGGGGTGTCACTTACTTTGTACATACATTTCAGGGAGGTTCATTCACGTTGTACATGCTTCTCCATAAAAATCATCATCACCTGAAATCTCTAGTTTTGCAACTTCCGTTTTACACATTCATTTTTTATTTGCAGGAACTCCCTGGATACTGGTGTATGTCGTCATCGCTGTTTTCGTGGGGACAGTGACCACATCTCCTCCAGTGGTCAACATGGGTCAGTTCTATTTTAGCCTATTTCCCTACATGTACCAACGCGTAAAACATAGAACACTGTCTGAATGAAGTTGAGCACGTTTCAGAGTTACCTTTGCAGGCCTAACATTAAAGGCGATTATAATAAGACCAACATTTTTAATGTAACTCTTTATTAAATTTCTTCAATTAGCAGTTGCCAAGGGAGCGAAATCTCTCTGGTTTTTTTAAGACAGCAATTACACACAAAACTCGATAGTTGATAATCCGACGTTTAGATGATAATATTGATCATCAGTGTTCGCGGAAGCTTTGGGTTCCTAAAGCGTATATCCCTTGGAATCTTGCGTGTGTTTTATAAACACGAAGTGGCGTGGTGTTTAGGAGAGTCCGGAGGCAACGCGTCCTGTACAATTTTTTAAATTTCCTTGCATTTCAGAGCATTTTATCATCATTCGCAAGTCAAATTAACTGAGAGAAATGTATTTTGTTGTTTCTTTAGGGAAAATACGTTTTTCGGTTACATGTTGTGTTTCACGAATCAGCGGTTCACATGTCCACAAGTCATCGTCTATATTTTTGAACTTTCACTCATTAGACGAGTTTTACATCTCCATAAATAATTTGAGGTGTCCACACAGCACGTGACTCGAAAATCTCCGAACCGCGAATAACTATATAAGGTATGATTTGTGACATATATGGTCATACACGTTTCGGAGTATTGCACGCCATCTTGCGAGGTCGCTATTTATATACTTGGGGAATTCCAAGTATCGGTAATGTTCACCATGTCAAAACGGACTATGTTACTTTTTGTGTCATGAGAATTAAGGAAGTATTTTTGAAATGTATCTACATGTACTAAGAACACAAAATGCTTTTCGTGCAGAAGAAAATAATATATGAAATGTAGAACACTGGTCATGTCTTTTATTCAAAGGCGACTAGTACTGCAGTACCTGCTTTCTATCAGAAGATTTGGATGACACATCAGCCCTCTTTCAGTCTATGTGGGGGCGGTGGGGTAGCCTAGTGGTTAAAGCGTTGGCTCGTCACGCCGAAGACCCGGGTTCGAATCCCCACATGGGTACAATGTGTGAAGCCCATTTCTGGTGTCCCCCGCCGTGATGTTGCTGGAATATTGCTAAAAACGGCGTAAAACGAAACTCAGTCAGTCAGTCAGTCTATGTGAATTTTCAACTATCGTTTAACTAATTTATTTTTGGCGGGTACATCACGACAGTCGGGAAAGGTTAGATTGGAAAGACCATAAACAACTCATTTTACACAGTTTTGCCAAATTACATTTTGAATTTCAGTTGGTGATCATATCGAATCTGAATCAGTTGACGAGTTACTTGAACAAGACTTCTTACTGCGAGTGTCAGTGCCACGCAATACCACGAGACGGCGTCCAAAATTGAATACTCCAAAACTCGCGCCAGTTACTGAGCGCAATGTTCGTCCAATGAAAAGAAAGCTAAATGAATTCATCTTGGAAGATGATTTGCTGATTCCTATTGGCCGAGAGGACCTCTCCAGAGAGAAGCGGCAAGTTGTTGTGGACCCCGACGAAGGATCTGGGACGCCAGCAAATATAGGTTTGTTTCAACTTCATGTGGCGTAAACTCTATATCGTGTTGCGAAACAATGGTTTTGCTAAACGTATTAACTAGATGTATCGCAAGAAGAATAGTATCTTATTATTCTTTTGTCTATCTGATCATTGACTTTTTTTTAAAATGTTGCGACAGAATGACGTCATTCTATTTCCGGTGCCAGAATCATTTCCAAATCTTATGTAAACAGTTAAGAATGCTTATTTCAGATGAACTACAATTCCTCGACAGGTTCTTTTATATGCCACTCATACACGTTTTGCAGAAAAGGTTGTTCAATTGCAAATGAAGATATCAGCTCTGTATAGCCGCAGGTGCGGTGGGGTAACATAGTGGTTAAAGCGTTCGCTCGTCACGCCGAGACCCGGGTTCGATTTCCCATATGAGTACAATGTGTGAAGCCCATTTCTGGTGTCCCAAGCCTTGATATTGCTGGAATATTGCTAAAAGCAGCGTAAAACCATACTCACTCACTCACTGTATAGCCGCAACCAGCGATGAGGTCCTGTTGTCAAGATATGGCCTTACATCGGAGGTCTACACTGCAGGACCCCCACCTCGGCTATGCATCACAGAAACCCGAATGGAACATCATTACATCTGATGATCACAGCAACATGTCACTCAGATGATCATGTTGCCATGACTCTGATGATCATTGTCATAACTGATGATGATCATATTGATGACTGATGACCATATGGTCATCACTCTCTGATGATCATATCAGTATGTCACTCTGATGATCATATTGTGATGACTCTCTGATGATCATATTGACATGTCACTCTGATGATCATATAGTCATTAGTCTGATGATCATATTAACATGTCACTCAGATGATCATATTGATATGACTGTCTAGTGATCATATTGTCATGACTGATGATTATATTGTCATGAGTCTGATGATTATATTGACATGACTGTCTAGTGATCATATTGTCATGACTGATGGTTATATTAACATATCACTCTCTGATGATCATATTGACATGACTGTCTAGTGATCATATTGTCATGACTCATGATCATATTAACATATCACACTCTGATGATCATATTGACATGACTGTCTAATGATCATATTGTCATGACTGATGATTATATTAACATATCACTGTCTGATGATCATATTGACATGACTGTCTAATGATCATATTGTCATGACTGATGATTATATTAACATATCACTGTCTGATGATCATATTGACATGACTGTCTAATGATCATATTGTCATGACTCATCATATTGTCATGAGTCTCTGATGATCATATTGTCATGAGTCTCTGATGATCATATTGTCATGAGTCTCTGATGATTATATTGACATGACACTCTGATGACTCTGATTCTTACCCAATTTATTACAGTGATGGCGACAGTGACCCTGGACCTGCCATATGACCCCCTAGCCGACTACTCCGCCCTCAAGTCTGCTGCAGAAGTAGCGGTGAGCTTGTATTCATACTCACTCAGTCAGCCATAGTTAAGTCAGATGTTACCCAGAGAGTGGAGACACAGGTTGGATGAACATTTTAACAGTTTTAACCAACAGGCAATATCATTCACAAGACTATAT